>NC_047085.1:83275488-83882037 GCF_902459505.1 Geotrypetes seraphini | reverse complement strand
TATCGCAAAAAAGATATAGCAGAATTAGAAATGGTACAGAAAAGGGATGGGATGACTTCCCTATGAGGAAAGGCTAAAGTGGCTAGGGCCTGGTTTCTTCTTCAGCACCACTCCTAAAGGAGAAATCACCAAATTATCAAAAGGAGGAACCTGGAAAGGCCTAGCAATTCTTCCTAAGCGAATCTCCTTACCTATCTTGTCCCTCTCCATAACAGCATGGTGGGCAACAGAAGGCACATTACAACACAGGTGAGCAACTAAAGGTACCTGGAAAGGTATAACAAAGCCCTCAGCACAATTATACCAAAGTAACTCAGCATCCACACAATTGGGATAATATAGCAACCAAGATTTCAAAGCAATCAAATCAATGGGAGAAGGAGCCTTGACCAAGCACTGCTGAGGTAATGGGCCCAACAGACCAAAGAGCCTTCCCTCTACCTCCCAAGGCAACACAGCAAACTGCAGGATGGGCACTGCCACATTAGCTATACCAATACTGAAATTAACAGCTGGGGTTGTTGCAACGGCCCACATTAAACTGGAAACAGGTAGGCTCAAAGGAATCTTGCTGACCCCTTTGCAAGCCAGAAAAAACAGCCCCTCCCCAGTTGACAACACTCCAGGTCAGTTGCACTCGGAAGTCAAATCCTTCCACAAAGTACCCCCCTACACACCCAAAGGTCAGGAAACCCCAAAAGAGGTTGCACCCTGAAAAAATAAAGTTTCAGTAATTATATCAGACTAGAAATCAATATCCCGAAATCCCCAAGCGTCAAACTTATCTTTTGCCAGGCTGCACCAAAAATGATCATCATAACTCAGCCATGCCCAGGCCCCATAAGTCCTATAAGCCTATTAAATCAAGTCTGCATATCAAAGCAAACCTGGTTTCACACCACCAAGGACATTAGCATAAACATTAAAACCCAACAGCCAATTAAACATTTTCCAAGACAAACAACCTTTTTTTTTTGCTTCCCACATCTTCTGATCCTCCCCTTTTTTGTGATTGGAGCCCTCCTCTTCTCACTCCAATAAAGAAAATAAATCAACATACCTATCCTTCAAAATCTTACTTCTCAACTTCTGAGACAACTGACAGTCTAAAGGAGCAATCTCACATAGTGTATGACCATTCTGAGAAATCTGCTCCACACTCTTCAAAGTCTCCCACAAGACAGGTGTCTTTCCACCTTGAGCTCCAACCAGAGCCCTATCAGAGGAAGATAAGGATGAGGGAGAACGAGAAAAATCCCATGAATCCAAAGACTCCCATACATGCATAGGATCACCTAGCACACTCTGTTTACTCTTCTTTTCCCTCTCCAAGCGCTTCACAACATGTTCTAAGCTTTTCAAAAAATTTTTATCACACAAGCGCTTACCCAACAATTTCTGCCCACCTACACCCGAGCTACTTCCTTGTCTCCCAGATCCACCCACCTCACAAGAACCCACTACACTCAACAAATCAGACACACCCTGACCCAACTCACTGGCAGTATCCAAAGCTGAATCAGAAACACCAAGACCAAGATGATCCAGGGCAGTGGCGTACCAAGGGGGGGGCGTGAGGGGCGGTCCACCCCGGGTGCCAAGCCCTGAGGGGGTGCTCCCGGTCCGGTCCGGTTCCAACCCCCTTCGGCTGTTTCCTCCGCCACGGTCCCACCCCTCCTCTGACGTCAGAGGAGGGGCGGGACCGCGGCGGAGGAAACAGCTGAAGCAAGCAAAGATGGCTGGCATCGTGCGATCTTGCTGCAAGCTGTTTCCCCAGGGAAATGAAGCGTGGAGGCCGGGGGAATGAGCAGTGCTTCGTGGTGGTGGTGGTGGGGCCGAGCGGTCCTTGGAGGTAGTGGGGGGGGCAGCAGGCCTTCAGGGTGGGGCTGGCAGGCAGACCTTGTTGAGGGGGGGAGACAGGTCTTCAAGGGGGACAGGTAGGCCTTCGGGGGGGGTGATGGGCCGTCGGGGGGGTGCAGGCCTTCGGGGTGGGGACAGGCCTTCAAGGGGGACAGGCAGGCCTTCGGGGGGGGGTGACAGGCCGTCGGGGGGGGGTGCAGGCCTTGGGGGGGACAGGCCTTCAAGGGAGGGTACAGACCTTCAAGGGGGGGACAGGCCTTCGAGGGGGGTGTAGGCCTTTGGGGGGGTGTATGCCTTCGGGGGGGTGCAGGCCTTCAAGGGGGGGGCAGGCCTTCGAGGGGGGTGTAGGCCTTCAGGGGGTGCAGGCCTTCAAGGGGGGGACAGGCCTTCAAGGGGAACAGGCAGGCAGGCCTTCAAGGAGGGGGACAGGCCTTCGAGGGGGGGGACCGGCCTTCGAGGGGGGTATAGGCCTTCGAAGGGATGCAGGCCTTCGGGGGGTGCAGGCCTTCAAGGGGGGACAGTCCTTCAGGGGGGGCAGGCCTTCAAGGGGGGGGACATGCCTTCAGGGGGAGTAGGCCTTCAGGGGTGGGATGCAGACCTTTAAGGGGAGGACAGGTCTTCAGGGGAGGGGGAGCCCTGGTGTAGAAGTACACGGAGGGAAGGGGGAGGGGTTCAAAGAGACGTGCATATGCCGGATTTGGGTGGGAAGAAATAATGGGTCTGAAAATAGAGGAGAGAGAGAGATGATGGACATGGGTTTTAGGGAGGGAAGGAACAGAAAGGGAGAGAAGTTGGACACAAGGGATGATGTGGAGGGGGGATAGAGATACTGGTTAGAAGGGTAGTTGGGAAAAGAAAGGGAGAGATGGTGGGCCCTGGGGTGCTGGGGAAGGAGGGAGAGCTGCTGGATGAAAGGGTAGTTAAGAAAAGGTGGATCTGTGAAGGGAGACAAAAAAATGAATGATGCCAGACATCCGGGGGAGAGAAGGGAAACGGAAGGGGAGGACAGAGATGGCAGATGGATGGTTAGCACAGAGAAAGAAGAAAGAAGGAGACCCTGGCAAGCAAGTTATCAGAAGACAACCAGAGCCTTGGACCAACAAGATTTGAAAAATAACCAGACAACAAAAAGGTAGAAAAACTAATTTTATTTTCTGTTTTGTGATTACAATATGTCAGATTTGAAATGTGTATCCTGCCAGAGCTGGTGTTAGACCGCAAACGTGAGCTAGGATTTAACAGAGAGTAGAAAAGTTATTTTTGTTTCTTTATTTTATATACACCACAGCGCCAGTGTGGTTAGGAGAAGCCAAAGGGGGGTGAAAAAGCTATAAAATAAACCTACCAGGATGTTTGAAAAAAACACCCAATTGGGCAGGAAAATCGAATCGATAAACCAATTCAATAGGCTGAATCGAATCGAAATTTTTTTTCCTGAATCTGGCAGCACTAGTTTGTGCTACTGTCTTAGACTTTAGGACCTGGGATTGGGGAGAGATGGCATCCTCAGTACTTTATAATATAAGTAAAATGAAGATTTGGTCAGATTTTTGAAAGGTCTGCACTCTGCAGATGAAAAATATTGTATAGGCCGGGGACATGAGACAGCAGGAAATGGGAACTTTTCTTCCTTCTATTTTTATGAATGGAAAGGCTGAAAATGTCAGAGAGTTCAGTTAAAATATGTGCTTTATAAGAAAATATAATAATGTGTTTTATAAAGTTTATAGCATTGCTGGCCTACCCGGTGAGGTGTTCCTAGTGGTGGTGGTGGCAGCGTGTCAATGTGTTGAGAGGAAGAGGTGATCTGGGAAATTCTGCTGAGTAAACTCCGGGCCCATTTCCACCCCCCAGTTAGTCCACTCCACTCAACTGGTTCACACACTGAGTGGGTCTTTGGGTGTTGTTCCTGGGTAGTTGTTTTGGGATCTCTTCCAGTGGTTTGTCAGCATCTCCTTCTGGTCCAAGGAAGGAAACTTTATTAACCTTAGCACTGACCTACAGAATATGTTTGTAACAGCGCTACTTGTGTGGCATTAGTCTATGTAGTGATCGAAAGAAAAAACAGACCTTTGCACATTTTTGCACTATATGGTGGGTGTGTTATTCTGCTGACCTGAACTCCTGACCCCCAAGACCAGATGGTCTCTACAATAACATTGCTTATTGTAGATCCTGACCTCTTTGATCTGACTTCCTTGATCACACCAAAAGGACAGATGGCCTCTGTAACACCTTCTTGATAGCATCAAAGAGACAGTGCAACACCTATCCTGACTTCCTTTATTTGAATGACAACTGGATAGCATCAAAGAGACAATAAACTGCAACACCTCCTTGCCGCTCAAATAACCTCAGTAAAGACAGATGGGAAACTACATCAAAAAGAAAAGGACAGTAACGCCAAATGGGACCTGAATGTTGCCCAAACAACTTCAAAGGGACCGACCTGGGGTGTGCCTGAATCAAAGGACGCTGTTACTGCAGGACCAGCTGTTTAACTCAGCAGCTTATAAGGACGGAATTCTGCTCCTAGAATCTAGAATCCTAGCCGGCTACAGGAACAGAAGCCACGAGGCTAAAGGGTCAGTCTCCCGTGTCCACTCACCTATCAATTGTATGGATTCTCCAATTGGGAAGGGAGTGTTTGCTTGGGATACGGTGAAGGTATTTAATTCTTATCATATATATATATGTATAATAAAGTGTTATTGTTTATGCTTTATATTGTCTGGGTGCTTTCCTGAGTGTTACTGATCATTCCACCTGTCAGAAATTAGTGGCAGAACAGGGTGTATGAGGAGATTCACATTTCCTGCACAGCTAAGTCCGTGTGAAGTTACCTTGTACTGTATTTGACATCTAGCAAAGTCTCTGTTTGGAAGGAAAGATCTCATCTTAAAAATGAAGTGGCCAGAAGTTATGGTAAAAGCAGATAGCGTAGCTGGTTTTAAGAAAGGTTTGGACAAATTCCTGGAGGAAAAGTCCATAGTCTGTTATTAAGATATGGGGGAAACATCTGCTTGCCCTGGATCGGTAGCATGGAATGTTGCTACTCTTTGGGTTTTGACCAGGTACTAGTGACCTGGATTGGCTTCCATGAGAATGGGTTACTGGGCATGATGGACCATTGGTCTGACCCAGTTAGGCTGTTCTTATGTTATGTTCTCATCTGTAGGGGCCTTTGTTTTCACTTCTTATTTTAATGTATTTTTTTTCTGGGAACTTTTCAGTGTTTTTTATAATGGGAACAAAAATGGAAGAGAATTAATGTGTGTAGAATGGGGGGGGGGGAGTAACTAATTTCTTCAGCTAAATAATTCAATCCATCTCAACCAGACATAGGAGAACTCACACACCATTCACATACCCTCCAACCAAAAACGTCAAAAGAAAAAAAACAGTTCGACAACCTCCTAGCCATTCGAGCTGCAACACTCAACCTCCAACTCTACAACCTATTGACCTCGAACACAAACTACAAAACCTTCAAAAAAGAAATAAAACCCCTTCTATTCAAAAACACATAAAACCGAACAATCAGAACTGTCCCAAGCATCACCTGCAACTACTCCATATGTACTTCTGATGTCATGACAATTCAGATATAATTTATGTTATGTTTGGATTAATGGTTACATATATGAGGTTCAATAAAAGAAAATTTTCACTACCTGTTTCTATTATGACCATTTATTCAGTTTCATGGTTATTACAAAAAATATTTTTTTACATGGGGGGTGTAAAAAAATTATGGGCCCCGGGTGCCACATACCCTAGGTACGCCACTGATCCAGGGTTCACATCCACAGCATCAGGCACTGTCTGGACAGCAGCAGACCTCCTGGAGGCTGTCATCCGTGCAGCCCTAAGAACACTAGCAGAGGCTGCAGACTGCCTGGTTGAATGATGAACACTGGCGACTGGGCATTGACTTGAATGAGTACTAGAGGCCTGCACCACAGAACCTGCAGCTGGAACATCTTTCAAACCCCACTTAACCCTCACACCCTTTTTTCCCTGAACCAGACACACTCTGCAGTGATACCATACTCATAATCAGCAGCCACCCACAAACCACACTCACCCCACACTCAGCCAACACCCAAAAATGCAGCCATCCCCACATACAACCACACCCCAAGCACACCCCATCCCCACTCACAGAGAAGAACCCCCCAACTGAACCACCTCCCCACTGACACATACTCCAACCAAGAACCCTCCTCCTCCAAATGCAGCAAATCAGAAATCAAGAAAAGAAAAACAGCAGCACTCCCCCTTCCCCCCAGGCTCCCCAACCATCTTTACCTCCAGCAAAGCACCACTGCAAAGGAGGTAGCCAGCCTGATCTCCCAGACACTGCAGCTCAATAGCAGGAGCTGGCAAGACAGCAGATGCAAACTACAACAGGAGCTGCAAACCTGATGCAACGACACTACGAAGCACACTACCGCTGCCTGAACGTGTCAGCTCACTGCCGGCACCCAAATGCCTCCTGCTCTTTGTGGTCACAGTGGTGCCCAAAAAAGGAGGGGCCTGAGGCTGTGAGACTCACTGCCTACTCAGAAAGCATCCGTCTCCTATCTCCAGGAAAATAAAGGAGGGGACCCAGACTATAAGGCCCACTTGCGACCCCAAAAGCTCATGTCTCCCAGCACCAGAAAAAAGGAGGGGCCCAATGTCCAGAGGCCCACACCTACCCCAGAATCTCCCATTTCCCAAAAAACTGACAGCCGGCACCACCACAAAAGCAATAAACCACGCTGAAGCCCCTAAATGGACCACCACAATAGCTTCCTAAGACGATGAGCAACCACACACACACCGGAAACTCTTGAGCCACAACCACAACGAAGCCCACACTGAGCATAGCTACAAGAACTAGGTAAACCAAATCCAAATCTATTCCCTACCTCACCTTAACTATCAAGCCCAGTAGCTAACCACCTCCCCATTCTACCACCACCAAAAACCCTTAATCAAAACTACTCTCTTCACATTCTAAAATCCCACCTATTCCCACCAATCAAAATCTTACACTCACTCACCAATCTGTAACTGTCCTTGTCCAGCAACCACTTCAGCAGCCAATCCCACAGCCCATTATCCTTCCAGCTCACTTTTGTGACTTAACCCATTACGCATTTGCCTACTCACCTCCCAACCTAACCCCCCCCCACCAACAAAAACCCCAAAAAAACAAAAACAAGAATACTGGCCTGGCTGGCCCGGAACATCCTCTCCGACGTTAGAATTGACGTTGGGAGGGCTGGAGGAGGGCTTAGCAAGATGGTGGTGAGTAGCTGGAGTTAAGCACTCACAGAGGCATTGGAGCTGTTGGTTCTCATTTCCACGATGGTAAAACGCAAGTCTAAGCTCCGGGTCTTCCCGGATGAATCTTCGGCAACAGTTGCGGACCCGATGGATGTTTTCCTCCAGCACGGGGCTGGAATGAATCATCCGGAGTTTTCTTCGGCTGGGAGAGACACGCCGGCTGAAGCGTCAGTTCTCTCCCTCGAAGCAACATCGCTGTCTCCGGAGGAGCGGAGTCCTCCAAGTCGCCCGGGGGCGTTAGACCAGCAGATGGAGGTCGGAGCGTCCCAGGGTGTTCCCTCACCAGCACAACTGAGTTCGGGAGATGTCTCGGCAAGCGGAGAAGGGAAGCCAAACCAGACATCTGTGTACCCGGAGAAATTGGAACGGCAAATTCCTCAAGATTTCCTGAAACTGAATATATCTCCAGCTGAGGTCTTAGGTAACTTATCTGTAACAGAGGATCTGGGGTCTGAATTAACACCTATGCAGAGGCCCAAAGTTTTCACTATGGAAACATTATGGGAAGCAATATCTACTTTACAACTCTCTTTAGGATCTCAAATGCAGCAATTTACTACACGATATACTACTGTTGTTTCTGAAAATTTGGAATTGAAAAATAGATTATCTAGTATGGAAACAAAAGTGGATGGTCATGAGACCAGAATAAAATCTGTGGAGACCCAGGCCTCGGTGTGGGTTAGGGACAGTGGAAATCTTAATTTTAAGGTTGAAATGCTGGAAAATATGACTAGAAGATGTAATCTTCAGATTATAAATTTTCCAAAACTATCACTTATTTCTCCACAAGATATGTTTAAGAAATACCTGAAAGAGACTTTGAAAGTTCCTGAAACCTCTTATCCACCTCTCACTAAAATATATTATTTAACAACTAAATCATCATCTGTTCAGAAACCAGACCAGCAGAATTTGTCTGCTGATAGTTTGGACCTGACAAATTTCCTTGAGAGGTCAGATAATGAGCCACCGGCAAATGCAACGCTGCTAGTACAGTTCGCTATAGACTCTGATAGAGAATGGATGCTTAAGCTGTTTTTCAAGTTTAAAGACATACCATTTATGACTAAAACAGTGAAAATGTATCCTGATGTCAAGGACGACCCAAAAGAGAAGAAAACAGTTTCTCATTTTGAGACCAAGGGTCCTACAGTTGGGTGCTACGTTCATACTCAGATACCCATGTAAATGTGTGATGGTCTATCAGGGGAATAGACATGTTTATTTTGAACCTCAGCAGCTGATAAAATGTATTTCTGCGAAAGAGCAAACTTAATATTCATGAGAGAATTGTTGTTCCAACCTGCTTAGTTTAATTAGGTTCTTATCCCCACTTAACGCTATCTTTATTTTCTTAGTAATGTTTGATTGAGAACTCAGCGTATGTAGCTTTCTCCCCTCTTATCGAGGTCTAATTTTTCAATCCAGTATACTTAGAATTGTAATTTTCCTATTGTATTTTTGTTTTGCCTTCTTTTTTCATCTAAATTTACTCTTTTTTGATTATCTTGTTAAGTATTGTTGAGACTGGTATTGGAATATTTCTTTAATTGACTTTTTATTATGTCAAATTATAAAATTAAATAAAGAATAAAAAAAAAAAGAATTGACATTGGGCGGCGAGAGTTGGTCGGCCCCGCAGGGAAGAGGAGCAGGGCGAACTCGGCGCCGGCCTATTCCCAATGGCCAGTGACATCCCTTCCCTGGCGGCGGTGGCAGCAGCATGTTTCCCAATGGTGGTGGCATGGGGGATGGCAGGGAGAAAAAAAGAAAGAAAGGGGGGGAACAGGGATCCAGAAAGAAAGAAAGAAGGGGCAGGGTGAAACAAAGAAAGAAAGAAAACAAATGTGGCATGGGGAGAGAGAGAGAGAGAGAGAGAAAGACAGACATAGAGAAAGAAAGGGGGCATGGAGAAAGAAAGAAGGGGGCAAGGTAAACGAAAGAAAGAAATGGGGCATGGAGAGAGAAAGACAGACAGAGAAAGAAAGGGGGCATGGGGAGAGAGAAAGAAAGAAGGGGGTAGGGTGAAAGAAAGAAAGAAATGGGGCACGGAGAGAGAGAGAAAGACAGACAGAGAAAGAAAGGGGGCATGGGGAGAGAGAAAGAAAGAAGGGGCAGGGTGAAAGAAAGAAAGAAATGGGGCACGGAGAGAGAGAGAGAAAGACAGACATACAGAAAGAAAGGGAGCATGGAGAGAGAAAGAAAGAAGGGGGTAGGAAGAAACAAAGAAAAAGTTGGGGGAGGGAATGAGGTCTGGAGGAGAGGAAGCATACAGGAGGCTGAAAGAAGGGAAGAAATATTGGATGCACAGTCAGAAGAATAAAGTGCAACCAGAGACTGATGAAATTACCAAACAAAGCTAGGAAAAATGATTTTATTTTCAATTTAGTGATCAAAATGTGTCCGTTTTGAGAATTTATATATGCTGTCCATATTTTGCACTATGGCCCCCTTTTATTAAACCGCAATAGCGGTTTTTAGCGCAGGGAACATATTAGCGTTGAGAGCAGCATGGGGCATTCAGCGCAACTCCCTGCGCTAAAAACACTATCGCGGTTTAGTAAAAAGGGAGGGGGTATATTTGTCTATTTTTGTATAGTTGTTACTGAGGTGACATTGCATAAAGACATCTGCCTTCACCTCTTTGAAAACCCGTGAAATATAAATGATAACATTTTCTCTGCGTACAGTGTGCTTTGTGTTTTTAAAATTTTATTGTTGGTAGATCATTTTGACTTGGCCATGAAGGTAAGGGGGAGGGAGGGAGGGGAGCTGCTGAAATACATCTAGTAATCCTTGCAGGCTTGACTGTGCAGGGAATTATTTTTGTAAAATCATGTTTTGTTATATGACTGGCATTATTTAGACTTTAATTTCTATGAATGAATAGAATGAAAATGATATAAAATTACTTGCTTGTTTTTATGTGTGTGCGCTGAAGGAAAGTGAAGAGAGAGTGGGCTGAGGACACTGAAGGGAAATGGGGAAGAAAGAGTGGGAAGAAGATGCTGATTTATAAATTGACAATTATACAGAATATTGTTTCTTTTTATACTTTAATATAAAAAGTTCAATATAAAACAATTCAAGGCTTGTGTGGATAGAATCAGATGGTTTGTGGGGATGGGGACCGAGCTTATGGGGATTAGTCCAATAAAATGGTATTTTCTTATTTCTCATTATTTGCTTTATTTTTATTTGTTAATTTGTAAAGTGGTGATTGTTATGTATCATTTTTTTCAAATTTACATCTACTGTCTTTATATTTTGCACAGTATTAGAGGACATGTATTACTGTTTTTGTTGCATTATATGCAGAGTCTGATTTCTTGGCAGTTCAGTTTAACTTTTGTCTATTTTTAGTTTGTGATTATTCCATATTAGGCGAAGGTGTATCTATCTGTGTGTATGAAAGGGACATGGCTTTCTGATAGCATCGACTGTACAGGATCAATTGACTGTGCAGGATCTGGCTTGTTTAGTTTTGGTGTTTTGGTGTTCTAGTGCTCACTGCAGTGTTTAAGATGCTGCCTTTTCCTAGATACACTCTTGTTGTGCGATATGTGGATTGTTACTAAAAATCATATTTTTCATATAGATGGGGGGGGGGTGCCAAAAATGATGGGCCCCGGGTGTCACATATGCTAGGAACGCCACTGGGTGAAAATGGAAGATAAGGGAAAAGTTTTAGCATTTAAGACACGTATAACAATATTCATTGTACAGTCTGTTGTTTTACTGTATATGTTCTAATATGGATGGCATTATCAAACGCATTGGTGCAGTTCTTTAAATAAGTCCACAAAAAGCTATACAATTGTGGAAAAAAAAATCTGTTGACCTAATCGTTATTGTTCTTTTTCGTTCTGGGCAGGATGAGCTCAACAAGGCATACGTTATACAAGAAAAACGAAGAGAATGGCAAGAAGCCAAGGTACTACATACAGTGTTGTTTTAGTTTGGCATTTTGGTGAACTATCCAGTTTAAGTGAGGACATCAGGAAAGCAAAGCAAAATGAGAACACGCAGATTTCCAGTGATTAATGCAAAAAGGAGGAGGGCATCTACTTTTGTTTGAGTATAATGCATTAGGCTTAAAGTACAAAATTATGACAATTTAAATGAAACTTGTAGAACATTTAATTATATGTTTTAAGTACAACTAGCACTGTAACCTTGACCTCTCTCACATTAGTCATCAGTTCTTGCATTCCAATTATCATCTTCACTATAATGAAATGGCTTTTTTTTTTCCTTATCAGTTCTCAACAGAACCATGCCACTAGACCTAATTCTCCAATATATTTAAATTGTCTGAGCAACCAATTGCTTCATTATTTTTAATTTTTAGATAAGGTTCAGTGCTGTCTACATGTTGGAAAGTGACAGCTGTAGCAGTGATAAGACCCAGTCCTAGTGCTGGGAGAAATAGAACTTGGACAAATTTCCTTACAGGATTTTTCCTGTCCGTGTCCTAGGGCACTCAGCGAACGCAAGGTTGCTGCTTATTCTGAATTGTAACAAGTCTATCTGGCATTTATGTCCCCTTAGAAAATATCTACTGTATTTCTGGCATAAAACGAAAGTTGAAATTATTTACCTGTATTATAATCAAAATGAATATGTCAGCATGGACTAAAGAATATATATCTAATATAATAAAGTCCTAAGCACGCATGCGCACTCCCACACTCCCACCTGCATGCTCCCGTTTTCCATGCGCTGTAGGGCACTGCAAGTAGGAGTGTGCATGTGCAAGAATCCCCCCAAGGGGATGTCGGCCGTGGCGGCTGTCGGCGGCTGCAGGCCGCAGTGGCGGCTGTCGGCGGCTGCAGGTCGCAGTGGCAGATGTCGGCAGCTGCAGGCCGCAGCAGCAGCTGTCGGCGGCAGTCAGCAGCTGCGGAGTATTAATTGGAAAATTGGGGAGGGGGAAGCAATGGTAAAGGACAGCTGGAGACGGAGGAGGCAGGTAATAGGACAGACAACTATTGAGGAGGAAAAAAAAAGGAAGTGGGGAGGGAAATACCGCTGCTGCTGCTGCACAGGGAAGTGGAGGGGGAGGGAATGCTGTTGCTGCACAGGGAAGTGGGGGGGAGGAGGAAAATGCTGCTGCTGGGAGAGAGACAGAAAGACAGACAGCGGGAGGGAGAGAGAAAGAAAGATAGACAGCGGGAGGGAGACAGACAAAAAGAAAGGAAGAAAGACCCAGGGGCATGAAGAGAGACAGAAAGACAGACAGACAAAGAGGGACAGGGAGAGAGACAGACAGAAAGAAAGACAGACAGACAGTGGGAGGGAGAGAGACAGAAAGAAAGGAAGAAAGAGACAGGGGCAGGTAGAGATACAGAAAGAAAGACAGACAGACATATATTCTAGCACCCGTTAATGTAACAGGCTTAAAGACTAGTATATATATATATATATATATATAAGGTTAGCTAAATTTTTATGATTTAAATCTAACTGGAGATGTTTTCATACTGTTATATTTTGCAATTGCTTATAAGATGATAAGATATATGGGGTATACAGTACTGTGAAATAATTCTATTATCGTACTGCCCATAAAAGGCAATTCTATAACAGGTGCCCAGATGAGAATTCTGAACTGCATCTGGGCAATAAGATTCCTTAATAGAATATAGTATAAGTTGCGATCTATGCATCCTCATTTAGGTGTACCCATGTGCCATGTCAATAGCAGGTGTAAATGCGTGCACCTAAATGCAGCACCATAGCATTATTCTGTAAGTCAAGTGCGCAAATATTGGTCCCGCCTATCTTCTATCTAAGTCCCTCCCCAATGAGCACCTGCTTGCATTTATCCACTAACCCCCAAATTCTATAAAGTCCATCTAAAGTCAGGCACTTACATTGGTGCTTCTAGCCGATGTAGGTATATAACTTAATTGATTAATAGGCCAAATCATTCTGTTTGCTTTCTTAGCTGCCGCTGCACATTGAGATGTTGATTTCAATGTATCCTCAACAATGACACCTAGATCCTTTTCCTGAAGTTAATTGACTTGGTAGACGCATAACACTTTATGAGCTGTGCACCTAATAGTGAATTAACTCCAATTAATATAAATTTTGAGGTATTAATCCAAACGTCAGTTATGAGGTGTTAAACCAAAGCATTGACCTAAAAGTGGGCATGGTTAGGGGCGGATCATGGGTGTGTTTTCAGGATAGGTGCTTGTTTTTGACTTAGGCATTGAGTGTACAACTTATGTGCATACATTTAGACCAAGAAAACCCTGACATAAATAAGGTATGCCTAAAAGTTAAGCTGCATAGCGATGCCTAATGCCACTTAAGCATCTCTAAGCGTGATTCTATATAGTATGTCTAACTTTTATAGACTTGCGCTTAGTGCTGCACTAGTTGGTACCAAATTTTAGGCAACATATAGAGAAAAGGGCCCTAAGAAAATTGTGCATATCAGCTATAGAATATTACTGAGCATGTACGTAGCACTTATGTACAGGTGTACACTTCCCTATATACAGGGGGCATTTTCGAAAGGACGTCCAAGTAAGAACATCCTAAATGGACATCTATTTCACGTATATTTTTGAACAGGATATAGCTTATTCAAAAGTATGCGAGATGGATTTTCATCCAGTTTGAACATCCATTTTACAAACTGAAACGTCCACATTTTGAACAGGGAGGGTGAGGGGTTTGGAATCAAGAGACATGGATGTCTGTATAGGAACTTTCTTAGAAAATGGCCATAAAGAGTAGAAGGTCAGGGCAGTGGGCTGTAAACCAAGAGATGCAGGCTCAGATCCCAATTTAACATTTCTTTTTATATTATTGTAGTTGTTATCACTCCAGGAACAGAAAAATACCTACTGTATCTGAATGTACACCACTTCAATAACCTTCAGACTTGCCAGTGTCTTTTATACAGTATTTAGGTACAGTAGATATGTTTTAATTTCTAGAGGGTTCATAATTTTTTAAAAAATAGTTGAAGTTGGGTTTGACCCTAGGCCCCTTGGTTTATAATCCACTGCACTAACTGCTAGGCTACTCCTCAGACTTGCTTCCTGTTCTCTTAAAAATTTCCATGAAACCTGAAGCTGTTATAGAGCCTGGTATTCTTTTCTAGTTTTACTTTTGGAGACGAAGGAGGGAGAGAGCAACCACTGGGAAAGAGGTGTTATATCTTAACCCCTTCACTAGTCAGCTATTCATTCAGAACACCTTTCTGTAACTTGGACGTTCCTGACATAGCTCTAAATAAGGGCACCCATCTTTTTAGACACAGACATTTCTTACCCTTTGGTAATTGCTAGAGTTTTAGAATGACACAGGGTCCCCATGAGTTCTGTCCCCATCTGTGCAAGCTTAATCTGATCCCATCTAAACAAGCCCCAAACAGTTATTATATTATTTTAAAATTTTTATGCTGTCGAAAAACCTAGGTAGTTTACATGACAACATACACAATAAATAAAAACATGATTTACATATAACATCTAAAAATCACATCTACTTCAAATCTCCCTACTATAAGATCAACGATCAAATAAATCCTTAATAAAACAGCCAGGATCAATATTTGCACATATCATCACAGAACCATTTCTGTTCCCACAATACTACACTTCATTCCAAAGTTTTACTCCACCTATTGACAACATGGAATCATTTATCTTGGAATGTGAGATCTTCCTATCTCTGTTCAATATTAATTTCATACTTGTTTATGATCTTCAGGTCCTTCTTGGATGATATACTTCTAACAATTCCTTGAAAATATTTGGGGCTGTATGATATAGGACCTGGTGCACTATTGAAATCATTTTATCATTTCTCTGTTATACTGGTAACCAATGCAACTGTTTCAAAATTGGTGTTATGTGTGCCATTCTAGATGTGCCAGTAATAAGCCTAGCTGCTGAATTCATTAGTAATTGCAAAGCCCTACTCAACTTTAGCAACACCCAAATACAGTGCATTACAATAATCTACTCTACTCAAAATTGACACCTGCACCACTGTCTGAAAGTCAAAGTGCTGGAGCATTGGTTTTAACCTGTACAACAGGTGCAGCTGCATGTAACCAATTTGATTAGTTCTTAAAATTTGAGCCCCCATTGTCAATGACATATTTAAACAAACCCCCAACACCGTCATCTATTTTTTAAATCAGTAATTGCTCCCCCATCACTTTCTCCAATTCCACACAGTCCTTAGCGTTTTGTACAATCATCACCTCAGTTTTGTTAACATTCAGTTTTAGGTCATGAGAATCCTTCTATTCCATAATCCCCTCCAAGTAATCATGCATATACTTTTCTATTTCTTGTACATTTTTACCTACTGGGAAAAAAATAACAATATATTGTAGGAATAAAGCCTATATTACATTTTATTAAAGTATATAAAGAAACAATATTCTGTAAAATTGTCATTTTATAAATCACAAATACAGAGCAAAGATAAACAAAACCCATCTCTTCTCATAAATATCTCCACTGTCAAGAAAACTGAGCAATCCAAATTACCACAGAATGCCACATAGAAAATTCATACTAAAAGAATACCTCAGACACACACATAGAACACCAATGCCAAATACATAATAGCTGAGCAAAAATGATAAACTTAAACCAAAATTCCAAGTAGCAACACCTTCCATGCAAAACTTAAAGAAATGGAAAGATCCATCTCTTCCTATAGTGTGCAAAATATAAAGATCACACATACCAGGAGTGGTGTTAGGTCAGCGAGTGTAACTAGGGTAACTGGCCTCTATCTAGAGAGAGTCCTAAGCCTGCTGCATGGGCTGGTAATGGGCTTTGGAGTCCCTTCCCAAATTTCTGCCCTGGGCCCTAGCCATCATCTAACACCAGTACTGACAGGATAAATAGTTCAAATCTCATATATTCTAATCACAAAATAGAAAATGAAATTATTTTTTCTACCTTTGTTGCATGGTCAATTTATTTTTCAAGCCATGTTGGACCCAGGCTCTGGTTTCTGTTTCCATCTGTCTTCTCTTAACTCACTCACCATAGTCTCCTGATCATTTAACATTTCTACTTTCTACAAGCTCACTATCCATCTTCCATCTTTAGGTACTTATCTTTCTCTTCTCTGTATTCCCTATACCTTCCTGTTCAGCATCTCCCAGAATTTATCATCACTAGTCTATATCCCTAACCCCTCCTCCTGTATCCAGTATCAATCCTTTGTGTCCCTATACCCCCCAAGTCCATCATTACCTTCTGCATTCCTATTCTTCCCCTTATCTAGCATCTTCCCTTTGTGTCCATATATACCATCCTATGTCTGGCATTACTTCTCTGTGACTACGTACCGTCCCCATGCAGCATCTCCCTTTGTGTCTTTGTCCCTATTCTCTTCTCAATACCCTTTATTTCCCTTCTGTTTCCCCTTGTGCTTCTGTCCCTTTTTCTTCCCCCTCTTTTTGTTGTATGTTCAGTATTTTATTCCCTCTTTTTTTTCTGCTTAGTACAGCATCTCTATTTCTCTTTTCTTGCCTTCAGGCTCCCCCCCCCAAAAAAAAAACAGGTCCATCACCTTTCTACCTTCCTTCCAGCAGTTCCCCTCCCATAAGAACAGCATCTCTCCCTGTGCCTTGTAGCTCCAATGCTCCCTCCCAAAGCTCCAGAATGCCTCTCCCTTCCCTTCAGCTTTAGCCCCCTCACATGGCTCTAGCACCTCCCTTCCCTTCCCTCCCTTTCCCTCCCCTTCCCTTCCACCCACCCACCCCCACACACACACTTCCTGTGGGTTCCAGCAACTTGCTCCGTTCACTTCAGTTCCAGCTCTTCCCTTCTGTGGGACAGCATATCCCTCCCTTCCCTCCAACATCAGTTCCTCCTCTCATGCAGGTCCAGCACCTTTCTCCTTTCTTCTTTCCCTCCAGCTCCAACCCCCTCTTGTGAGTCTAACAGCTCTCTCTCCTTCCCCCCAAAGTTTCCAGCCAGTCAGTCCCCCTCTCCCCATGGGTCAAGCATCTCTCTCTCTCCCTTCCCTTCAGCTCCAGCCTCCCCCCCCACATGCCCATCCATATAGCACTATCACCAGCCTCAGCCACAGCACCTCTTTACCTTGTGATGCAATTTCCTGTGTTCCCCGATAACAGAAAGTTACATCATAAGGAGGGACCTGGCAGAGGGAATTCAGGATATGAGCAGTACTGTTTGAGGATCAGCTGGTTCCAGAAAGTATGCACCAGAGGCAGGCAGGGAAGGCGGGATGATGGAAGACTCAGGGAGCAGTAATAGCCAGGGGGGGGGGAGTTCTGCAAGTACAAGACTTTGTTTCATTCCCGTGGGGCAATAAAAAGCTTTGCTCCTGCATCTGCAGTAAAAAAATCAATTTTAATCTTTTTTTTTTTTTTTTTTTAAACCATGGATTTACCCCAATTTACTGTGGCTACCTATGGAAACCCATCCCCATATAATACTCTTATCCAGATTTAAGGCCCTACCCCTAGTCCCTCCCCCCCTAATACATCTTGCTATTTGGATATCCTGCTGTGTGGGACATCCCTATTCTACCTTTGTAAAATTGAGATTTGGAAGTTTCAAACACATGGACATCCATTTTGGCCTTTTGGGACATCCATATGCTTCAAAAATGAGCATGGGCATAGTGATTACATTTAGAATGAGGTTTGATAGCCTCATAACTTATACTATAGTTAACTAAATAAATCACTTGCAAAAGGATAGTGATAGTAGTTTTCTGTGCATATGAGATGTGCTAATACAGGGAAAAAGTACTAAAAGGGGGTGATAGGAGCAGATGTCTAAAGAAAATGTCATAGAGAAAGGAGTGACAGCTATTTTCTCCAGAGAGGCAGACCAAGAAGGCATTTTAACACCCCTGTGCTTTTAGCTGTACATGCCTTAGTGTTAGAAACAGTGAATAAGAACTGTAAATAAAGCCAAATATTTATTGTGGATCATAAAGTAATTCAGAGAGATTAACATTATATCATATTAATTACAATTGCAGTAAGAAGATTATATATTATATACACAAATGCAGTCTAGATCTAAATTGCTCTATGTGTATATAATATAATCTTCTTACTGCAATTGTAATATAATCTTCTTATTTCAATTCTAGAATCTCAGATGAAATATGTAAACAGAAAATCAAGACGAGTCTATTGCAGCTACCATAGTACAGATACATCTTTGTTTTAGTCTAACTATTCTACTCTGAATCTATAACCTGCAAGGTGATTAACTCAGTCAAATCTGTCTCATGGTACAGTGAGATTCTCTTTTTCATGTGTAGGTTTCACTGGAAACATATAAGGTGGTTTCTTGAGATGGTAATTTGGCCATTGTCATCTTTTATACCTTCTTCATCTCAGTGAAAAATACTGTATATTAGCTGAATATGCAGGAAATGTGGCACTATTCCACATTTCCGCCCTGGTTAATAGTGCAGATCATTAATAGTGCTTATGATTGAAGGTCATGAGTAGAACAACCCAGGATCTCGCTCCAAAAATTAAAATGCTCTCGTGACCAAGGGGGAGTCAGTTTGCCAAGCCTCAGAGATTATCACCTCACCTTCCTGATGACTCAGGGGTCTTGGTGGATGCTTGAAGATCCCTCTATCAATATCCCCAAAATGGCTACACTTAGAGCATTTCATCATTGATCCGTGTATTCTAAAATTTGAACCTGCCACTACCTTTTCTAAATCAGCAAAGGAAAATCCAATCATCTCCAGTATATTACAAACTGGCCAGCATTTTTAATTTTATGAATAGCTGGTTAAGCTGTGCAACGTAGTTAGCTAGCTACTAGTCGCTAAATGCTAATATTCAGTGGTCATCAAGCGTTGAATATTAGCACTTAGCCAGGTTAGTGTTATTTAACATTGTCCTCTGCGATTCATCTAAATCACAAGGAGGTGTGTTGGAGGCATAAGAACAAAAGAATAGCTTTACTGTGTCAGACAATGGTCCATCTAGTTCAGTAGCTTGTCCTAAGAGTGGCCATTCCCTGCTACTGTCCCCAGTAGCCCATCCTCACGGTGACCAATCCAGGTCAGTAGTACTTGGCAAAAACTCAAGTTACTACTGAGAAAGGTATATCCAAATCTAAAATAAACTCTCCAACTTGGCCTAGCCTCTTTTGAACCTCCCTACGTAAGCCCCTTTGACCACGGTCTTATGTATGCGCCCGATGCGGAGAACTGGAGAGCCTGAAGAGACAAGTCAGACTCCTGGAGGGCAGAATATTGGAACTGGAGGCACTTCAAGCAGGGGAGGAGGGAGACAGAGATGCAGAGAATGTCCAGACAAAGGAAGCAGAGAACAAGACAGAAGACACCATCGAGGAAGAAGTCTGAGAACTGGAGAAGTTCATACAGGAGGCATACAGGGAGGCCGTGGAAAATCACCAGCAACAGTGGAACTGCCAAAAGACACCTACAGAGAGTGTGGACCACCCGGAAGAAATGGGTGATACAGTAGCGAGAACGAAGGATACGGACCTGCGGCAGGAGAGATGGACATACACCAGGGACACGGACCTGAGACTGGAGAATCAGGAGAAGATAGAGAGGACAGCAATCGTCGTGGGCGACTCCATCATCAGACAAGTTGACAACCACATAGCAGGAGGAAGACTTGATCGGCTGGTGACCTGCCTACCGGGAGCCAAAGTAGAAGACATAGTGAGCCACATCAACAGGATCCTCAACAGTGTGGAAGAAGAAGATACAGCGGTGGTGATCCATGTGGGGATGAACAACGTGAGCAATAGGAACTACAACAGGGAAGTACTGAAGGACCAGTTCCGGATGCTAGGAAGGAAGCTGAAGACCAGAATGCAGAGGATAGCATTCTCGGAGATCCTGCCGGTACCCAGGGCAGATGAGAAGAGGCAGATGGAGCTGCAAGCTGTCAACGCGTGGATGCGGTGCTGGTGTGAGGAAGAAGAATTCCACTTTGTGCGCAATTGGACAACGTTCTGGGGGAAGAGCAAGCTCTACAGGAAGGACGGACTCCATCTCAGCAGAAATGGAACGAAGTGGACAAGTTTTTAAACTAGGAAGAAGGGGAAAGCTGACACTCGACAGAGAGAGAGAGAGTCGATGGTTCGGGAACCGGTATACCCAGAGGATACCGTGCAAGAAGATAGAGGGAAAGACTCACCGAATTACAGGCAAAAGAGATCGAAAAGGACACAAGAGGGAAGGAAATGTAAGAAAGGAAAAAGCTGCAAACTCAAGTGTATGTACACAAACGCAAGGAGCCTTACAAATAAGATGGGTGAATTAGAAGTCATAGCACAAAAAGATAACGTTGACATCATAGGCATCACGGAAACATGGTGGACTGAGGAAAACGTCTGGGACACTGTGCTACAGGGATACAAACTATACCGCAGAGACAGAGTGGCTCAAAAAGGTGGGGGTGTTGCCATATACGTCAAAGAGGAAATTGAATCTGCTGGAGAGAACACGCCACAACTGACAGATAAATTAGAGTCTCTATGGGTCAAAATTCCAGGAACAAATGGCCTGGAAACGAAGATCGGCATCTACTACCGACCCCCAGGGCAGTCCAAAGAAATTGATGGAGAAATGACAGACGAGATTAAACGCAACTGCAAGGGAGGCAACACAGTTATCATGGGTAACTTCAACTATCCGGGAATAGACTGGAACCTAGGCATCTCCGGCTGCATTAGAGAGACCAAGTTCTTGGATGCTGTAGGCGATTGCTTCCTGGAACAACTTGTCAAGGAAAATACTAGAGGAAATGCAATTCTGGACTTAATTCTAAATGGCCTGCGAGGACCAGCACAAGATGTAGAAGTAGAAAGGACACTGGGAAGCAGTGATCACAATATGATCCGCTTTGATCTGGATGCAGGGGAGAAACATCGGTCCAAAACAACAGCAACGGCACTGAACTTCCGAAAAGGGAATTACGAAGGGATGAGACTGATGGTAGGGAGGAAGATTAAGAAGAGGATAAGCATGTTAAAAATGCTAGAGCAAGCTTGGTCCCTTTTTAAGGACACAGAAACCGAGGCGCAAAATATATATATACCGCGTATCAACAAGGGATCCAAGAGGAAAAAGAACAAAGAACCAGCGTGGCTCACTGTAGAGATGAAGGAAGTGATCAGAGACAAGAAAACTTCATTTAAGGAATGGAAAAGGTCAAAAATGGATGAAAACTGGAACAAGCACAAACAACATCAACGTAGGTGCCATAAGGCGGTAAAAGGGGCCAAAAGAGACTACGAGGAAATAATAGCCAAGGAGGTGAAGAACTTCAAGCCGTTCTTTCGATATATTAAGGGGAAATGACCCACAAAGAAAGTGGTGGGACCGTTGGATGACCATGGAATAAAGGGAGCACTAAAGGAGGACAAAGAAATCGCTGACAAACTGAACACATTTTTTTGCATCTGTATTTACCGAAGAAGATGTACACAGCATACCGGAACCCATCAGGCTATATGCTGGAAACGAAGACGGAAAGCTGACAGGATTGACAGTCAGTCTAGTGGAGGTATGTAGGCAGATTGATAGGCTTAAGAGCGATAAATCCCTGGGACCGGATGGCATCCATCCGAGGGTCATCAAGGAACTGAAAGGGACCATAGCTGAACTGCTTCAACTAATAGCCAATCTGTCAATCAAATCGGGAAAGATTCCGGAAGACTGGAAGGTAGCGAATGTTACACCAATCTTCAAGAAAGGTTCGAGGGGAGATCCGGGGAACTACAGACCGGTGAGTCTGACCTCTGTACCGGGAAAGATGGTAGAGTCACTGATAAAAGACAGCATCATTGATTACCTTGACGGAAACGGGCTGATGAGGACCAGTCAGCACGGTTTTAGCAAAGGCAGATCGTGTTTGACAAACTTGCTGCACTTCTTTGAGGGAGTAAACAGACAGATAGACAAGGGCGATCCAGTCGACATTGTATATCTGAATTTTCAGAAGGCGTTCGACAAGGTTCCGCATGAATGACTACTTCAGAAAATTGCAAGCCATGGAATTGAGGGTGAAATACTCACATGGATTAAAAACTGGCTGGAGCATAGGAAACAAAGAGTGGGGGTAAATGGACAATACTCGGACTGGAAGACCGTCACCAGTGGGGTGCCGCAGGGCTCGGTGCTTGGACCCGTGCTCTTTAACATCTTTATAAATGATCTGGACATAGGTACGACGAGCAAGGTGATTAAATTTGCGGATGATACAAAGTTATTCAGAGTAGTAAAGACGCAGGGGGATTGCGAAGATCTGCAACGTGACATAATCAAGCTCGAGGAATGGGCATTGACATGGCAGATGAGGTTCAACGTGGATAAGTGTAAAGTGATGCATGTCGGTAACAAAAATCTCATGCACGAATACAGGATGTCCGGGGCGGTACATGGAGAGACCTCCCAGGAAAGGGACTTGGGAGTTCTGATCGGCAAGTTGATGAAGCTGTCCACACAATGTGCAGCAGCAGTAAAAAGGGCAAACAGAATGCTAGGAATGATAAAGAAGGGGATCATGAACTAATCAGAGAAGGTTATCATGCCGCTGTACTGAGCCATGGTATGCCCTCACCTGGAGTACTGCGTCCAGCACTGGTCGCCGTACCTGAAGAAGGACATGGTACTACTCGAAAGGGTCCAGAGATGAGTGACTAAGATGGTTAAGGGGCTGGAGGAGCTGCCGTACAGCGAAAGATTAGAGAAACTGGGCCTCTTCTCTCTCGAACAGAGGAGATTGAGAGGGGACATGATCGAAACATTCAAGGTACTGAATGGGATAGACTTAGTAGATAAGGACAGGTTGTTCACCCTTTCCAAGGTAGGGAGAACAAGAGGGCACTCTCTAAAGTTGAAAGGGGATAGATTCCATACAAACGTAAGGAAGTTATTCTTCACCCAGAGAGTGGTGGAAAACTGGAACACTCTTCCAGAGGCTGTTATAGGGGAAAACACCCTCCAAGGATTCAAGACAAAGTTAGACAAGTTTCTGTTGAACAAGAACGTGTGCTGGTAGGGCTAGTCTCAGTTAGGATGCTGGTCTTAGACCAGAGGGCCGCCGCGTGAGCGGACTGCTGGGCATGATGGACCACTGGTCTGACTCAGCAGTGGCAATTCTTATGTTCTTACGTCCTCTGATAGATTCCATTTGCTCTGCATTAAAATTATATTCACTACTATTTACTGTTGAGGTACTGGTTGCTAATCCCTGTAAGTATCCTCATATTTTAGTGTTGTTTGCCATTTTAAGCAACCATTTGCCCCCCTTTTACAAAACTGTAGTGTGTTTTTTTAGTGCCGGACATGGCAGTAACAGCTCTAATGCACATAGGAATTCTATGATCATCGGAGGTGTTATGGCCATGGCCAGCATTAAAAATCATGTTACGGTTTTGTAAAAAGGGGGTGGGGATGATGATTTGCTAAACTGTTTTTATTTTCATCGTTTGTGTTTGTCTTAGTGATACTACACATGCACGTTAAAGTCCTTTGTGATTATTAATATATTTTTAAACCAAAAATACTTGAGCTTGTTACTTGAGCAAGTCATCACTTATCAGATTCAAATATTGTCTTCTTAAGAGGATAGCACTTCTCTTCCTATTCTTTGATTAATTTAACAATGAATTAATTATTTATTGAAATTCACAATTCAGATAGGGGTTATTTTGGTGCATACACCCTCTCTTTTATCAAGCTGTGCTGTAGCTCAAGCTAAATGCTGAGCCGTCCATAGGAATTGAATGGGTGACTCAGCATTTTTAGTAGCACGGCTTGATAAAAGGGGAGGGGGTAGGATTTACTTACAAACTATAGAAATGGTCATTTTTGTATAGCCTTACTAATCTATATTTTGTTTACCTTAGAGAACGGTGCTGGAGGAAACAATGCACTCACTTGGAATTATTCCTGGAATTGGAAAAAGGGGACAACATTGGAATAAAAAGCAAACTACTAAAAAAATCCCGAAAGTTTAAGTCACATTTCCATGGAATTTCAATACAGACCAGCGCATATTTCATAACATTTGCTTTCTTCATCTGTTCCAGACTGCAGTCTCTCAGTTGCCCCTAATAACTGGGATACAGATGTTCATTAGCTACTTCTTTTGGCAATATGAATTATCCATGATAACCTCTATTACCTCAAGAAATAAAATAATCGATAAGAAAGCATCAATATTTTGAAGTCAAGCTAATCAGATTTTTTCTGATATCTCTAGTTCGACCCAAAAACAAGAGGAAAGGGTTTCTTCAATTTAAGGCAAGGGTTTTGGGAACCAAGGTATCATTTTTATTAAATTCCCATGCAAATGCTTGATTAATTATGAAAATAATCATTATATTGTCCTAGATCATTTACTTGTTGGAAACCAACTAGGGGAGACTTGTCTGTGAAATGGCTTAGGCTTTCTTTTACAAAGCCACAGTAGAGGTTTCTACCAAAGGTAGAGGTAAATGCTCCAACGCTCATAAGAATTCTATGAGCTTCAGAGCATTTACCTCACTGGAATGCATTTTAGTAGCCTTCCTCTGGACCGACTCCATCCTTTTCATATCTTTTTGAAGGTGTAGTCTCCAGACTTGTACACAATATTCTAAGTGAGGTCTCACCAGAGTCTTATACAGGGGCATCAATACCTCCTTTTTCCTACTGGCCATATCTCTTCCTATGCAACATAGCATCCTTCTAGCTTTAACCATCACCTTTTCAACCTGTTTGGCCACCTTAAGATCATCACATACAATCACACCCAAGTCCCACTCTTCTGTCGGGCACATAAGTTCTTCACCCCCTAAACTGTACCGTTCTCTCGGTTTTTACAGCCCAAATGCATGACCTTGCATTTCTTAGCATTAAATTTTAGCTGCCAAATTTCAGACCATTTTTCAACCTTCGCCTTTCTTCATGTTATTAACACCATCCAGCATGTCTACTCTATTGCAGATTTTGGTATCATCCGCAAAGAGGCAAATATTACCCGACAACCTTCAACAATATTGTTTATAAAAATGTTAAAAAGAACAGGCTGAAGAACAGAATCTTGAGGCACACCACTGGTAATATCCCTTTCCTCAGAGAGATCTCCATTGATCACTACCCTCTGTAGCCTTCCACTCAACCAGTTCTTGACCCAGCCTGTCACTTTGGGACCCATCCTGAGGGCACTCACTTTATTTATTAGCTGTCTGTATGGAACACTGTCAAAGGTTTTGCTTAAATCTAAATACACCACATCTAACACACATCCTTTATCCAATTCTCTGGTCACCCAGTCAAAGAAATTGATCAGATTTGTCTGACAAGACCTACCTCTAGTGAATTCATGTTGCCTCTGGTCTTGTAATCCACAGGATTCCAGAAACTTGATCATTCTCTGTTTTAAAAGTGTTTCCATTAATTTACTTACCAAAGAAGTCAGACTTACCAGCCTGTAATTCCCAACTTCTTCCTTACTTCCACTTTTGTGGAGAGGGACCACATCCGCCCTTCTCCAGTCCTCCGTTACCACTCCCGACTCTAGAGACTCGTTGAAAAGGCCAGTCAGCAGAGCTACCAGAGCTTCCCTAAGTTCCTTCAGCACCCTAGGATATACACCATCCAGCCCCATCACTTTATCTACCTTTATTTTAGCTAGCTCCTCACAAATACAACCCTCTGAAAATCGATCAGGGTCTATTACTCCTCCATCCCTATTCATATTTGTCTTCTGCGGTACCGCTCCTGACGCTTCAGCTGTGAATACAGAACAGAAATATTTGTTAAACAATTTGGCCTTTTCTTTATCAGCTTCTACATATTCCTCTCCTTCACCTTTGAGTCTCACATTGCCACTTTCCACATCTTCCTATCACCAATATATCCATTTTCCTGTATCTGTGATGGAATAGCAATCCACCTAGTTGCAAGAGAGCAGTTTAAGTGGGTGGGATAAAAAATACATATTTAGAAGTCTGAAATCTGATTACACATTTATACGGATACCTCAGAAAGAAAGCAGCCCCTAACTGAAGCACCCCAGGCCTCAGCAAGATAAATTGTCATCTAAGTTTCCGGGTATCTTAAGAGACATGAGAGAGAGACTGAATTTTTAAACCATAAAAAAGTTTCTCTTGTGTCTGAAAAATAAATGTAACAACCATTTTTTACCCAATGCCAATACAAAGGTTGCAATGTAGAACTTGTCACAGATTCAATATCTGTAATTTCCAAAATAGCTGAGACATCCAGAGGGTTTTCCAAATCCAATAGATCCTTTTAATTTCTTTCAGCATTTGCTAGTGGTGATAAATAATATTCCTGGGTAATTGGTGAATTTTATTTTGCAGGAAATTGCAGCATTTCCATGAAATATTTCTTTTAACATTTCTTTTGGAAAGGCCAGGAAAATTTCAAATAACCTAAATTATTATTTCTAGCATGGTTTTCAAAGCTTCATTTCTAATTCTTAGATAAGTTATATCTTTAATAACAGCAGCTTGAGCTGCCTTAAGGTCCTTAGGCCCATATTTCTAAAGTTAGACACCTAACTTGCCCCACCCCCTTTTATGAAGCTGTAGCAGGCTTTTTTATCGCCGGCTGTGGCAGTATTAGCTCTGACACTGATAGGAATTCTATATGCATTGGAACTAAAAAAAAAGCTTTGTAAAAAAAAAAAAAAAAAAAAGGGGGGGGGGGTGTTAAGCAGTAAAAGCCATTTAAAATGTTTTAAACATTGTTTAACAAAAATGTAGGCACCCATAAAAATGCCACCTTCATCATGTCTTCAGAGACGCCTTAGAACACCTAAGTACAAAGTAGGCATGGTTAATGCTGGAAATGATTTTAGGCTTTCTAAGGTGCCTCCATGGATTCAATTCTTGTTAAAGGTAGGCACTGGAAATGTAGGCCTTTTTAAAACCCTGGCCTACATTTCTGGCGCCTACCCTTGACGAAAGCCGCAATTCTGTAAATGGTGCCATTGTGTGATTAACACGAAATCAATTGATAATTTTTTAGCGGTCACCAATAATAGCGCCGTTTACAATCTGGCACCTAATGAAAATACCCACTATGTAAAATATGCATCTATATGCTAGTCTGCTTTATGAGCATATAGGAGAATGTTTGTTTATATACTAGGATTACAAAATGTACAGATATAATCAGCATGTAAATGCTCGCATCTGCTTTATAGACTTACCCCAATATATTATGTTTCAAGTTTCAAGTTTCAAGTTTATTAGGATTTTTATATACCACCTATCAAGGTTATCTAAGCGGTTTTTACAATCAGGTACTTAAGCATTTTTCCCTCTCTGTCCCGGTGGGCTCACAATCTATCTAACGTACCTGGGGCTATGGAGGATTAAGTGACTTGCCCAGGGTCACAAGGAGCAGCGCGGGATTTGAACCCACAACCCCAGGGTGCTGAGGCTGTAGATCCAACCACTGCACCACACACTCCCCCATATGCTGTAATATATGGTAATCAGCTCATAATGTTTTGCTTTCAGCCTTCTATATTATGAATGCAGGGTGCTAAAATATTTAAAAGTTAAATATGTAGTATTATGCTCTATCTTTTGTGAAATTTTTACTGTGAACCTCCGGTGACAATTGCACCTACAATAGTACTCAGAGTTCTTTCAAAAACTGACATTAAACAATATAAAGATTTGTCTAATGATGTCAGCTGCTGAATGAAGCACCTTATGACCCAATGTATTTTACGGCACAGTAATGAAGGTGTACAAAATTAATTTTTAACTAATAAACTGAGCATGATTAATCCACCAATCGCAAAGCATCATCATTTAAGCCACTTGAAGATCTCAGTTTTAAGATGTGACCTTTATTGCATGAGGCTAACTTTGATGAATTATATTACCCATCAGTAGACTATTCAAGTGACATTTATAAACGCTGATAGCTTATAAAATCATCTAGCAAATTAAAATGTGTGCTTAATATTTAATGAAAACAGTATGAGTCACTTTTTCATTTCATCTCTTTTCTGGGGCTAATTCAAATAATGTTTGCAGTTACAATGCGCTTACACTTCATTTTTTATCTTTATTGATTTTCAAAACTTATAAAAAGTGCAAACAATTATACATTCTGAAGTATCAAATAACAGCACTTGTAGTCTTGCAAACAACTGAAACAAATACCCTATCCATTCCCCCTTTCACCCCCTCCCTACCTGGATGTGTGTAGAATCTCAGGAAATCTAGGAACTAAGAATTTAATCATTCTGTTCCTTGACAAATGCCTCCAATGGTAACATAACATAGTAACATAGTAGATGACGGCAGATAAAAAGACCTGAATGGTCCATCCAGTCTGCCCAACCTGATTCAATTTAAATTTTTTTCTTTATAGCTATTTCTGGGCAAGAATCCAAAGCTCTACCCGGTACTGTGCTTGGGTTCCAACTGCCAAAATCTCCGTTGAAACCTACTCCAGCCCATCTACACTCTCTCAGCCATTGAAGCCCTCCCCAGCCCATCCTCCACCAAACGGCCATATAAAGACACAGACCGTGCAAGTCTGCCCAGAACGGGCCTTCGTTCAATTTTTAATATTATTTTCTGATTCTAGATCCTCTGTGTTCATCCCACGCTTCTTTGAACTCAGTCACAGTTTTACTCTCCACCGCCTCTCTCAGAGCGCATTCCAGGCATCCACCACACTCTCCATAAAGTAGAATTTCCTAACATTGCCTTTGAATCTACCACCCCTCAACCTCAAATTATGTCCTCTGGTTTTACCATTTTCCTTTCTCTGGAAAAGATTTTGTTCTACGTTAATACCCTTCAAGTATTTGAATGTCTGAATCATATCTTCCCTGTCTCTCCTTTCCTCTAGGGTATACATATTCAGGGCTTCCAATCTCTCCTCATACATCTTCTGGCGCAAGCCTCCTATCATTTTCGTCGCCCTTCTCTGGACTGCTTCAAGTTTTCTTACGTCCTTCGCCAGATACGGCCTCCAAAACTGAACACAATACTCCAAGTGAGGCCTTATCAAAGATCTGTACAGAGGCATCAACACCTTCTTTCTTCTAATGGATATGCCTCTCTTTATACAGCCCAGCATCCTTCTGGCAGCAGCCACTGCCTTGTCACACTGTTTTTTCGCCTTTAGATCTTCGGACACTATCACCCCAAGGTCCCTCTCCCCGTCTGTGCGTATCAGCTTCTCACCTTCCGATTATTAATTCCCAAATGCATTACTCTGCATTCTTTGCATTGAATTTTAGTTGCTAGGCATTAGACCATTCCTCTAACTTTTTCAGATCCTTTATCATATTTTCCACTCCCTCTTCGGTGTCTTCTCTGTTACAAATCTTGGTACCATCTGCAAAAAGGCACACTTTTCCTTCTAACCCTTCAGCAATGTCACTCACAAACATATTGAACAGGATTGGCCCCAGCTCCGAACCCTGAGGGACTCCACTAGTCACCTTTCCTTCCTTCAAGTGACTTCCATTAACCACCACCCTCTGGCGTCTATCCGACAGCCAGTTTCTAACCCAGTTCACCACTTTGGGTCCTAACTTCAGCCCTTCAAGTTTGTTCAACAGCCTCCTATGATGAACTGTATCAAAGGCTTTGCTGAAATCTGAGTAAATTACATCTAGCATATGTCCTCGATCTAGCTCTCTGGTCACCCAATCAAAAAATTCAATCGTTTGGCACGATTTACCTTTTGTAAAGCCATGTTGCCTCGGATCCTGTAACCCATTAGATTCAAGAAAGTACACTATCCTTTCTTTCAGCAACACTTCCATTATTTTTCCAACAACTGAAGTGAGGCTCACCGGTCTATAGTTTCCTGCTTCATGTCTGTGACCACTTTTGTGAATAGGGACCACATCCGCTCTCCTCCAATCCCCAGGAATCACTCCCGTCTCCAGAGATTTGTTGAACAAGTCTTTAATAGGACTCGCCAGAACCTCTCTGAGCTCCCTTAGTATCCTGGGATGGATCCCATCTGGTCCCATCACTTTGTCCACCTTCAGTTTTTCAAGTTGCTCATAAACACTCTCCTCCGTGAACGGCGCAGAATCTACTCCATTTTCTCTTGTAACTTTGGCAGGCAATCTCAGTCCTTCTCCAGGATTTTCTTCTATGAATACAGAACAGAAGTATTTGTTTAACACATTTGCTTTTTCCTCATCACTCTCCACATATAGGTTCCCAGCAACTGAACGGCATTCTGGGGAAGGAGCAGATACTATAGAAAAGACGGCCTACACCTCACCAAGCAAGGAGCGAGAGTCTTGGCTGAGAACATGAAGAAGACCATTGAGAATGCTTTAATCTAAGGAGCAGGGGAGAGCCGACAGTTGACAACCAGTTAATGGCCTGGACACCAGGAAACCCCAGAGAAGGAACTACAAGCTACTGCTCAGATAAAAGGGAAGCGCATGTTGAAACTACAAGAGGCAAAGAAGGAGCACAAATGGATACAAAAATGGATGTGAAGACTAAAAAGTCCAGGAAAGTAACCCAAAGGGAGCTCAAATGTATGTACACGAATGCCAGAAGCTTGAGAAACAAAATGGGGGACCTGGAAGCACTAGCACAAAGAGAGGAACTGAATATCATTGGAATAACAGAAACATGGTGGAACGAAGATAATGAATGGGACACAGTACTGCAGGGATACAAACAATACAGAAGAGATAGAACAGGGCAAAAAGGGGGAGGTATTGCCCTATATGTCCAAGAAGGAATAGAGTCTATCAGAGAAGGGGAGATGGAAGGAAAAGATAAACCGGAGTCCCTCTGGATAAGGATTCCTAGCCAACACGAAGCAGACACAAAAATTGGCCTCTATTATCGACCCCCAGGACAGATGGAGGAAACAGACACAGCAATGATAGAGGAAATCAACCATGGATGTAGAACAGGAAACGTAACGATCATGGGGGACTTCAACTTTCCGGGGATAAACTGGACTCTGGGAACCTCAAACTGCGGCTGGGAAACAAAGTTCCTGGACACGATAGGGGACTGCTTCCTAGAACAAATGGTGGGAGAACTGACAAGAGGGACCACAACCTTGGACTGGGTCCTAAATGGCATAACTGGAAGGACAACAGCCCCGCTGGGGACGAGCGATCACAGCATGATCAATTTCAAAATTGGCATCGGGAAGGGGAAACCAACCAAGACCCAAACCACAACCTTTAACTTCAGAAAAGGGAATTATGACAGCATGAGAGCCATGGTTAAAAAACAGCTCAAGAAAAGGACAGCTGAAATCCAATCAGTCGATCAAACATGGTCCCTACTAAAAAATACCATCACTGAGGCACAGAATCTCTACATTCCGCAAATATCCAAAGGAAGGAGAAACAAGAACAAAGTAGAACCAGCATGGCTGTCTAAAGAGGTAAAGGATGCAGTGAGAGAAAAGAGGAACTTGTTTAAAAAATGGAAACGTGAAAAAACAACGGAGGCCTGGCACTGTCACAAGGTCGACCAGAAAAAGTGTCACAAGGCTGTAAGAGAAGCCTAAAAGGTCTACGAGGAAAAGATAGCGCAAGAGGCCAAAAACTTCAAGCCCTTTTTTAGATATATAAAAGGGAAAAAACCAGCAAGGGAGGCAGTAGGCCCTCTCGATGACCAAGGAAGGAAAGGGTGCATCAAGGAGGACAAACAGATTGCAGAAAGGCTAAATTCATTCTTTGCCTCTGTCTTTACTAATGAGGACACTGCAACAATGCCCGAAACAGGGAGAGTATTCAAGGGAGAAATAGAAGAAAGCCTCACCACAGTGAATGTGGATTTGGACAGGATATACTATCAGATTGACAAACTAAAAAGTGACAAATCCCCTGGACCTTATGGAATTCACCCAAGAGTGTTAAAGGTGCTTAAGGGTGAAATTGGAGAACTATTACAAACCCTAGCTAACTTGTCAATTAGAATCGGGCAAATACCAGACGACTGGAAGATAGCGAATGTCACCCAAATATTCAAAAAAGGATCGAGTTGAGAACTGGGTAACTACAGACCTGTGAGTCTTATGTCGGTTCCTGGGAAGATGGTTGAAGTGCTAATCAAGGATAGCATAGTGCAACAAACACCTGGAAAATCACAACCTGATGAGAGCCAGTCAACATGGCTTCAGAAAGGGGAAGTCATGTTTGAAAAATTTACTTCAATTTTTTGAGAAGGTGAACAAACAAATCGATAGCGTAGACCCGGTTGATATAATTTACTTGGACTTCCAGAAAGCATTCGACAAGGTTCCACACGCAAGGCTTCTGAAGAAACTACAAAGCCATGGAATAGAAGGGGATATACTAAGATGGATAGGCAAATGGCTTGAGAACAGATTGCAGAGGGTGAGCATAAATGGAAAGTTCTCGGACTGGGAGAAGGTGACAAGCGGTGTGCCCCAGGGCTCGGTTCTTGGGCCCATCTTATTCAATATCTTCATAAATGACTTAGAAGAGGAAACGACATGTAATATAATCAAGTTTGCAGATGACACAAAACTATGTTGGGCAGTTGGATCACAAAAGGACAGCAAAGAACTCCAGAAAGATTTAATACAGCTAGAGAAATGGGCGGAAAAGTGGCAGATGAAGTTTAATGTAGAAAAATGCAAAGTGATGCACCTGGGCAGGAAAAACAAGGAACACAAATATAAAATGTTAGGTGTGACACTGGGAAAGAGCGAACAAGAAAGGGACCTGGGGGTACTGATAGACAGGACCCTGAAGTCGTCGGCTCAATGCGCAGTGGCGGCCAAGAAAGCAAACAGGATGTTGGGCATGATAAAGAAGGGGATCACGAGTAGATCGGCGGAGGTCATAATGCCGCTTTACAGAGCAATGGTCAGACCACACTTGGAGTATTGTATCTAACACTGGTCTCCCTACCTAAGGAAGGATATAACCCTGCTGGAGAGGGTGCAGAGGCGAGCCACGAAGCTAGTAAAAGGTAAGGAGAATTTGAGCTACAAAGAGCGCCTCGGAAAACTGGGATTGTTCACCCTCGAGAAGAGAAGACTGCGAGGGGATATGATAGAGACTTTTAAAATACTAAAAAGATTCGACAAATTAGAGCAAGAAACACCGTTATTCACATTGTCCAATGTGATAAGGACAAGAGGTCATGAACTGAAACTGAGGGGCAGCAGGCCCAGGACAAATCTCAGGAAGTTCTGTTTCACACAGCGAGTGGTGGACGTTTGGAATGCCCTCCCTGAGGATGTTGTGACGGAAACCACCATTCTGGGATTCAAGGGCAAGTTGGATGCACACCTTCTTTCAAATCACATTGAGGGATACAGGTTAACAAGGTCTTCATCAGGGAACACCTAGCTTAGCCTCCACCGGACTAAATGGACCTAAGGTCTGATCCAGTGAAGGCATTTCTTATGTTCTTTTAGCTTAGCAATTCCATTTTTCATCTTCCTCCTTTCACTAATATATCAGAAAAAAATTTTGTCTCCCTTTTTTACATTTTTAGCCATTTGTTCTTCCGCCTGTGCTTTTACCAGACGTATCTCTCTCTTGGCTTCTTTCAGTTTCACCCTGTAGTCCTTTCTGCACTCCTCTTCTTGGTTTTTTTTTTATATTTCACGAATGCCAACTCTTTCGCCTTTATTTTCTCTGCCACTAGTTTGGAGAACCATATCAGATTCCTTTTTCTCTTGTTTTTATTGATTTTCTTCACATAAAGATCTGTAGCCATTTTTATCCCTCCTTTCAGCTTAAACCACTGTCTTTCTACTTCTCTTATGTCATCCCATCCTAACAGCTCTTTCTTCAGATACTCTCCCATTGCATTAAAATCCGTATGTTTGAAATCTAGGACTTTAAGTATCGTGCGGCTTCTCTCCACTTTAGCCATTATATCAAACCAAACCATTTGATGATCGCTACTTCCCAGGTGAGCATGCACTCGAACATTAGAGATACTGTCTCCATTTGTGAGGACCAGATCCAATATCACTTTTTCCCTCATGGGTTCCGTCACCATTTGTCTGAACAGAGCCTCTTGAAAGGCATCCACAATCTCCCTACTTCTTTCAGATTCCGCAGACGGAACATTCCAGTCCGCATCTGGCAGGTTGAAATCTCTCAACAGCAGAACACCCTCTTTCCTTCCAAACATTTGGATATCCACAATCAGATCCTTATCAATCTGCTGCGATTGAGTCGGAGGTCTGTAGACTACACCCACGTAGATAGAAGTTCCATCTTCTCTTTTCAGAGAACAGAAAATGGACTCCAAATCTCTTTGAACCTCTTACTATTTCCAGATTGTTCCGCTATCATCCGTTCATATCTATAGTATAAACGTGGAGGGGCATAATAAAAAAAAATCAACAACTAAGTCCCCTTTTGGCCTAAGGCCTTAAACGTTGAAAGTAGAAGCAGGGAAAATGTCCATTATAAAAAAAAAGTCCAAAAGCAGTTTTTTTTTAAATAATGGCCTGCCTCTACGTTCAACTGTTTAAACTCCCAGACCACTACTACGTCTACACTAACAACATATAATTAACCTTAAAAAAGCCTAACTCCCAAATGCCTAAAACAAGAGCTTTTAGGGGAAGGAGGAGCCAGTCCTTCACCTAAAAGCTGGATTCTGTAACCGGTGTCTGTCAAAAACAACACCGGTTACAGAATCCACCCCCTCCCCCCATCTTCAACGATCAGGCCAGGAGAGAGCCCAAGCCCTCCTGGTCCCGCCGATTATGATCGGGGCAAGAGGGAGCCCAAGCCCTCTTGCCCCGCGGCACCCCGACCTCCCCGACTCGATCGGGGCAAGAGGGAGCCCAAGCCCCATGTGCCTAAAGCCCCGCCCACAGGAGGGGCCTCAGGCTACTGGGCCAATTCCGGTTGGCCCAGGCACCTCAGGCTCCACCTCTGGGTGGGGTTTAGCCACCTGGGCCAATTAAACCCTAAGGTCAGCCATTCCTAGGATGGCTGGCCTGCCAGACAGACAGGCTTGGCACCTGTCCATCCAGCCAATGATTTTAAGGCATGGGAGGGGGATTGGGGATGGGGGGGTTGTGGGGTTGGTGGGGGAGTCGATCGGGGGTTTGGGGGGGCATTCGGGGGAGGGGGTTTGTCGAGTGCAGGAGGGCCTAGAGTCCCTCCTGCCTGTATCTTAGTGGGCATGGGGGGTAGGGGGTTCACCTGGGCAAGTGGGTTTGGGCTTCTTCTTGCCCAGATTGAGTTGGGAAAGGTCAGGATACCATCAGGCAGAAGGGCTCGGGCTCCCTCCTGCCCGATGGTACCCCGATGGGCTCCCTCCTGCCCTGATGGTAGCCGAGGGGGAGGGCTGATTGCTGCAGGAGAGATGGCTCATTTCTCCTGGCACAATGGTGATCACCCATCCCCCTCCGAACCGCAGCACTTCAGGGTGAGGATCGCCATAAGGGGAGATGAGCCATCTCTCCTGCAGTGATAGTTTCAGTAGGCGGTAGGCAGGTGCTGGGGCCGCTGAGCTGCAGCGATCAGCTCAGCAGCTCCTTTTTGGCACTTATACCTGTTTTGACTTGGTCTAAGTCAAAATGTATAAGTATCGACTAGGCAACCTGCCTAAACTTTTGGTTATACCTGGTGTACGCCTAGGTGTAGGTTGGCCCACCTCCTGCCCTTTCCCCTCCTCTAAAAATGCCTTTTTTCGCTCTATGCGTTTAGAAGCAGGGGAAAGGCCTAACCTGATTTTAGATACGTCTAAACCCAGCTTTGATTATGGGTACTTGGACGATTAGGCTTTTTGATCGTCTAAGTACCCATTTAGGCCACATTTTAGACATTTGTTTTTTTTTATTATGAGCCCCACAGTGTTTCCCACCAAAAAGAAAAATTCAACCTATCCCAATTTTTCCAATTTCTAGTTATTAATTGCATGGCCACCCCAGTCATAATAATAAGAAGTCTATTTTGATATTTGTCAATTGGACTCTTAGGTTTCAACAATGTCCCAAATAAAACCACGTCATAAGACAATGGAATAGAGACACCTAATACCATATTAATTTTACCCCAAATGAGCTTACACTTGACTTGATTTGCCAGCAGAAGTCAAATTAGTCAATCAGATCGACTGATGCAGTTTTTTTCTTGCAAATAAAACACAGATGCAGGTCCACACAACTTTGTATGTAAATATTGTAATCAACAATAGCTGAATCTTAATGTCTGAAAAAAGGCACATATCAGTGTAGACCAGTGGTATTCAATCCAGTCCTCAGGACCCACATGGCCAGTCGGGTTTTCAAAGTCTCGGTCATCCATATTCATTGTGGATATCCTGAAAACCCGACTGGCAAGGTGGTCCCTGAGGATTGGGTTGAATACCACTGGTCTAGACTGTGCAAGGTTGATTTGCCCAACTTAGAACTTAGAAATTTTCAAATCATTTTTAGTAAAAATGTGCATTAACGAAAAGCTGACAAATCTGGAATGGCATTATAGTGTCAGGCAAGTGTGGGGGTGAGCAAATGTTCGGGGTAGAGGGGCCATTTCAGAGTGAGGGGGAAATCTGTTATGCAAATCAAAAGAGAGGACTTAAATTGTGGGGCCAATTGGATAGGTGTTATAGTAAAGGAGATGCTTTAGGATAAAGAAATATTTTAGCATAGTCTAGTGGTTTCCAACATATGGCCCCAGGGCTGCATGTTGCCCCCACTGTCCATTTTTGCGACCCTCATATCCAGCAACCCTTACCACTACTGTGGATAGAGAAAAGGCCCCATGAAGCTCTGCCAGTTTGTGAGTGCTGCTTGGTCACATTGGTGTACATGTATACACACACAAGAAAATGCCAGTCAACTCGCCTGTCTCCATGCGTGCACATGTGTGTCATACAAGACCCATAGGAGCTTCAAGGGGCTTTTTCTCTACCCACAGTGGCAGCAGAATCCCCTGAAGGTGAAGATCTCCAGCTCAGCTTTGAAAGTCTAAGCAAAGTAAAATTATAGGTTTATTGCTGGGAAAGGAGGGGGGTGAAGAGGAGGAGGGGTGCCAGTGCCCCGAGCAAGATGGTGCCCCCCCCCCTCACCTCCCCTTACTATGCTACTGAATGGAAATAAAACCCGGATATCTCAATCCATCCTCTTTTTTTTCTGGAGCTATATGGTAACACTAGGGTGGAGGAGCTCAATAGGTGTGTGCACTTACGCAAAAATTCTATGGTCATTATATTAAACTGTAGTAATTGCATACCACACATTAAAAAGGCTTACCGTGGGATGTGTGCTGGCATCTCATGGTAAAATGCCCAATTTGCAGGTGCACACTGCATGCTACAAAATATTTTTAATTTTCGGTGAAGGGTATGTTAGAAGGTGAAGAGTGAGCACTTGAGGCATTGTCACTTGCTAATTAATTAGTGTAGGGTTAGCACAGGGGCCTTTACCGCCTACAAAATAGGTAGCGGAAGGGGTTCAAGTGGTAATTTTTTTAAATGGCTCTGCACTAATGGTAAAATTAGAATGTCGCCATTAATTAGGAAAATGAGGAAATCGGTCTATTTCTGACCTCAGCAAAATTGGGCTTGTCGCATGGCAAAGACCTCCAGTAAGGGCCCACTAAGGGCACTTTTGCTGCAGCATTAGTAAAATGGTTTCTCTGTGTACTAAATTGCAAATGTGCATGATTTCCCTGGGATAATTTCCCAAAGAAAAGTATGTACTTTTCTCACTTTGAAAATCTGACCAAGTCTGCACAGTGAAAATTATTCATATACTTCCAGTAAATGTAGGTACTTATAAAATTGTTCTGTAACTCTTTAATTCCTCACATCTCACTTAGACCTGACAGGTGTATGCTGAAATTTTATCAGCCCTTTAATAGAAAACTGTGAAGTAGGTTTCCATGCACTAATTTTTTTGAGTTGGGACTTGGTTTCTTTCCCTTTCTCAGAAATGAATCATGAAATGTAGGTAAAATTCCTCTCTTTATTATAATCCTAAACAATAAATGATTTACCAGATTCAACTTATTTGTAAAGCATAAGTTATCAAGGCATTACAGATATAGATAGAGTATCCAGGAGATAATTATAAAAGATGTTCCTGTTTTATGTACAGAAATAACCTTTTATAAAATTGCCCTGTGTATAAAATGATGTTAGAGAGCCTGTATGAGCATAGGTTTATCTGTCCTGCATCAAGGCATTCTTAGACAATGGGGCTGGGAAAGTTATGGCATGGGGTGCATAACTTCAAAGGATACATATTTGCAAATAAAATATGCATGGGAAGTATACAAATGTTTTGTAATTAAAGAAAATTCCAGTATGAGGTTGCCAAATTAATTTTGTGTTCAGTTAAAAAAACTGTTGCAGGGAGTAGGGACAGCAAGTAGCTAGACTCTAATTCTCAGCACTGTACCAAGCCAAGCGGTTTACTGGAGTGGCCAAGGGGATTGCAAACTCAAAGAGGAAAAAACAAAACACACATGTGCAAAAATTAAAGGTTTGTATTTCCCCATATTCTGGGGTGGTGGAGCAAGTGTAACCAAGTTCAGTCCAATGCTTCCACCATGCACTGATTTATTCAAATCACAGTTTCAAAAGAAAACAAACTTCTTGTCATAAATGGAAAAGCAAGTTGATACAAACAGTGTCTGTGATGCAGACACGTTTCCTCTTGACTCCTCTGTCAATTCAACAACTTGACTACAACTCCCATGAGTCTTACGTCCATCAAATATGGCGGCTTTCTGCCAAAATTTATGCACTGGTGCTGTTTAGACAGTTCATTATAGGCTTTGCTAATCAAGCTTGAATCATGCTTACAGCATTTTGCCTTTGCACTAAAGCTTTTCTGATATTGGAAAAACTAGTCACTGAGCCTTTAACTAGAATTGCCTGGGCTCAGAGAGAGGGCAAAGCTGCCTGGATGTATCCCTCATGTTTAACAAAACCCCTTGCTGAGCTTCAAGATTAGGGCTTTATCTTTAGGCTTTAGTACTGTTGCAGCCATGCTTCTCAACGAGTTATGGATTCCCTTCTCCAACAGTAAATCCACTTATGGCAGGAGTAAGCAATTCCGGTCCTCGAGAGCCGGAGCCAGGTCATGTTTTCAGGATATCCATAATGAATATGTATGAGATGGATTTGCATACACTGCCTCCTTGAGATGCAAATCTATCTCATGCATATTTATTGTGGATATCCTGAAAACATGACCTGGCTCCGGCTCTCGAGGACCGGAATTGCCTACCCCTGACTTATGGGAACTGAAACTGCTCTGAAATGTGTCACCTTTACTCTTCAGTGTTTCTCACTGTAATACACATTCAGATTAACACCACCATCATTACTTGTGTTTTAGTCCACTGGCTCCCATTGCATTTCTTCATCTCCAGTCAAGCTTATTGTATCACATTTCCCTCCACTCATACACAAGTCACACTCTGGCAGAATATCATTTTCCCCAGATAAAGAAACTAGGTCTCTATCTTGCCCACCTGCTGCTGCTGACCAGACCTTTCTATAGAGCTGGGTTTGGAAAGTTTCTGTGTCAGAAGTCCTGGGTTAGCTTTAGTTTCTCCAGTAGCTTGACCTCCTGAGGATAATAGGCTTCTGCCCTGTAACTTCTGTGCTGTATCAGGAATGAAGCTTTGTTTGGGAATAGAGCCATTCCTCTTTAGCTTCTGTTCTCCTATCTGTTTATTTACACCTGCAGGGACAGCTAGAGTTCTCATTGGCTGTTCCTTATCTAGCCTGCTTGCTTTGAGTAAAGGTCTGGTTTTAGCTGGCCTAAATGTCTGCACCTAACTTATGCGATGCAAACAAGCACTAAGCACAATTCTATAAAAGATAAGCACACCTTGTATAATGACACTGGGTCCCATTCTAGTCAGCACCAAATTTTTAGGTGCAATATATAAAATATGCCCTTTAGTGTGCAGAAATGTCAAACTTATCACACACACAAAAAATCCTCTAGGCCCCTTTTTACCAAGTTGTGTTAGGGGTTTTTATCACGGCTCGCAGCGATAAAAGCTCCAATGCTCAAAGAATTTCTATGAACATCAGAGCTTTTACCGCCACAGCTTGTGATAAAAAACCCTAATGCAGCTTGATAAAGGAGAGGGGGTAAATGTGTTTTGCAGTAAGCATTTTCTCATGTACTAAGCATGCATTATGACTTAATATGCTTAGTGTGCTACATAAACTGTGAAATAATACTAATACTAATTTCAGCATAAATGCCTATGAAAGGGAATGAAATAGTCAGTAAGACTAAAGCTTTCATGATTTGCTTTCCTGTAATCAAATTTCTAACTTCTGCTAGTTTACCTCTTCTGTGTGTTTTTGGAACAAAGAATGTCTGTTCACAGGTTCATGACCTTCATAGTAGCTGGTCTTCTTACATGCTCCCAAAATTTTTTTTCTGAGTGATTATAAATTATTTTCGGGTCCTTATCCAGTTCATCTTACCCGATTAAAGTTTTTTTAGTTCAAACATTTTTATTGATTTTATCAATAAGTACAAAAGTATACAAATGTTAACAAGACAGGATTTGGACAAGCCGTGCATCATCATCATAAATCTTGATTAGCAATAAACTAAACATAGTACAGTCAAACCATGTTAAGTTCAGAATACAAATCCAGCACTTATCATTGACTGCAAGGATATGTATAGGTACAGAGAAAAAGAAGAGAAGAGAGAAAGAGATATAGGGTTTGGTGGTGGTACAGACTTTATTCCACCATACTATGTATTCTGATTAAAGTTAACAGGATAAGGTATTTGGGAGCATAGTTATCAAAGTGGGCTGCCGTTATGATGCACTATTTTACCACTAACTCTTGCTGTTTTTGCACAGGCCATATTTTATGCAATAACTAGGGTTAGCAATAAAATAACATGTCTTAACAATAGCCCATGTTGATAACTTGTCACCTTGGTTAAGTAGAGCTGGATATTCAGTCACATAACCAGTTCAGTCAGTGCTGCTGTAATTTATCCCCCCCCTCCCTTTTCTAAAACAATGGAAGTGGTTTCACCTTGGGTTCTGCATCCCCCTACCCTCTATGTCATGTCTTGTCTGTCCAAGTAAGATTGTAAGCTCTTCTGAGCAGGGACCGTCTATAAATATCAAAATGTACAGTGCTGCATACGCCTTTCAGCACTATATAAGTGATACATAGTAGTAGTAGCGTGCCGGCCTGAGCTAAAAACCACTTTCGTTGTTTTATAAAAGGGGGGTTTACTCGGTTAAAGTAATAGAATATCTTATCCAGTTAATTTAGACCTCCTTTTTCTCCAGTAATGATATAACTGGATAATGCAGAATATCGGTGCTATCTGAATAACTCCTAATTGCACCCTCCAGCACATCTCTGTTTCCTCCAGCACTTAACCAGCTACATTTTGGCTGAACTTCTAATTGCCTGAACAAAATTGAATTGATTTCTGGGGTAAAGAGCATTTTAAAACCAATGAGTTGTTTGGGTAACTCTCAAGTTAAGCTGATAAAATGTTTTTAGTCATCCCTCTAATTTATTTTTTTCCAGTCAAATATCTTCTTAATTATCTGCTTTTATAACAGATATAATTAAGCAAAATCTGAATGGATTCCACCGTTCTGCTTACAAGAATAAAATAAGATGAATCGAAGTCTTTGTAAGCAGAGCAGAGCAAATCTAGATGTTAAACTGAGGTTTTGTTGTCTCTATTTCCTCTAACAATAACTCTTAAACAGATGTAGCACAGATGTGATTTCATCTGCCAGGCAAACTCTATTCTATCATTAGCATAACCTTTTTTATGATTATGTGCTTTATGACATCTAATTGCTAGGTAAGGACCCTTCCATGAGAGAAGCTCATTGGAATTGTATCAAATTCTGTGCATCCACTTGGTTTCCATTTCCCTTCTAATAAGTACTTTCAAATGTGCTCTCTGGAAATGTTTCAGTGCCCCCAAATTACCCCTCATTTGATTTCAGCGTAGGTTTATTTAAATCTCTCCCTCATTCAGATGGCCTTCTTTTTTCTGCTGAAGATGAACAAAATGAAAAAGCTGCAGAGCAACTGTATTCATCTAAACCTTCCTTTCTTTCTGACATGATTAAATTGCATTATGCTAAAAAAAATTTTAAAAAAATGGGTTCGGTCTTTTTGGCTGCTTACAGGCAGAATAATTTATTTGATTCAGTCTAGAATGTAAATGTGCACATCATTGTCCGTTTCAGATATGAAAGGTCTTTAGCACAAGCAATTCATATCAAAATTAGAAGGTAGTTTTCAGAGATCCCTTTTCAGGCCTATGTGCAATTTGGCCCCAATTCTCTAAAAAGGCGCCTAAGACATAAGCACCACATCCTCTGGCAACATGTTCCAGAGTTAAACTATTCTCTGAGTGAAAAAAAATTTCCTCCTATTGGTTTTAAAAGTATTTCCCTGTAACTTCACTGAGTGCCCCCTAGTCTTTGAAATTTTTGATGGAGCAGACACTTAAAGCCCGACAATTTCAATTACTGTATTGGTTTGCCATTGACATCAAGCATAACAGGAGGTTCAGGACCTGCATTGACACCGGCATTGGTGTCGAGGAATGCGGCACCTAGCACCTTTTAATCTTCAGTTAGGTGCCATTTACAGAATTGCACCTAGTAGTGCTTAAAGTGGATTTAGGTGCCAGCAGGATCCTGAATCTTACAGTAGATGCCCCCTATTTATACCAGGGTTTTCTTGGCCTAAATAATGGAGCCTAAATTCACTTTAGGTGCCTACACACAAAACATGCCCAAGATCTGCCCACAAGCTCCACCTAACCATACCCACTTTCTGGTAGGCACCTTGGGCTAGGTGCCTACCTGAAAGCGTTAGGCGCCTATCACTCAATTAATTTTAACTTAAGCTAATTATAATGTGCTATTTGCTTGTTATTGACACCAATTAGAGTTTACTTTTGAAAATCCTATGAGATGCAATACTGCAGGAATTAATTTTAACCTGCATACTTCACAAAACAATGTATGCAGGATAACCAAGATATGAGGGCGAATCAGAAATTAAAGACAATTGTTAAGTTACATGATAACCAGAACAGAGCTAGCAAAATGCAACATATGTACTCATACATTGCTTGTTGGATAGTTCGTTCACGCATAGTGCAATGCTCACCCTTTAGTTGCGAGGCAGCCACAAGGTCAGGAACACAGATGGTCCATTGCAAGATTGCACCATTGAAGAACAATGTGCAGTAGTGCACTTTGGGCAGAGGGAGTGAAACCTGTGGAAGGGTCCAGAGAAGATCTGGAACGTGACATAATCAGGCTCAAGGAATGGGCATCAACTTGGCAGTTGAGGTTCAATGTGGATAAGTGTAAAGTAATGCAGGATGTCCGGGGCGGTACTTGGAGAGACCTCACAGGAAAAAGACTTGGGAGTTCTGATCGACAAGTCAATGAAGCCCTTAACCATCTCTATAAATTAATTATTTAATTTAAATTGTTCTTTTTCTTAGATATTTCTGGGCCAGAAACCCACAGCTCTGCCTGGTACTGTGCTTAGGTTCTATCTACTGGATTCTCTGTCAAAGCTCACTTCAGCCCATCTAAACCATCCTAGCCGTCAAAGTCCTCTCCAGTCCATCCTCAAATGAATGGCCATATATGGGAAACAGACCATGCATGTCTGCCCAGTACTGACATAATCTCCTTTTTGTTGCAGGGGAAGCAACCTTGAAACAGTCAGGATATCAAAGCATGAATTTGTGTCAGTGCTGATTTCCCCTGATGCGATTAAAGATAAGTTATTGGTTTTAATATATATATATGAGAAGAACTGCTTTTGTAAAGTTATTAGATTGTTGAATATTATTAAGTTTCTAAAGTATTTGGTAGAAAACTGTAGACTGGTGAAGATTGTGGTGAATCAGTATTCTCATTGATTTTATTCTGAGAATCTCATCTCTGAAGTCTTGAAGATTTCAATTATTGAATATTGTGAGGATACTTGTTTATATATTTTTGTATTTGAGAGCTTAATGTATTCACTGAAATTATTTGGAAGAGCATTGTTGAAACACTAGTGCATGGTCATTAATACAAAAAAAATAGAAAATAGGACATTTTACAGCTGCAGTAAAATTGGCTTTAGTACATGGGAAACAATCCTTGTGAATGTGCACTAAGGCCACCTTATGCTGCAGCTTAGTAAAATTAATTCTTTGAAAATTATCTTCCTATAAGGTCAAATTGGAGGAGATTCCAACACCATATAATTCTACCAAGTTCTCATTTATACAAAATCCTCCACTACCTCACAAACATCGTGTGCCTGTTTTAGATTTCAAGGAGGTGTGAATAAGTATTTTATTTGTAAACCACTTTGTTGAAGTTTTGACTGTGAAAGGTGGAATATAACGTGCAATAAATCAAACTGAATCAAATCAAGCTGCCTAGTGGTTAGAGCATTAGACTGAAACCCAGAAAAGCTATAAATTCAGTTCCTGCTTCTGATGCTGAAGCTCCATTGTGACTCAAAGCAATTTACTTTATCTCCCATTGCCTCAGGTACCCACATAGACTTTAAGCTCTTTGGGAATACTTATTACTACTGTACATCATTGTATAATCAATCTTTTTAGACTGTGCACTGCCTTATTGGTTAACCAAAAGGCATGGAGAAAGTTTTATTTTATTGTTTAGGAAAGTTTATTCTGTTTGCCTAGATACCTTACGACTTTAGAGGACCTTTTACTTAGGACATTTATTTGTTGCTTAAACTTAGCTGTAGTAGCATGAAACTACCTGTAGAGGCCACATTTCCATTGTGAATTCAGAGGCAGGGTAAGAGCAACTGGGGGTCACTTCTAAACTCCACTGAACACAAGGGATTGCCAGTGTCATGGGTTTGGGAAGTTTGGAAGGTGGAGGTCATTATTGTGTGTCTAATTGGGTGATCAAATGTGGGAAGGGAGGGTCACTATTGAATGCTGATTTATTGGATTGGAGTGTTACTATTGAGTTTTGGCTTGGAAAGTACTGTTATGAAAATGCTGTGAATTTGATCCCAGTCTGCTCCTTGTGACTCTGGGCAAGTCACTTAACCCTCCATTGCCCCAAGTACCACAGTTAGATTGTGAGCCTGCTGGGACAGATAGGGAAGATACTTAAGAGTACCTGATTACTATTCAATGTATTGTAAACTGCTTTGGACAAATCTCTTCGGGAAAAGGTGATAAATAAAACCCTGCTTAAAATGAATAGATGGCCCTTTCACTAAGTCAATCAAAAGTCTTTTAATGGGTAATCTCAAAGGTCATACACACCAAAGAATCACAGAGTCACAAAAGCAGTCTAGTTCAACTATTCATGAAGTATATCCTTAGTGAGGACCGTATGGGGTATCCGACAACCCGACAAACAGCTTAGCTTGAAGGGAGAAATTCTTCATTTGCCCCACGGAACCTCCTCCTCCGTTTTATCTATTTTACTTTGCTTATTTCAATGAAGGTTATTTTTACTGTCAATATTAGTTATCTTATCGTTTCATATGAACATATTGGGTTTACTTAGCTTTCAGCATTTAGCTTAAGATCAATCCCCCGAACGCCAACGCGTTTCGGATGTCTTTGTCAAGGCGACATGGGGAGCTAGAAAACCAAGAAACAAGTCATTAGGGTTAAGGCCTCCAACCCAACTATTGACAATTTTTAAGGCAACCCAAACCCCCCCATTATTCTACATTACTTACATTTATAGTAAACATGCACAGCATACCGCCAACCGGCTTAAAAAGGCAAGCCGCGGCGTACAGACTCTGGGATTTAAATACCCCTCCCAAATGACGACATTTCCGGGGAAACAAACTACATTGCCTCATAAAATTTAAAGAGAAAAGAACCTAATTAAACCTGAATAACATCTTGAACCTAATCAGGAGACATATAAAAAGGCCATTAATGCCAGACTTAAAGGTCAGCTTGGGCTAACCAGTCCGATGATTCGTTTAACCCCTTGGGGGACATCGAGTCTAATATGAACATCCACCGGAGCTCACAACGGTTAAGCCTCCGGGCAGTGTTCCCACCCTCCCACCCTACAGTAATACGGTCCATAACATGCCATTTGAGATCTTTCAGAGTATGGCCGCTACTGATCCAATGACGGACCAGCGGAGAAGATTCAGTATGTGTGTGCACTCTGGATTTATGCTCAGTCAAACGGACCCGTATGGGGCGAGTTGTTATGCCCACATACAGCTTAGGGCAGGGGCATTGAATAACGTAAATTATGTTATCCGAGTTACAAGTAGTATTATATTTAGTCTTATATATAACCCCAGTATTCGGGTGAGCCCAGCATTCCCCCGAGATAGTATACGCACACCACTGGCATTGACCAGAGACAGAAGCTGTAACCTGGACAAAAGGTTTGGCAACACATTGTTTTCCAGCCATACTGTGGTTGCAGAAGTGCTCACACCTTTTCCCAAGTCTGAATGTCAGCAGGTAGGATATTCCAATGGAATTTTTCTTCCCCTTAGCAGATCTTTGCTCAGCACCTCATGATTTAGGTGCCTCTAGAAACATAGAAACATAGAAAGATAACGGCAGAAAAGGGCTATAGCCCATCAAGTCTGCCCACTCTACTGACCCACCCCATTAAGTCTGAGTACTAATGACCTAGTTCCTTAACTCGACCCTCGTAAGGATCCTACTAGGGCATCCCATTTATTCTTAAAGTCAATAACGCTGGTGGCCTTGATCACCTGCTCTGGAAGCTTGTTCCAGTGATCTACAACCCTTTGTGTGAAGAAATACTTCCTTACGTCACTATCGAATTTCCCTCCTCTGAGTTTGAGCGGATGCCCCCTTGTGACCGAGGGTCCCTTGAGAAAGAAGATGTCTTCTTCCACCTCGACACGTCCCGTGATGCATTTAAATGTCTCAATCATGTCCCCCCTCTCCCTGCATTCCTCTAGAGTGTAGAGCTGCAATTTGTTTAGTCTTTCTTCGTACGAGAGACCCTTGAGCCCCGAGATCATCCTAGTGGCCATCTGCTGAATCGACTCAACTCTAAGCACGTCTTTACGGTAATGTGGCCTCCAGAATTGCACACAGTACTCCAGATGAGGTCTCACCATGGTTCTGTACAGTGGCATTATGACTTCAGATTTGCGGCTAACGAAGCTTCTATTGATACATCCCATAAGTTGCCTTGCTTTGGATGAGGCCTTCTCTACTTGTTTGGCGGCCTTCATGTCTGCACTGATGATTACTCCCAAGTCTCTTTCTTCTGAAGTCCTAGCTAGTGTTTCTCCATTTAAGGTATAAGGTTTGCATGGATTTCTGCTACCGAGATGCATAACCTTACATTTCTTAGCGTTGAAGCCCAGCTGCCTTGTCGAGGACCAGTTTTCCAACGTAAGCAGATCCTGCGTCATACTATCCTGCAGATTGCTTTCACTTACTATATTACATAGTTTGGCATCATCAGCGAATAGAGTTACTTTACCCTGAAGCCCTTGGGTCAAGTCCCTTATGAATATGTTAAAAAGGAGTGGACCCAGGACCGAGCCCTGTGGCACTCCGCTGGTCACCTCCGATGTCTCAGAGAGGGTGCCGTTGACCACCACCCTCTGACGTCTTCCACTCAGCCAATCATTGACCCATGCAATTAGTGTCTCACCTAACCCCATCGATTTCATCTTGTGATTCTACAAACAGGGCCTGATTCTCCAAAGTGCGTCCCGATTTTAGGCAGCTGTAGGCGTCCTACAGCTGTCTAATCAGCCAATCGGGATGCACGTTTTTAAAAAAATGCTGCCTATATTGAAGGCGAGGCCCTGATTCTGTATAGGACGCCCGGGAGAGGTGTCCTATTCAGAATTGGCCTACACTAAAACCCCGATTCTGTAACCGGCGTCCATGTTACAGACGCTGGTTAGAGAATCGGGTTAGATTAGACACGGCCCGCTACACTTATCGCGGCAAGGGATCTCTCTGCCGCTATAAGTATAGCGGGCGCGGCCCCCTGTCCGATCGCTGGCAGGAGGGTGCCCAATCCCTCCTGCCCAAAGACGCACCCTTCCCCCCCGACAATATCGATCGCTGGCAGGAGGTTGCCCAATCCTTCCTGCCCAAAGACGCACCCTCCCCCCCGGCGCTAACAACCCCAAACCTCCACCCCACCAAACTAACCTTTTCTTAAGGCCAGATGGGTCTTGTCCGTCCAGCCGGCAGGCACGCCTCGTCGAAATGAGGCGGGCCCGCCCCTTCCCGGCCCATCCCGCCAAAGCTTAAGGCCTGATTGGCCCAGGCTCTAGAAGCCTGGACCAATCAGGCCTTAGGCATAGCAGGTCTGCCCATCCCCACTAAGTCTAAGGCCTTTGGGGGTTGTTAGCGCCGGGGGGAGGGAGGGTGCGTCTTCGGGCAGGAGGGATTGGGCACCCTCCTGCCAGCGATCGGTAGTGTCGGGGTGGGAGGGAGGTCGGTAATGTCGGGGGAGGGATGGTTGGTAGTGTCGGGGGAGGGATGGTTGGTAGTGTCGGGGGGGGCATCTTCTGGCAGGAGGGTTTGAGATCCCTTGCCGCAGTAAGTATAGCGGCCGCGTCTACTTACAATGTAGACCAGCATTTTGCTGGCCTACATTTTAAGCGTTTCTTCCTCTACTAGGGAGACGCGTAGGGCCGCCTAAGTTCGCCTAAGGCCCTTAGGCGAGCTTAGGCATCTTGCGGGTCTCCCTAGGCTCCCGGAGGCGCCTTCAGGCCTGCCTGGGGAGCATTTTTTTTTAAAAAAACATGCATCCCGATTGGCTGATTAGACAGCTGTAGGACGCCTACAGCTGCCTAAAATCAGGACGCACTTTGGAAAATCAAGCCCACAGTGTTTAACTTTGAATGTGCAGTAGGAGTTAGCCACCGTTTATAGAATCAGGCCCAAAATGCCTCTTATAAAATTACACTTTTCTCACACATATGAAAGTATATTCAATGACAAGAATGCACAAATTTCTAGTGTTACAGTGCATTCCTGCTAGACTGTTCTTCCTAAATAAAACTGTATCATAGCAATGTATAGATATTTATAGGTGTTGGTCTGTTACTCATGCTATTGTGTAGATATTAACCCCTTCTTCCACCTTAATTTCACTGCTCTCCCTCCTTTAAAATCCACTCTATCTATTTGCTCCTCTACCTCTCTGAATAGTAGTCATTTACTGACCCCCTGATAATACCCTCTCTTCCTTCCTCATTGGCTGACTCCTGGCTCTCCTTCTTTCTCGAACCCTTCTCTCCTTCTCTCATCCTTGGTGACTTCAACATCCATACTAATGACCCTCTCTGACTCCTTCGCTTCCAGGTTTCTCACCCGAACATCCTCATACAATCTCCAGTTGTGCTCCACCACCCCTAAGCACCAGGATGGCCACTGCCATGACCTTGTCTTCTCCTCCAACTGCTCTACCACCAAATTCTGCACCTCAACTCTTCTCCTGTCTGACCATCTATTAACCTTCACAACTCATCACCCTCCATCCAAGACCTGGCCAATCACTGCCTATATGTTTAGGAACCTTCAGGCTATTAACCCTGACACCCTCTCTACCACTGTTTCATCCCTTGCTTCAATTTCAATATAATGCAAGTCTGTAAAAGAAGCTCTTCTCTGCTCTTGATACCCTCACTCCTCCCATTTCACATCCTGTAAGACACACTAAATCCCAACCCCAATATCCACTACCTGTGATAATGTGCCCAACCTGCTGAATTTTAGCTTAAATACCACACACGTGCTGACTTCATACACTTCAAATTCCTCCTGCCATCCTTCCAGTCTGCCCTCTCACTTGCCAAACAGGAATACTACACCCATTTAACTTACTCTCGTAGCTCTAATCCTCACCATCTCTTTGGCACGCTCATCTCTCTACTCAACATATACCCACCTCTAATTCCCCCTTCACTTTCCCCCCAGATGACGGCAGAGTTCTTCTACAACAAGGTTCACAAGATTCAACTTGAGTTCTCAACCAGGTTACCTCCCTCTACCCTCCCTTCCAGCTGTCCACTCTTCCAACCTCCCTTCAACCCCTGCCTTTTCTGAAATCACTGAAGAGGCACCTACTCAGTGCTATCTCTCCCACAATCATCCCTCCTATGAGTCACATCCTCAACCTATTACTCTCCTCTGCAACTGTTCCCAATGTCTTCAAACATGCAGTAGTTGCACCTCTCCTCAAAAAACCCTCACTAGACCCCACATGCCCCTCCTAATATCACCCTATCTCCCTTCTCCCCTTCATATCCAAGCTACCAGAACATGCTGTTCACTACCATTGCATGAATTTCCTTTCACCTCAAACTATTTTTATCTCACTTCAATTGGAATTTTGCACAGTCCATTCAATGGAAACCGTTCTTGCTAAAGTCTTTAATGACCTGTTCCTGGCTACTTTAGATCCAATGGCCTTTATTATATCCTCATCTTTTTTGATCTATCTGCTATCTTTCATATTGTTGATCAAAACATATCGCTTGATTTGCTGTACTTGCTGGGATTCCAGGGTTCCATTGTCTCCTGGTTTTCATGCTCTCTCTCCCATCACACTTTCAATGTCCTGCAGTGGAGAAGGGAGTGAGGGAAAATGATGCTGAGGTGGGGAAGGGAATAGAAAGAGAGAATTGTGTGTCTGAGGGAGAGAGAGATGGTGCACATGGGGAGATGAAGAAAGAGGAGAATTGTTGGGCATAGAGAGGGAGAGAGAATTATTGAACATGGTGATGGGAGAGGAGTGAAGTAGAGATGCATGGGGAAGAGAAAGATGAGAGGGAGTAATGTTGGTGGTGGTTGGTGGTGGAGAGGGAACAGTGGGATGGATGGAAAGGGGCCTCAAGGAGATGGAAAAGGTGGCGAAAATACTAGGATCTGAACTACATACAAATTCATCTTAAGAGCGGTTTAAAAAACAGAACCCGCTCTTAACCTAGTGTATACTTATGAATGGAATTTTTAAAAATAAAGTAAAATCTGGAATCTCTCATGGCACACCTGGAATCTCTTTGGGGCACACCACTGTGCCTTGCAACCCAGTTTGAGAACACTGTCCTAACTTGACATATACCAGGGATCTAATACAGTTTACAGGTTAAATTTGTCAGTGTTACAGTGCAAGATTTTTCAATCAGTATATCTCAGGGCTCTGTCTTGGGACTTCTCCTTTTCTCCATATATATCCACACTCTCGGTACACTTATCTCCTCTCATGGCTTTCAGTATCACATCTATGCCGATGATTCCCAGATCTAGTTCTTCATACCAGATATCTCTACAGGAATCCAGACCTGAGTCTCAGCCTGCCTGCCCGAAATTGTCGCTTAGATGTTTCACCACCTTCTAAAACTGAATATGGCTAAGACTGAGCTTCTTATCTTCCCACCTAAACTCACTTCTCCCACCCCCATTCTCTATATCTGTGGACAACACTCTCCTCCCTGTCTCGTTGACTCATAACCTTAGGGTTATCTTTGACTCCTCTCTCTCCTTATCTACTCAGATCCAACAAACTGTTAAAGCCTGTTGCTTCTTCCTCTATAATATTGCCACTATCTGACTTTTCCTTTCTAAGCTTCTTTCCAAGCTCTACCAAAACCCTTATCTACACTCTCATCACCCCTTGCTTAGACTACTACAACTTGCTTCTCTCAGGTCTTCCACTCAACCATTTTTTTCCCTTTAATCCATGCAAAATTCTGCTGCACAACTTATATTCTGTGAGAGCCACTACACTCACATTACCCCTCCTATCAAGCCATCCATTTCTGAAAATAGTTCAAACTCTTCCTACTGACCTACAAGTGCACTCACTCTTCAGCCATTCAGTATCTCCCCAAATTTCTTTCCCCATACTCTCCCATGAACTCCGTTCCTCAGGCAAGTCCCTCCTATCCGTACCCTTCTCCACTGCCACCTCCAGACTCTGTCCTTTCTATTTGACTGCGCAGTACACATGGAACAAACTGCCCAAATCATTATGTCAGGTGCCGTCTCTGGCAATATTCAAATCCAAGCTACCAAGATCCACTTTTTTGACGCTGCCTTCAACTCACCATAAAATTACCCATGCCCATCCTATCATTCTCTCTGCAAGAAACTCCACAACCCCCCCCCATATGTCCAGTCTGTCTGTGCAATTAGATTATAAGTTCTTCTGAGCAGAGACCATCTATTGTGTGTTGCTTCTACAATGCTGCATATGCTTTTCAGCACTACCGAAATGATAAATAGCAGTAGTAGTATGTATGGGAGAAGATTTTAAACAGAACATATAGGAGTCTGGATTTATATCCACTGTTTATCATATATGCATGAAAAATTTATACTTGCTTCATTGCAGCAGTAAATGTAATCCAATTCATTTTACCCATAACTTCTGCAGGTTGTATAGGCCTAATTATAAAGACACATAGGCACTAAGGTCCCTCCATACCTAGGTCATCAGTTATACATGTCAATGCACCGGAATGCACACAAATTAAACAGATACACACAAAACAGAAGCACCGGATTACTAACAACCTCTTTAAAAATTAATACTCTAGAAACACTCAAGATAGGCTTATGTTAAAAGGTTATTTTAATATTTTATATTCAAACCTGATTGTAGAATTTAAACTACAATGACAAACAACAGAGAAAAAGAACACAGGGTGTTGGTGCATGTGCACAATCAATATTGTCGGTTTCCAACATACTCATCGAATCTACACCAGAACTGACTTCTAGCCTCCACATTATTAACATTTGTGCTTTCTACCCGTTCATAGTTTCTATAGCGACAGTCAGGTTCTACCAGACATTGAAATCTACATGCGTGGGATTCTTCCAGTTGTTAACTTTGAGAGACATGTTGAGCATAAAATCCATTAATAGGGCATCTGCTGCATTTAATGATTCAGCATTCCCCAAACATTTCCAAAATACAGTTTTAGATGTTAACGGCAATTGTATATCAAAAATCAAGCATGCTCCATGCCACTCTGTACCCCAGAATGCCTTTTAATCAGTGGCGTACCAAGGGGAGGGCGGGAGGGGCAGTCCGCCCCGGGTGCCAGCCATGAGGGGGGTGTTCCCAGCCTGGGAGTCATGGTCCGGGAACTTCCCTTCACACGGCCAGGTGCCAAGGCTCTGGATAGTCCCCGTGGCCCAGCATGTTCCCAGCCTTCTCTTCCTTTACCTTCCGTGAAGCTGAAAAAACTGCTGGCCTTGGCAGTGATTCAGCTACGTCGCCCGCGGCTCCCCTTCCTGCTTTCCGCGTCTGCCAATGACGCAACTTCCTGTTTCCGCCCGGGTGGATTATAGAGGCAGACACAGAAAGCAGGAAGGGGAGCTGCGGGCAACTTAGCTGAATCACTGCCGAGGCTGGCAGTTTTTTCAGCTTCACAAAAGGTAAAGGGCGAGAAGGCTAGGAACATGCTGGGCCACAGAGACTATCCAGAGCCTTGGCACTGGGCCGTGAGAACAGAAGTTCATGGACCATGACTCCTAGGCCGGGAACACCCCCTCATGAATGGCACCTGGGGCGAACATTACTAAAATATTTTTTTTTAATTGGCAGGGAGTGTGTCAAAAATGATAGTTTCAAGTTTCAAGTTTATTAGTTGGCTTGTTGAATCGCTTAATCGGATTTCTAAGCGATGTACAGCAAAATATACATTCTTAAGGAAAACAAAAACATTACATACACTTAATTAATTATAATATAAACAAAAGGTATGAGGGGATGAAATACATTTTTTATAGTAAAGAAAGCACATACAAGGAAAATACAAAAGGAAGTTGGAAGACAAGTAAAAGCAAAATAATTCCTTAAAATAACTCTATAAAATAAATTTTATAATTAATTTGCAAATGCATCTTTAAACAGAAAGGTTTTTAACTCGCTTTTAAATTTCCTAAACACCTTCTCCTCCCGTAAAAACATGGGAAGCGCATTCCAAATCTGAGGTGCTGTACATGAGAAGATAAATTGTCTTCTTGTACTAATAATTTTTAGCGAAGGAATTGATAAAAGGTTCCGTTCACTAGATCGTAAAATTCTATTAACTGAATAGGGGATAAGTAACCTAAATAAAAATGCTGGAGTCTTATTTTCTAATGTTTTAAAAATAATTGTACATAATTTATGAGTAATTCTATGAATGACTGGAAGCCAATGAGCCAATAGCAGGGGGTATCAAAAAACAATGGGCCCCAGGTGTCACATACCCTAGGTACACCTCTGCTTTCAATGCTTTAAATTTAGCTACTTTAAAGGAGCTATGATAAACCACTAGCACAAAGCTATCAAGCCGCCCATTATCCAGAGGGAGGTTCTAAGCTAGTCCTGGATTTTGGGCTGCCTTATCCTATTGGAGGAGGAGTGTGTGGCGCAGTGGTTGAAGCTACAGCCTCAGCACCCTGGGGTTGTGGGTTCAAACCCCGCGCTGCTCCTTGTGACCCTGGGCAAGTCGCTTAATCCTCCATAGCCCCAGGTACGTTAGATAAATTGTGAGCCCACCGGGACAGATAGGGAAAATACTTGAGTATGATTGTAAAACCGCTTAGATAACCTTGATAGGCGGTATATAAAAATCCTAATAAACTTGAAACTAAACTTGAAACTATTGCAAAAATGGGATCTGCACCACTGATTTCAATTGGTAAAATCAGGGATTACAAATGACAAACTGTTTTAGGACATACAGTCAAACCTTGGATAGCGATTAGCGCGGTTTGCGAGTGTTTTGCAAGACGAGCAAAACATTGTATTAATTTTTAACTTAATAAACGAGCATTGTCTTGCAATACAAGCACTCGATGCGTGCCACGTCATCACAGTATGCACAACATATGTGCGTCGCTCCATTAAGCGCAGCTAGCTGAAGGCAGCAATTAAGTGTCATACAATCACGCACAGCATACACACATAATTTGCTCGCAGTACAATATACCCTAGCCCAATACATCCTGGCCTTGCCTTCACTGTTGCATAGTCCCTGAACCCCTACTCATTCTGCCAGTGCCCAATTCCATCCCGTTTGGCTCAAAGTCTACACAGTCCTAAATTCCCTGAGTTTCCACCTAATCTCAATATGCTGCAGGAGTGTAGCGACTGTTCTAAACAAGCGAGATCTTACAATATAAGTACGTACAGTATATTAAAGTTTTGGGGTCGTGGAACGAATCGTGCGCGTTTCCATTATTTCCTATGGGGAAATTTGCTTTGATATATGAGTGTTTTGGATTACAAGCATGCTTCTGGAACAAATTATGTTTGCAAACCAAGGTACCACTGTAAGTTTAAACCCAGAAATGGCTAAAAATTCTGCTAGCATGCTGATGTTTTGAACTTCAAACTTCCAATAAGTAAGTCTAAAGCATTATGAGATTTGAAGCCAGTAGGAAGTTTCCTGCTAAATGTCCAAATTAGAAAGCACAGAAATGTCAATTTTCAAATGGGACATCCATCTATCTATCTATCTATCTATCTATCTATCTATCTATCTATCTATCTATCTATCTATCTATCTATCTATCTATCTATCTATCTATCTATCTATCTATCTATCTATACTATATAATAAAACCCTAAGCGCACATGCACACTTAGGATTTCGTGTTCCCTGCCACTGTGGTGTGTGATCCGAGGCAGCCAACCCAGCGGCAGGGAACATTCTGGCCACTCCCCTCCTCCCGCCCTCACTTACCCTGGAAGCCAGGCAAGCTCTCTCCCTGACTGCGTCCTCAGCAGGGAACACACCTCGGCCCTCACTCGCCGCTGCCGCTGCCGCTGCTGCTATTGCTGCTGCTGATCCTCCTGTAAAGAGCAGCCTGCAATGGTGGCTGGCTTTAGCGAACCTCGCAGGCCACTCTCCAACTCGATAGCACGTTCCCTCTGACGCGATCCCGTGCATCAGAGGGAACATGCTACCGAGGCTGGAGAGCGGCCTGCGAGGTTCGCTAAAGCCGGCCACCATCACAGGCTGCTCTTTACAGGAGGATCAGCAGCGTGAGAGGAGCCGCCGCCGGCACTTTTAAAACTTGAAACAAAAACCTTTGGCCGCAGCAGGCCAGCCCGCGGGAAGGGAAGGGGGAGGGGCCGAACGGAGCAGGCCAGATCGCATTAAGAGAAGGGAGGGGCCGAACGGAGCAGGACAGCTCACGGTAAGAGAAGGGAATTGCTTCACAGGGACCTGGAGGGGAAGGGAAATACCGCTGCTGCTTCTGCAAAGGAAAGTGGGGGGGGGTGAGGCGGGGAGGAGAGACAGAAAGAAATACAGACAAAGGAGGCCAGGGAGAGAGACAGACAGAAATAAAGACAGACAGGGGACCAGAGAGACAGACAGAAAGACAAAGGGTGCCAGGGAGAGAGAGAAAAAAATAGCAGGAGGGAGAGAGACAGAAAGAAAGGAAGAAAGAGACAGGAGCAGGGAGAGAGACATAAATAAAGAAAGACAAATAGGCATATATTCTAGCACCCGTTAATGTAACGGGCTTAAACACTAGTATATATATATATATATATAATTTATTTTTTTTTTGAAAATCACCTACTTGGACATCTTGTCTAAATCACTAGGAGGTCTAACTTTATTCACCATTTTTGACCACAAAAACATCCAAGTTAGAAATTACCAAATTAAGCACCGTTTAGATGTGGAAGGGGCCACCATTCTAATGGACTGACCACACTGACTTGCCAACATAGCAGTGGGGCACCTTAGAGGGCACTGCTGTGAACTTTACATAAAGAGTACCATATGTACATCTCACCATATACCCTTATAATTTGAGCTGAGTTCTTTAAAATGCCCCCAACCTACTATAGCCCTTATGGCTATAGGTGGGTTTTGATGGGCTCATACTTAGCACCATAGATGTTGTGGTTAGAGTGTCTTATGGGTCTGATTTCTCCTGTCTCCAATTCACTAGTTCACCAACCTGACTACTTAAGACACCTGTGTGATGCTTTACTAGACTTTTCCATACCAAATGCTGCTGTTCCAGAGACAGGTATGTACTATTTCATTCAGAGTTTTGGAGGGTGGGAGGGGGCAGTGACTACTGGGAGAGTTTGTGTGTGTGTGGGGGGGGGGGGGGGTCATTACTTAATCTCTCAAGTGGTCATCTGGTCAGTTTGGGTAACGCTTTAGCATTTAGATGCTTCCATAAGAGGTCTAGCCCAAAACAAAGTGCAAGATGTCCAAGTCTGGCAAGCCCAAAGCACACTAAAAGCACGCCAAATAGATAACAACATCTTAACACTCCCCCTTGAGCTCTGGAAAACACAGCGAGTGAAATGTCTCACTAGACATCCAGGAAAACATTTTTGATTATCGGCACTTGGACATCCCAGTGATTAGGGCATCTAAGTGCAATTTTTAGGACATGTTATACCCCTAAAAGTCTACAGTATTAAAATTGTATATATTTTTCTTGAAAAGACCTTTTGTCTGAAGAAACTCAGTTAAAGTTTATTAACATCATCTTGCTTCAAGTACTGTATATTGGCACATCTGAGTCAGAAAACAAATTTCAGTGGGGGATTCTAGAGGGTGGCAGTGCAGATGGGTGATTATGGATACTGATGCTCATAGCAGATTGGAAAACCTAACTTGGGCCAAAATTATTATGCACAGAATCAATAACAGATGGACAGACTGCTTAGTTATGGTACTCAGAATGTGATTCTAAATGATTGTAAGCACTTTCTGCTGATTTCATATCACGCAGCCATTCAGAGTTGATGTCAGCTCTAAGTGATTATAACATTTAAACCAAGTAGATGAGAGCAGATAAAAATCTTTTGGCCCATTCTTTCTGCTCCTTTTTTTCTGGTTTGCATTGCTAAATTTAAATCCCCAACTACCAGCTGTGCAAGTCTGACTGCTTACAGGATATCTCTTCTAGCATTAGCCAGTTTTTCTTGTCTTTGTTTGGTTTTCTAGCATTCTGAGTAGATGAGCATACAAGCTCCCATTCTTAATCTGATCTTTAGATCTCTTCATGCTGCATGTCTTACCCCCAAGAATTGTAATAATCTAAGCAATTACAAAAACTAGTGAGGCTGTTCACATAATTTCTGCAGGATAAGATATGACCACCTCCAAGCTCATCATTGACCCAGCTGGTTTATGAGAGTTGTGGCCTATTAGTTCCTAGTCATTTATCTCATAGACTTGTTTTAATCAGTTCTGCAGTTTATAAGCATGACATAAATAAATAAAAGTAGCTTGCAACATGAGTATTCTATGCTATACCCACCCTTGTTTTCACCTCTCTCTTTACCTCTGCCCACGTTCTTTTATAAGACTATGAGAATATAATATATGCCATGCTGGGTCAGAACAAAGGTCCATCAAGTCCCAAGTAGTGGACAATCTGTGTTAGATATGAGTGCTAGTCTGATCTTAATGGGTCTAGTAATCTGTTCAAAGTAAATTTAACTTGGATTTTCTTAAACATTATATCCGAGATTAATATTAAAAACCATTGGTTTGTAACAACAGTTATAGTGAACATATTAATGAACATTGCTGGTTCATGCAGTGTTCTGAATACCGAAGGTTTCTCAGCTGTGATGTCAGCTTTTAAATGTGTAATTCTGTATTTGGAAAGTGAAAGACACTGAAGCACCATATTTGAGATAGTACACTGCAATATATTTGCAGTCTGAAATGGCAGCAGGATAATGTGGTGGTTATTTAATCCTTAATATAGTCTATGAAGACAAAACAGTGCAAACTCAGGATTATTTGGACATTGGAAGCTAAATATTAGATTGTTTTTTTCTGCCTACGATTTGATGTCTCTTTTTTGAAGTTTAAATTTCTCTATTATAAAAAGGCTGCCTACTTTGAGATTAATAATGTGGAGTGGAACTTTAGAAAAAACATCCAATTCAGAATATGGACATCCAAGTCTGCATGGCAGATATGGACATTCATATCTCATGCATTTAGAATAGGATCTGCTGACATATAGCCTGTTCTAATATGGAAGAAAATGGATGTCCAAGTTCTGGCTACCTCCAGCATGAACCTAGTTTTATAAACTGAAATTTCCAAACTATGAACAGGGCAAAACAAGAGACATGGATGTCTGTGTAGCAGCAGAGGAACATCCATATTATAAAATGACCATAGGGAATTTCTTGTAATGGAGTAATCTAATGGTTAGAACAGTCTACCAAGTGAAAGTCGTAGGTTCAAATACCATGTCAACATTTTGTAATTTTTGTTTCTTTTTTATTTTAATTGTAAGCACTGTTTTCTCTAAGCTGAGCCAAAGTCCTCCAGCTGCATTGCTCTCATTATAGGGGTGGTGCAGATGAACATCCATGGTATAACATGGCCATAGAGAATTCTTTGTAATGAAGTAGTCTAATGATTATAACAGCCTACCAAGAACCAAATCGGCAATACTATGATACCATTTTGTAATTTATGTTTATTTTATTATATTATTTTAATTGTAAGCACTGTTTCTTCTAGTCTAAGATGAGCTGAAGTCCTCCAACTGCAATTCTGCCAGTAGGGGGTGGTGCTTCAATATTGTGTTTTCAGTTAATAGAAACAGGTAAGTTCCTTGGAATCCTGCAAAGCTTGCTTGTTCCTTATTATTGAAAACGTGGAAGTGAAACAGTCCTCCACTGGCAGGACTGTAGATGGAAGACTCTTGCTCAGCTTAGAGAAAACAGTGATTGTAAGCCCTTCAGGGACAGAAAAATATCTATTGTGACATCCTTTACTTCATTCACTGGAGAAATGCTCAATCAGAGCTCCTTTCTGTATCCTGGATTTAGCAAGTACCAGGTCTAAATAAAAGATGACCATCTTTTTGAACATGGTCATTACTTCCCTTTTTGTAAACAGAATGTCCATCTTTTGGCCCCCTCCCTAGTCCCACCCAAAACATGGCCAGACCCTCTTGCCATATGGTCATACAGCAGTTTTAGATATCCATATTCTTGCTTTATAAAATTGGTATTTGGATGTCCATGTAATGTGGATAACATGGCCAGACCCTCTTGCCATATGGTCACACAGCAGTTTTAGATATCCATATTCTTGCTTTATAAAATTGGTATTTGGATGTCCATGTAATGTGGATATTGAAATGACAGATTTTAGACACTGAAAACTGACAAGAGAGCTTCTAAAATAAATGCCACATTATTTATAGGTTTTCTGAATGCTTGTGTCAAAAGTTATTCAATGATAAAGCTTATGTTTCAGTGTTTCCTAAGAACAATCAATTAAGGTGCTGATATGATGTTAAAAAAAATGACAAGGTACTGTAAAATTCCACTTTTGGAGCAGCATCCATAAAAAAAGGTCTCTAGTGCCACTTGAACAGTAGAATTTTACAATACCTTGTCATCATATCAGCACCTTAATTGATTGTTCTTAGGAAACATTGAAAAATAACTTTTTACTTCATAAAAGACTTCTGAAGAAATTAAAGTCATGGGATAGGAGATAACATCCTACTATGGATTAAGAACTGGTTGAAAGATAGAAAACAGAAAGTAGGGTTAAATGGTTAATATTCTCAATGAAGAAGGGTAAATAGTGGAGTCCCCCAGGGGTCTGTGCTGGGACCACTGATTTTTTTTAACATATTTATCAATGGGGGAGTGTGTGGTACAGTGGTTACAACTACAGCCTCAGTACCCTGAGGTTGTGGGTTCAAATTCCATGCTGCTCCTTGTGACCCTAGGCAAGTCACTTAATCCCCCATTGCCACCAGGTAAAGTGTAAGCCTACCAGGACAGATAGGAAAAAGATGTTTGAGTACCTGAATGTAAACCACTTAGGGCTCCTTTTACATAACCTTCCCCCAAATTACCCACCTTAACACCTTCCAATTAAACAAATACCATAAATAGATTGTAACCTACCCTCTCTAACTGCATTCCATATGTATTTTTCATACAGTTCTTCACTGTCAGTTTAATTTCCATCCTATAAGTTCATATAGAATTTTTCTTTTTTCAACCATCTTTATTTTCTCTTCTTTATTAATTTCCAGGTACTTTAGTTAGATTGTGAGCCTTCGGGACAGTAAGGGAATTTTTTAAGTACCTTCTTACTTCTCATTTATAATCTTAATGTATATTTTCTTCAAACCGCTTAGAACCTAACGGATGTAGCGGTATATAAAAAATAAATTACATTACATTACATTTTAGCATGCGCTTAGCGCACGCTAAAATGCCGCACGCGCTAGCCGCTACCGTCTCCTCTTGAGCAGGTGATAGTGCGTGCTAATCTGATGCGTGTGCTAAAAACGCTAGCGCACCTTTGTAAAATGAGCCCTTAGATTATAAGTGGTATATAAATGCTTAAATAAATAAATGATCTAAAGATGGGAATAGTTAGTGAGATAATTGAATTTGCTGATGAAAAAAGTTGTCCAAAGTTGTTAAATTGCAAGAGGATTGTAAAAAATTGCAAAAGGTCTATAAAATACTGAGTAGAGTGGAATGAGTAGATGTGAATCACTTGTTTACAGTATTCTTTCCAAAAATGCATGCAATGAAACTCCCAAGTAGTAAATTAAAAAAAAAAATCAGAGAAAAATATTTCTTAACTCAATGGGTAATTAAACTCTGGAATTAATTGCCAGAGAATGTAGTGAAAGTAGTTAACTTAACAAGGTTTAAGAAAGGTTTGGATAATTTCCAAAAGTCCATAAACCATTATTATTTTTTTTAATTTATCAATTTTCATATATACATTTCTAGCCCACAATATAAGAAGACCAGCTTAAAGGTTTACCAAATATCTCAATGAAAAATAAAATGGGCAATTTTGACATTTTAGTAATAAGGGTATATCCAAACTTTAACTCCTCATAATAATCAGCAGTAATTACAAATTATGTTGTCTCCCGTGTACTTAGAAATTGCTGCAACTGAATGGGATCCCAGAATATAAATCCACTATCTTATAATTTAATTAAACACTTACAAAAAGAATGATGCTTCAAGAGCCACTACTCTAGTTTTCAACTTTAGAAATTCCTTCCTCCTTAATTGAGTGGCTCTAGCAACATCAGGAAAAATCTGAACCACATCACCACAAAATTGAGACAATCTATTCCATAAGCCATTATTAAGATGGCTTGGGGAAATCCACAGCTTAGATAGATTGTGAACCCACCAACACAGACAGGGAAAAATGCTTGAGTACCCGAATAAATTCATGTAAACCGTTCTGAGCTCCTTTGGGAGAATGGTATAGAAAATTGAATAAATAAATAAAATTGCTAGGATAAGCAGCATAAAATCTGTTTTTCTCCTTGGGATCTTGCCAGATACTTGTGACCTGTGTTGGCCACTGTTGGAAACAGGATACTGGGCTTGATGAATCTTCAGTCTGTCCCAGTATGGCAACTCTTGTGTTATGTTCTTGTGTATTGACCCCTATTGCAGGTAGTTCACCAGAACATAGGGCTGTTTTGGGTCGTTAATAAATGCATTTCCTCTATTCCTTCTTGTTGGCAATTATTATTTTATTTGTTGTACTTGTGCTGTGTGATTGACTTCATTCATTTTGAATCAAGGAAATTTTATTGATATTCCATAAGATTATACAAAACAAGTATTAAGGAACAAGAATAACAATATATCAATAATAATAACAAACCTCACATAGCAATTGTATTCAAACCAGCAAGAACCCCAAAATTATCCTCTTTATATTTTGCAAGATGGTCTTCTCTCATACAATATCTTCATATTTGACTTCCTCCATTTTTTTTATTTAGGAGGCGCTAGCCTTGCATTATCCAGTTAAAACCATATTCTATATATGGTGTAGGCTAGAACATTCTTAAAGCAATTCTATAAGGTATAGAATCGCACTTAGCGCCTTAATGCTTACACCTAAGTTACACATGCATCAGACATATTCTATAACAATGCATGTAACTTACAGGAATACCCCAATCCACCCCGATCCGTATCTGGCCAAGTCCCCTTTTCAAATTCATACACTGTAACTGGCGCATACTTTGTACAGAATTGCACTTTCCAAGTCATGCGTGTAACTTTTAATGTCTCAATTAATGTCAATTACAAGGTGCTGATTGCCAATTATTAGCACCAATTAGGCCAATTAAATCAATTAAGTTGTGAGCTAAATTGGCTATGTTCACTGATGTATGCACACAGCTTTAGGAGCCATATATAAAATTTGGGGGTTATCATGTACTCCGTTCCTCTCCCATGACATGCCCTCTCCTGAAAAAATTATAAACAGCTAACACATGATTAGCATGCACTGACAGGCAAATTACCACAAAATATTTTTTTCTGCATTAAAAACTAAATTCTTCCTTGCAAGTCCTAACCACAAATTAACGACCACCACCCTGCAACTTAACTGAGCTACTTACCCAATCAATCCCACCATCAAAATTCTTGGAGTCATCCTAGACCGCTGCCTAACTTTCGAAGACCACACCAATGCCCAGGTCAAAAAATGCTTTCACACCCTCTGGAAACTCCGTACCATCAAACACTACTTCGACTTCCCCTCCTTCAGACTGCTGGTCCAATCCCTAGTCCTAAGCACCTTAGATTACTGCAACATCATATATTTGGGCTCCTACAAGAAAACCATTAAACGTCTGAGACTCATTCAAAACACCGCCGTCCGCCTCATCTTTGGCCTCAAAAAGTCAGATCATATTAGCTCTTTCTACAGAAAACTCCACTGGTTACCAATAGAAGCCAGGGTCATCTTCAAATTCACCTGCCTCTGCTTCAAAACCTTAACTGGCTAATCCCCGATATACCTGTCACACCACTTTGCATTCCCAGGTACCAACCGCACATGCAATATCTATCTCCAAAGGGATGCATCTACAGGAAATTCCTCGACAGAACTCTCTCTTTCCAAGCTGGCAGATGGAATGATTGCCTGACCTCCCTCATCTCATCTGCCCCATCCTACCAATCCTTCAGGAAATCTCTCAAATCTTACCTCTTTGATAAATTTTTCTAACCCCTTCCCTTCCGGCCAATCTCACCAAACTTTAACCACCTCTCTTCCTTCCCCGGTCTTTCCCTTCCCTCCCCCTAAATCCTATGTACTCTTTTCCTTCAGCTTCTCCTTCCTCTCTCGGTACTCTCCTGTAATTGAAACTGATGACCATTATACTTGACAATTGATTCTATATCTTCGCTGTATATGTACAGTCCCTTACATCGTGACAGTCTCTTGCTCTGAACTGTTTTGTGGTATTTGCGGTATACAAAAATAAAGTTATTATTATTATTATCATTAAATATGGGAGTGTGTAGTACAGTGGTTAGAGCTACAGCCTTGGCACCTGAGGTTGTGGGTTCAAATCCCACACCGCTCCTTGTGACCCTGGACAAGTCACTTAATCCCCATTGCCCCAGGTACATTAGATAGAGTGGGAGCCCACCAGGACATTTAGGGAATAATGCTTGAGTACCTGTATGATTTGTAATCCACACAGAATTGTAGGATATGCAGAATATACTGTATAGTATATTATTAAATGAAAAATTATTACTTAATGGACCCTATAATTCCAAACTTATGCAAATCATCAAACAAGGTAAAATATACATATACAAATGTATAAAAATAATGTCAACAAGTGTGCTTACTTGTGCTCAAAATTGCAACATCCAGCTTTAAACTTTAGCAAAAATAAAAGTTAAACTTTTTTGAGGTCTTCATGTGCTCACAAACCTTTCAAAATTGCCAGCTAATACCAACTCAATACTCATTGCTAGCGCTTCAACAGATGTTTGCTTTTGTCAAGGGGGTTCTGTGACTTAATTGCAAATGCTCAATAACAATTCCTGGGACAGCCAAACGCTTCAGTGCACAAGTTTTGAATTATCTGTGGTAGATGATTAAAACTCAAGTTGAACAATGATTATTATTTTTTTTTAGTATAGTGGCATGATTCCTGATAATATATACTAATTGGCTTTTGATACCTTTAATTATTTTTTCAGGTTTCTTCAGATTTGTAAATTAATTGTTTCAGAGTCAGAAGGATAGTTAAAATATGAGGGTAGTTTGAAAAGTTTGGTAAAAAAGCAAGTTTAACAATGTACCGTATTTTCGCGGATATAACGCGCACCATTGTAAAACGCGCACAGGGGTATAGCGCGCAGAAATCACGATGATATGTACAAAAACTTTTCTATACCGCGCTCAGGCATATAACGCGCATGCTGCCCGACTCTCCTTTCGCCCGCCCTGACTTTCCGTGCGCTGTCCCGACTCTCCGTTCACCCCCCCTGACTTCCGTGCACTGTCCTCCCTTGAAGTCCTGTCCCCCCTTGAAGGTCTGTCCCCATCCTGAAAGCCTGATGCCCCCCCCGACGTCCGATACATCCCCCCCCCCGGCAGGACCACTCGCACCCTCACCCCGAAGGACCGCCGACTCCCCAACAATATCGGGCCAGGAGGGAGCCCAAACCCTCCTGGCCACGGCGACCCCCTAACCCCACCCCGCACTACATTACGGGCAGGAGGGATCCCAGGCCCTCCTGCCCTCGACGCAAACCCCCTCCCCCCAACGACCGCCCCCCCCCAAGAACCTCCGCCCGTCCCCCAGCCGACCCGCGACCCCCCTGGCCGACCCCCACGACACCCCCACCCGCCTTCCCCGTACCTTTGTGTAGTTGGGCCAGAAGGGAGCCCAAACCCTCCTGGCCACGGCGACCCCCTAACCCCACCCCGCACTACATTACGGGCAGGAGGGATCCCAGGCCCTCCTGCCCTCGACGCAAACCCCCCTCCCCCCCAGCCGACCCGCGACCCCCCTGGCCGACCCCCACGACCCCCCCACCCCCCTTCCCCGTACCTTTGGAAGTTGGCCGGACAGACGGGAGCCAAACCCGCCTGTCCGGCAGGCAGCCAACGAAGGAATGAGGCCGGATTGGCCCATCCGTCCTAAAGCTCCGCCTACTGGTGGGGCCTAAGGCGCGTGGGCCAATCAGAATAGGCCCTGGAGCCTTAGGTCCCACCTGGGGGCGCGGCCTGAGGCACATGGGCCAAACCCGACCATGTGTCTCAGGCCCCGCCCCCAGGTGGGACCTAAGGCTCCAGGGCCTATTCTGATTGGCCCACGCGCCTTAGGCCCCACCAGTAGGCGGAGCTTTAGGACGGATGGGCCAATCCGGCCTCATTCCTTCGTTGGCTGCCTGCCGGACAGGCGGGTTTGGCTCCTGTCTGTCCGGCCAACTTCCAAAGGTACGGGGAAGGGGGGTGGGGGGGTCGTGGGGGTCGGCCAGGGGGGTCGCGGGTCGGCTGGGGGGGAGGGGGGTTTGCGTCGAGGGCAGGAGGGCCTGGGATCCCTCCTGCCCGTAATGTAGTGCGGGGTGGGGTTAGGGGGTCGCCGTGGCCAGGAGGGTTTGGGCTCCCTTCTGGCCCAACTACACAAAGGTACGGGGAAGGCGGGTGGGGGTGTCGTGGGGGTCGGCCAGGGGGGTCGCGGGTCGGCTGGGGGACGGGCGGAGGTTCTTGGGGGGGGGCGGTCGTTGGAGGGAGGGGGGTTTGCGTCGAGGGCAGGAGGGCCTGGGATCCCTCCTGCCCGTAATGTAGTGCGGGGTGGGGTTAGGGGGTCGCCGTGGCCAGGAGGGTTTGGGCTCCCTCCTGGCCCGATATTGTTGGGGAGTCGGCGGTCCTTCGGGGTGAGGGTGCGAGTGGTCCTGCCGGGGGGGGGATGTATCGGACGTCGGGGAGTCGGCCGGGCAAGAGGGCTTGGGCTCCCTCTTGCTCCGATCGTGGATGCGGGTGCGGGTGGGAGCGCGTGCGAGCGGTCGTTCGGGGTGGGGGTGTGAGCGGTCCTGCTGGGGAGGTGAATCGGGCGTCGGGCGGGGTGGGAACTATGTTTAAAAACTTTTGTATACCGCGCTCAGGCATATAACGCGCGAGGGGTATGCGCGGTACGTAAAATCACGTATAACGCGCGCGTTATATCCGCGAAAATACGGTAATCTCCATCGAGGGCTGTACACAGTCCGGCGAGTTTCCAGTTTTTTTCATAAGCTATTTTTCTGACAGTACAAAATAAAACCCAGGAAACTCACTGGACTAAGGGCTCCTTTTACTAAAGTGCGCTAGCGTTTTAGCGCACATACAAAATTAGCGTGCACTAGCTAAAAAATTAACGCCTGCTTAAAAGGAGGCGGTAGCGGCTAGTGCATGCTACAATTAACGTGCACAATTCCGAGCGTTAAGGCCCTAACGCACCTTTGTAAAAGGAGCCCTAAGTGTCCAGCCCTTGATGGAGACTAAGGGCTCCTTTTACTAGCGTTTTTAGTGCACGCACAAAATTACCACGCGGTACACTTCTAGAATAATGCCAGCTCAATGCTGGCGTTAAGGTCTTGCACGCGGGGCGATTTAGCGCACGCTATTCCATGCGTTATGGCCCTAACGCGCCTTAGTGAAAGGAGCCCTAAGTTGTTTAACTTGTTTTTAAAACAAAACCTTTCAAACCACCCTCGCATCTGGATATTTTTCAGAGTTTAGTACAAAATGGGGTTCATTAAAAAAAAAAAAAAATCTAAAAAGTGGCATAAAGGGGCAGATTGATGTTTTTCTTGTCAAACACTTCCAATTCGCTTAGCCCTAATCTTGCCCTAGATATAAGATTTATCATGAAGTTTCTGTACTGTGTAGGTTTCTGAAGGTATATCGGGAGGGTGGTCATAGATTCCAGTTTGTAATGTATTATTTTAGTTGAGAGGCAACTACAAATTTAATCCACTTCATCATAAAAGGTATACTTGCTACTGGTCTGTAGATTTCAATTTGGATAGCTCCAAGTCTGGTGCTTTTGGGATAAGTATGAGTAGAATTTTGAACCTGTGCTTCAAGGTAAAGAGCATAAGAACATAAGAATTGCCGCTACTGGGTCAGGCCAGTGGTCCATCGTGTCCCTCGATGCCCTAATTGAGTCTAGCCTTACCCTTAATAGTAAATTTTTAATTATTTTTCTTACGGGGAGGAAGGGGGCAGGGAGTGATAAAATTGAAAGGAAGACAGTCTTTTTAACTAGTAGACTTTCTGCAATGCTAAGAAGCAAAGACATGTATTTAACTGTTAAAATATATGCTGTGCTTTATTCTAGCATTTTGGTAACTGCCATGCTTCAGTGCACATTCATTTCAGAGTAGAATAGTTCCCTTTAACAGCATCATTTTAAACACTGTAAAAATTCAACCCTTAGGTTATTTTATAATACAAATAAAAACGTCTAGCTGATGTGATAATTTTATAGCCCTTAGGGCTATCTATACAGTTTTTATGGTGAACTGATAACACAAGCTGGGCCTCAAATGGATGGAAGTTGGCTTATGCATCATTAAGTTACAATCTATTTTGCTGGAATTTCTATTAGTAATATTCTTGTGCATATGAAATCTGTTAATTTAGGGGTTTCATTAATAGATAAGAACTATCTCAAGGTAGCAATTGCCCAGGAAACATAGAGGCATAGATCTCAAATTCTAAGTACTGCTCATACTGTCCATCTATTAGCAAGTTGCTTCATTAGCTTGCATTATGTAAATTTAGAGTTTAATAGGATTTTAAGCCATTTGATCAGAATGTTTATCATCTGTGTTAAGTAGATCTATAAATATGCTACTTAGCAAACAGGTTGATTAGTATTCAAAGCCAACTTGATTTAACATATGCATCTTTTAATTGTTTTAATGCATAAAAATAGAACACTTTAGCATCTCATGACCAGTCCATTTAATGATGTCCCAGAACAATACCTTCATTCATTGAAAGTTCTTACAATGTACTTAAAAGATGGAGAATTGAATGAAAAAGAAAAGCAGAGCAGGTAGTGCCAAAGGTAGTGTTGTGGTATGGTGGGAAATATTTACATTTTACATCAACTTCATTCAGGACACAATGTACGCCCTCTTCTATCAAACTGTGATAGCAGTTTTCAGTGCAGGGAGCCACGCTGCTCACGCTGCTCATAGGAACTCAATGAGCGTCGGGAGCAGTGCACCTCCCTGAGCTAAAAACTGCTATCGCAGGTTGATAGAAGAGGGCCTTAGTGAAATTTAGTGTGTTGTGTCTTGAATGAAGTTGATGTAAAATGTAAATATTTCCTACCACATCACAACACTACCTTGTGGCACCACCTGCTGTGCTTTTCTTTTTAAGGACAGCCTGGCCAGCTGTGTTCCCAATGCACCATGCCTTAATTTCCTTTATATGGACTTGGTAATTTGTGGCGAGTCGAGCACCCCCAATCATTCTACATTTTTTTGGACTAATGATTGACGAAGGAACCAATACATACAAGCAGACTGCATATTAATATCTGCATTCTTTGGTTACTGAGGTCCTATTCCCCATTAAAACTAATTTATTTCTGCAATTGGATAGAATCTTAGGGGCTCATAATTAAAAAAAAAAAGTTAAAAAGTGGCCTAAATGGGTACTTGGATGATCAAAAAGCCTGATCGTCCAAGTACCCATAATCAAAGCTTGTTTTAGACGTATCTAAAACCAGCTTAGGCCTTTCCCCTGCCTCTAAACGCACAGAGAGAAAAGAAGCGTTTTTAGAGGAGGGGAAAGGGCGGGAGGTGGGCTGACCTAGACCTAGGCGTGCAGCAGGTATAACCAAAACTTTAGGCAGGTTGTCTAGTCGGCACTTATACGTTTTGACTTACACCAAGTCAAAACAGGTATAAGTGCTGAAAAAGGGGCCGAGCTGATCACTGTGGGCGGGGTTTGAGCCGCCTGGGCCAATCAGGCCCTAAGGCCAGCCATTCCGGAGATGGCTGGACTGTTGGACGGACGGGCTTGGCACCCATCCGTCCGACCAACTATTTTTAAGATACGGGGAGGGGGGTGGGGGGGTCGTGGGGTTGGCGGGGGGGGGAATCAGGGGTTTGGGGGTCGGTTGTGGGGGGGTTGCATCGAGGGCAGGAGGGCCTGGGATCCCTCCTGCCCATATTTTAGTGGGCGGTGGGGGTTAGGGGGTGTCACTGGGCCAGGAGGGCTTGACCTCCCTCCTGGCCCCATCGGACTCAGCGGGGAGGGGGGGTTGGGGATTGTGGGGCAAGAGGGCTTGGGCTTCCTTTAGCCTCGATGTCATCGGGGGGTCGCAGTTCGACGAGGCAAGAGGGCTTGGACTCCCTCTTGCCCCGATGTTGGTGGGGGGGAGGGTCTCAGATCGACAGGGCAAGAGGGCTTGGGCTCCCTCTTGCCCCGATGTCAGCGGGGGGGGGGGGGGAGGGTTGCAGTTCAATGGGGCAAGAGGGCTTGGGATTCCTCTTGCTCCGATGTCATCGGAGGGTTCGCAGTTCGACAGGGCAGGAGGCTTGTGCTCCCTCCTGCCCGGATCAATGTAGGGGGGGATTCTGTAACCGGTGTTGTTTTTGACAGACACCGGTTACAGAATCCAGCTTTTAGGCAAAGGACTGTCTCCTTCTTTGCCTAAAAGCCCTTGTTTTGGGCGTTTGGGACTTAGGCTTTTTGTAGGTTAATTATATGGTGTAAGTTTAGACGTAGTGGTGGTCTGGACGTTTAAACAACTGAACATAGAGGCAGGCCATTATCAAAAGAACCCTCCTTTTGGATGTTTTTTTTTATAATGGACATTTTCCCTGCTTCTACTTTCAACGTTTAAGACCTTAGGCCAAAAGGGGACTTAGACGTTTTTTTTTTATTATTATGCCCATCTTATTGTATTTGAGGCCACTTGGATCTTATTTATGCAGGTCTAATCCAAATGATCTGAATTTATCTTTATTTTTTTTATATACTGGTCATGGGCATTCTCATAAGATGCACACAATATGATAGAATTCGGGAAATCCACACTTAATTTATGCACTAGGATTTATACCAGGTTTTAGTTGGAGTAAATCCTTGTGACCAAAGTTTGTCTTGGTCATTGTTTCTAAGAACTATTCTATAAAAAGCTCCCAACTCTAAACACCATTTTTATAATAGCATTCCATGCCAAGTTTTTTCAGCGCCATATACTGACCCTAGTCCCAAATGTCTATTAACATAAGAATTGCCTTACTGGATCAGACCAATAGTCAATCTAGCCCAGTGTCCTGTCTTCATGGAGGCTAATTCAAGTCCTGGCAAAAACCCAAATAGCAGCAACATTCCATGCCACCAATCAAGGGCAAGCAGTGGCTTCTCCCATGTCTGTCTCAATAGCAGTTTATGGCTTTCCTCCAGGAACTTGTCCAAACCTGTAAAAAAATAAAATAAAATAACTACATTAACCACATTTACCAACATCTTTTGGCAACACATTCCAGGACTTAACTATTCTCTGAGTGAAAAAAAAATATTTCCTATTAGTTTTAAAAGTATTACTAGTCTGTAACTTCATTGAGTGTCCCCCTAGTCTTTGCAAATCTTGAATCAGTAAAAAAAAAAAAATCGATCCACTTGTACCTGTTCTACACCACTCAGGATTTTGTAGACTTCAATTATATCTCCCCTTGGTCGTCTCTTTTCCAAGCTGCAGGAGCCTGCATCTTCCTAAATAGGAGGCATTAAAGGTCTGATTCTGTAAATGGTGCCTAATCAGTAGATGCTGTGAGAATAGCACCTACTGCATGTCCATGAAATTAAGGTGTCGTATATAGAATTGCACCTAGTGGAGCCTAACTCAGTTTTGGCATTAATAAGAATCCTAATGTTAGGCACTGGTGTATTAAGCCAGGTTTTTCCTGATTTAATTTACCGGCACCTAAGTTATTCCATGCTCAAACTCTACCCTTAACCATGCCCACTTTTCAGATAGTTGCCAGTAGGTGCATTGGTGTACTGGGATTTTTTTTTCTGTATTTCATTTTACAAAATTGGTGATGCCACTGTATGTGGGGACAACAGGACAGGCGATCCGAAAACGGAACTGTCCCATTCAAAATGGGACGTATGGTCACCTTAGGCCTTGAGCATCTGTGCATTCTCAAGGCCTTCTGGCTCTCCCCCTCTCCGAGATTCTCCCTACTTATGTGGAGTTTGTAGATGTCTTCTGCCAAATATAAGCAAAGCACCAGTCCCTCAATCTTGGACATTTTTTGTTTCAGATGATGGCAGGACATCCAGGCAGCAATGTTAGCCAAACAGGCAGAGACTTTTTCTTGGACTTTAGGTGAAATTTTGGGTGTAGAGAGGTAGATCTGGGAGTCATCAGCATATAGGTGATACTGGAAGCCATGGGAAGAGATCATGGCATCGAGGGAAGAGGTGTAGAGAGACACTTTTTTGGCTAGCGAGCTACTTTTAAAATGACCAAGTCAAAATGATCTACCGACAATAAAATTTTAAAAAGCACAAAGCACACTGTATGCAGAGAAAATGTTAATTATCATTTGTATTCGGGGTTTTTTTCAGAGGTCAAGGCAGATGACTTTAAAATATGCAATGTCACCTCAGTAACAACTATACAAAAATAGACAAATATACTCCCTCCCCTTTTACTAAACCGCAATAGTGGTTTTTAGCACAGGGAGCTGCGCTGAATGCCCCTCGCAGCTCCCAACACTCATAGGCTCCCTTCGCTAAAAAACACTATCGCGGTTCAGTAAAAGGAGGCCATAGTGCAAAATATAGACACCAGATATACATTCTCAAAATGGACACATTTTGATCACTAAATTGAAAATAAAATCATTTTTCCTAAATTTTTGTCTGGTGATTTCATGAGTCTCTGATTGCAATTCCTTCTTCTGTACATCCAATATTTTTTTCTTTCTATCTTTTTTTCTTTCTGCCCCCTCCCCTTTTCTTTCTGTTTCCCTTTCTTTCTCACTCCCCCTGCCCCCTATTTATTTCTGCCTTTCTTACCCGCGTTGCTTGCTTGTCTTACTTTCCGTCGATGGGTGGGGGCCGCATTGCCGATCGGGGTGAGGCCCGCAATGCCAATTGGAGGGGCTCGTGTTTCTGATCGATGCTGGAGTGGCTCATCGCCATTTTGAAAAAACAATGTTGATGCCCTCCTTCATCGGGCCCCCCTGACCATTTCGGGCCCTAGGCAAGTGCCTACTTGGCCTATTGGTTAATCCTGCCCTGGCAACAAGTGCCGAGTGCCGATTTCGATACAAAATACTCCGAAAACATGCTTGTAATCCAAAACACTCGTATATCAAAGCGAATTTCCCCATAAGAAATAATGTAAACTCAAGACAATTCATTCCACAACAACAAAAAAAATTTTAAACAAAATACTGTATGTACTCGTATTGCAAGACCTCACTTGTTTAGAAGAGTCACTACACTCTTGCAGTGTCAGAAAGAGAAGAACCATCGGCTCAGCTGTGATGTGTGTATACTATATGTACTTGTATTGCAAGACATTGCTTGCATATCAAGTTAAAATTTAATCAAATGTTTTGCTTGTCTTGCAAAACACTTGCAAACCAAGTTACATGCAATCCAATGTTTTATTGTATATCAGTTTACAGGACACATTATATAACAAATGACTTTCTCACAGTTACAATTAGAGTAATATTTAAAGGATTAGATTTGCCAATAGAAGGATCTATGAGTGCTCGCTTACTGATAATGAGCTGCTGCAGACAGAGCATGCTCCAGAAATGACATGGCCTTTCTTTCTGTAATCCACAGTCCATCCAAAAAGGGTGACACAGAGGGAGCAATTAGATCCTTCAGAATAGGTGACCATCTCTTCTCCTTAAAGCATGAATGTCTCTCAAGGATATACTGGTGATTTTCCAGCACCCTTTGAACAGCTTCAGCCTGCCCTGAAAATCATAATGTGTATAGCAAATCAGTCTTGCCCCTGTCAGTATTCACCTTCAACAACTGGTATCTGTCTGCTGCTCTTGCTCTTCTGAGACCATCCTCATACATTTTGCTGGATAGCCTCTATCTAGCTATCACACCTTAAGTATAAAAAGAATCTTCCTTACACACCGTTTCTAAGATTAAGAAAATTATGCAATGATTTTATAGAATTTAATATGCAGGCTAGGAATATGTCAGAACACTGTTGATAGAGTCCTGACGTATTCCAAGCCTCTATATTAAATTCTATAAAATCACTGCATAATCTTCTTAATCTTAGAAACGGTGTGTAAAGAAGATTATTTTTATACTTAAGGTGTGATAGCTACTATAATACAGAAAGTGATTCTTGTCAGTTGCATTTCTATATACCATAGCTGTATCTGGCACTATTGATGGGGTTGTCTTAAAGGTGACACTGTTGGAATCATAATGCATGGAAAACTTAAGATCCAAGATGCTGCATGCGTCAGGTAGCGCTATAGAAATAATTAATAGTAGTAGTAGTAAGACAGTTTGTAAAAAGAGGCCATCATGTAACCTGTATTGTGTTACTTTTTAATGATAGATTACATATTTCTAGTTGTAGTTTTTAAAATGTTTTATTTAGAAATGATTTGTTTAAATTTTCATTAATATTTTTTTCAACTATACAACACATCAAAAATGATTTGTGAATTATGTATGGTTTAAGGGGTCTTTTTACAAAGGCGAGGTAGCGGTTTAACGCGTTGATTACCGCACGTTAAACCGCCTGCCGCACTAGTACCTAACGCCTCCATTGACGAGGCATTAGGATTTTAAGCTGCTGCGGGGATTAGCGCGTGATGAAATGTCTGATGCGCTAACCCCCGTGGCGCGCCTTGATAAAAGGAGCCCTAAATCTATTATTATTGTTAATACTCCTAATGCAGGCAATTTTGTCAAAACATGGGACATAACTGACATAGAACAGTTATTTCTATACTATTCAGTGTTGCATTAGATATATTAATCACAGTTGATCCTGACAGAATTCTGATATTATGAATCGAACTCCTTTTCAGTTCAAACATTTTAATGAATTTTAAATGGGATTCCTTTTTATTGTTTTAATCTCTGGTAGACAATGAGGACTATAACTATCTCTATTCTTTCCTTCTTTGGAATAGTTTCTCATAAATCCTATATAACAAAGAGTAACGTAAGGTAGAGGAAATAAGTAAGAGAGTGGATTTTTGTTTGGGTGGGGGTAAATGTTTTTGCACATTCTTATCATCTTTAAACTCTAAGCTGAATTTTACAGTGGATGTTCAATATTTTGATGATTTATTAAGAGATGTGTATTTTATTTATTTATTTGGTTTTATATACCGTCCACCCCAAATAGCTTAGAACAGGTATCTGATATATTAACCATCATCTATCACTCAACCTATCTCCTTGCATCATAAAATCAATTCAAATAGAAAAATATTCTAAAAAAAACCAACCTCTTAAATTCTTTGGCCAACCCCTCTAAAACCATGACGGAAGGCCAGGCCTTCCCCACAAAGTACATTCCAAATTCCATAGAACCAAATGCATCTAAAAATAATTTCAAGTCTTCCAATGAAATATCTTCCATAGCTTCAGGTCATATTGCACAGTCATAGAAATTCTGAAAAATGATTTCCTTTGCATATTCCTTTTGTTAACATCATTAACCTCCTTATAGAAATTCACCCTATAGGAATTACTCTTTAAACAGCATTAATTCAATCAATGACTAGATCTGGCCCAAAATCAATTTCTTACAAAGCAAAGCTTTATCAATTGCTTCTTCTAATTAATTGACTTTATCCAATAGTAATTTAGATTGCATCCTATTCAAATCTAATTCCATATCCAAACAGGTCAAAACAGTGTATGGATGCTCTGTTCTGTCCTTAACAAAAGGAGTACCCAATTCTACATTTCTCTTTTGAAAGGCTCAGCTAAATGCTTACAAACACCATTACATGCAGGTCCAAATAAAAGAATATCATCCAAATAGTGGACAATTTTAGTCCAGACTCCTGCTCCACTACCCAATGAATAAAAAGTCTCAAAATGAGAAAGGGCTAAAGATCAGTCATCGGCATTTATTAACATTAGCATTCACACTTTGTCACCCGTCACCAACAGTATGACTCACCTACAACTAAATAATCACACAACTCATTTTAGTGGAAGAACCAATTTGCTGCAGCTTTATTAATTATCATAACTTCATCACAATTCAATACAATTCACATCAAACAACCGCAATCACCCAATGCTATTCAGTGATGAAATAGCTCCATTTAATTTCTTAAACTGTATAATATCTCAAAATCACAATACAATATATATCAAAACAGCAACAAACCCTCACTGTGGACTTCACAACCTCAATGAGCTATTCAGAGACAAAACTAGCTCCTGTAACATCATCTAAACATGACCCATGGCAATGCCATGTCATACTTCCCCTCGCAGCGGTGTCACCTGCAAGTGTTACATTTAATTATTTATTAACTGATGAAGTCCCAACTGCCACTGGATACAATACTATACTTTCTGCCCCTGTTTCAGTTGCGACCTCCCCCCACTCCAAAAATTCCCAATTCTTCCCAAACCCAAAAAGTCTATCACAACAAAAACATAACCCATGGGAGGGAGGGTGGGATAATTTTACATAGATCTAAGCTATCCTCCACAGTTTTCCTCACAGTGTCCCTCCAAACTGCCAAAACGCCTAACCAATCACAAAGTCACACCTCCCCCAATCTCCCCATTTTCCTTAACCAATCACATGTGTGCTTATTGCTCCATGAACCCTTTATCTCCTCCTTAAGAACATAAGAATTCCCATTGCTGGGTCAGACTAATGGCCCATCGTGCCCAGCAGTCCTCTCACACGACGGCCCTTGGGTCAAAGACCAGTGCCCTATTTGAGTCTAGCCTTACCTGCATATGTTCTGGTGCAGCAGGAACTTATCTAACATTTTCTTGAATCCCTGAAGGGTGCTTTCCCCTATAACAGCCTCTGGAAGAGCATTCCAGATTTCTACCACTCTCAGGGTATGGAATCTATCCCCTTTTAACTTTAGCGAGTGCCCTCCCATTCTCTTCACCTTGGAGAGGGTGAACAATCTCTCTTTCTCTACTAAGTCAATTCCCTTCAATATCTTGAATGTTTCGATCATGTCCCTTCTCAGTCTCCTCTTTTCAAGGGAGAAGAGGCCCAGTTTCTCTAGCCTCTCATTGTACGGCAACTCCTCCTGTCCCTTAACCATTTTTGTTGCTCTCCTCTGGACCCTCTCAAGTAGTACTATATACTTTTTCATGTAGAACGACCAGTGTTGGACGCAGTATTCCAGGTGGGGGCGTACCATCAGATCTGTTTATGATCCCCTTCTTAATCATTCCTAGCATTCTGCGTGGACGGTTTCATTGTCTTGTTTACAAGTACTCCCAAGTCTCTTTCCTGGGGGCTCTCTCCGAGTATAGCACCTGACATCCTGTATTTGTGCATATGATTTTTGTTACCGACATGCATTACCTTGCACTTATCCACGTTGAACCTCATTTGTCATCTACAATCCTTATTCCTCAGACCTTTAGCACCTAAACTAACCCATTTCTTACCCCCCACTCCTTAAAATCTAATTATTCCACATAGGTGACTAAGCTCAGCTAATGTTATATTCCACCAGTTCACTCTGGTGTCCTCTTTATCAAAGCAAATTAGAGATTGAAACTTAAAACCCAACAAATGACAAGAATCAGGATGTATTGGCAACAATCCAAGTGCCAATTTAATATCAGGTTTGTCCATCAAAGTACTTTGCCCACAAGAAAGCAACAAGGAAATAGCATGGTGAAAAGAAGCATAGCAGGAGGAACAGTCCATAGGATCAATGAAAGTATTAATACATGCATCCATAGGAAACGATACATTATGTGTAAGATAAAACTTCCCCCTCTTGTTAGGATCTTTCATTAACTATATAGCTAAGTCTCAAAATTAATTGGTAATGGAGCTTTGCAAAACACCTCCAAAGGACAAAGATTTGGATTCAGAGCCTTTGGCAGGCCCTGATCCTTTAAAGTTACATTGGAATCCTGGGTAACTGCCTCCATGAATTAAGCATCTACAGTATTTCTAAACTTGTATGACTGTCACTCACACTGTGCCAAATTAAATTTAAAGCAAGTATTTCCTCTGCCTCGATGATCCTAGAAACATCCAGTCAATCCAAATCCTGAGCTAGATAGTCCTGCTTGAGAATAACTTCCCCCATTGACAGCAAACAGTGAGCTAGTGGAAGCACTCATCATTATATACCAGTACCAAGGTCATATGACCATTCCTCATTCAAACATACTTTGTCCAAACTACTACACAACATTAACACACTTACGACATGTGGTAGTGCTCTATTGTAACAATAACTAACTAGCAAAATATTCAAGAAACACGGCATTTCAATTCAGGAACCCTACTAAAAGGTTATGTTACTGCAAAAAAAGCACTTAAAATATACCCTTTTAATAGTGACCTTTAAATATGACCTTTTGTGTTCCTGAATTGGAATGCCATGTTTTTTTGAATATTTTGCTAGATAGTTACTATTACAGCTATGTATAATATCGACTTGAGGTAACTCTAGGAAGATGAGTTCTCAGATTTCTACCTCACTGAGTATCCATCTCCAAGAAGTGCTTTCCAATCTTTTATGATCACATTTTATTGTTAAAAGATTGATATCACTCCAGCTGATGATGAAAACAAAATAGCAGACCTCTACTTCTTTTCCCTCCCTAATTCACTCCCCCTCACCTCATTACACACACTTATCCAAACAAGGCAGCAGCAGCAATTATTGCATTGCCCTATATCAATGTTCACACACCAACACCATTACTCTGCATGGGTTTCAAGTCTAACAGGAAGCCTACACAGAAGATAAGGATAAAACCTGTGAATTGTCTCACAGGCATTCCATCCTGTAAGCTACTACAGGTCAAGGGTAAGAGGGAGAAGCCCTATTTCTATGATTCATCTGGCTAAATTCTGTGAGGCTATGATTTGCTCAGTTAAAATTTATCAAGTCATATGTATATGAATATGTAAGGACTCATGTAAATCCCAATTAACTTTACTTTGTATATTAACTATACTATGGGCTTCTTTTACAAAGGTGCACTAGCGTTTTTAGCGCATGAACTGGATTAGTGCGTGCTAGCTGAAAAACTACCACCTGATCAAGAGGAGGCAGTAGCGGCTAGCGTGCATGGCATTTTAGTGTGCGCTATTCTGCGCGTTAAGGCCCTAACACACCTTTGTAAAAGGAGCCCTATATTTTGCATATTATTATATATATTTTGGTATCTGCAGCTTATTGTTTTGTTTTATTCTTATACTTTTGTATTTGTAAAATTTCAATAAAATTTTAATTTAAAAAAAAATTTTTTTTAGCAAGTCAGTAGTTTAAATTATTGGTTCCAAAATTATGGCTTGACAAAACCTTTTGAGATACAATTAAAAGAGCATGTCTTCTTTGTTTTCATCTTGGACAGTGTTGTCTCCATCCTTACTGAAAAATCCTTTTAACAAAATTACCTTAAAATAACCAGTGAACAATTGATCTCATCTATTGACAAGGCCTCAAAAGCTTTCATTAATATCCTAGGGAGTGACTCGAGTTGCAGACTTCCACTCTTTTAACTGATTTAAGCTGCTTTGTTGTTTTTTTTTCAACTGCTGTGCTTTGTATTGAACTTTTGCGATATCTCTGCTCTAGTTACTCCAAGCAAAGCATACAACACATCACTATCACAGTTTAGAAAAATTCAATCCAATTCACTGCATCATAAGCGCTGGAAGCCTTGTCAGAGAAATAATTGATTAAGCATTATGTTAACTGCAGGTAGAATATGAAGTGGTGATATAATGTGCAAGGATAAGCATATAGAAAAAGCTTTCCATTATATGAGGGGGGTCGCTGAAAGTTCTCAGCTCAACCAAGAAGAGAATGATGTAGAGCCATGAAATTTAGAAGTTATTCCACACTTTTTATGACACTTTTCATTTCAATTATATGAAATTAAACAAAAAGTGTCAAGAAAAGTGACAAATAACTTGTAAGTTTCAAGGCTCCACATAATTCTCTTTCTGCTTGGGCTGAGTATTTTTCAACAGCCCATCATATAAAAACTATATATTTAAGATGATCCCCAGTGATAGTACCTCAAGAATACTACTAGGAGATAAATACACAGTTTTGAATTACATCACTAAAGGATCCTTTTACTAAGGCATGCTAACCGATTTAGTGCGCTAACCGATTTAGCGCATGCTAATTGATTTAGTGTGTGCTAATTGCTAAGACGCCCATTATTTTCTATGGGCACCTTAGCATTTAGCGCATGCTAATCTTTAGCATGTGCAAAATTTATTAGTGCACGCTAATCTTTAGCACTTATTAAATCGATTAGCGCACGCTAAATCGGTTAGCGCACCTTAGTAAAAGGACCCCTAAATCAGCACAGCAGTGAAATAGGGACCTTGTGAAAATGTGTTTTCGGGATGGGCTATTTTTCATCTTCTGTGACCTTGCGCTACGTTGAGAAATCCTGTTTTAAATTGGGTACGACCATTACAGAAACTTATGAAATGTTGAAAGTGGCTTATGGGGAACATGTCATGGGTCGTGGAAGGTGTTTTGAATGGTATTCATGCTTCAAAAGTGGTCGTGAATCAGTGAAAGACAATTTGCAAACTGGAAGACCATTAACGTCAGCTGATGAGGGTTTTTGTGCATGCTAATCGGTGATTAACTGTTAGAGAACTGGCATAGGAATGTAACATCTCCATTAGTTCATGCCACAACATTCTAACAGAGAAGTTGGGGATGTCTTGCGTTGTGGCAAAGTTTGATCCACAGTTGATGACCGACGACCAGAAGAACAACCGCAAATTTTGCAAAAAAAAAAAAAAGCAATGACAGTTCTTCCCCAGCCACCTTATTCTCCTGACTTGGCCCCTGTTGCTAAACTTAAATCCATGCTGAAAGGAAAGCAATTTGACAACATCAAAGACATAAAGCAAAATTTGATGCCGCAACTTTTGACGATTCCTGAAGATGCATTTAAGGACTTTCTCTAGAAGGGGAAACAACATTGGGAAAAGTGTATAAGTAGGGAAGTGGAGTTCTTTGAAGGGGGCCCAATGGAATAAGCTGTAAAATTGTTTAATAAATTTTAATAAAATTAGTCCTGGAACTTTTTGAACAGGCCTTGTATGTGAACAATTGTTTCACAATACAAGAAATGTAAGGGTAAGGAGCTTAATTTTAGATTTCTTAACAACAAGTACACAGTATGAAGGGGTGCTGAAAAGCTCTCAGCCCAACCAAGAAGAGAATGACATAGATATAGTTCAATCAATGATTTGAAACAATGTCAAAACATAGAATTTCATTTCTGCAAATTGGCACTTAACAAAATAAGATGACACTCTTTTCGGCTACGGTGGCAAAATAATGCTCAGAATTTAGGAAGTTGGTTGGTTGAGATAAGAACTTTTCTGAACCCCCTCATATAGACTTGTCTTCCTAGATTCTTGCTGCAGCATTGTGTGATCTGTAATATCTGGGATTTCTTTCTAGGTACATCCAAACATAAGACATTGTAGTAGCTTATATGTAGGATATTAAGTTCATACATTTTTCATTGCAGGGCTTTTAAGTCCAAGAAAGGATGTAATACTCTATAATAAAACCCTTACCTGCGCATGCACTGTTGAAACTGTGTGATCCCTGCCGCCGTGATTTCTGCTTCCATGCCGAATTTGATTTAGGTACGTGGGGCGGCTTGTGGCATGTGGGGCAGAAGGAGGCAGAAGAAGGAGAGTGTGACATGGTTTCCGCATGTGCAGTAGAGTATGCAGCAGTTTTCCCCATCAGTAGGAACCTGTGGCGGTATAAACATTGCGTTTCTTCACTGAAGACCACCACGAAAACCGGGTAAAAGGTAAAATGAAGGGAGAAGGGCTACTGCTGGAAAGGGGGAGTAGGGAAGGGGTGCTGCTGGATAGTGGGGAGGTAAAAGGATGGGAGAAAGGCTTCTGCTGGACAGGGGGAGCAGGGAAGAGGTGCTGCTGGACAGGGGGAAGGTAAAAGGAAGGGAGAAGGGCTACTGCTGGACAAGGGGAGCAGGGAAGAGGTGCTGCTGGACAGGGGGAGGTAAAAGGAAGGGAAAAGGGCTGTTGCTGGACAGGGGGAGCAGGGAAGAGGGCTGCTGGACAGGGGGGGAGGTAAAAGAAAGGGAGAAAGGCTTCTGCTGGACAGGGGGGAGCAGGGAAGAGGTGCTGCTGGACAGTGGGGAGGTAAAAGGAAGAGAGAAGGGCTGCTGCTGGACAGGGGGAGCAGGGAAGAGGGCTGCTGGACAGGGGAGAGGTAAAAGGAAGGGAGAAGGGCTACTGCTGGACAGGGGGGAGATAAAAGGAAGGGAGAAGGGCTACTGCTGGACAGGGGGAAACAGGGAAGAGGTGCTGCTGGACAGTGGGGAGGTAAAATGAAGGGAAAAGGGCTACTGCTAGACAGGGGGAGCAGGGAAGAGGTGCTGCTGGACAGGGGAAGGTAAAAGGAAGGGAGAAGGGCTGCTGCTGAACAGGGGGAGCAGGGAAGAGGGCTGCTGGACATGGGGGAGGCAAAAGGAAGGGAGAAGGGCTACTGCTGAACAGGGGGGGAGATAAAAGAAAGGGAGAAGGGCTACTGCTGGATAGGGGGAACAGGGAAAGGGTGCTGCTGGACATAGGGGAGGTAAAAGGAAGGGAGAAGGGCTACTGCTGGACAGGGGGAGCAGGCAAGTAGTGGTGGTAGACAGCCAAGGAAAGAGAGAGATAGAAAGAGAAAAAAGGCAGACAGACAACGGCCAAGGAGAGAGAGAGAAAGAAAGACAGACACACACATCTATTCTAGCACCCATTTAATGTAAAGGGCTTAAAGACTAGTTGTCTATAAATTATCCAGGCAATATTTAGCTAACTTCTACAGGTTGAATTATGCCCCAATATTTGGTGCTGCCCCCTTTCTAGGAACGCACTGAATATCCATGTCAAGGGGACTGCTGGGAGTTACTCAGTCATCATTGAAATTCAGAGGCAATACACAGATCATTATCTGGTTATTTTAGGACAGCCTTTTTTGATGTCATAGGTGCTAATCAATTTAGCATACGCTAAAGATTAACACGGGCTAAATGCTAAGGTGCCCATTATATTCTATGGGCACCTTAGCATTTAGCGTATATGAAACTTTAGCACGTGCTAAATCGATTAGCGCATGCTAAATCAGTTAGCACGCCTTAGTAAAAGGACCCCTAAATCAGCACAGCAGTGAAATACGGACCTTGTGAAAGTATGTTTTCTGATGGGTTATTTTTCATCATGTACGGTCTCAATGAGCTGTGCTCCATTGAGAAGACCACTGGAGGGACATGAACAGGACTCCCCACATTTCCCCAATGGTGACTGACCCCTTCCCACCCCTCAAAGATGTGAATGAAACAGTATATATCTGCCTGAAAGATAACTTCAGATACTATGGCCAATCCTAGTTGAGCAGCAAGCAGATTCTTGGAGTAGCCTAGTGGGCAGTGTAGTTAACCATAGAGATAGGGACTCGGGCCCATATCCCACTCTAACTATTACACTTATGGTGGATTATGTGAACCTACTAAAACCCACCCAGCACCTACTGAACCATCATTATAGATGCCATATAAAGGCTATTGGTGTTGTGTATAGTTGGGTCCAGTAGATTTTGGATGGGTTTTTATGTGAAGTTCACTGCAGTACTCCCTAAGGTGACCCACTGCTCTGCTGGGATATCTGTGTGACCAATCTACTAAAAATGTCGACACCCCCCCCCCCCCTCCTACATCCCAGTTGTTTGTTTTGTACATTTTTCTTTTTGATGTATGGTGGGGTTTTTTTCAAAAAGATAAGTGCACATCTGAAAAATGGCCATGTTTGGTACTGGATTTTTGTGCATCCTCTGCAAAATGTCTAAATTCTGATTTGGTGTCATATAGAAAATTTCCCTCTACACAGGTAAAAGTATAGGAGAGAAGGGGAAAAGGAAAGGGAGAGGTAGAGGGTAACACAAAAATACAACTGGAAATGCAAAAAATAGGCTTTTGATTCAGTAATCTATATAACATAGGCTATAATTTCAATATAAAAGAACAATTATAGAAAATTTCAAAAAACAATTAAGAATGGAAACTTACCCCCTCCCCCCAAAAAAAATAAAAATAAAATAAAAACCCATCTTGATTCTATAAGTCTTCACACCCTTTGACACAGTACTTGCAGCAATAACCACCATGAATCATTTAGGATAAGTGTCTATCAGCTTTGCACAGTTGAGTGACAACAATTTTTCCATTTGTGTCAAACTAGTTTAAATTCTGTAGCTTGTTAAGCACCCATTCTGTTTGTCATTCCCTCTATATTTCCCCACTCTTTCTCCTCTTCACTCCCTTTGCAATTTCTTTCCTCAGCAGCATGTATAGATTCACCCTTGTCCTGTTTGTCTGTCATAACTGTAAGCTCTTTTTAACAGGGACTGCCTCTTGAATGTTTAATGTACAGTGCTGTGTGTGTCTGATAGCACTATAGAAATAATAGTCTGTCTTCAAGTTGTACTATAGATTTCTATTAAATTTTAGTATGGGCTTTGATCTGAACAATAAATTAGACCAAATTGCACAACAGATAAGTAACCAAAATGAAAGTGTCAATATGTAGGTCTTTCTCACCCATTGCAAAGCCCCCTCTGCAGCCAAAGGAAGTACGCTCGGGGCGGAATCACCCGACCGCATTCTCCCCCTTCACTTACCTGCCGCACAAACTCACGTCCTCTCCGCCTCTAGGAGCAGCGCACCGACCAGAAGGAGTGGTCCCCAAGCACGCCGCCTCGCCGCCTACAGGAGCGCCGACGCTCCGACGATGCAAACGCCAACCTAGAGGGGATGCTTGCTGCCTCGCTGCCTACAGGAGTGCCCACGCACCGACCATGCGGCCGCTGGCCCAGAGGGGGGTGGTCCCCAGGCGTGCCACCTCAATGCCTGTGGGAGCACTGATGCTCCGACTATGCAGCCTCCAGCTCCGGACCCTTCAGCAGCAGCGGTTCGGCAACGAGTGAGGAGAAAGCAACACGGTCGGTGAGAACTAACTCCATTAAGTTTGCTCTCCCTGGCGCGCCGCAAAAGGAATGGCTGCGCTGGGAGAGTCTGGTTTTTAGCTTTCCGCTGCCCCCTCCCCCGCCTATCCCTGTCTGGCCCCTTCCCTTTATTCCCATCCTGCCTCAGTCCCCACCCGGAGCCCCCCCCACCTTATGCTGCCCCCCCCCCCCCGCTAATCGCTCCTGGGCCTCTTTCTTACCCAGTGCAATCATTTCCCCTTACTATGTGTAGCACCCAGATAGAAATTGTTTCCTCTCAAAAGATTCTTGGAATACACTTTACATTACATTACATTAGGGATTTCTATTCCGCCTGTGCCTTGCGGTTCTAGGCGGATTACAATAAAGATGAATCTGGACATTTCCAGTAGAATTTAGTCCCACATCTCATTTCTTGTTCAGAAATGTTCTTTTCAGATTAAAATAACTTTGTTTAGTTCTCTTTTTTTTATATATTCAGAATGTCATGTGCAAGGTTTTGCATACCTTTGTCATGAGTAAGTTAGACTATGCCAATTTGCTTTTTTTCTGGTATTACCTGAAAGAACTTGAGCATTTACAGCTGATTCAGAACACCACTATTAAACAGGGCACTATTTATCAGGATCATGTTACTTTATTAAAACACCGGTTACTGGTTTCAGCTAGAATTTCTTACAAAATATCGATGAGAATTCATTTTTCTGAAACTCCTTTATTCCTTCAGCAGTGCCTTGTGACTTATACTAGAGAATGACACGGAGACAAATTTTTTCTCGTCCTCTCGAGAATTCATTTTCCCATCCCATTAAGTTCTTTTCCTGCCTCTGCCCCATTCCTGCAAGTTCTGTCCTCATCTGCATAAGCCTCAAACACTTTAAAATCATAAGTGTTTGAGGCTTGTGCAGTTAAGGCAGAGCTTACAGGAATGGGGCAGGGGAAAGTGACAGCGACAAAACTCGTGGGGTTGGGGAAACATTTGGCACCGTATCATTCTCTAACTTATACTCCATTGTGAGCGCTTTAGATTAGAGAATGACACGGTGACAAAATTCATCACCGTCCCCGTCCCCGCGGATAACCGCGGGAAACCATCTTCATGTCATTCTTTAAGGAGAGAGGGAAGAATCAGAGTATGAATGGCCACAACCACTGACCCGCAAGCTTTGCTTTGAAGAATGCTGGTGTAGAAGGACTGAGGTTGAAACAGACACTGAAGAATGACAGTCTCTGGTATCCAGAGCAGATATTGTGATGTCATAATGCCTCATTCCACCAGTGCCTAAGAGCCAATCACATCAGTGATGTCACAATGGCTTCATTATCCTTGGCTCACATAAGAATCAGAGTATGAATGGCCACAACCACTGACCCGCAAGCTTTTCTTTGAAGAATGCTGGTGTAGAAGGACTGAGGTTGAAACAGACACTGAAGAATGACAGTCTCTGGTATCCAGAGCAGATATTGTGATGTCATAATGCCTCATTCCACCAGTGCCTAAGAGCCAATCACATCAGTGATGTCACAATGGCTTCATTATCCTTGGCTCACATAAGAATCAGAGTATGAATGGCCACAACCACTGACCCACAAGCTTTGCTTTGAAGAATGCTGGTGTAGAAGGACTGAGGTTGAAATAGACACTAGAAAATGACATGGGATTATTTCCCGCGGATATCTGCGGGGACGGGAACGGTGATGAATTTTGTCACCGTGTCATTCTCTACTTTAGATCCCCCAACACGATGTGCTTATTATTCTATCAATTCATCAAATTTGCTTGGATCATACAAATACTACTTTTTTTTTTTCATTTGTAGCTTCTCAATTCTATAATAATCTTTTATTGCTTCTTTGGAAACTATACTCTCTTGCAAATTTCAAATACAGTCTAAAACGTATTTTTTCCCAGGACATTTATTCCAGGTGATTGATGCTTATCTCAAAGCTCGATTCTGCTAGAACACAGATGACTTTGACTATCTATGACTACTTTTTACAGTGTTGTAATTCTTTTTCTTCTCTGTGATTAATTTGTAAATCACACAGATGGTTTATTGTCAAAGGGTGGCATATCAACTACAAAACAAATTTGAAAGTTGACAGTTCTAAGTTGCTTCAATCTAAAAAAGACTTTCTTGGTAAGGGAATTTACCTGATTCTCCAAAGATAATGGTAAATTAAATCTTACTCCCAGAACCTGAGTAAAGCTATCTAAAGGCAAATACAAGTCATTTGGACATTGGCAGTCTTGATGTTCACCTAGCCAAAATACTTTGGTTTTATTAGATGTGATGAAGCCCAAATTTTTAATCCTGTCCATAAAATTAGGTATTGTCATAAATGATTGTTTCTGACTTTCAGTAATTGGAATTAAAATGAATATATCATCAGCATACAAAAAGAGTTGTTCTTCTGAAGAAATTGAACTGAGTGAACTCAGGTGTTAAACATTTTTGCTAAATCCTCTGCAGTTGGTATACAGTTTTGCTTTGATCTTACGCTCTCTGAAGTTAATGAGCGCAAGAGTTTAAAAAGGGCGTTACTTTGATTATCTGAACTGGTTATCTTAATACCATAATAGTTTTTTCTTGCAGTCTTAATCTCTAGGTTATATTTCTTGATGTTAACTCTCCAGATGCATTTGTCAGATTCTATGTTAGTTTTTTTCCATTTCCATTCCAATTTTCTGCACCCCTATTTTAGCTCATGGTGGTATGATGTATATCAGGGTGCCTTCTGAGCATAACTCACTGATTTAGTTGTTAATGGGGCTAAGACTTGAAAGATACTTTCAGATGTTAACTTCCATAAATTTTTTGATGATTTATTAGGAAAAATACATGGTAATACTTTTAACAAGTTGGACCAGAAAAGGTTAGAACAGATTCTCATGTACAGTAGCAATAACACCTTCAGCAATTTTATGTCTGTTAGCCATTCAGCTGTGGCACATAATTTGTCACGAGAAATCAAAGTCGCTGAGGTCACCATTTAATGACTGCTGAGACAATAAGAGTGGTTTGATTGTCTGATAGTTTCAGTCTGTCAGCTGCAGCAGTTATTTCATCGCACTGCATTATTTTCCATGAAAGTTGAATTGTTATGAAATCATCTGCCTTGGTCTTTTCTCTAGGTATGAAGTCATCACCCTCCATGTCACTTTCTTCAGTACTTCCTGCCTCAATATCCATCTCACCAATGTCACATACTTCAACATTAAACAACCTTGCCTTTTCTTTTTCAGTCTTTTGCTTTTCATTTTCCTGTCTAAACGTTTGCATCACTGCTTTTGTTGCAAATATCTTGTCATGTCCAGACATGGTTGCCTGTCTTTTACCTCAGGTAAAAGGTAGAAGTCAATGTCAGCTATCTTGTCTTCACTTGACAGCAGTCAAAAACTCATTATAGTTTCAATGGCATCTGGAGCACCAATATCAAAACGTGTGTCCAGCTTCGTAATAAAATTTCTCTTCTTCCTCCTGGATCACTTTCACATCCTTTATTTTTTGAAAGACGATTCCATTCCCACTAGAGCCATAGCATCCAGCATCCAGTTCTTCCTGGTCTTTGTCTTGATGTGGGCCATTTGCCAAAATACAGTGATAATGACAGCAACACTGTAGGCGATTTCTTCATTTGAAAAGCTCTTTTTGATATTTTCCTGATGATGACAAAGATGCAAAAAAAAGCTTCATGACTTGTCTGCAAGTAGGCAACTTAGACTCTGTAATCAAAGATGATGGGTATTGCGACAGGGACACCCGGCTAACTATCCCCAAGCTGTCTGGCTGAGTAGTTTGGTGTGTGATTTTAATTATGCGGCCTAAGATTCAGTGCCTCGCATGCACACTGTTGGACCTGGCTTTACTTGGATATGTTTCACAAACACCACACAGTCTTTAAAGGTGAAAAATAAAGGGTTCACCTTTTATTTTCAGGCTTGATTTAAAGCCATTTATTTTTAACTGGTCAGGAATACAATTCACTAGTCTAGATTACAGTTCATTTCCCCTCCGCAAAGGGTAGCAATAGCAGAGCTCAAAACAAAACTCTCAACAGAATATTGCAGCTCATTCCAAAACAATAATTCATAACCCATGAATCAAAACAGTCATTTTCTTCCTGGGAGCAGGAGAGCTTTGGCTTCTCTGCCTCTCCCCTCCCCCGTGCCTGTTGCACAGGAAAAAAAAAAAACCCTCCAAAAGGCAAAAATCCTTTTCCTGATCTCCCCAGAGGGAAAAAGAAACCAAACTTTAATGCTGGCTTAACCCAGAATGCAAGGCCCTTGCTATTCCAAGCAGCATCGGGCTTGGATGCCACTTGCCTGGACTGGGTAGGCTGAATCCCAATTCTTTCAAAAAGGCCACTCGCCCAAACTTTATGCAGGGTGTATTTTGCACATTACAGCCACTTCCCTATTCTTCCTCAGGTGAAGTAAAATGGCAAAATAGCATAGAGAAGGGACAGATTCTTCAGCCTATTGGGAACTACAAGAACAAGAGGGCACTCGGAGAAATTGAAAGGGGACAGGTTTCCAACCAATGCTAGGAAGTTTTTCTTCACTCAGAGGTTGGTGGACACCTGGAATGCACTTCCGGAGGATGTGATAGGACAGAGTACATTAAGGGGATTCAAAGAGGGATTGGACAAGTTCCTGAAGGATACGGAGATTGAGGGATATAGATAGAGGTAGAGATAGGATCATGAAAGGGTATAGATAGAAGAAAAATGGGGATTGAAAGGTTTTAGACAAAGGACCACTTACAGGTCATGGAAATGATGAGCCGCCGTGGGAGTGGACTGCTGGGCGCGATGGACCCCTGGTCTGACCCAGCGGAGGCAACGTCTTATGTTCTTATTACTTCTGGGCCTCTCTCTCTTAAACACAGTCTCAAATATTAGAGAGAAAAAACATTCAAAGAAAAGGCAAGCTTCTCCTAATGTCCCCAAATTTATGAAGCTTCTGACTTTTCTTTACACAGCTCAGCAGAGCACTTTTCAAACAGCCACACTCATGTGCCAGGGCTCTATTTCTTAGGCAAAGTAAAAATGGCAAAAATAGCCTTCTCAATACTTCTGGTACTCTCTCTCATAAACACAGGCTCAATCATTAGAGAGGAAGAAAAAAAAAACTTTAAAAAACCCCACAAGCTTCTCTTAATGTCCCCAAACACATGAAGCTTCTGGCTTTACTTTACACAGTTCAGCTGAGCCCGTTTCAAATGGCATTACTCATGTGTCAAGGGATCAAGTTTCAGCACAGAGAAAAATAAACACTGTAAAAAACAAAGCAGCAAACTTTCCCGATTGTAACTTTGAAACTCTGACCTGCTTTACACGCTGTGCTACAGTGCATGGCCTTTAGCATGGGAAATTCCTCCGCAGGAAAATCTCTGTCTTAACTGTTATCAGTGTCCATCAGTTCCCAGGTTTCCTCTTCCTAGACTTCTCCAACCTACTCCTCCGAGGCTCTCCCTCTGGCTCAGCTTTGCTGGATGATAAGGGCTCACACGTTTCAAGCCCCTCCACCTGATTACTCTCAATGAGCACACCAGAGGCCTCCTGGCTTGAAGCCAAGGTAATTTTCTGTCTCCTCTTAAAGGGACAGGCTTAAAAGGTACAGCACAAGTCTGCTTAACTTTTCTAGGCTGCACTGCTCTAAACTTGGGACTAGACACAGGGATAGGTCTACAAGACTGCATATCAATGTCAGGGGAGTGCAGCGTGGTGTCCCTGTCACAGTATCCAATGAGCCAAAATTCACTCACTAGTCTGGTAACTGGCCATGAGGATTTCTCAGATGATAAACCTGGTAAACCAGGAAAATCATCTTTAGCTTCTTAGGTTTTTCCACTTCTAGTTGACATGAAATGAGGTACTATATTTAGAAACTTAAAAACATACCACAGTACCACAGCAAAACTCACAGCTTTGAATAAAAGTGAACTTACACTTATCCGGTATTGGGTTTATGCAGCAATCTAGAAATCTGAATGAAGCACACTCTGTAGGGGGCGAGATTGCCTTGAAACAGCCTTTTTTGGCAAAACATGTATTCATGTCAGCAGAAATAGCCTCTGATGCGAATGCAGATAAGTGCCCTCTTTTCTTTAAACATATTTATATTTATAAAAGATGAGGATGATATAAATAAAAATAGAAGACTGAATAAGTCATTGTAGCTGGACGAATGAGGAGACACGGTGAATATAAACTCCCATTGACATTGCTTTGAGAGTGGCATCTCTGATTGTCCTTAGGAATGAAACAAACTAGTTTTTCAATGTAATATATAGTGTTTTTTCCAAAGTTTATGCGAGTAAGCGATTGTGTGAGTTGATACTAGATGCAGCAAGTCATTCTTGCCCACGCAAGTTCAGAACATGTATAAAACTAGAACTGTTTGAGTAAAGGTGGGAACACTCATAAACATTTCTCAGACAGCAGATCAGTTGCTCATGTCATATTTGCCCGGACAAGCCCAATCAGCCATGTGACAGTCAAACATTTAGGGCTCTTTTTTATGAAGTTGCTCTAGCGGGTTTAACGTGCGTGACTTTTCATCACACGCTAACCCCCGCACTGGCCTAAAAACTACCGCCTGCTCAAGAGGAGGCGGTAGTGGCTAGCGCTGCTGGCGGTTTAGCACATGGTATTACACACTTTAAACCGCTACCGCGCCTTCATAAAAGGAGCCCTTAGTTGTTCTATGAATTTCTATATGACATTGGATTTGATTTATTGCTATTGACATAAGTATTTAGCGGTACACAATAAAAATCTTATTAACATACAATACAGTCACCACAAAATCTATTTTTTTAAAAACCCCAATAAAACAACAGTTCAAATTAACAGAAGCAAATCAATCATTGTTAAATCCTATATTCAGTTTGCTTCCATAATATTGCTGAAATAATTCTGTTTTTTCAAAAGTTTACAAAATGACAAATATGACAAACCATCAAAGAATTTGTCAAAGAATTCCATAATGCAGGACCTACATAAGAAAAACTTCTGCTTGTAACCCAGAAATTATATTTACATGTTTAATTTACATCTATAGCATAATGATAGCATTATCACTTGTTTAGTGCAAAATTATCAGATGATTTTAAGGGGAAAAACATATTTTGGTGGTACTTATATTTATTTGCTTTGAGCAACACCAGGACGGGCCTAAAAAATTGTACAAAAAATATTTTTGTGATCAAACAAATACAAATTCATTGGAAAAAACTTTAATTAGTAAAGTTTCTCCAACTTTAGGTTTTTCTGAACAACCCTATTGTGTTGTAGATATTTACGGTATTTGGTATTCTTCTTTTCTCTTTTTGTTTGGTTCATTGTTTGTTGAATATCAGGTCCTATATGTATATCCTACCACATGATACAAACTGGTATGATTGGCTACAAGGATTAGGAGGAACAGAAAATGATTCCAATCACTAAGGAGATATTGGGGATGTAATTCAAAGATCAAGGGTCAGCACTGTTTCAGGACATAAGCAGTCTTCAGGGTTTAGGATCTCTTTATGGATAAGCTAGAGCAGGGCTGCCCAAGTCCGGTCCTCGAGATCTACTGGCAGGCCAGGTTTTCAGGATATCCACAATGAACATGCATGAGAGAGATTTGCATATCAAGAACACAGTGCAGGCAAATCTCTCTCATGCATATTCATTACAGATATCCTGAAAACCTGGCCTGCCAGTAGATCTCGAGGACTGGACTTGGGCAGCCCTGAGCTAGAGTGTAAGTCTACAGAGTATCTAAAAGGCTAATTTAATGACATATAAACCTTCAGTACAAGAAGGCATGAAGATTTACAGATTATCACCGCTTTTATTTCTTGATGTAAACAACATCTTTCCACTTGATGAAGACAAGCCTTTGTAAGACACAGTATGCTGGGCTTGAGAGCCTAGCAGTTTGGTTTACAATTGAATTTTTGTTTTCTTATTGAAATTAGCTTAAACAGAAGACTGTCAACATTTTTTAAGCATGTTAAGCATGAGCTATGGCCAATATTAAGATTTATAAAAAGATAAATCCTGGTTCAAAAAGAAACTATTAATGAATATTAGTAATTGAACACCCCCCACTTTTTACAAAGTTTCATTAGCAGCTGCCACCTGGCAATGACCCCCAAAAGCCATTTAAATTCCTATGGGTTTGGGGCAGTTACTGCAGTGGTCTGCGCTAATCGGCTTTGTAAAAAAAGTCCCTTAGAGACAAAAAAATAAGACAAACAAAAAAAGAAATTAAAATGTAATCCTGGTTAATTACACTGAAGGAAATAATAATGAAAAGGAATACAAATTTCAACTATCACAAAAAATGTCAAAACAGGGAACATTAATCTACATACTTCCTTTCTGAGTAGCTCTGTTAAATGTCAAGTAGGGTGAGATAGATTTAAATAGATGAGTCAGTGGAAACTGAAGAAATTATGACATGCAGGAGGACTAGATAAAATCAAATAATTCAGAGGAATATAAAAAAAATAAGGAGTAGTAAAGAAAGAATGGGAACAGGATGAAAGCAGTAAGGCCCATAGTCTACAGTATAAATGGCATCTTAACTTAGGTGGGAGAAACAACAAAAGAACTGCAGGAAATGTACAAGTTTTATATCCAAAATAAGTCCTTGATATCAAATGGGTCCGCAGCATTTGATATCAAGGACTTATTTTGGATATAAAACTTGTTATTGATTTTTATTTTACTGTTTTGAATACAATTCCTGTACCTTGTACATTTCCTGCAGTTTTTTGTTTTTTTTTTTGCTTTTTTCTGTTGCTGCATATTTACTGCAGTTTTGTTGGTTCCTTTTTTCTTTTATCTTAACTTAGGTGCCATTAGGTGCAAAACACTGTTCAAAAGAGTTAAAAAAAAAAAATCAAGGTGCCTAAAAAAATTACCGTAATGTCTGTATCACACCTACAGAGGCGCTTTACAATGTCTAATATCATTGTAGGTGTGGTTAAGCATGATTCATGTGAAAGATAGGCACCAGAAATGTAGGCTTTGAAAACCCTAGTCTACATTTTCAGTGCCTATCTTTCCTGAAGGTGCAATTCTATAAAAGTAGGTGTCATGTGATTGACACGTGATTGGTGACCGTTTTTAAGGCAGCCATCACTGATGGCGCCGTTTATAGAAAATGGGCCTGTCTATGCAGAAGTTAATGAAATTAGCTTGAATATGAAAATACTATAGAAATTAGGCTTAGTCTCAAAGAGCCAGACTATTTTTATCCATGGAATTGAACACTTTGTATTTGATCTGAATTAAATTTCTGTATCGCTATTTCTCTGATTCTGATTCAGGTTCAGAGCAGCTTTAATATTTCTTTAAGAGGCTCCTTTACTAAATTGTGTTAAGATTTACAGTTAACATGACTTACAGGATTTTACTATATGTTAGTTGCAAGTCTAATCCAGCAATTAGTGAAAGCATTTGTGGTATTTTTAAATTCATGTCATAAAACCCGAATGTCTCAATCTGTCTTCCTTTTCATGGTACCCCTATTTGCATGACCATTATATAACACTGCTGCTCCACAGAGTCCATGTCCCTTGTTTTCTTGGTATGTAATTTGGACATTTCAGTTTGTTAAATGAATGTTCATGCTAGATATCAACAGCACATGGACATCCATTTCTCATGTATTTTAAGTAAAATGGTGTGGTGGCTGTGTTAGTCCACTTTTCAAGGTAATATATAGAAATAAAACAAAAGCATAAAGGAAATAAGGTGATACCTTTTTAATTGGACAAACTAAATGAATTTTACAATAAGTTTTCAAAGGTAACCCCTTGTCCCAGTATGTCAATTCTTATGTTCTTAATCAGTTACCTTTGTGATGTTAGAAACATAATTTGTTATGATTGTTCCAATTGTCTTGGTCTCGCCACATCTAGACAAGTGCAACATTCATGACACCAGCCACGGAAGCCTAAGAGAACATATAATCAGTTATGCTCCCCTATACCAACAGAACAGCAATCCCTCCTAATCTCTCTTCAACCTGCTCAATAGCAGTTGTTTACTAAATCCTAAACATGCTTGAAAGATGTTGTAACTTCCAGCGTCTGTCTTTTAGGACACAAATGTTTAGTCCCTTTCTGAAATGGGGACTTAATGCCCTGATTCTATAAAAGATACCTACAAATAGACACCTAGATCAACACACCTAGTCAATCTAGGCGCCTTACTTAATTTTTGAAATTGTCTTAATTGGCACTGATAATTAAGAGCAAAAGCAAATTAAAAAAAAAAAAAAAATTAGCCAGTAGGTACTTTGATATAGGCGTCTATACTGAGGCACCTATCGGTGCCTTCCGGTAAGTAGGTGTGGTTAGGGGCAGAGTTTAGGCATGGATTCTGTTAGGTGCAGGTACTTTAGGCCAAGAAAACCCTAAATTAGTACACTGGCACCTACTGTGCTTTAGCTGATTTTGGTACCGCTAGGTGTGAATCTAAAAATGGTACCCAACTTTGATTGACTTGCAATAGGTGCTGTTTTCCTGGGAATCTACCAAGTTAGGCACAGTTTATAGATTCTGGCCCTATGGGCCAGATTCTGTAAAGGACATCTAAAATTTAGGCGTTGTTTAGATGTCCAGCAGTACAATGCTGAGCGTGATTCTATAATGCATAGACGTACTATTGAGAATCACGCTCAGCGCCTCTCAGCAATTCTAGACACATCTAAATAATTAAATATCCTGTACAGAATCGCCTTTTAAGCGTCACATAGGAATGTCTTCACAATGTCTATAACGTTATCGCATCTCATTATTATGACATCATTAGAATGGCGATTTTATGCTGTTTTTCTTTTTTTTAACTTTATTTAATTTTTAATGCCAACAAAAAGTGCAATACAATTTACATACAAATAATAATAATCAAATAAGCACTTATAAACAATAAGAATCTATACAAAAAATAAAATTCCCTCCCCCCATCCAACATTACCATCAGGAATAATATCAAAGCAAAAGATCCCAATCTCTCCTCCCCCCCCCCCCCCCCCCGGATGTGTGGGTGCAAAACAATGGAAAATAAAGATAAAGATAAAGGGCAACTATAACAAATCTACAAAAGACATCAATGGACCCTAAACCAATTTGAATATCTTATTATGCCCCAGCAAGTCAGCATTCATTTTCTCATACTTATAAGTTAAGCATAAGCTCGCCCATCAAAAAGGAAAACTAAGGTGCTCCCAATTCTTCCAATTGCGAGTAATCATTTGCATGGCTATCCCAGTCATAATTAGGAAAAGCCGGCATTTATAGCGGTCCATAGGAGGCTTAATATGTAATAATGTTCCACAAATGACTACCTCATACGTCAATGGAATTGATGCCTCCAATATGGTATTAATCTGTCCACATATTAACTTCCAAAAGTTAAGTATCAAAGGACAATAGAATAGCAGATGATCCAGTGTTCCTACATCAAGATGACAGTGCCAGCATCTATTAGATTTAGAACAGTCTAATTTTTGTAAATGAACAGGGGTCCAGAAACTTCTATGTAACAAAAAAAAACCCATATTTTTCTCATAGATGCTGATGCTCTACATCTCATCCTCCAAGTCCAAATTTGTGGCCATTGAGATGCAGAAATATGCTGCTTAATGTTAATGCTCCAAGACAAGTTTTTTGCTTTTTATTCAAGAATTCAGATATTAATTTATACCACTGGGTGGCCTGATGTCCTAGCAAATCTGTCTGGAAGCATAGAACCTGCAAGCTATAATAATTTTTAAAATTTTGCCATTCAGGGAACCCCTTCTGAATGGCTTGTTTCAACTCCAACTACTTATAAATTTGAGACTTTGAAATACCACAAGATTGTTGCAGTCCTGAAAAATCAAGCATTTTCCAATTTGCTATAACATCATCTAATGCATGTATGCTGTTTTTCATTAAAATTGTATGCAATGAAATACTGAAATCACTATTATATTTTATTTATCTTTTAAACTACTGCAGCCATTGTGTGAGTAGTGTATTTCCTTTCATGTTCTTAACCTTTTGGAAATGAGATTTAGTATGCAATATATAAAATTTTTCATGTGCTTTGCTTGAGTAATGCATTATTAAACATCTTTTTATATTATTATCAAATAGGAGTCCTCTTTAGCCCCAAAATAGAAGTTTAGTATGCAATATATATATATATATTTCATGTACTTTGCTTAAATAATACATTATTAAACATATTTTGAGCTTAATATCAACCTGGAGTCTTCTATACTCCAAAATTAAAAGCCCCATTCACCTATAAACGGACACCTATGGCACACATAAATGACGTCTAAGTGACGTCCACCTAACTCGCGTCTACCTAGCGCTCAGCTCATGCTCAAAAGTAGACCTGGTTTTGCAAAGCCAACATTTTTAGGCATTAGGTAGACGCATTTGGGTGCTGAGCGGCATACAATTCTATAAATGGATGTCCAAACTGAAGCCACTCCCATGACATACCTATGCCACATCCACATCTAATTTTAGGCGCAGATTTTTCTGATGGGCATCCATGAAATTGTGGACGTCTATTTGTAAAATCGTGTCCAACGTTTAAAAGTCTAAGTTCTAATTAATGCTTGAGTCATTAATGGGACTGATTATCCTCTTTATTTGGACGCCTAAGTCAATGAATGTCCATATTGTGGATGCCTAAAGTTAGACATCCTTTACAGAATTTGGCCCTAAATGTGTATGAACTTGCCACGCTCTTGTCCCACCCAAAACATGCCTAGGCCATGTTATACTTGGATAGACTGAAGGTCCATGTCAGACTGAAAGTACTGTATCTTGTTTCCAACAGTGGCCAATCCAGATCATATTTCAGTGCAAATATAACAGTACACATGCATAAAATAGCACCTATAAAATTACCACACACCTAAAAGTAAAGGGGGGATATGTTGCTTTTTCTGTGGGGTTAGACAATCAAAGCAGTTTATATATTTTAGACACTGGACCTGGAGCAATGAAGTATTAAGTGTCTTGCCCAGAGTCACAAGGAGCTGCAGTGGGAATAAAACTCATAACCTCAGAGTTCTGTAACCACTAGGCCACTCCTCCACTCTCTGTGAGGACCAGAATATATGTATTTTACGCAACCCAGGAATAGGCATGTTTGGGTGTGGGTTTTAGGTGAAGCATGGATGGCATCACCATTTACTTCATAGAATATGTGCATTCACACATGCTTCACATATACCGTATTTTCACGCATATAACGCGCGCGTTATACGCGTTTTTACCTACCGCGCATACCCATCGCGCGTTATACAAAATTTTTTTTACATAGTTCCCACCCCGCCCGACGCCCCGATTCACCCCCCCCAGCAGGACCGCTCGCACCCCCACCCCGAACGACCGCTCGCACGCGCTCCCACCCGCACCCGCATCCACGATCGGAGCAAGAGGGAGCCCAAGCCCTCTTGCCCGGCCGACTCCCCAACTCCCCGACAATATCGGGCCAGGAGGGAGCCCAAACCCTCCTGGCCACGGCGACCCCCTACCCCCACCCCGCACTACATTACGGGAAGGAGGGATCCCAGGCCCTCCTGCCCTCGACGCAAACCCCCCCTCCCTCCAACGACCGCCCCCCCAAGAACCTCCGACCGCCCCCACAGCCGACCCGCGACCCCCCTGGCCGACCCCCACGACACCCCCACCCCCCTTCCCCGTACCTTTGGTAGTTGGCCGGACAGATGGGAGCCAAACCCGCCTGTCCGGCAGGCAGCCAACGATGGAATGAGGCCGGATTGGCCCATCCGTCCCAAAGCTCTGCCTACTGGTGGGGCCTAAGGCGCGTGGGCCAATCAGAATAGGCCCTGGAGCCTTAGGTCCCACCTGGGGGCGCGGCCTGAGGCACATGGGCCCAAACCTGCACGGAAAGTCAGGGAGGGTGAACGGAGAGTCGGGACAGCGCACGGAGAGTCGGGGAGGGTGAAAGGAGAGTCGGGGTGGCCAGAGGAGAGTCGGGGCGGGCGATAAGGACAGTCGGGCTGCATGCGCGGTATACCCGTGAGCGTGGTATACAAAAGTTTTTTGTACATAAAATCGTGGTTTCTGCGTGCTATACCCGTGTGCGCGTTTTACACGGGTGCGCGTTATCTGCGTGAAAATACGGTAATCATCTAAACCTATTTCTACTACTGCAACTGCTACTACTTATTTCTATAGCGCTGCCAGACTCACACAGTGCTGTACATTACATTAAAACCATGAAGAGACAATCCCTGCTCGTCAGAGTTTACAATCTTATCAGACAAACATGACAGTTGGGTTAGGGAACTACAGAGGGAGTAACAAAATAGATGTGGGTACTTTACAAATGGGTTGGAATTAGGAATTAAAAGCAGCATTGAAAAAGTGGACTCTTACCCTGGATATAAATATTGCCAGAAATGGAGCTTGATGTACCTACTCAGGCAGTTTGTTCCAGGCACATGGTGCAGCAAGATAGAAGAGATGGAGTCTAGAGTTGGCAGTAAAGGAGAAGGGTACAGTTGGAGAGACTTACCTGATGAGTGGAGTTCCCAGGGAGGAGCCTAGGGGGAGAGCAGAGATACTAAGGAGCTGCAGAGTGAATACACTTATATCTCAACAAGAGGAGTTTGAACTGTATGCAAAAGCAGGTAGAGAGTGAATGGAGTAACTTGAGGAGTGGAGTAACATGAGCAAGCATAAATGCTCACAGTTTCATTTAAGTAGCAACCAAACCTCATTCAATTAAGAACCAGTCCTCAAGGAATGCTTAATTGATCCTGAGATGCACCACTCCACATTCAAACTTTATCATAACGTTAAGCTTGATGTGCAAAATCTTCCCTGGATCAATCTGTTGTAATTTATAGTAACTTTTATGTGCTTTCAATATAAATTATATATAATTAACCATTTAAATATTATAAAGTGCTATCGATTAAAGGAATTTTAGTCAAAATTACTTAGCTTTTAGTTGTGTGGTCACTGTAGGGACTTCTTGCGCCAACTTGTTTCGCGATGAAACGCTTTATCAAGGCTGGGTCCCTAATGGTGTAAAGACATCGATCTTGACCACTGTCTTATTTCCAGTTTCATTTAGGCACAATTTCTGCAATGTTTGTGCTTTTATTCTATTAACATTGGCATTCATACTACTTTCATTGCTCATACTCAAAATGAACTTAACAATTAACACCCAACAAACTTATTATGGTAATAAATTCTGGCCTCAGATTTATTAGGAACAATGTAGTAACATTAGCCATGAATGTAACAAATGCAACTTTCCCCCAAGCAATTCCCCACAAAACCTAAACCCATGTCAGCTAGTCGATAACGACCTAGCTGACAGCCCCACCAAATTCATACTGTGTTTTCTTAACAATAATTTAACCCTTGCCCCCCTCCCCCATGAGACCTGCAGTGCCACCCAGCCTCACGAATACCTGTGGCGGTGTCACACACAAGTATCTGCCCTTCCTTCAATCCCTGTAACAAATACATAAACAAATCATTGACCACCTGTAACTCAACCCCTTTCCACCATAGCTGCGACAACCCCCCCCACACACACACACACATCCCCCAACCCACAAAACAAAATTGCACCAGTACCACACTACTCACTGCCAGGCCCTAAATTATATATCTACCCAATACACCCAAACGCCCCAGTGGGACAGGATGGATAGGCAAAATAATACTTTTCTCACTCCCTTCCCTCTTCCTTTCCTACCCTTTCACTACTAACCTAGCCACCCTCTCCTCACCTGAATTCCCTGACTAAAATGCCAATTTCTCACAGATCCTCATTCCCACCAGACACCTAACCAATCCCAATCCAGCAACATTCCACCAATCAAATTCTGGCTTTTCCCCAACTACCCATTCACCACCAACCAACCACAATCCACAATCTACCCTCTCATCCTTCTCCTCCCCCCCCCCATACCCATCCTCTAATATAATGTTCTTCAATGTTACTAGCCTACTGCTTAATTCGTGGGCTCTTTAAAGAAACATCAGTGCCTATGGGTCTCATTTTCAAAAAAAAAAGAAAGACATTCCAAAAGTGGCATAAAGGGGCATTACTATTCTTACTATTCTTGTAAAAAAAAAATCTTATTTCCTTTTATGGAAATTGAGAATGATAAAATCATATTTTGATTTTGTTTCATTTAGATTGGTGGTTCAGTCTCTCATCTTGAGTTCACTGGATTATTGTAATATTCTTTATCTTTCAATCTCTAAGCCAAACATTAAAAAGTTGCAGACCATTCAAAACACTGCAGTAAGGTTGATTTTTGGACTGAAACAAACTGATCACATATCACAATATTATCATAGATTCCATTGGCTGACTGTGGAGGCTAGAGTAATTTTCAAATTTGATTAAATATGTTTTAAATTTTGAACAGATTACTGCCAAGTTATCTTTTTGATCATTTCAAATTTGTAAACAGGAAACATCTACGGATAGTATGCTTCTTTGATGTTCCATCAGTAAAAGATGTGTTTAACAAATGATTTTTTAGTAAAATGTTGGCATATCGAGCAGCTCTTTGGGAAAACCAAGTTAGTTTTTCACCTCCAGCCTTCAGAAAAATGTTGAAAAACATATCTCTTTGGTAAATATCTTGACTAAATCTTTATTATCTGCTATACTGTTAGTATTTCTTGATTTGTAAACCGCGCAGAACCATAAGGTAGTTGGGGTACATAAGATTTTGTGTTATGTTATGTTTTCTCATCAAACCATTCCAATTCAGTAGTTTCAAAACTGTTCATCCACAGTTCATCGAAATCTCTAGAGGGGCGTTAGAGGCGTGGTTTGGGCAGGACTAGAGCAGGTTTATGACTGACATTTTTCTACCATAATCAAATATTTAAGAATATGTCCAGGACACAATTTGGATGTTTGGAGCTAGACCTATTTTAATAATAAGTAAGTGCAAATAAGGTACCCAAACTGACCAGATGACCACAGGAGGGATGTAAACACAGCCCCCCCACATTCCCCCAGTGGTCACTGATCGCCTCTCACCCCTCAAAGATGTGAATGAAACAGTGCATCCCTGCCTGTATTATAGCTTCAAATGTTATGGCCAATCCTAGTTGAACAGCAAGCACGTTCCTGGAGAGCCTAGTGGGTAGTATGGTCATCCATAGAGATGGTGACTCAGGGCCATCTCCCAATCTAACTACTACACATGTGGTGAAATATGTAAGCCTTCCAAAACTCACCCAGTTTCCACTATACCTACATGAAGGTGTCACCTGCAGGCATAAGGGCTATTGGGATGGTATACAGTTAGGTCCAGTAGGTTTTAGAGGGCTCCCCGTACAATATAAGGGGGTTATGGTGAGATGTATAGTTCATTGCAGTGCCCCCTAAGGTACCCCACTACTTTGTGGAATGTCTGTGTGGACAGTCTACTAAAACTGCTAGCCCCTTCTGCATCCCACTAGCTTGTAACATAGTAGATGATGGCACATAAAGACCCGAATGGTCCATCCAGTCTGCCCAACCTGATTCAATTTAAATTTTTAATTTTTTTTCTTCTTAGCTATTTCTGGGCAAGAATCCAAAGCTTTACCCTGTACTGTGCTTGGGTTCAACTGCCAAAATCTCTGTTAAGACTTACTCCAACCCATCTATACCCTCCCAGCCATTGAAGCCCTCCCCCAGCCCATCCTCCACCAAACGGCCATATACTTGTTTTGTATGTTTTTCTTTTATACTTTTTTTTATTTTTAGTGGTTCAGAAAGATAGATATAACATCAGAAAATGATAATTAAAAAAAAAAATCAATATAGACATTTTGCAGTTTCAAAAATGCCTAGAAGGCTGATTGGACAGTATATTAAATTTTAAATAAACTTGAAACATGTTCATCTTGCACAAAACATCCAAACTCGGATTTGGATGTCATATCAAAAAAGCCCCTCTATATGTTTTTTTAAGTAAATACAAAAAAGGTACCTTCTTGCCTTTCCAATCTAGACAACTTGTTATAAAACTATTCACTGTGGTGATAATTTTATAAATCTTTGGAGCTCCTAAAAACCCAGTTCTAAAATTAGATCACACAGTTACATGCACTAATGTGAAGATTAGCATACAACATGAAAAAAGAAATACCTGAAAATGACCTGTTTCCTAGATGCTAGGAAATGGGCTTAGTGCATGCTATCATGAGACTTTCCTGCGCGCTAAGCCCATTTCCATCATACCCAGGAAACGAGGGCATTTTCAGGTCATATGCTAATCTTTACATTAGAGTGCATTGCTTGAAAACAATGATGTAGGAGCCCTCGCCACCTCCTATTTAGGAGGCAGTAAAGGCTCACATGTTGTGGACATAATAACAAGTTAGCACGCAGAAATGTCAGCACACTAGCTGAATAAGCATGTCCATGCCCATTCTTCTCCCCTGACATGCTCCCTCCCCCCAATTAATACAAATATATAAATAACACATGCTTAGCATGTGCAAAAGGATTTTATTTTTTAACCCACAAAATGTTTAAATGCATTTCGCGCCAAGTGTTTTCACATCCGCTAAGGCTCAGATTCTATAAACAGTGCCTGGAATTTGGTACCTAGTTCGATGCACCCAGCCGATCTATGCATCTAACTTAATTTTGTTTTTAATTGGTTTAATCAGTGCTGTTAATTGAAAGCACCATCAAAAACCAATTGAAAACAATTAGCTTGTAGGTATCTACCACTTCAAGGTAGGCACCTACACCGAGGGGCCTACCAGCAAGTAGGCATGGTTGAAGGTAGATTCGGGGCAGATTCAGGGCAGATTTTGGACATAGTTTGACTTAAGCGCTGCTAGGTTCCTAACTTAGCTGTACTCATTTAGGTCAAGAAAACCCTGGTCTAAATGGCAGGGCTTCTAAGGAGTCAATGTCTACCGGCACCTAAGACCATGTTAATGCCACTAGGTGCCATTCTATAAATGACACCCAGCAGATGATTGACAACTGTACTCAACAGCGCCTAGCAGTTAGGCAATGTTTATCAAATCAGGGTCTAAGTGATAATTAGGGCTCTGGTATGCTGTGTATATCCTCTTCGGTAAATACAGACACCAAAAATGTGTTCAGTTTATTGGCGATTGCTTTGTCCTCCATTAGCACTCCCTTTATTCCATGGTCATCTGATGGCCCCCATCGCTTCCTTCGCGGGTCGTTTCCCCTTAATATATCAAAAGAACAGCTTGAAGTTTTTCGCCTCCTTGGCTATTTTTTCCTCGTAGTCTCTTTTGGCCCCTTTTGGCCTTATGGCACCTGCGTTGATGTTGTTTGTGCTTATTCCAGTTTTTGTCCGTTCTTGACCTTTACCATACCCTGCAACATGAATAGGCATGCTCAGATGAGGAGTTTTGAAAAAAGCACAGAATCAGGGAAAAAGTGATACAGCCATTTAATTCAGATCAAATGCAAGTTCAGTTCCAAAGATAACAGTCTGGCTGTTTGAGAATAAGCCAACTTCCTAAAGTACTTTCATATTCAAGTTATGAGGGGGTGCTGAAAGTTCTCAGCCCAACCAACCAAATCCCTAAATTCTGAGCGTTATTTTGCCACTGTAGCTGAAAAGAGTGTTATCTTATTTCGTTAAGTGCCAAATTGCTGAAAAAAAATTCTATGTTTTGACATTGCTTCAGTCAATGACCTGAAGCAAATCCACATCACTGTCTTCTTGGTTGGGCTGAGAACTTTTCAGCACCCCCTTGTACTTGTATATTTTATAAAATATGAATGTATACTGAACTTTAACTTTAATGTCTACTGCTGCACCCTAGCAGGAATAAATGTCAGTGCCCACATTGTGCAAGATTTGTGCTAGTATTTTATACACACATGGGAATCTGAGTGTCCTTATCAATAGTCACCTTCCTGCCCTATTAACCTCTGTTATAATACTACCCTCCACATGTCTGTATCATTGCATGTGAAAGGTAGAAAGAGAAAATGAATGAATGTGAAAATAGATTTAACTGAACATATTAGAAATGGTGTGCATTGTTAGAAAAGATACTATGAACCTAGTGGCCAATGTAGTCAACCATAGAGATGGTATTTAGTATCCATACACAACTTATAGAAGGGGTGCCCACACTTTTAAAATGATCAAGTCAAAATGATCTACCAACAATAAAATTTTAAAAAAATACAAAGCACACTGTACGCAGAGAAAATATTAATTATCATTTATATTCAGATTTTTTTTCAAAGAGGTCAAGGCAGAGGATTTTAAAATATGCAATGTCACCTCAGTAACAACTATACAAAAATAGACAAATATACCCCCCTCCCTTTTTACTAAACCGTGATAGCAGTTTTTAGCGCAGGGAGCTGCGCTGAATGCCCCACATTGCTCTCAACGCTCATAGACTCCCTGCGCTAAAATCCACTACTGCAGTTTAGTAAAAGGGGGCCATAGTGCAAAATATAGACAGCAGATATAAATTCTCAAAATGGACCCATTTTGATCACTAAATTGAAAATAAAATCATTTTTCCTACCTTTGTTGTCTGGTTGCACTTTCTTCTTCTGACTGTGCATCCAATATTTCTTCTCTTCTTTCTGCCTCCTGCACGCTTCGTCTCCTCCAGACCTCATTCCATTCCCCAACCAACATCTCTATCCTTCCATGAGTCCAGCTTTTTCTTCCTCTCTCCCTGACCCCCTCCCCTATCTTTCTTTCTGTCTGTCTCCCCGTCCCTTTTTTACTTTCTCTCTCTGTATTTCTTTCTGTCTTCCTGTCCCCCTTTCTTTTTTTCTGCCTCCCTGTCTGTCTTTCTGTCTCCCTGTTCTGCCTCCCTGTCTTTTCTATCTCCCTGTTCTGCCTCCCTGTTTTTCTGTCTCCCCTTTCTTTCTCCCCAAGCCACTGCCGGGGCTGTCGTCTGAGAACAGGCCCCCATACACTGCCAACTTCTGGGAACATCGCCGACTTCTGGGCCCCCAAGCCACCACAGACATCGCCATTGCTGAGTTCTTCATTTTTCGATACTGCAACAGTCCAGCAGCCTTCTCCCTAATGTCAATTTTGACGTTGTAGAGGAAGTTTCGGGCCAGGCAGGCAGTGATTGGCTGGCCCAGAACATCCTCTCTGATGTCAGAATTGACATTGAGGAGAATGCTTCTGCAAAGAGAGCTTGGGGCGGCAGTGAGGGACGTCAGGGAGAGGAAGGCTGATCAACCCGGTAGATCGCGAAGGCAATGCGAGTCTATCATGGAGCCCGGGATGGGCTCCGTAATAGACTCGCATTGCCTTCGAGATCTACCGGTCGATTGTGATCGACGTATTGAGCACCCCTGACTTAGAGGCCTGGATTCTCTATATGGCACCAATATTGGGGGCTGCCTAAAAAAGCAACTGACGATCGTGTTTCAATCACATGACGGCATTACATAGAGAATCATGCCTCCAGGAAAGATAGGCACTGGAAATGTAGGCCAGGATTTTCCAGGCCTACATTTCCGGCATCTATCTTTGACATGAATCATGCCTATGTAGGTGCTTTATAGCACTTAATTCCACTTCCGGCATTAGCCATGTACATAGTGGTGTTAAGCGCTGTAAAGCACTTATATAGGGTCACCAGATTTTATGTTTATTAAAACCGGACCCATGGCCCTGCCCCCAGGCCTTCCCAGTTCCACCCAGCCCTGCTCCATTCCACCCACATCACATCCCATTCCGCCCATATCACGCCCCGTTCTGCCCCAGCCTCAGCTCCTCAAGTGCTCGGAGCTGAGTCTGGAGGGCACCTGCGCATGCACCTGTGTTACATGATGACATCACATGCATGCATGCATGGGCATGACATTACTATGTTACATCCGCACGGCCCGAGCTGGAAGCTTTTCAAAACCGAAAGTGCTGGGTTTTGAAAAGCCGTACGGACACCCGGACAAGTCTTCTAAATAGAGAACACGTCTGGGTAAATCCAGACGTCTGGTAACCCTACGCTTATGTAGGCATGATTCCAGCACTTTTTATTTAGGTGCCAGTAGGCACTTTAACTTTAATGTTTTTTGCTGTTTTAAACAGTGTTTCTCACTTAACTTAGGCGCCAATAAGGCACATACGTTTAAGTGTTGTTTATAGAATTTCCCTCTAAGTGATTTATATTAGGTACTCAAGTATTTCTCCCTTTCTGTCTTGGTGGGTTCACAATCTAACTAATGTACCTGGGGCAACAGAATGTTGAGTAACTTGCTCAGGGTCACAAAGAGCAGATCAGGGCAGGGCAGGAATCTTCACCCTTGTGGGTGCTGAGACTGCAGCCCTAACCACTAGGCCTCTCCTCCACGCCACCATAAATAAGATCAGGCCCAAATAAGTTTTGAAATATTAGCACTGTGATCCACTACAGGAAAATGGCACAGATCCTTTAAAAGAGGCAGCTAGTCCTTGTCAGGAAGAGAATAATATAGATTCCTCTCTAATTCTAAATGACAGAATAAGATGGGAACGGATTGTTCTAGTTAGCTTCTTTTTTTCTCATTTCACTGATTTTAATTGAAACTATATAACAGTCGCCTTCCTTTGCTCCTGACTTATGCCAACCCAAGGCAAGAGTTAATTTATTCAGATGTCACAGCTCTAGAAAAGAAAAAAAAAAAAAAGGCACACATACCCATGTCAGTATCTCTTGGGAGAAATTCTGCAGGCTGAGAAGTCATTAAGGTACAGTTATAAAGGCTCCTTCTCTTGCACACTCCCAATATCTTTTTTCTTGATATCACTAATCACACTGTGGACATTTAAATACTTCTCATTTTAGATTAAATGCAGTTCAAGAAACACAAAATACTCACTGCCTGGAGGCCAAAATCCCGGTAGATGAATTGACCCCTCTGTCACTATTTTACTATGCATTAATAGCATCCATTTACTGTGCAAATTGAAATGTGAATTTGATCAATCAACTGTCAAGAAATGGAAAGAAAGTAACATATCAACTTTCCATAAAATGAGCATTGAAGCTGATTGAAATCTCTCAGTGTATGGCCACAGACTTTGGTCACTTAGCTACCTAATACTCCATCAACAATACTCAGTAAACAGGCTGCAAGCATCGTTTTTGGAAGCTGCAGGATCATAAACTTGGGAGACATCATGAACTGGTTGAATAGTAAAGATGATGGCCTTTGAAATTAGATGACAGGAGATGATTTTGAATGAAAAATAATCAGAGAGATGCGCTCACATGAATTCTACATTCACTAACCTTCCACATGCAAAGAAAAATTCTGTAAGGAACTATATGCCCCAAAATTCAGACTGCAGGAGGCACTGCTATCTTCTGTGGTCATTGGTGAACTCAACTGTTCAATGCTAGGGCTGTATCTGGGCACCAGTGTTGAATTTCCAGGTTCAGTTCAGCTGCCGAAGGCTTAGCCGGCCAAACCGATATTCATCAGCTGACCAGCTAAAACCTAACAGTCAAAGACTGAACTGCTTTTTAGGCAGTAAATGATGGCAGAAAAAAAAACTCACATGGTCCAGCCAGTCTGCCCTACCAAGTGGCTAGAACTGTGATCACTACTCTGTGCAGGTCCCAGTCACCAATACTTAAATGCTGGTTGTCTAGTCTCCTCTATGCCAACCATGTAGGCAGCCAAATATGATAACGATGATATGTGGGTATAACCAAGACTCCAAATATTGCTGATTGTATGCAACTCAGCAGTTAAGATGTCTTTTTTTTCCCCTTCAGCACCATCACTCAAAGCATGTAACAATAAAGTAAAGTAATCTATAGCACAGGAGTTGCTAAAGCCTCACCCGTCTGTTGTCATCCCCCAATTCTGGAGAGGCCGTATCTTCTTTCAGTCTTTTGCCATTTGTAGAACACAGATCGTAGAAGTTTTGGGAAAGAGACGGCTGAGGGGAGATATGATTGAAGTCTACAAAATCCTGAGTGGAGTAAAATGGGTACAAGTGGATCAATTTTTTACTCCATCAATAATTACAAAAACTAGGGGATAAGAACATAAGAAGTTGCCTCCACTGGGTCAGACCAGAGGTCCATCGCGCCCAGTGGACCGCTCCCGCGGCGGCCCATCAGGTCCATGACCTGTGAAGTAGTTCCTGACCATTTTTATAACCTACCTCTATTTCTATCTGTACCCCTCATATTCGATGAAGTTACAGGGAAATACTTTTAAAACCATGTATTACTATTTAAAAAGGCTTACCAAATACCTTCAGTCACTTTCCGCACTGGACAGAATGCCAGGAAATCAAAATAGTATACATATTAAGTTTTATTACATATATACAATATTTCTAGCCATAATATTACATATATACAATATTTCTAGCCATAATCATTGATTAAATACAGAGTTTGAATTAATACGTTACCGGTTATTACATCATTATTCTGTCGAAGGACCACGTTCAGGAGGCTTACTCACAAAATGTCATCACACAGCGTATCAGTGGTGGAAAAATGTTCTCTGCTTTACAGGTAACTTTCCTCCCTTAAATTGTACTTTTCCCCCATCCCCTTTTTCCAGATTGGATTTACAAACGCGTGCTTACCTCATGTTGAGAGGGTAATCCCCAATCAGCATGTCTTGAAAACAACTAGCTTAGCTCGTGGGTTGTATACCCAGCCCCTCTTTATGGATTGGATACTTTTTCCCTCATCCCCTCTAGCCAGATTGGATTTACAAACGCATGCTTATCTCGTGCAGGGAGGGTGTGATTCTGTCAAGCACCTATCATCAGGTGCTGAAGACTCCTGGCTTTGCTCGTGTGCTGACAGTGACCTGCTCTCATAATAGGAAACTTATCAGCAGGTGCTGAAAAATTCCTGGCCTTGCTCGTTCTCATAATACTTGTGTTTCCCTGTAACAGCTATCATGGATCCTAGGCAGTGTCATTCAATATTAATAATCCTTTCATATCATACGTTTCACATTCGTATCACAAACCAATAGGAGGAAATTTTTTTCACTCAGGGAATAGTTAAGCTCTGGAACGCATTCTGTGCTAAGAATGGATAGCGTAGCTGTTTTAAGAAAGGTTTGGACAAGTTCCTGGAGAAAAATTCCATAGTCTGTTATTGAGAAATACATGGGGGAAGCCACTGCTTGCCCTGGATATGTAGCATGGAATATTGCTACTCCTTGGGTTTTGGCCAGGTACTAGTGACCTAGATTGGCCACCGTGAGAATGGGCTACTGGGCTTGATGGACCATTAGTCTGTTCCCACTACTATTGTCCAAGATAACACCTCTATAGCAATGTTGTGTTTCATCCTCCTTCTATTTAGGTATCCCCTGTATCTATTCCATGCATTTTTTTAATTTGTTACCTTTTTTGACTCTACCATCTCTCCTGGCAGTGTATTCCAGGCATCTTCTACCCTCTTTGTGAAAAAAAATATTTCCTGATATTAACTGTAAGTCTATCACCCTGTAACCTCCATTGATGCCCTCTAGTTTTACTGTCCCTTTGTTTATGAAAGAAGTTTTGTTTGAATATTAATACCTTTAAGTATTTCTTTAAATAAATAAATAAATGTATCATATCACATCTCTCTCTTTTTCTCTAGTATGTACATATTCAAGTCCTCCTGCCTCTTCTCATATGTCTTATGACATAACCCCTGTACCATTCCTATTGCCTTCCTCCGAATAGCCTCAAGTCATTTTATGTCCTTGAACCAATATGGCCACCAAAACTGGACACAATACTCCAAGTGGGGCCTCACTAATGTCTTGTACAGGTGTATCAGCATCTCTTTTCTTCTGCTGGTTATGTCACTCTCTTTGCAAACTAGCATTCTTCAGGCAACAGCTTCCACCTTGTCACATTGTTTTGCTGCCTTGAGACCCTATCACCCCAAGGTCTTTCTTCTGGTAGATGCATGTCACTCTCTCACTCCCTAGCACATGCTATTCTTTTGATTTTCTACACCCCAAGTGCATTACTTTGCACTTTTACTGTCGTGCACAAAAGTTCTTCACCCCCTAAACTGTACCGTTCCTTTAGATTTTTGCAGCCCAAATGCATGACCTTGCATTTCTTAGCATTAAATTTTAGCTGCCAAATTTCAGACCATTCTTCAAGCTTTGCTAGGTCTTTCATCATGTCATTCACACCGTCCCGGGGTGTCTACTCTATTGCAGATTTTTGTATCATCATCCGCAAAGAGGCGAATCTTATAAAAATGTTAAAAAGAACAGGCCCAAGAACAGAACTTTGAGGCACACCACTGAACATAAGAACATAAGATTTGCTGCTGCTGGGTCAGACCAGTGGTTCATCGTGTCCAGCAATCCGCTCCCGCGGCGGCTCTTAGTACCCTATTTGAGTCTAGCCTTATCTGCGTATGTATGTTCTGTTCCAGTAGGAACTTATCCAACCTTTTCTTGAATCCCTGAAGGGTACTTTCCCCTATAACAGCCTCCGGAAGGGTAACATCCCTTTCCTCAGAGCAATCTCCATTGACCACTACCTTCTGTCGTCTTCTACCTAACCAGTTCCTGACCCAGCCTGTCACTTTGGGACCCATCTCAAGAGCACTCAGTTTATTTATTAGCCGTTTGTGTGGTACACTCTCAAAGGCTTTGCTAAAATTTAAATACACCACATCTAGCACACTCCCTCTGTCCAATTCTCTGGTCACCCAGTAAAGAAATTTATCAGATTTGTTTGACAAGCCCTAATTCTAGTGAATCCATGTTGCCTCTGGTGCTGTAATCCACCGGATTCCAGGAACTTCACCATTTTCTGTTTTAAAAGTGTTTCCATTAATTTGCTTACTGCAGAAGTCAGACTTACTGGCCTGTAATTCCCTACTTTTTCCTTACTTCCAATTTTATTTAGAGGGACTACATCTGACCTTCTCCAGTCCTCTGGTGTCACACCAGATCCTAGAGAAGCATTGAAAAGTTAAATAAGGGGAGCCACCAGAACTTCCCTAAGTTCCTTCAGCTCCCTCGGATGTACACCATCTGGCCTCATTACTTTGTCTACCTTTAATTTAGCTAGCTCCTCATGAACACAACCCTCTGAAAATCAATCGGGGTCTACCACTCCACGATCCCTATTCGCATTTGTCTTCTGCGGTCCCTCTCCTATATCTATCACCGTGAACAGAGAACAGAAATATTTGTTAAGCAATTTAGCCTTTTCTTTATCAGCTTCTACATATTCCTCCCCTTTACTTTTGAGCCTCACAATGCCACCTTTGTACTTCTTCCTATCACTGATATATCTAAAAAAGTCTTGTTTCCCCATTTTACCATGACAGCTATTTTTTCTTCCATTTGTATCTTTGCCTTCCTGACTTCTCAACCAGCCTCTCTTAAGAAAAAAAGAAAATAAAAATAATGAAAAAATATGTCAGCCTGTCTGGGCAGTTTAGAAGATAAGAAAGTAAATCTATATTTATTGAGTTTTTGAATTCCACGTTTGTTTCTAATTTGGTAAATGCAAAAGAATGACATATTTTTCTTGATTGTGGCTACAGATAAAAGTTACATCTTGTTTTATTTATGCAAGAACTGTAAGATATAATAAAAAAAGAACAAGAAAAAAGGGATGGGGCGGGGAGATAGGAGACAAATGAAAATAATAAATCTTGGAATTAGACTGGGGAGCATACTAAAACATAACATAGATGGTTCCTCATACAACTGAAGCACAACCAAAAGGTTGACCCTAAATACTCTACAGAAATAAAATATCAGATATAACCAAAGACACTGTGGAGAAGATGATCAACTTTATTAAAAGTTCAATCCAATAATTCACGAAAAGAAATATCTAGGACCCAAACCGTTGGGAACTATGGACCCAACAAAACTGTCTTCCTCAGGGGTCTCTAAAGGTCCTGGTACAGAGACTCGTGGATCAGAGGCTAAAAACGACTCTTGGCAAAACTCTGTGCAGTTGAGAAATCCTCAGTTATGGCTTTATGTCCTGGGATGTTATTTTTCTTATTTACCATATTGGACATATATCCTTTCTGAAAATGCTTCTAAGTTCTACATTTGGATGAATTATTCCTGTGGAAATTCTGAAGATGTGGACATCATTCTTGCATGCTTTTTATGTTTCTTTGTATAATGGCTGTATTTGCTTTCCATAAACCTAACTGTAACATTTGGCAGAGCCTTTCTCTACAATATTAGTTATAATAGAGCATCTTCTGTATGCTACACTCATCTCAAACTATATAAAGCTTCTAACATCTCAAACAACAAATGCATTCATTGGGGAAATAGGATTTGTATACTGCTTTTTTGTGGTTATATATTCAAAGTGGTTTACATGTACACAGGTACTTATTTTGTACCCAGTACAATGGAGGATTAAGCAACTTGCCCAGGGTTAGAAGGAGCAACAGTGGGATTTGATCCTACCACCTCTACCATTAAGCCATTCCTCATGTTTACTACAAAGTCTCTTTTCTATTCCCTTTCTCTCTCCTTTCCTCTAAATCTAGAATGTGAGTACAGGAATTATATTGAACATGCTCTGACTTTGTTGTGATTATGAAGGAAGGACAAACAGTTGGCTGCAATGCAATATATACTCTTTTTTGGCATCTTCAAAATATGTAACACAGTATGAACTGAAAGGATCCATTACATTTTAATTAAAAGTAATTAATTTACAATGTAAAATTCCAGAAATGAAATGAGCTGCATATAAGTTAAAATTGAATTTAGATAAAGCTACGGTAATTTTTTGTCATTTAATTCAAAAGGGGAAAGCTTTGTGTCAGACTTTGATAATTAATTGATCTAGCTTTCCTGTGGAGACAGATTTAAACATTTGGGGAGCAATGTTAGATACGAGGGGGTGCTGAAAAGTTCTCAGCTCAACCAACCAATTTCCTAAATTCTGAGTGTTATTTTACCACTGTAGCTGAAAAGAGTGTTATCTTATTGAGTTAATTTTCGTTCATTCTTGTTTCCATAGTGTCCACTTTTGCATCTGTAATTGACCACTGAGAAAATGAGTGCATGGACAAGTCTGATCTTCATTTGGAGTGTTACTTCCTTGCCTTTGAATACTTTGTCAAGAGACTTCTTTGAAGGCTTAGCATGCTTTAAAAAAGTTTGGATAATTCCCTTTTTAAAAAAAAATAAAGTTTAATTTTTCCATGATCACAAAATCATTCAGTTTAAACAGAAACAAACATAATAATTTTATACAATTAGAAATTAAGGCAAATATTCTCCCTTTATTCTGTTATTTCAGTCCACTATTGATGGGGGAGAAAGTCAAAGAAACAATCGGATCCCATTATACTGTAATTACAAGATTATTTAAAGTAAACCAATGAGTGCTTGAGTGAAACCTAATTTACTAACTACGAGAATACTTCTTGTTCTTCAATTGGTGTGCTAGCAGTAATCACTTCTTTACCTGAAATAAATCTAGATAACTGGGAGGATTCAAAAAAAGGTATATCTAATTCCTTTGTAATTAACAAGAAATTTGCAAGGAAATCTATGTACAAAGGTAGCACCCAGTTTTATAACCTGGGGCTGCAAAATTAGAAATTGATTCTTCTTTTTTGGGGTTGTTCTAGCTACATCAGGATACATTCTTATCTTTTGATTCAGGAAAAGTTTATCTTTATGTTTAAAAAAACATTTTTAGTAACCAGTCCCTTTCTGAATTTAAGGCTAATTGTACAAATAGTGTACCTAAAGACACTTGTTCAGAGTCTGACTTTTCTAAGATATTGTCAAGTCCAGTAAATTAAATTCAGGATCTTGTTGGTCTTCAACAGATTTTTTTCTTTCCAGAAGACAGTAAATTTTTGAAATAGGTGGAAAGAATGCTTGAGGTATCTTCAAAACATCTACTAAATATCTTTTCAACAATTTCAAACCTGACATTGTGGTTAATTTGGGAAAGTTAATTAACCTTAAGTTCTGTTGCCTTGTAACATTCTCAAGCATTTCAAGATTAAAGTTAATATTTCCATTTTTCTTTATAAGGAGCTGGTTTTGAGCTCCTAATACTTCCATCTCTTTCCCATGAGCTATTACTTCTTTTTCAAGTTTTTCAACCTTTTGTTGTATTTTGGAAGATTCTAACAAGACTCCTGAGCACTGAGTTGTTAAGTTCTAGATCTGGTTACCTAATGAAGAATGTAATTCTGATATTGCTTCCCAAATTGAGTTGGATAATTTCCGTAAAAAAGGCTACACATTTAATCTGAGTGGCTCCTAACAGTGGGCGACATCAAAGCCAATACATTAAATTAGCAAAGAGGGTTGGTTAATTTATTTTAAAGTTTGTGTTACTATTTTCAAGATATTACATGGTATGGATCCTCAATACTTGCTTTCATTAATTATTTTTTAAATCCATGATAATGTTATAAGGTTGAGAGATGTTCTGGCTTTGCATTTACCATATTTTTCCAGAAAAGACCTTAGAATAATATATTATAACAAGTCATAGACCTCAGTGGTGTAACTGTGTGAAAATCTATATTTTGTGTATTGAAACTTGATTTTCACACAGTTACACCACTGAGGTCTATGAATTGTTATAATATGTTATTCTAAGGTCTTTTTCTGGAAAAATATGGTTACTTATTGACCTTAGTAAAGATTTCACTAAGCCTACCTTTTGCATTTACCAACCAGATTTAAAAATATTTTTCAGTCTTCTTTTTTACTTTGTAGCAACAAAAATGTGGAATGACTTACCAGTGGAATTTAGATATTTTAATAGATATCTTTTGTTTCAGAGAGTTTAAAAAACATAGTTATTTGAAAAATATGTGTTTCATTAAAGGTCAAGTTATAGTAAAATGTTTTTATGGGCCTGTACATTATGAAAAGGTCAAATGTATATTTTCCCAGGCATTCCTGGCTTCTTATGTGATCTGTATAAAACTTACAAGGTACTTATGGAATAAAACTTTTGGATTAGATTAGTATTGGATTAGATAAAGCATTTAGGACTAAGGGCCTGTTTTACAAAGCCGTGTTACTGGCTGCTGCTTGGTAACGGCCCCGAAGCCCATAGAGATTTAAAGGGCTTCGGGGCTGTTGCCACATGGCAGCCGCTTCCGCGGCTTTGTAAAACAGGCTGTAAATTTTCTATACTGTGCTACCATGTTGATGCTTGCAAGAACAGATAAATCTGTAGTAGTATAATGGGTACACCTCATGTCAAAATGATTGACAGCTGTCAGAGATAAGGATCGACCAATCAGCGTTCACTTCTGGGTTGAGCCCTGCCCATTGCCCCGCCTTAGTCTCTGCCCATGCCCCGCCCCTCCCATAGGAATGAATGGTGGTAGCCCCGCCCATGGCCCCGCCCCTGCCCATGACCCCACCCCACTCATCACCTAAGCCCCGCCCCTCCCATAGGAATGAATGGTGGTAGCCCCGCCCATGGCCCCACCCCCCATGACCCCACCCCTCAAGCCCCGCCCCCTCCCATTGCCCCGCCCTCTCATGCCCCACCCCGGAAATGCACTTTTTGATGACATCACTGGAAATGGGGGCGTGTTTAACCCCAGAAATACGCTTTCTGATGACATCACCGGAAATGGGAGTGCCTGCCCCTACCGGAAATGCGCTTTTCTGATGACATAGGCGGAAATAGGGTAAATGAAGCGACGGAAATGCGCTTTTCTGGCCACGTAGGCGGAAATAGAGTAAATGACGCGGCGGAAATGCGCTTTTCTGACCACGTAGGCGGAAATAGGGGAAACAGACTTAGTCAAAACCCCCCACCTGGAAATGATGTGGCCAGAAAAGAAGCGTCTTTATTTTAACAGTTTTTAGTTAAAAGACAGGGTTTAAGAGCTCACGGATAGAGCAGATCACAAAACAAAAGGCATTCACAAAATCTTTCCTGCTTTTAAAACAGAGCAGGGGCAGAAACAAACGAGAAAAGGTTGCATTTGCTTTTAACACACTTTTCAGTAGGAATTCTGAGCTAATGGTTAATGGGCCAGCTCCCCTATTGCCATGGTAACAGCTGATAAGCCCCTTGCAGCAACCCTCCCCTGATAAAGCCAAGGGGGGAGAGAGGTGGAGGTGTGTTTAAACATGTCTGAACTTGTCCCGGCCCCCTACTGTTGTCTTAACAATCTGAAAAACAAAAAAAAACAAAAGCAGCTGTCACCTAACAGGGCTCTGTTAAAAAGGCAGAGCTATGAAGAAATCTTTATTGAAGCAAATTTATTATGATCCATACGCGGCAGGAAGCTATGGAGGCATTAACCCTCTACTTCAAGCGGCTAAAAAGAGTGATATAACAGTCCGGAGAAAAGATGTGGTGGATTGGATCACCGGTCAAAATGCATACAATTTACACAGACCGGCTAGAATCCATTTTAAAAGAAATAAAACAATTGTGTCAGAAGTTGACAGACAGTGGCAAAGTGACTTACTCGACATGTCAGCCTTTGCCCGTTATAACAACGGTTAAAAATACATCTTAACGGTAATAGATATCCTGTCAAAATATGCATGGGTCTTTTCTTTAAAAACAAAAACCGGTCATGAAGTCACTGAAGCCTTTGAAACAATATTTAATTTAGGACGTACACCTGAAAAACTTCAAACAGACAAGGGTAAAGAATTTTTAAATAAGTCTCTGAAGAAATTATTAAAACAAAAAGGTGTTAGCCATTTTGTGACCCATAATGATGTTAAAGCAGCTGTAGTGGAAAGATTTAACAGGACTTTAAAATCCAAAATGTGGAGATATTTTACAATCCTGTTAAAGCAGCTGTAGTGGAAAGATTTAACAGGACTTACAGCTCATTGGTTCATCCTTCTTGATAAAGTCAAGGGGGGAGAGGGAGGAGGTGTGTTTATACCTGTCCCGGTCCCCCTGGTGTTGTCATAATGACGTATGTCTTAGATCTTTAACAGCTGTTAACATCAGAAATAAAAAGTTCTCACAGCTGTTAGCAACAGAAATAAAGGTTCTCAAGCCGTCAAGCAAAATGACTGTCACGAAGGCTCGTAGATTGAGTTACTTTCTTAAAGATCGTGATGTAGAAAAAGAGGGTTACCCAAAGACCAAAAAACTGTACGAATCAGACAAAGAAAATATGGATCCCTTTAACACGCAGGTAACTGAAAAAAGGCCTACCAAGAGGCCTCATAACTTTCTTAAAGACTGTAATGCAGAGAAAGAGGGTTACTCAGCGGCTGAAAAACCGATTGACGTGACGGCAGATACCGGGGAGCATACGCACGAATTAACAGATTCTGAAATACAAGAGTTTCCAGATGCTCAAAAGCTATATGATTCAGACACAGAAAATGAAGATGTAGGCTATGAACAACCAGAGGATAATACTTCAGATATTGAATTTTATGAAGCCGCTGCTGAAGCCGAAGCAACAGACATGTTGGAAAAGCCAGGATCTTCCACGGTAAGAGAGAGAGACACACATGCACTTTGTATTACCAGGGGTCGTTGAAGGGTTTATGAAGCTGAATGTGTTCATGCGTTTTAAAAAGGAAAATTTATTTCTGTATGTTTGTTTGTTTTTTTTGTAGGGAAGTGGCGGATCTTCACGATCACAGAAACCTGTGGACATGGTGTACATGCCGATGATAAATCTATCATGTTTGTGTTTTTTCTGCTCGTTTCAAAGAGAACCAGCGGTGAATGAGCGTAAACCTGAAGATTCTTGTGATTATGGACTGTGGACCGGCATAGGTCTTTCCAAAACACCAACAGAACTTAAATCAGTTATAAAGGTGGCTGTATACTGCATTCTAAATAAATGTCTGCAAGGCGTGAAGGATGAAGATTGTGGAGCCTGCTTAATACGTGCTGGTGGGCAAAAACATCACGATTGCTTGACATAAGGGACATAAGGGGACATAAGGAAATACAGCAGAAACTCAAAAAAACTTGTGACATGCTATGCCTAGGACGTGTGGTAAATGTAGTCACTTTTGTAGGCTATAAAATGAAAATATTGATGCTTTGTAATGAAAGCATTAATATAATCATTGATTTAATCAGAGATATTAAGACCTCTATAAACCGGCCACGACTACTCAATAGATTGGTCAATTTCATGAGAGATGGTGCATATGTAGAGATTGTAAATGATTTAATCCGTGACACCGATTATAAATCATTCTTCAAAAGAAATGCTTTTTAAAACATGTTTTGTTTTTTTATTCTCGTGATTGTGGGAAATACAGTGTGTAACGGTATGTTTGTTTGTATAAAAGTTTAAACATTTTATTGTTGTAAAATAAAGATTTTCTTAAAAAAATTATAAAATGTGTGGTGTGTTTTAGAAATGTATTATCAGCCCAAACTAAAACAATAGAAGGTGTGACAGGTTATAAGGAACTAGGCTCTAGACACGTAGGGGTCGTTTTGGTATCTAAAATGACTAACCAAGACAAACAAGCTCTAGCAGAGGCCTTAGACATACAATAAAGCCTTTGTGAATGTATAACCTCTATAGAGGGGGGTGTAAGTGTATAAAATAAACTATGAGAAGACCAGCAAGCATTCTGGTTTTTGTGGGTGCTACACCGGACCCCAGATACATCAACTGCTAACATGGTGAGTAGAAAAGGGGCCTTTATTTTTGGTTTTAGGGACATCATTTTTTCTTTCTCTGAATCTATCATTGCATTTAAAAACAGGAACGGGGATCTGATGGTAGAAATAAACTATCTCTTACCAGAAAAAGACAACAGATATTAAACAGTAAGTGACAAATGTATTATCTGGCACATATGTTGGTTTTTAAAAACAGCATCTACAAAACATTCTTTTTTTCGTTATGATTAGACCAAGAAACGGCTGGAGAGCCGACATCTTCTACATAGACAAGTTCTAACCAACAACCGGTTCCTTACCGGAAGCCAAAAGATAAACGAAATAGTAGGTATCCTGGTTTTGTAAGGAGACTAGGGTTAAAAGAAAATGTCATTACTTTTATAATGGTTGATCAAGAAAATATTAGGCAGTCAGATCCTCAAGGGTGGGGAAAAAGTATTAACGGTTATGCTATGTTATAAATTGTAGATCGGGAAAATGTTAGAAAGTCGCAAGCAGATACCATGAACCTGACGGAAAAGTATAACAGGAAAAGATCGCATAGTAAAAGCTTCTTACACGGGGAACCAGAGTCCAAAGCTGCTTACAGGAAACCAAAAGATAAACGAAATAGTAAGTATTCTGATTTTGTAAGGAGACTAGTGTAAAAAAAAATGTTATTACTTTTATAATGGTTGATGGGGAAAAAGTATTAACGATTATGCTATGTTATAAATTGTAGATCGGGAAAATGTTAGAAAGTCACAAGCAGATACCGTGAAGCCGACAGAAAAGTTTAACAGCACAGAAGCACAGCCGGACAGCACAGAAGAAGGAGAATGTTATGAAGTTGATAATTATTCTGATAGCAGCAAAGTGTCAGAGGATGGTTCAAATAAGGGTGCATTAGGTCCTTCTGAAGATTCAGAACCAATCAACTATGTCCAATTTGTGAAAAGATGGGATCGTAAACTGGACAAGTTTCATGGTGTGCTTTATTCAGAAGAATTTTGTTTCATTAATTTAGACAAGATAACATCATTAAGTGATGCTCAAAATGCTATACGCCAAGGCATTCAACATATCCTGGACGATGTTAGCAACAGAGTATTGCCCGGTGACTACGTACAAGTGCACCTACATTCGTCACTTTTTCACAACTCCTTGTTTTCTGGTAAATTAAATCCCGAATCGCTAGATGCTGATGATTTCTTAGACCAGGTTGCTAAACTCCTTCAAAGTCACAGAGAAATACAGGTCTGTGATTTATTCCGTGTTGTTGTACTTGTAATAAGAAACAAGGGTGGTGGGGGTCGTAGGGTGTTAAAATCTATACTGTTTAGCCAGATTTTGCAGAAAAAAAGGATGTATTTAATAGATTTGAATAACACAGGCAATAACCTGTGTTTTGCCGATAGCCTTACAGCCCTTATATCCCCCGTAAAACTCACAGATGCTGAACTGTTAATAGGTGCTGAAAAGCTACATAATGATTTGGGGTGGTCGGTACATAAAAAAGTCATGCTCGATGATGTAGCAACCATAGAACAACATTTAAAGATAAATATAAGAGTTGTGTTTTATACAAACTCGTGGTGTTGCTTTAAAACATCAGACCAGCCCATTTATCCAAAAACGGTTTTCTTATTGCTACATGACGATCATTTCTACAGCATAACCGATGTCAAAAAATTCTATGGGGAGCGTAATTTCTGTACTTTTTGCCAGAAGCCCTATAGTCACGACCACTCCTGTACATTATGGTGCCGTCTTTGTTCGACACAGACATGTTTGAACAATGACGGTATACAGCAGAGGTGTCCTAATTGCAAGATGTGTTGTCACTCTAAAGACTGTTTAGATAGACATATGCAGCTGGTGCAGAAAAAAGAAGTGGAGTGTTTATCTAAAACACTGTGTCTGAAATGTGAGTCCTATGTGAACGAAAAACATAAATGTAAGGGTAGGATGTGTAAGCTATGCCGTGAACCCTTAAACGGTGATGACATACACTTATGTTTTATGACACCCATCGATAAACTCAAAACATCTGAAAAGTATATTATTTACGATTGCGAATGTATGCAGGAAACGGGCTGGCACATTCCTAATTTCATATATGCCGAGGACTTGTACGAAACAAGAAAATGGGAATTCAAGGGTCTTGAGTGTATTTTTGCTTTTATACAGGTTTTTTGTGACAAAAAATTTAAAGACTATACCTTCATAGCCCATAATGCCAAAGGCTATGATGGGTATTTGGTTCTTAGCCAACTGTTAAAGGAAAAGATGGACACAGATCTGTTGGTTCAAGGTGGTAAGCTTTTACAAATCACAGTAGAACCTTTAGCTATTCGTTTCATAGACTCTCTAAATTTCCTACCTATGAAACTTAGCAAACTTCCAAAGGCCTTAGGTTTTCCAGGCTGTAAGGGTTATTTCCCGCATTTTTTTAATACTCAGGAAAATCAAAACTATGTGGGGTGTATGCCGGATAAGGAGCATTATGGTGTGAGAAACATGATGCCTGAAGAAAAAGAGGAATTTTTAAAATGGTACAAGGACAACCAGCACAAGACGTTTGATTTGCAAAAAGAGTTGGCTTATTACTGTCAGGCATGTGTTCTCTACAGAGCAGAAATCATGAAAATGACACAGAAAGATGTGGTTGTAGAACGTGAGGGTACTTCAGAAATTCTAATGAATTGTTTAGACCCTTTCCAATATATAACCCTAGCCTCTGTATGTATGGCCATGTTCAGATTTATGTTTTTAGAACCCAAGACCGTGGCGCTCATCCCCCCGGATAACTATCACAGACACAAAAAGAGATATTCATCCCCCTCTATTCAATGGTTGCTGTTTCAAGAGGCTGCACAAAATATACAGATCATGCATGCTCTGAACGGGGGTGAAAGAAAGGTGGGGTCTTATTTTCTTGACAGTTACGCTGTCATTGATGGGGTAGAAACAGCTTTTGAATTTATCACGACTGTCCGGTCTGCTATAATGATAAAGACCAGAATCCTGTAGCAGCCACGACCTATGGCTCTCTTTATTACAAAAAGCAGCTAAAGACAGCCTACCTGGAAAGCCTGGGCTTCAAGGTCGTAAGTCTGTGGGAGCATGAGTGGAAGCGGATGGTCAAAGAAAATGATAGGGGCTGTGCAGACTTCCTGGCTAGTGCTGCATTACCGCAACCCTTGGCCCCACGAGATGCCCTTTTTGGGGGTAGAACAAATGCTGTTTCTCTATACTACAAAACAAAACCTGGGGAAAAAAATACACTATTACGATTTTACCAGCCTATACCCATTTGTCAATAAAACAAAGGAATATCCAACAGGCCATCCGCAAATCATTTATGACAACTTTGATCCACCCACAAATTACTTTGGTTTTATAAAAGCAAAAGTATATCCTCCAAGAAAGCTCTTTTTCCCAGTGTTACCTGTCAGGGTGGGGGGTAAGCTTATGTTTCCTTTGTGCCGTACGTGTGCCGACGCACGGCAACCAGAAACGTGTGCCCATATGGATGAGGAGAGAGCTTTCGTGGGGACTTGGTGCACGGTGGAGATGGATGTTGCCATTGCAAAAGGTTATGTGGTTGTTGAAATCTATGAAATCTGGCATTTCGAGCAAAAATCTGACAGTCTCTTTTCTGAATACATCAAAATACACCTCTGTCAAAAACAAGAGGCTTCTGACTACCCCCGGTGGTGCAATGATACAGAAAAACAAAACATGTACATCTCTGATTTCTATAGAAAAGAAGGTGTACTTTTGCGGGCAGACCATATTCAGTTAAACCCTGCTAAACGCCAAATAGCAAAACTTTTCTTAAATTCTCTGTGGGGGAAATTTGGTCAAAGGAAGAAAACCTGCCTACCGTTAGCATTGTCAGAGAGCCTGATGATCTCTTTAAATATCTGTTTTCCCCTGAATTTGAGGTTTCATCGTGTGACTTTATCGATGATGAAACAGCCTGCGTGTCTTGGAAGCACTCAAAAGACCGCACTACTTTGCCCGGTAACACTAATGTTTTCATAGCCTGTTTTACAACAGCCTATGCGCGTTTAGAGTTGTACAAACTTCTAGACAATCTACAAGAACGTTGTCTGTACCATGATACAGATTCTGTGATATTTGTGAGCCGCGAAGGTGACTGGAACCCCCCTCTGGGCGATTATTTAGGGGAGCTCACCAGTGAGATACCTGCCGATGAACATATAACTGAGTATGTATCAGCGGGGCCTAAAACATACGGTTACAAACTGACAAGTGGAAAGACCTGTATGAAAGTGAAAGGGATAACTTTAAATGTAGAAAACAGCCAGAAAATCAATTTTACTAGTTTAAAAGATCTAGTTTTTGACTACAAACCGGGTGCAGAGGGTTTATCCCAAAAAAAGATAGGGGTGCAACAAACCGGTATTATAAGAAACAAAAAGAGGTGGGCTATAGAGACCGGTGTGATTAAAAAAACACAGCAAGTTGTGTATGACAAAAGAGTGAAGGAGGAGGATGGGTTCAGCACACTACCCTACGGATACTAGAACGGTGGATGCCCGCTGGTCGCACCCTTTCTCTTGTATATTAGCAGGACCGTCCAATTCAGGCAAGAGCTTCTTTGTTAAAAAACTGTTAGAACACGCTGGCCGTGTATTGTCTGTCATGCCTGACAATATTGTTTGGTGTTATAGTTGTTGGCAGCCTTTGTATAAAGAAATGTTAAATAAATATCCTTTTATTACTTTTACGGACATTTTGCCTGATACTTTTAACGATGACCGAATGTTTCCAACCCATAAAGTAAACTTGGTTATTATAGATGATCTAATGGATTCTGCCTGTAAAAGCGGTGAAATAGAGAATGCCTTTACTAAGTACGTACATCACAGAAACCTGAGCATCATATATATAGTTCAGAATGTTTTCTGCCAGGGTAAAACAAGCCGAACTATAACTTTAAACACCAAATACATGGTTCTCTTTAAGAATCCTAGAGATAAGTTACAGGTAGCCATTCTAGCTAGGCAGATGTACCCTGGAAAATCACAATTCTTTTTAGAAGCCTTCGAGGATGCCACCAGAAAGCCGTACGGCTATCTCTGTGTGGACTTAAATACCACAACGCCTGAGGCTTACAGATTGAGAACGGATATTTTCCCGCCAGACTGGACAACGGTATATTGTGTAAAACCACAATCAACCCGTAAAAGGCTGTGAATACATAACCAGATCCCTTCATATTGTGGCCCACTGTAATGCAAAACAGTTCTGTATATCCATCACAATGGCACCTCTCACTAATAGCACCCAGACGTGTGGCCCGGACTGGAGCCACCCTGCAGGACCGGATTCCAAGATGGAATCAAAAAACAACACAAAGTCATTATCATCTATTTCTTCAAAAAAACATAAACATATTTATTCTTCCTGAATTCAGGTAAGTAGTTTTCTTCAAACGTTTGCTACATTGGTCAGAATGTTCAAGCAGCTTCCTCCCACCAAGAGAAACAATTCAAATAGGGCAAAGCCAGTATACTAACCAGTCTTTGCTTTGTCTTCAGAACTGAGGACACTTCAGCTGTGCCCAGGGTTTGTAGTCCAACTCAATCCAAACCCAGACTGCTACTAAAGCAGGCAATTTTCAAAATCAAACAAAAAACAAAGCAACAATACAGTCTTAGGCATTTATCTTCACCTCCCAGAAGTGCCACAGTTTCTACAAGCCTCTGGCTAGTTTCATATATTGCCAAAAAAAAACAAAAAACCAGGGAGTGATAGGTTTTGCAAACAAACAGTCATTAGTTTGACTCTCACAATTCCCACCCAGGATAACAGCAAAACCTCTCCCCATTAATCACTCCCAAGCTTGTAAAAAGAAAAAAAAACCATTCACTAAACAGTCCAGCATCCCAAAATCACACTCACTGTTTGGAAATGGAGGCAAAGTCCACCTGCATTGCTTCAGGGACTTGAGGAGCAAATTCTGACCAACCTTCCTCCAATTCCATAGGTAACTCTCCATGGAACACAAGATCTTCAACCTGACCTTCCTCTAACACCTCCATTGGAACGGGGCCATTGCTCCTGCTTGACTGAGAGGATTCTTTAGGGAGGAAAGGATTAAACCTCCTCCCTAGCTGGCTTCCCTCTCTGTTCTTACACACAGGTTTAAGTACCTTGGGGTAACGCCCTGCTTTGTCAGCCCTGGCAGTGTTCCAAGGGCCTCCTGGGCTCCCCCGGTGGACAGTGCTATTATTATGTTCAGTAACTACTTGTCCCTTCCCAATTCCTCTCCAGGATTTCTTTTCTTCCACTTTCTTCTCTGTCCTAACTGGGACCTGAGCAGGTAGAATATCTGGCTGGTCACAATATACGTTGGGGCGTGTCTCAGGTAACATGTCTAGCAGCGTAAAGAGAAACCTGCCCCTTTTAAAACTTTTAGTCCAAGCCTCGTCGCAGCACAGAAAAGTCATCCTGAATACAGCCTCTGATGATTTGGTGGCTGCTATAGCTGAAATCGCTCTCAACACCCTAAAAGGTAACATCCCGCTTTCACAAAACCAGATAAAAGTTTTAAAAGGGAAGCGTCACGCCATAAAAAGACTGGGTGATAAAAGATTAACCCTTAAGAAAAAAAAGAAGCAGTTGGTGAAACAATCGGGCGGATTTATAGGGCCCTTGTTAAGTTTTGCTATACCGTTGATAACGGGTCTTCTGACAAACCGCTGATGCATCACGCTGAAAAAATGTACCTGGTCCCTAGTCAACAACTTGAGCGCTTGAGAAACCCTGTAGACCGGGAAGAAAATATTAGAACCTCAACCATACTTAGGTTAGACGAGGAAATGAAAAACATACTGCAGAGCCCTGGTATGTCCGACCATGAAAAAGTTAAACGTTATTCAGAAGTGTTACAACGTTATCTCGTGTTGAACAGACAAAGGGATATGGAAAAAGAAAAGCTAAATGTGTCTCTACAGGGACCGGTTGATGCTTCAACAACCCCCGCTCCAGAAAATAGTATACCACCCGACTCTGTGGTTCAAGAAGTGTTAAACAGCATCAATACGCGCTATAGGAAAAATGCCGAAGTCCTGCTTAACAAATTGTCAAAAAACAAAAGTGTTGCATCCTGGGTGGGAGATGGTACATTTGTATACCAAGGAACACCTATCAGTGGTTCTAACCTGCTCGACCTCGTTCGCAGTGTTACGCAGACCCATGCTCTTTCAGAGCAAAGAAGGCCCCTAGGCTGGGGGGAGTTTATGCAAACCTTAGCTCAATTAAATATGCCTTCCTCGGTTGTATGTAACGCAGCCAACAGAGAGGTACTGTTACGCCTCAAGGAGAGCCCAGCTATGAAGGTTCCTGAACTATATACAAAACCTGCCAAGACCAAAGAACTCCTTCCTCATAAAAGACGTAAATTATTACCCAGTTACCGGTGGTTGAGTGTATAAAAACATATCTTCAATAAAATAATGTTTTTTAAAAATGAAAATAAAAGACTGCAGACATTTTGATTTTAAGGTTTACTTTTTTTATTTTATTTAGAAACAGCATGACATTCATGGTAGGAAACACAGCCCTGGGGTGTATGAAATGGGTTTTGAAAAGGTCTACACAAGACTTGTTTTTTATTTTTTACAAATTTCAGTACCATTTCATCATTTTGCATTAAATCTTCAGAATACATTTCTAAAATATTTTCAAAAGGTTGCCCTTTACAGCGATGATGTAAAAAAAACACACAGTGATAGCCACAGGCCTCAGACAGCGGGTGCTGTAACTGTCTATCATGATATAATACAGCTTTACAGTGTTTATTGAAAAAGTTCATAATGCTGTTAGGAAAGAATAAACTATCCGGTGGTTGTCCGTAAGAATCAAAAAATTATCCTGTTCCGTCCCCGGTCACATAGAGGGCCAACCAGTGTTCACCTGGTAGGTTGTGTGGGTGTGTGTTCACGACAATTTCCACAGGTCTCCTTAGTATTTCTAATCCTGTTAACCAGTCACTGGGCAGTACATCTAAAAAAGATTCTGCAACACAGGAGTCCTTCTTTAAAACACGGAAGATCTGTACGGTGTTCATGTTCAAGAATGGTCAAAAAGAACATTCCTTCTATGATTAACTTCTATCACGTTGTCGAAAACCCCATACACAATCATGTTCACAGTGTGAGGTAAAGCTCTGGCAAAACGTATTTCAGCCCGCAGGTTACCGGTTTTGATCAGCGAGTAGTGGTCAGCGCACTCCTGGTCCGGCGATAGGTCAAAGGCTAGCAGCATATAACCTTTGTAAAACTCCTGACGATCAACCAGGAGGGCGTTGTCTTTCAGGTGTTTACCGGTCGCTTGAATAAGCTGCATATATTCTCTCACACAATTTCCATTTTCAAAGTCAGGTTGTAGAGGTTTTCCGGGTACTTGTTCACCATCTACATACAGAGCTGCAAAATTAATATCGTAATGTTTAAAATTGAAAGGGTTTTTAGCGTAATTACCACTGAAAGCGTCGTTATCCACAAAGCCCAACACGATGAGCTTTGGTAACTGCCCCAAAAATAGATTTTCCTGATTAGTCACACGGGCGCCGGCCGGTATGCTAAACACCTTCAACCCCACACGGTCTATCGCATACTTAGCGTTAGCTTTCAGTAGAGCTTCAGCATGTCCCAAGCGCACTCCAGGGGCCACTTTAACTCTCTTTACAAAGAGGGCAGCGTTTAAGATAAGGAGTTTATAATTTTGGTCAGCATCACCGCTCATTAAACAGAAAGAGTTTTTGTTACATGACAGTTTTATTTTAAGATCTACGCCATTGATAAGTAGCTTTTCTTGAAAAAATAGATCGCTGTGTAAATGTCCCAACAGTTCCACCTTGTGGCTAGATGCTGTAAAGTGAGCCCTTTCGGTAAAACCCACATTACGTGCACCTATATCTCTAACGTCGTGATGTTCAGCTGTATCCTTATAAAACAGGCCGCTTGTGAACTGTGATTTGAGGGCTCCTTCACCATAATTGAGGAGCAGCTCTATGAGGGCTCTGTAGGGGTAACAGTTATTACTCTGACTAATCAGCTGGTCTCCCAGGGTAACATCCAATTGGCTAAAAATAGATGCAATCGGGTAGTTTACCAGGGCTACTTTGGCGGCTGTGTCAATGTCTGAACCGTCTTCTTTCACAATTTTACAGGTCAGATGCAGGAGAGTGTTGTTTAAATCAATGTAGTCTTCACTGTGTCCCGCTATGTAGAAGTCCAAAGGTGCTGTTTCCGATAAAGCTGATAATGGTGGTATTTCCACATAGATGCTTTTTTCGATACTGGTTTGGGTTGGGGATAGCTCAAACAGATCTAGTTCTGATTTAACGCATTCTTCAGAGCCGTTGTGTACAAAAGCCATGGTATTTTAGAATATATCACGTTTCGTAGAACAGGTCCTTCTCTTCTTGGATCCGCTGGATAGCTTCTGTGATTTGTTACCTTGAGGTTTCTTTCTTTTAAAAGGTTTTGGAGGTCCTTGCAGAATCTCTTGAGGGTGGGTCCTCTTTCTTTTAACAGCCCGTCTAACCACAGCCAGTCCCGACCCCGCCTGCTCTGCGGAATGGTTTATTTTATTTAGAACGGTTGTTGCGACATGGCCCATGACATCTTTAGCTATGTTTTTTGCGGCTACTTTCACATGTGGTTTAATAATTTCAAAACCCCTTCTCAAAAGCGGTATTGCTTTTCTAAAGAGACTACGAAATACGCCACCTACACCGGCACCGTACATGACAGGGGCTCCGTGATATCCTGAAAGTCCATAACCAGCTTGTGCTGTGTAATAATTTTTGTATGCTTTGGGGTCTCCGTAATCTTTAGACACCAACATTTTAAAACACAACAGTCTTCCTGGGCCGCAGGTGAAGCTTAAGGATCACCTTCCCGTAACGAAATGAGACGTTCCTGTTCTGATCCGTCTTTATTTCAAATGTGATGGTATCGATGTGCTGCTTGTTCACAGGTACATAGTGCGGTTTATCATACGTGAGGGTGATAAACTTATCCGCTGACCCTAGAGCTGGAACACAGCGCAACAGTTGTACAAAATGGTCACCTACTAACTGGTGCTCTACAATATCGGTGTACACGTAGAGGGTATTAAAGCCGGCCTCGATATTTGCTGGGAAATGAGAAAGCCTTGTATTAACGTTAGCCTTTACCCCCAAAATGGTTGCCAAATCACCCCTTGCAGAAATAACAGACTTATCCTCTGATTTTACATGAATTCTTCGCGTATTGGGGTCATATATGATTCTCGGCAGTCTCTCAGACTCATAGGCGCTTCTAATGTCATGATTCATGGTATCCAATAACCTCCCCAAGGTCGCATAATATCCTCTCTGGATTGTAAATTGGCATACATTTCCTTCTGCAGAGGTGACAACGTACTTTATGTCTTCCTTAATATTTTCCCAAGTATGTGGGTATTGTATTTCCACCAGCCCCGCTTCCCATGGACCCTGTAAGTCCAAAGGCCTAGCTATTTGTATGGTGAAATTAGAGCTGGTATTATGGGGAAACATAGCTGCCGAAGCATTGCTAGGCAATGTGATATAAAAGCCACCGTCATTCATTTTGTTTTTTTTCTCTCTCTGTGCTGCTTCAAAAGACAAAATCAGATGTCTTGAATCTCTGAGGCCTTCACCCAACTGTTAAATTTATCAGGCCACCCCTTCCATTTCACGAGACAAATTTTGTTCTTACCCCCTCCTTTTACTTTTAGAACCTTTTCGATATGGTATATTCTGTCCTCTAGAGGCTTGACTTTTAGTAATTCTTCAGGATAAAAAGAACCTTGTATAGCTTCGCTATCGTAATCCTGTATCTTGTATATTGTTCTCTGACCCCTGTTTAAAACATCTTTTATTATAAATATTTCATCCGTCCATGTTTGTTCGTAACCTTTCTGAAATCTTCCTTTAAGATTTGATAGCCTTACATGGTCTCCTTTCATTAAGAGATCCTTAGTGGGATCGCATTTGATATTACTGCCGTAGACTGTTTTCCAAATCTGCAAAGAGTTTGAGGGTGTCACATCTACAGGCCTCGCCTGTATCGTTCTGTGAAAACTATAATTATAGCTGTGCACTATAGCCTGTAGGACGTCTTGATAAGTAAAGGTATTATGGGCTGTAAAATATCTCCACATTTTGGATTTTAAAGTCCTGTTAAATCTTTCCACTACAGCTGCTTTAACATCATTATGGGTCACAAAATGGCTAACACCTTTTTGTTTTAATAAATTCTTCAGAGACTTATTTAAAAATTCTTTACCCTTGTCTGTTTGAAGTTTTTTAGGTGTACGTCCTAAATTAAATATTGTTTCAAAGGCTTCGGTGACTTCATGACCGGTTTTTGATTTTAAAGAAACGACCCATGCATATTTGACAGGATATCTATTACCGTTAAGATGTATTTGTAACCGTTGTTATAACGGGCAAAGGCTGACATGTCGACTAAGTCACTTTGCCACTGTCTGTCAACTTCCGACACAATTGTTTTATTTCTTTTAAAATGGATTCTAGCCGGTCTGTGTAAATTGTATGCGTTTTGACCGGTGATCCAATCCACCACATCTTTTCTCCGGACTGTTATATCACTCTTTTTAGCCGCTTGAAGTAGAGGGTTAATGCCTCCATAGCTTCCTGCCGCGTATGGATCATAATAAATTTGCTTCAATAAAGATTCCTTCATAGCTCTGCCTTTTTAACAGAGCCCTGTTAGGTGACAGCTGCTTTTGTTTTTTTCAGATTGTTAAGACAACAGTAGGGGGCCGGGACAAGTTCAGACATGTTTAAACACACCTCCACCTCTCTCCCCCCTTGGCTTTATCAGGGGAGGGGTGCTGCAAGGGGCTTATCAGCTGGTACCATGACAATAGGGGAGCTGGCCCATTAACCATTAGCTCAGAATTCCTACTGAAAAGTGTGTTAAAAGCAAATGCAACCTTTTCTCGTTTGTTTCTGCCCCTGCTCTGTTTTAAAAGCAGGAAAGATTTTGTGAATGCCTTTTGTTTTGTGATCTGCTCTATCCGTGAGCTCTTAAACCCTGTCTTTTAACTAAAAACTGTTAAAATAAAGACGCTTCTTTTCTGGCCACATCATTTCCAGGTGGGGGTTTTTGACTAAGTCTGTTTCCCCTATTTCCGCCTACGTGTTCAGAAAAGCGCATTTCCGCCGCGTCATTTATCCTATTTCCGCCTATGTCATCAGAAAAGCGCATTTCCGGTAGGGGCAGGCACTCCCATTTCTGGTGATGTCATCAGAAAGCGTATTTCCGGGGTTAAATACGCCCCCATTTCCGGTGATGTCATCAAAAAGTGCATTTCCGGGATGGGACATGAGGGGGCGGGGCAATGGGAGGGGCGGGGGCTTGAGGGGTGGGGTCATGGGTGGGGGGTGGGGCCATGGGCGGGGCTACCACCATTCATTCCTATGGGAGGGGCGGGGCTTAGGTGATGAGTGGGGTGGGGCCATGGGCGGGGCTACCACCATTCATTCCTATGGGAGGGGTGGGGCATGGGTGGAGACTAAGGCAGGACAATGGGCGGTGCTTAACCCAGAAGTGAACGCTGATTGGTCGATCCTTATCTCTGACAGCTGTCAATCATTTTGACATGAGGTGTACCCATTATACTACTATCTGTGTTATTTACTGCAGATCACATTTTGTGTATTAGGACCTATATTAGGCCTCTTTGCATAGGCCACGAAGCACTTTGTCTTTTGTGGATGGCCCAAAGCCTTGGCCCCAACAGGATTGTGTGGCATGACTTCTTTCTCCAGTTCCTGCCACTCCCACCTACCTTCCCTGGTTGCTGTAATTTAAAATCTTCCGGAAGTCACCGTACAGTGTCAATGAGCAGGCCTGCAGTAATGCAGCCGGAAGAAGGTGGGTGGGGGAATAGAGCCATAACTGATGCTAACTGCCAATTTTTGGGGAGGCCATGGTCTCTGTGGCATCCCCCATTCCATCGCCTATGCCCTTTTACAAAGCCATAGTAGCAAGTTCTGGCTTGGCAAATATGACACTTAGGAACTGAATGTGCTGTGTTGCATTTTCTACTCAGGAATTACTCTTGTGGCTTTGTAAAAGGGGCCCATTGTTTATTAATTATGCATGGTAATGGTATTAGTACACGTTAATTCACAGACTAGTAAATCTAGTCCTTATTTTTTATATCTTTGAGCGAAACTTTGCATCATAAATACCCACATATCTTGATTTTATAATTTCTCCACAAACACCCTAAAATAGAATACATTCATGTTTCTATGCAGAATAGTACAAATTGTTAGTTTTTTTAATTATTGCATATATAATGCTCTATTTTTTCCACTTAGTGGTTATCAAATTAATAAAATAGATATAGAAATGGATGGGATAAGGAAAGAAGCATAAATTCTGATATGACTCAATTAATGCTGAAAATTGCTTGTTAGTGGTCAATTATCAGTTCTAATTGGTTCATTCATCAAATTAAGCTGTGTGTGCAAATTGGGTGTATACTCAGATTTGAGCGTGAAACTCAAATCTGGGGCATTATGAATACCAGTATTCACATTTCCCATCAACCCCTTGTTTTCCAAATCTTTTTATCACTTTCACTTAGGAAAAAACTTGTATATCTTCCTATAATAACTCATATTAACTACTGAATTACAAATTGGGGCAGTTGAAGCCTGTTCCTCTTTGCTTCCTCTTCATGGTTGAACAACTCTGTTTTCATGCATATATCCTCTACAAAAGGCAAACAATCCTGAATGGTGACATTGTGCTAATTACAACTGCTCTAAGGATTTTGTTCTCTTTTAAAGAGAGCAATGGAAGGATGCCTCCAGGCTAACTGAGACATCTTTGCTTAAGTTTAGAGTTGCTCTCAGCACATGTTCTGGAGGAAAAACTGCATCATTGTGTTCCATCAAGGCATTCTCGGAGATCAGAAAAAGATTCTGATAACTTTATTGTCATGACAATGTCACATACTATATGTTGTCAAAATAGTAGATAAAGAGGCTCTTTTGTTAAAGGGTGGTAAAATCCGGGCATAGAATGTCTTAGTGTAGGATTTTCCATGCGCTAAGCTCAGAATTTACATAGCCTTTTTAAAATCATTTCCAATGTTTTTGTGTTTTTTTGTAGATCATGTGCAAATAGTTAACATGGGAGAACTTAGAGCTTCATTCTATAAATGGTGCCTAACTTCAAGGTGCCAGTCAGCACAGTTGTTAATCAACTGCAAGATGCCACTTTTAGAATTATGCTTAGCAGTGACTAGGAATGCTTAGGCATCTCTAGTGGGAGAGTGTGGCTACAGCCTCAGCACCTTGAGGTTGTGGGTTTCAAACCCACGCTGCTCCTTGTGACCCTGGACAAGTCACTTAATTCTCCCATTGCCCCACGTGCATTAGATAGATTGTGAGCCCACCGGGCAGAGAAGGAAAATGCTTGAATACCTGAATAAATTCATGTAAACCGTTTTGAGCTCCCTTGGGAGAACAGTATAGAAAATTGAATAAATACATTTTAAAAACTCTAGGCATTTACCTAACCTAATTTACTAATGCCTAATTATAACATCCATTTCCCGCTCCTAACCACACCTCCTTTTCAGGTAGACATCATTATGTGTCTGAGGGTGCCTCAACTTAGACATTGCTAGGAACTGCATAGATATCTGCATACAACCTAAATTATCAATTAAAAATGGAAAAGTGCTCATTGTTTATGCGGTGATGGATGAACTACTAAGAACGACTGTTTATGAGGCCTCCAGCAGTTTCTTTTTTTTTTTTTATAAATCTTTATTCATTTTAAAGCCAAAAATAAGTGCAACATATTATACAGTCATTTTATACTTTAACATCACTTAAATTCAATCAAAATATATTCTATGACAAATACATATATCACCCCCCCCCCCACTACATATTCAATTAAAAATATATCTTTCCACCCACCCTGGACGTGTATTATCAATGGGCAAAATCAACAATCACTCCTTACAGAATTTTGTCAATGGCTCCCAAATATCCATAAACTTCCTGTAATGTCCCTGTTGTATGGCCATCATATGTTCCATTTTAAAAGTGTGACATAATTCCCACCAAAAAGTACTAATCGATCACAGTTTTTCCAGTTCCTCCAGCAGTTTCAAGCTAAGTATTTTTTTATTATTTGGACATAAATTGTCGGGACATACTTTTTGATATAAAGTTTTTGGAGCTGTGACTTCAATATTTTTGGATTTCTTTGATCTCTCTTTGAATTGGGAGAGATTACAGATTATTGGTTATTGATATTCAATTTCTTTAGAACACATTTTTCTCTACAATGGTGAAGTTTTTTTTACTCTGTTCTGTTTTTCCTAATGTTTATTATGAAGGCAATCATAGAATATTGAGACTCCATTGCAGCATACTTTAGCAGTCTTGCCATTTGTTGCCGGAGCTTTAAGGCTTCATTGGTTATTTAATGTAATAGCCTTGTGTAGTCCTATTCCAACTCAAAGAGCTTTGCAAACACTATCCTTGAAAAAAAAAATAATATAAAGGTATTTGTTTCCCTTCATTGGTGTTTATTATTAAATTATCTTCAGAAAATGAAGAAATGCTGGTTGGTGGAAGATTGGGGAATTTAAACTAATATAAACCAAACAGGTTATGAATTCCATATGAGCAAATTCCTGGAACTATCAATTTTGTTGTTTTAGTTTGAAAGAAACATAATAGAACCCTGACAAAGAAAGTCCAGACTTTTAGAACATGAAATATTTGGGGAATGTGATATGACCTAACAGTTCTTATTCTGCACTTGAAAATATAATAATATGGACATTATTTTCATTCATACAGAAAGGACATACTTTGCACATAAAGGAAAATACAGATAATCTCTATTTATTTGCCCAAAGGAAATTTATTCAGTAATTCTGTAAATTGACTGAACAATGAGTACTTGTTTAAAAGTATTACCTTACTCATCAAAACATATTCAACATGAATTCGTTATAAGACAAAGTGATGAAGGAAAAGAAATGGTGCAAAAGGCTGAATCAGAAAAGTTGAGAAAAGTATAATACATTTTTATTACTCTCCTAATTATTAGACAGGCAAGCTCCTAATGACTTCTATAGAATCAACTTACTTAAATAAGTGCACAATTGTGCATGTAAGCACTAATGTACAAAACAATGCAAACAATTGCAACAGATGATATCAAATAAAAATCATATAAAAGTCAAATAGTCTCTGGTAATTAATGGTCCATGAGGCAAATAGCTGGTGTTTCAAATGTGACCAAGGAGTCACAAAAGTTGCTGGTCTGAAATGTGATAGTGTCTATATTTGCCAAAATAGTCTTGAGGTGCAGAAGGCCAGTTGTGTAGGTACTCTGTGGTGGTGGTATGAGGATGTGATGCAGGTAGAACCTTAAACGGTCCGTGTTTCGGCCTGTGAAAGTGCCTTCATCAGGGGTCCATGGTTGAGTTTAAAAATGAGCCTGAATCATACATAACATATCTTTGGATGATAAAATAGCAAAGAAATCTAATGCTAGCCTGTAGTGCTTGTAACTTAAGCACGATATATCAGAGCACTGCAAGTTAAGACTCAAATTCATAAGACTAACCAACACGGCTTTAGACTGGTTCTTATCATTCTTCTCAAATCGAACATCCAAGTACTTATCGGAAAATCCTCATCAGATCTATAGTATACTACAGTATACCACAGGGATCCATTCTCTCTCCTCTTCAACATTTTCATATCCCCCCACCCCCCTTTTTATGCTTGCACAATCAATTGGCTTCACCTTATATAGTTATGCTGACGATATTCAACTAATACACCAAATAGAACCTAACAACCCCAAAGACATACAATACATTAATGATAAAACGTGAAAATATCAGCCAATGGCTAGCCAAAAACATGGTATTCTTAAACCCGTCAAAATTAAATGGGATGATTTTTTGTTGAAATAATAACGAGCATCTAGTCCTCCCTGTCTTAAATCAATACCCATTCAATTTTCCAATACATTTAAAATCCTCAGTGTTATCATAGATGACAAATTGAGTTTTCAGCAGCAAATTAGCTCAGTAGTTAAGAAAAGTTTCTTTAAGCTTAAAATGATTAGATCAGTTACAAGCTTACTAGAGCCATCATCTCTTAACATCCCATTACACTCCCTGGTGATCTCACAACTCGATTATTGCAACTCCCTGTATCAAGGCATTATCCCAAAAGAATGAAAGAGATTACAAATTATTCAAAACACTGCAGTAAAATTAATATACAAAGCTAAAAAAATTACACCATGTTACGCCCTTACTGATAAAATCACACTAGCTACCAATCACACACAGAAACACTTATAAAATTCTACTACGTGCATTTAAAACTAAAGTTACACACACCTCATCGTTCATTGACTGACTTCTCATCCATCTCCTATTGCTCTCCAAGAATCCTTCATTCCAGTAATCAACATCTCCTAAATATCCGTTCATTGCGACATATTTTCTATGACTCCATCAGAGAAAAAAAAATTCTCTGTTACAGCACCAACTCTCTGGAACTCATTACCCCTGCATTTGCATGAAGATACCCATACCAACAGATTTAAAATAAACTTTAAAACTTTCTTATTTAAAGACGCCTACAATATGTAACCCTCTCCCAGGGAATGAAATGACTTAAAGAAGAGCATCCTTCCTTCCCATTCCTGTACTAACCTTTTATGTTCTTCTTTTCTATTATATATTGTATTTCTCCCCCCTTTCCTGATTGTTTCTTTAAGTGTTGTTAATGTTCAGTCCTAATAATGTTCCTCTTAAATTTTAAAATTTGGTAAATATGATTGATGTTAACCGATTAGACAACTTTTTTAGACGGTATATCAAATTTTAATAAAACTTGGAAACTTGTAGAAAGATGTCAAAACTGGCTCATTTATAAATTCATGCAAAGCAAAGAAAGGAAGAAGGCTTGCTTCAGCAAAAAAGGAACCTAAGCTTTGTTGTCCAGTCAAATAAACATACTAAGACTTTTTTTTTTTTGCTCATAAATGTGTTTTTTGGTTGTTCTATGACATCTCGCTTGCCTTTTTTTGTTTGTCATTTATAAATTCAACCATGGACCCCTGATGAAGGCACTTTCACGCACTGAAACACGGGCCGTGCGAAAAGGCTTTTTAGATCTGAAAGGCTTTGGGGTAGGTGTAAATGCATGTATTGGCATTTGCATGCTTTTGAGCTGAACCTAGGAACCTATTTTATAAAGGCACTTAGGTATCCATATTGCTTTTTTACAAATAGAGGGGCATAATTTTTTTTAAAAAACCCATCTAAGTCCTCTTTTGGCCTAAGCCCCTAAATGCTGAAAGTAGCAGCAGGAAAATGTCCATTCTAAAAATAAAAAAAAGTCCAAAATGAGAATTTTTTTGAGAATGGCCTACCTCTATGTTTGGTTCTCACTGTAGCTCCAATTACTTAGTTCAACTCTGGAATCTTGATGTCTGCTCATAAACTTCTATTTCTAAACATAAGTCTGGACTTTCGGAGTAAAACCAGATACTACATACTTCCAGCTATTATCATCTTCATCGGTCCAATTTTTATTTATTATACTATTGTATATTTTCTTCAATGTTATAATTTGATTTTAACTTATACTTTAATAAGAAGATAACCACTTAGCTTATAGTGGATTATCACTCACTTTTCCTTCACCTCTCCCGACATGCATGTTTCAAGAGAAACTTTTCTTAAGGGTCAAGAGAAAACTAAAAAATATATAAAAACACCATCAGCTTGTTTTATCATTAAACTACATGGAGCTACTATTGCTGCCTCTATGGAGCTATATGGAGCTACTATATGGAGCTACTATTGCTGCCTCTATTATGTACCTCTATATTCAGCAGCTTAATTGCCCAGACCATCACAATGTCTAATATTAAAACACATTCCCAACCAAAAATTCGCCCAAATCCCAAACGCTCAAAACAAGACCTTTTAGACAAAGGAGAGGCCAGTCCTTCGCCTAAAAGCTGGATACTGTAACCAGTGTCTGTGAAAAACAACACTGATTACAGAACTCCCTCCCCTGTATAACAATTATGGCAGGAGAGATACCTTATCTTTCCTGCCGAGGCATACCCCCGACACCTCCACAAAGATCAGCAGGAGAGATGCCCAATTTCTCCTGCCAAGGTGCACCCCCAACACCACCCCCACGAATACTGTCAGGAGTATTCCAGGCCCCGGAACCCCCCACCTCCCGACAACACCAGCAGTAGTATCCCAGGCCTTCCTGCCAAAGATGGCCCCCCCTGTGAACCCCGTACCACCCCGTATCCCCCTCCCTACCACCCCAGACCCCCCCCCCACACACACACTAACCTTTAACACTGGCTGGCCGGACAGGTGTTGTCAAGGGGTTCTAGGGGTGTGTCTCAGCAGGAGAGATTGGGCATCTCTCCTGCCAGTATTCACAGGGGGGGTGGGGGTGTTGGGGGTGCACTTCGGCAGGAAAGATTGGGCATCTCTCCTGCAGGTATTTGCAGCAGTTTGGGGAGATCGCGATTGCAATCGCGGCAGGGGGTGGGCAGGTTGCCAGGGCTGCTGAACTGATCGCAGCAGCCGCGATCAGCTCTATGGCCCCTATTCGGAACTTATACCTGTTTTGACTTGGTCTAAGTTAAAACGTATAAGTTCCGACTGGGCAACCTCATTAAACCTTTGGTTATACTTGCTGTATGACTAAGTTTAGGTTGGCCCACCTCCCACCATTTCCCCTCCTCCAAAAATACCTCTTTTTGCTCGTTCAGAGGCAGGGGAAAGGCCTAAGCTGGTTTTAGATATGTCTAAAATCAGCTTTGATTATCGGTAATTGGACGATCTGTCTTTTTGATCATCCAAGCATCGATTTAGGCCACTTTTTGGCCCTTTTTTTTTTTTTTTTTTTAATTCTTTATTTTCATTTTATAATATTAACATAATATTAGTCAAAACAAGAAAATAATACAACTCAGTACATACATTAAAATGAGACAATAGGTAATAATAAAAATATACAATTAAAATACAAAAACAGAACAAATTTTTTCTTTCTCATTACGGCAAAGTCATTAAACCCAAATGTGAATTATTACTGGTTTGTATCTTTAGACCTCAATTAAGGGGGAGAAAGCTTTACAATGGCTGAAATCTTTATCAAATAATATAAGAAATTAAAGATGGTAGCAGGAGAGAACAAAAACCAAAAAGCTTATGCTTGAGCAGGTTGAGACTGAACTTCTCTCAGGAGTTTTAAGTTTGCTCTTTAGCAGAAATAAATTTTGTCAACTGCTGAGGTTCAAAGAAAATAAATCTATTCCCTTGATAGGTCATTACACATTTACAGGGGAATCTGAGTACAAACGTCGCACCTAATTGCAGAACCCTTGGTCTCAAAATTAGAAATTGTTTTCTTCTCTTTTGGGTTATTCGTGACACGTCTGGATACATTCTCACTATTTTAGTCATAAATGGTACATCTTTAAACTTAAAAAACATTTTAAGCATCCATTCCCTGTCAGCGTCTATAGCAAATTGTACAAGTAGCGTAGCAGTTGCCGGTATCTCTTCACCTGACCTCTCAAGGAAATTTGTCAAATCCAAACTATCAGCAGACAAATTCTGCTGGTTTGTTTTTTGAGCAGATACTCTAGTTGGTAAATAATATATTTTAGTGAGAGGCGGATAGGAGGTTTCGGGAACTTTCAAAACTTCTTTCAAATACTTTTTAAATGTATCCTGCGCTGAGATAAGTGGTAATTTTGGAAAATTAATAATCCGAAGATTACTTCTTCTAGTCATATTTTCTAACATTTCTACCTTAAAATTAAGGTTTCCACTATCTCTTACCCAGACCGAAGCCTGGGACTCCACTGTTTTTATTCTAGTTTCATGTCCATCCACTTTATTTTCAACGCTGGATATCCTGTTTTTCATTTCCAAATTTTCAGACACAACAGAGTTATAACGTGTGGTAAGTTGCTGCATTTGGGTTCCCAAAGAGATTTGCAAACTAGATATTGCTTCCCAAATTGTCTCCATATTGAAAACCTTGGGCCTCTGCAATGGTATCAGTTCAGCACCCAGAAACTCTGTTGAAAAAGTACCTGGAACTTCAGTAGGCGATGAAGTCAGTGTCAGGAAATCCTGAGGCAGTTTCTGTCCCAGCTCCTCCGAATGCACAGATGGTTGGTTTGGCTTCACCCCTCCTCCTGCTGGGCCGATTCCCGATCTCAGCAGGTCTGGAGAGTAAACACCCCGGGGCATTTCCTCCACCTTCACCTAGTCAAACGCCCCCAAACAACTCGGAGGACTTAGTTCTTCCATCGACCGGTCAAACGCCCCCAGGCGACTCGGAGGACTCCGCTCTTCCGGAGTTATGGATGTTGCCTCGAGGGAGAGCTGTAACGCTTCAGCCAGCGTGTCTCTCCCAGCCGAGAAAGCCTCCGGCTGCGTTGGCGTCCCTCGCTGAAGAAAGGCGTTGCTGTTGGTAAAGATTCGTCGGGAAAAACCCGAAGTTTAGACTTTCATTTCACCATTACAAGGTAACAGCAGTCCGGGAACATCCGTGGCGTTTAGCTTCAGCCACCCGCGGCCATCTTCCTTAAGCCCTTTTTGGCCCTTTTTTTTTAATTATTATTATGAGCCCCCCTAGCTTCAAATAGCCACTTTATGGGACTTCTTATACAGGCAACCTATTCTAAAATCTGGCTAGGTTTAGAGGCAGAGAGGCTTATATTTTAGCCAAGTTTTATATAGGCACATAGGTAATATACTAATACAAATTCTCACAGAAGTTGTGTCTAGTTCAGGGGTGGGCAATGAGGGCCGCAATCTAGTTGGGTTTTTAGGAGTTCGCCAATGAATATGCATGAGATCCTTTTGCATATAATGGGAGGCAAGGCATGCAAATAGATCTCATGCATATTCATTGAGGAAATCCTGAAACCCAACTGGATTGTGGCCCTTGTTACCCACTCCTGGTCTAGATTAAAGGTGTGGGAATTAATTTGCATATCAGTTACTTTTGTACATATTTTTATCCAACAAAAGACTTAGAAAATAATCATACAAAAATAAACAGCATTCATTCAATAGACATAAACAATGTTCGAACACCAGCATTGAATATCTGAGTCTGAATGGCCAAGAGTTTGCTGCCAGGATGTATGTGAGTTCTGGCCGATATACAGCAGAGGTTCACAAAATTGATCTCCTCTATGCCAATCCCCCTCCATTCTGACCTTCCCAAAACATCTGAAGGTAGTTGAAAAAATATTCCATTCATGGGCAACAAGGAAGACACAGTACTTGGCACTAATGTATACATATCATGACAGAATGAAATGTGATACACATACCAGTCTTCTTGTGGCATCACCTACGGCCACAACACCTAGAGAATGACACGGGGACAAATTTGTCCCTGTCCCCACAGGAACTCAATTTCCCTGTCCCTGTCCCATTCCTGTGAGCTCTGCCTTAACCACATAAACCTCAAACACTTATGTTTGAGGCGTGTGCATATGAGGACGGAGCTTGCAGGAATGGGGCAGGGACAGCAAAATAACTCTGGGGGATGGGATGGGGGAATGGGGAAAAATTTGTCCCCATGTCATTCTCTAACTACACCTCTCATACCCTTCTAGAGCCATCTGAAACCTGTTCTCCCAGTGCATATATATGGGCCCCATTCAGTGGTACCACAGAAAACATCTATATGCTGTTCGGTGTAGGGTCTTTGCAAATCCTGGGTCCAAAATAAACACTGGAACAATGATATTATTACACTACCAAGCAGTATATACAGTTGCTGTGTGTGTGAAGGCTGAGGTCAATAGGCTTCCAGCCAAAACTATTCCAAAGCTATTAACCAATAAATGAAATTTTGGGTAGTGTATTTATTTGTGAAGCTCTCTACATGACCTGTGTTCAGATGTTTTTCCTTACATAGTACGAAGGGGTGCTGAAAAGTTCTCAGTCCAACCAAGAAGGGAATAACGTGGAGCCATGAAACTTACAAGTTATTCCACCTACAATAATCCCTCCATATTCACGGTTTCGCAGTCCGCAGTTTCGGCTATTCATGGTTTTTCGATCGAAGGCCCCGCCCCCAAATTTATGTCACAGGAAATCATTGCTCCCGGCATTGCACAGAGAAAATCGCTGCTCCCAGCTGCACTTTTTTCACTGGAACAGGTCACGTTATTCGCGGTTTTGTGTCTTTTTTTGGTTTTTTTTATTTAAAAAAACGCAAATAACATATGAAAAGTTATTTGCGGTTTTTGTCTATTTGCTGCCTTGCTATTCCCCTAGCACCATGAAAGCGGAGGGGGAAGTGTGTTTACCTCTAAGTTCAACACACTTGGCTTATCATATCTGAAGTTTCTGTAAGTCTTCCACAAAATACTCTGACGTCTAGTCACTGAAATACTGCTCCACTGCTGCAATCACCTCCGAATCACCCGGAAAATGTCACCCTTTCAAAACTCTTTTTAAGGTTTGGAAACATCAAAGAGAAGTCAGATAGAGCAAGATTTGGTGAGTAGGGTAGATGGTCTATGTACTGAAAACCCAAATGCATTAAAACATCCATCATTTTTCCAGCCTTTTGAGCTGGTACATTTTCTTGCAAAAAGAGAATCCTTTCCACAGCTTTCCTCTCTTTTTTTCTTACAATGTCTTCTTTAATTGGCACAGCAAGTTACAGTTAATTGTTGGGTCCCTTAGAAGATAGTTATTATAACACCTTCCTGGTCCCAAAACCCTATGCCTCTGCTGACTTTGGGGTTCTGAATTTCCTTGGCCTTGGAGAACCTGAGTGCCACCACTGCATTGACTGTTGTTTTGTCTCTGGATCATAGTGGTATAACCATGTTTCATCAACAGTAACTAATTGTTCCAAAAGGTTGATACCAGCTCACTGAAAATGCTGCAAAATCAACTTGGAAGTGCCAACTCTACTTCGTTTCTCATCAGTATTCAAACATTTGGGCACCCACTTGGCTGACAGCTTCTGCATACCCAGCTTCTCAAGGATTATACACCCAGCAATTGTTATAGCTGATGTTCGCCAATCTGCCATGGTCAACAATTTCATGAGTTGACACCATTTGAGGCCTCCTAGACCTTGCTGCATCTTCAGTCTCAAAATCTCCACACTGAAAGTTTGGAGTTTTCTTCTGCAGGAATAGGAACTTCATGACACACGGAGTCCCACACTTTTTATTGACATGGTTCAATCAATGATCTAAAACAATGTCAAAACATTGCATTATGATTCTGCAAATTGGCAATTTGAAAAATAAAATAACATTCTTTTCAACTGCAGTGGCAAAATACCCCCTCAGAATTTAGGATTTGGTTGGGCCTTTGTAGGGGTTATGATTCACTGTTTACTTTATAGGTGTTGCGCTATATATGTGTAAATGGCATACAGGTCATGACACTCAAAACTGCATTGCTGTGTTTTTACACAGTCAACTACTATAATGCAGGACTGACCCAGACTTGATCAGCAGAGAAACAGCATCAACAGATGCAAGGAGCAGAATATGAGGAAAATCTGGAGGCTGATGAAGAGGAGGACAATGGGGTCCTTTTACAAAGGCGCGGTAGCGGTTTAACGTGCGGAATACCGCGCATTAATCCGCCTGCTGCGCTAGTACCTAACGCCTCCATTGACGAGGCGTTAGGATTTTAGGCTGCCGCAGGGGTTAGCATGTGATGAAATGTCCAACGCGCTAACCCCCGTAGCGCACCTTGATAAAAGGAGCCCAATATGGAGACAGAAGCAGCATTCATTTGCATCCATTATAGTTGTAGATATGATATAACCCCTCGACTCTGAAGAAAGTTTCTCTGAAACATGCATGTTGGAAGAGGTGGCGACATTAATTGAATACAATAAGAAGTATGAACGTACAAGATAAGTGACAAAAATATCTTTTAATATCACTTAGATGTAAGAAAATAGAAAATGAAAATGAACTAAAAAGAAAAATCACGGTTATATTCAATATTATAGGCACAGTAATTGGATCGATGAAGACCAATGCTGTCGGTATTTTTTTTTTTTTTATCTCTGACAGTGTTCTGAAGATCCATACATAAAATTTAAAACTATGATAGAATAATTTTGAATTATGTGCTAAGTTGCATATATAAATCTACAGGTTAAACAAAATTGAAGTATAGCAGGACTCCAGAAATAAAATACCCCCTTAGTTAAGTATTTCAGATTGAAATACTCCTGCTCGTTCCCTTAGTTTCCAGAAAGTTCCATGGATTCATCTACCACCTCTAGTCTGCTTCACGTATCTGATAGCATTTTATTGGGCAAAAATAGAGAGGAAATTAGATGACATGCTGTCGGAAATTATCATATGAATTCTATTTATTTTTAGCAGGGGGCATTAGTGTTTTTTAATGTGTTTCAGAAAGCTGTGTCTAAGGAAAGTAATTGGGATTTTCTACAATGCCGCTTCGTATGATACACTTAGACTCTTTTTCTAGTTCATTAGTTTGAGCAAAAGCTTGTAAGGAAAGAAAATGCTGTTACTTCACTTCTAAGTGAAATTCGATCTTTTAAAGTCATTTTTCTCTCTTCCTAATTTTAAGCATTTACTGCATCACTAAGTTCACAAATTCAGTTGTCCGGGTTATTATTTTCTTATTCTTCTATATAAATCTATTCCATGGTTCCAAAAGCAAGACAAGCTACTACAGGATACACACATACAACTTGAATACAGCTTAGTGTAGTACATTTACATTTGTTCAGATACTATAAATTTCCTCTTAGATCCACAAGAGAAAGTTTGACAGAACTGCTAATGAAGTTGTCCTTATTCCAGGCTGTACAAATGAAGGTAGAACACAAGAGCACATCATGCAGAAGAAGGCAAAATGTGCAACATGGTGGAGTAGGTATATATGCATAGAGAAAAGTTTGTATGCAGAAACAATTTTTAAGCAACAAATGATTCTCCTTAAGGTTTTGGATAAGTCCTCTAACCCTCCATTGCCTCAAGTACAAACATAGATTGTGAAATTTCAGGGGGGGGGGGGGGAAATGCGGACTATACTTGAATATACCTTGCCTTGGATTACCACTGAAAAGGTGTGATCTAAAATCAAACCCACAAAATGATCCTGAAGCCTTTTTGTACTAAAATTAAAGAGCCAATATTCAAAGCAACTTAAGTTTCAAGTTTATTGTGACTTAATATACCGCTTTTCATTTCCAAAGCGTTTTATAACATTACAATGTTAAAAAGTTAAAAACAGTAAAATTGTGGGAGTTACAAACACATATACATAGATAGACACATCTGATAAACAGCTATAACTGATAAAAAAGGGAAGAAGGTAGGGTTATATTGTTATGAAATAAAAAGATGGTGGGGAAGAAAAAGACAAAAGGGCATATCACAAAGTTAAATCAAGCTCAAGGTCTAAGGGCTCCTTTTACTAAACTGCGATAGGGTTTTTTTTAGCTCACGCTAAACCCACGCTACGTGGCTAGAACTAATGCCAGCTCAATGCTGGCATTAGCATCTCAAAATCAAAATGTGCACCAAAGTAACAATACTAAAGTCCCACTAAGCATCAATTTGCCACCTAAGTTGAGAAATTTCAACACACAAGTTCCTCAGAATGCCACACAAGATATTCGTGTGGTAGCCGTCCTCATAGGAACTTTTAAGTGTGTGAGTTTGTTGTTTTCTAACGTTTCATAAAGTGCAAGTGCTTCAATAAATAATTATCATTTTTGTTGTATTTTTAAATCGTTATCATTTTTGTTATATTTTTAAAGAATTACTGCAAAAGCAAATACTTAGCTTTATAAAACTGGGTCTGCCTCAATCCCCACCCAGTTTTATAAAGCAGTTTTATAAAGCAGTTTTATGGCAGACCCAGTTTTATAAAGCTAAGTATTTGCTTTTGCAGTAATTCTTTAAAAATATAACAAAAATGATAATTATTTATTGAAGCACTTGCACTTTATGAAACGTTAGAAAACAACAAACTCACACACTTAAAAGTTCCTATGAGGACGAATACCACACGAATATCTTGTGTGGCATTCTGAGGAACTTGTGTGTTGAAATTTCTCAACTTAGGTGGCAAATTGATGCTTAGTGGGGCATTAGCATCTAGCATGAACGACAATTCAGTGCACTCTAAGCACGCGCTAAAACCGCTATCGCAGCTTAGTAAAAGGAGCCTAAGTCTCGTATGCTTCTTTAAAAAGAAAAGTTTTGAGCATTGGTTTGAATTTGGAAAAATTGGATTCTCGCCTCAGAATAAGTGGCAGCTGCTGACCAGTAAAATTATTTGGTCTGGGCTAGCCATTAAATTTCAGTGCCATTTAGGAGGGGAATTCATCAAGGGACACTAATTGATTTAGTATGCCTCCGGCAAAGATAGGTATCGGAAATATAGGCCAGAGTTTTCAAGGCCTACATTTCTGGCACCCACCTTCGATGTGAATTATGCTTCTGGAGGTGCCTACTGATACCTAACATCACTTCTGGTGTTAGCCACACCTACAGTGGCATTAGGCGCTGGTAGGCACCTCTGGAGGCGCAATTCCGGCACTTAGAAATTTTATTTAAATATCGTTTGAAATGGTGTGCACCTACCAATGCCTAAGTTAAGGCATCATTTATAGAATTTTCCCCTTAGTGCCTAATTTAAGGAACTATATTGATAGTGGTCCAGGTGTGGAGTCAGTTTTTGACTACTTAAGTGCTGGTGTTCAGCCATTATACATCAAGGTTTAATGGATAAATGGACAGCATAAAGTCTGTCCATTTTTTATGTTCTAACACAGGGGTGGGCAACTCCGGTCCTCGAGGGCCAGAATCCAGTTGGGTTTTCAGGATTTCCCCAATGAATATGCATTGAAAGCAGTGCATGCATATTCATTGGGGAAATCCTGAAAACCCAACTGGATTCCGTCCCTCGAGGACCGGAGTTGCCCACCCATGTTCTAATCCATGGTCGTTTAAGTGCTAAATATTGACTTAAGCAGCTATGTGTTAGCCAGTTTAACACTAACCAGATATTCAAAGCCGAAGCCTACATAGGTCCCAACTTTGAATATCTGGGAATAACTCCTTCAACGGAGAGCAAAGCGCTTACTGCTGCCAGCTGAATATTGGACCCCACATTTTCAAGGTATTCCCATTGGTATGCTACAAATCTTTATATCAAATGTCTATAGAACAGTTCCACCCCCCACCCCTGCCTAGGCCGCACAGCCGATCCCCTGCTGACCCTCCCATCTTTTCATCTCTCCCTCCCGTACAAACTCTGTCGACCCTCCAAATAAAAGAGCAGCGTCGGCAGCACTCTAAACAGGCTGCTTCATGGCATTCTCCCCTGGGGCATTCCCTCTGCCGCATCACTGATGATGTCATCAGTAATGCGGTACATGGAGGGCCCCAGCAGGAGAATGCAGTGAAGCGGCTTGTTTAGAGTGCTGCCGACACTGCTCTTTGGAGGGAGGTATGTAGGTCTTGTGGTCGGCGGGGTTCAGATGGGAGGGAGAGATGGAAGGATGCGAGGGTCAGCAGGGATTTGGCTGCACGGTGGGGGCAGGGGGCTGCTCAAGTGTTCTTCTGCATGGAAGGGAGGTATAGAAGCTATACAAGGATTCTTCTGCATGAGAGATGGGATGGGAGGGAGGGATAGAAGCTGTGCAAGGGTTCTGCTATACCAGGGATGGGAGGGAGGGAGGGAGGGACAGAAAGATGCTGTGCACAGTGCAAGGATTCTGCTGCACAGGGGGATGGGATAGATAGAAAGATGCTGCAGATGGAAGGCACAAGGGGATGGGTGAGAGGGGAGGAAAGATGCTGCACATGTGGGGGAGAGAAAGCAAAAAGAAAGAATTGGGGTGAAGGAGAGGAAGCGAGAGATGATCTTGTACATGAAAAAAAATAAAAAATAAGACCTACCCCAAAAATAAGCCCTAACATTTTGTGGGCCTAAAATTAATATAAGACACTGTCTTATTTTCAGGGTCTCTGATTTCCAGCTAATATTGACAAGATTGAGGCAATTAGTCTTACAATTGCCCCAGAGGAGGTGACCTATCTGAAGGCCCATTCCCCTGTTAAATGGATCTCAAAGCATCTTAAATATCTAGGAGTACAGGTCACACCCAAAGCAGTAGCATTATATGGGGCAAATTATGTCCCACTGATTCAATCAGATTATAGAGAATGGAATTGTGGTCTTATTCCTGGTTGGGGGAATTAATTTTAAAGATGAATACACATATTTTGTGGTAAGCCTTTATTCCTACATTAAGTGCATGTTAGTGCTTAACTTGATTTAGTAATATTTATTTTTCTTCTCCGTCTTCCAATTCTCACTAATGACTATGATTGTGAATACTAAACTTTGCACATCTCTAGGACAATGGAGGGAGATGCAGCTCTTCTGATATTAGGTGGTGATTACATTAGAAGGGTGAGAGAATCATCTGATAAACCCTAGTAAACACACTGTACTCTGCACATTGACAAGGCTAGAGTGCTATGAAAGAACCTGAACCAAGGTTATTTAGAATTCCCCATCTTCTCTTTGGTGGTGTTTATTCTTTTGCTTATATGCATAATCCAAAAATCAAAATAATTTGGGTATATCCATTACAAAGTACTGAAAGCATACAACCAAGCACAAGATTAAATCACTTGTTTATGGCAGCTTGATTTACAATTATGTAATTGGCCAGACTGCCAGCTGAAAGATTGAAAATGGCGTTATGCCATCTTGAAAATCTACAGTTCACTGAGATCATGGAAACTGCAGATAAAAAGCTTGTTTACATGGTGGGTTCTATATCACCATGAAAAAAAGTAAATCACAGATAAAGATGTAGCATCCAGGAAAAAAAAACCCCAGAAACTTTCATGGTGCCTTCAAGTGAACAGTTTGATGTGTTAAGAATATCTTGCAGAATTTTATACAAAGAGGACTATCAACAGGAAAAGCAAATGATGTAGGCATAAACAAATAAGATATATGCAAATTTGGTTCTTAGTTCAAAAACAAGGTTTCACCTTTGGACTCTACAGATGTACTGTAGAGGGTGGACATTTGAAATATTTGGAAAACTGCATTAAATGCCGGCTCAATGTTGGGATCTACATAATCAAACCTGCATAAAGTACAAAGTATCATTTGTTTTCATATTTTAGTTTTGATATTTATACATTTACTAGCTGATGCCCCGGCGTTGCACGGGTATTTAATAATAGCAATAACACAGTAAACGGATTGAAATAAAGATACTTTATAGTGGTGAATGAAATTATTGTTTTACAGCTTAATAAAAAGTACAATATTCAAATTATAATGTGAAATATTTGACAAAATGAATACAATACAACTAACGCAAAATGTGATTATAAACAACAATTTTAGTTTCACCTCCTGGAGCAAGAACAAATAAATTCTTGGGTGAACCCACCCTTGAGCAAGCAACATAGAGTTGTGGGCCATGAGACCCCCAGAACATATCACCCCAGGTAGTGAGGGATCTGCATACCAAGTTTCGTTCAAATCGGTCACAGTGAGAATGGCAGCTTTTTACATTTTTTCCATTGACATGAATGGGTGAAATCCGATTTTCTGTTTGTAGCTCCGCCCACGTGTGCAGGGGGGTCGCGAGACCATAAGAACATATCACCCCAGGTAGTGAGGAATCTGCATACCAAGTTTCGTTCAAATTGGTCAAGACGTTTTTGAATTACTGTGAGAATGGCAGCTTTTTACATTTTTTCCATTGACATGAATGGGTAAAATCTGATTTGCTGTTTGTAGCTCCGCCCACGTGTGCAGGTGGGCCGCGAGACCCCCAGAACATATCACCCCAGGTAGTGAGGGATCTGCATACCAAGTTTCGTCCAAATTGGTCACAGTGAGAATGGCAGCTTTTTACATTTTTTCCATTGACATGAATGGGTGAAATCTGATGTTCTGTTTGTAGCTCCGCCCACGTGTGCAGGTGGGCCGCGAGACCCCCAGAACATATCACCCCAGGTAGTTGGAATTACTGTGAGAATGGCAGTTTTTTACATTTTTTCCATTGACATGAATGGGTGAAATCTGATTTTCTGTTTGTAGCTCCGCCCATGTGTGCAGGTGGGCCGCGAGACCCCCAGAACATATCACCCCAGGTAGTGAGGGATCAGCATACCAAGTTTAGTTCAAATCGGTTCCACAGCTTTTTACATTTTTCCCATTGACTTGAATGGGTGAAATCTGAAGTTATGTTTGTAGCTCCGCCCACATGTGCAGGTGGGCCGTGAGACCCCAGAACATATCACCCCAGGTAGTGAGGGATCCGCATACCAAGTTTCGTTCAAATCGGGCAAGCCGGTTTTGCGGAGGCAGTTTTTACATTTTTTCCATTGACATGAATGGGTGAAATCTGATTTTCTGTTTGTAGCTCCGCCCAGGTGTTCAGGTTGGCCGCAATACCCCCAGAACATATCACCCCAGGTAGTGAGGGATCTGCATACCAAGTTTCGTTCAAATCGGGCAAGCCGTTTTTGCGTTGGCAGCTGTTTTACATTTTTTCCATTGACATGAATGGGTGAAATCTGATTTTATGTTTGTAGCTCCGCCCACATGTGCAGGTGGGCCCTGAGATCCCCAGAACATATCACCCCAGGTAGTGAGGGATCGGCATACCAAGTTTCGTTCAAATCGGGCAAGCCGTTTTTGCGTTGGCAGCTCTTTACATTTTTTCCATTGACATGAATGGGTGAAATCCGATTATCTGTTTGTAGCTCCGCCCACGTGTGCAGGTGGGCCGCGAGACCCCCAGAACATATCATCCCGGGTAGTGAGGGATCTTCATACCAAGTTTCGTTCAAATCGGTCAAGCCGTTTTTGCGTGATTGCGGCACATACATACATACATCCGATTTTATATATATAGATTCATAATTTACACCCAGAAAATACACTCATGGGAAAAAAAATGGAAAACACAATACAAGTTGAAACGAGCATATATACAGTGTGACACAATGGCATAATTTCCCCTTCCTCAGTTCACAGAACGACACATCTGAAGGTCTCAGTAGAAAGAGATATAGTAGGTGAGTACTAGCTCTATAATTGGGGGCTAAGAGGAGACTTCTGGTGTGTGTTTGATATGGAATACATGTTTGTATCTGTGGAGACTGTAGTTTTGTATATATAGGGATATCTCTGTGTACATGTGATCTGTTGGCTCTAGTTATTTTCTGCCAAATCCCATGCACTTATATATTCTCTTTATAATGACTGATCTCTATCCAATACCCTCTCTATAACCTAATTGCTAATGTAATAACTGATCCTAATTTTATTGTAAGCTGCAATGACTCCTTGCTGAAAATTGTGGGATATAAGAAACTATATGGTATGGTAACTCACTTCTCCAACTACTCACCCCTCTGGCACTTGGTCCCCTCCATCTGTGTTTTCATTCCATACTTCTCTTTCCAGCCATCTTCACATTCACTATAGTATACCATCAGTTGCTGTCTGTACTCTCACCCTCTTTCTACCCTCTCTTTCACCTTTCCTCCTTGCTCTCTTCTCCTTATAAGTACCTTGCCATCCCTTCCTCCCCCATCCTATACTCTCCTTTATTACACTTCCTATAGCACTGTATACTTCCCCTATCTTTAGGACTCCTTATAGTCACTCTTCTATGTATTCTCCCACCCCCCTTTTGCACTCACCCTTCAATCTTTCAATGCACTCTCTTCTCTCATAATAACATAGAAAATGAGGGCAAATAAAGACCTGCATGGCCTACTCAATCTGCCCAACAGTCACATTCATAACATTAGCATTCGCATTCCCGTTACCTGCAACTGAAAGTTAATCGCCATCAATCAATAATCACACCACTCAATTTTATTGGAATAAATATTTGGCCGCAGCTTTATTATCTGAATATTATCACAACTTACAAAACAATCCGTGTCCAAAACCAACAAATCCCCAATGCATATTTCACAACCCCCCGGGAGCTATTCGATGTCGAAACTAGCTCCTATTAAGTCTTTAAACTTATAACATTCCCCAAACATGACCCACAGTGGCGCAAGGCCAAGCTTCCCCTCGCAGTGGTGTCACATATGAGTGTTACAATTATTTATTTATTTATTTATTAACAGCTCATCTCCCAGATCCAACTTGACCAAACATCATTTTCTGTCCCACCCAAAGCTGTGACCATTTCCCCCAACCCCATAAGCTCAACCAAACCCCCCTCCCCGCAACACTGACACAAAACATAACACCTGCACACATGGGAGGAAGGGAGGGATACTTTTTTTTTCCTGAAGAGACTACTCTACTGTTCCCCTTTCCTCACAGAGTTCACTCCAGCCTGCCACAACATCCAACCAATCCTATGACTGCTCCACTATCATCACCTTAGAAACCTCCCTAATCCTTTTTGTTTCTTACAAGCTCTGTCTATTAACCCTTTCTTACCTCCTCTTATAAACTTGACAACACCTCATAATTTCCCCTCACCCTCTGCCCCCCCATTTTACCCACCATTCAATAAATATTACCAGCAGGTGACATCAGCTCAGCTAATGTTATATCACACCTGCTTAATCTGGTGTTCTTCTTTATCAAGGCAATGTTAAACCCACGATCCAGTAATTATTTATTTTATTTGCTAAGTTCCACTATATGATTTCTCCCTCCCCCCCTCGAGATAGGCAAGACCAGTACTCAGATGATATGAATGTAGTATAAAATATACATACCTTCTCCTGATCTATCCTGCCATATACAGGAACAGACTGTAGAAGTCTACCCAGCATTAGCTCCACTGCTCCACTGCTGGAGTCACCGTCAAAGTTAATCCATCCCATCCCAATCTGTCTTGTCATATATGGGGCAAAGACTGTAGAAGTCCAGCATTAGCCCAACTTCCCCCAGTGCCAGGACTGACACCCAAGCACCTCTCCTATGCATCATAAACAAAGTTAGAGTTGTTGATCTGTCGAGTTTTGTGTTGATACGATCTTCTTTCTATTTAGGGATTATTTTAACTCCATCACTGTTTTTGCCTCTACCACTTCTACAGGATTACCTTCTATTCCCACTTTCCCTCCCTTTTCCCCTCTCTTCTGAATAACCCTTCCCCTCATCCATACAGTTTCAATATCTTACTCCTACTATTATTCCTACTTATCATTTCTTTAGCGCTACTAGATGTATGCAGCACTTTACATTAAACATTCAAGAGAGAATCCCTGCTCAGTAGAGCTTAACAATCTAATCAAGCAGACAAACAGGACAAGTAGGGGGTTAGGGAGTTTCTCAGTGAGGGAATTATTACACTCTTATTCTCCGATTGCTGGAGATTGGGACCACAGTGACAGCCATGCCATTTCTTTACCAAATAAGATATATACTATATTTTATTCCCAGGAACAAACCCCGATCTTTGCAAATAAGTTTTTAGAAAGTTCATCAAACTACCCTTATGAAACTTAGAACATATCAAACGTTTAATCAAAACTTCAGAGGTGTCACTCTAGGCTCAGCTATCCTCTCATTGCCAAGAGATTTACACACCGACCTCCTCATGAGTTTTGAAAAAATCTACTTTTAGTTTTAATTTTACTTCTCTTAAATATAATAAAACCCGTGAAAATATAAATACTTTAGTGTGAATCTTTGCCCCAAACCCCTCATTACATTTTTATAAGGGTGAATAAAGAGCTAATTACTTATCTTAATCAAACAGCTTAAACACATTCTGTCCGTCGGCCCAGGGGAGTAAATCCGACATGTTTCGCCAGATGACAACAGCTTTATCAAGGACTCTCCCTCAAATGCCGAATCAACTGAATGCCCCAAGGTTCCACATTTGAGTCCTTGATAAAGCTGTTATCATCTGGCGAAACATGTCGGATTTACTCCCCTGGGCCGACGGACAGAATGTGTTTAAGCTGTTTGATTAAGATAAGTAATTAGCTCTTTATTCACCCTTATAAAAATGTAATGAGGGGTTTGGGGCAAAGATTCACACTAAAGTATTTATATTTTCACAGGTTTTATTATATTTAAGAGAAGTAAAATTAAAACTAAAAGTAGATTTTTTCAAAACTCATGAGGAGGTTGGTGTGTAAATCTCTTGGCAATGAGAGGATAGCTGAGCCTAGAGTGACACCTCTGAAGTTTTGATTATACTTTTGATTATGTTCTAAGTTTCATAAGGGTAGTTTGATGAACTTTCTAAAAACTTGCTTTTCAAAGGTCGGGGTTTGTTCCTGGAAATAATATATATATATATATATATATATATATATATATATATATATATATATATATATATATATATATATATATCTTATAAGGGTCTCAGGATAAAAACATTTTGATTGTGCCTTTTGGAATTCAATTTCTTTACCAAAAGCATAGCTCTTTCCCCTTTCATGTCACAGGGAGTGGTTCCCTGGTAGCATCTAGGCTATTTCTTCACCACTGGTAAGGCCTTTTTAAATCTCTAGCCACCTGGAGTGGGTTCTGTACAAGCACCAATTTTAATGGTTTCCTAGAAACATAGGAAAATGAAGGCAGATAAAAACCATATGGCCTATCTAGTCTGCCTAACCATGACATTTGCTATCCCCTTCTCTTCCTTAGAGATCCAACAAACTAGCTTTCTTGAATTCAGTTACACGTCTTGTTTCTGCCATCTCTACTGGGAGGCCATTCCACAAATTCAATATCCTTTCCTTGAAAAAGTATTTTTTGAGGCTACTTCTGAATCCATCCCCTTTCACTTTATTCCTATGCCCCTTCATTCCAGATTTTCCTTTCATATGAAAGAGACTTGCCTCATGTACATTTATGCCGTGTAAGTATTTAAACGTCTCTATCATATCTCCCCTCACTCGCCTTTCCTCTTTTTTTTTTGTTTTTATAAATTCTTTATTCATTTTACATCTTACAAGTGTATCAGACAATATCATTTAAACTTATACAATATCACTTGATTAACTTTTATATACAACTTAAATTATAATATTTAACCCCCCCATCCCCACTATTTCAAATGTGATTACATATATAACATATTATATAATCTTTTCCAGTTGCTTAAACATTTAATAACAGATCCAAAATCCCTCCCCCCCTCACTTTACAATTGTACCAATTATGGGGACATATAAACTGTTTACTAGAAAATCCTGTGGCTTTATCATATGATACTATATTATTTGGAATGTCAATGAGGAAAAAAAGTCAAATTATTACTTATTATGACAGGAGTAGTCATTCAACAAATTATATTTAATTGGAAAAATTGGAGCAGACTTAATTACAGTTTCTGGTGGAACTCTGTCATATATTTAAAATGGAAAGAACTTTAGCCACACAAAAAGGAAATTTTAATAAATTTCAGGAGGTTTGGGGGTCCATTAATGGAATTTTGTGATGAGTAGATATAATTTTTCCCATATTGCTACAATTGCACTCGCCTTTCCTCTAAAGTATATATATTGAGTCTGTCCCTGTATACCTTATGATGAAGACCACCAACCATTTTAGTAGCCTTCCCTAAACTGTTTATATCTTTTTGAAGGTGTGGTACAGAATTGTACACAATATTCTAAATGAGGTCTCACCAGGGACTCAGGTCTTTATCTGTTGTCATTTACTATGTTATTTTGTTAATCAGATTTTACACTGATCAGTTGGTGGGCTCTGACCAAAAGGCAAATCTCCCTCCCAAGTCTAGTCCTTAAATCTCCTCTGGAGTGAGGTCATAAAACTGAGACCACCTTCCAGGAAGACCAAGAGCTGGTTTGACTTTGCTATAGATTTTACTTAGGTTTTTAGAAACCGATAGAACTCCTGCTCTGGGTCATAGGTGCCAGCTCTATGCCCAAGCACCCCCAATATTTTTGGGACCTTACATGACCAGGGACAGCATGCAGCCTGGGCATGTCTTCCCCTTGTGTCCCTCTCCCTCCCTTCCCCTCACCTTCCCTGTCTCCTTTTAAAATCAAATCTTTTTTGGAGGGGCCCTGGCATGGCAGCCATTCTCACAAGCTGCCGGCGATGCCCCAAAGCTTTCCCCCTGCCGCAATCCGCCCCTCCCCCAAAGCAACTTCCTGCTTCTGCCTGGGCAGATCACAACAAAGGGGAAGCTTTGGGGTAGTGCTAACAGCTTGTGAGAATGGCTGCCATGTTGGGGCCTCTGAAAAAGATTTGATTTTAAAAGGAATCTGGGAAGGTAAGGGGAGGTAGGGAGGGAGAGGGATACAAGGGGAATAGATGCCCTAACCACGGAGCCCCCTGGCACTATTTTAAGTTAGCCCAGGAGTGGGGATGGGATGAGAGCAGAGGGAAATGCAGACTGGGGGGAGGGAAGGAGAGAGAGATGTCAGATCATGGGAGAAGAGAGAGATGTTAGGCTATGGGAAGGAGAGGAGAAAGATGCCAGACCATAGGAGGGGAAGGAGGAATACAGAGATGTCTGATCACGGGAGGGGGAGAGAGAGGAAGGAGATGGTGTACAGGGATGGAAGGGAAAGGGAAAGAGATAAAATAAATGCTACTTATGGATAGATGGAAATAGGGGAGAAGAAAGAGGGGGATATGTTACATATTGCTAGATGCGAAGGAAAGACATGGAAAAATAGATAGATTATCATAAGAAAGCAGAAAAATGGAAGAAAGTTGAATGTTAAAAGTTAATGCTAAAAATGGATGTAGGACAGAAAGTGAAGAGGGAGAGAAAAGCAGCAAATGGAAGTGATAGAGGAAGGAGGGAAATGATATAGAAAGGAGGAGTCAGGAAAGCAGTAACTAGGAAGTACAGTATAAAAGGCAAGGCAAGAAGTAGATTAGTGAAGCTCAAGGAAGAAGAAGGAAGAATTGATTCCTGTATGTACCTTGACTACAAACCCTAGACACACTGCTTGACTGAGGTAAGCCAACCTTTTCCTTTTTCTGAACTACTTAGGGTTACCAGGTTTTAGGCCTGTAAAATCCGTACATGTGGCCTCGCCCCTGAACCTCTTTGCCTCGAGCTCAGAGCTGCGGTTGGAGGGTCTCCAAGCATGTACAGGTGTAATGTGTTGTCACATGTATGCGCACAAGCTTGTGATGTCACTATGTTGCATCTGTGCACGCACAGATGTCCTCCCGACATGACCCTGAGCTTGAAGCTTTTCAAAACCCGTACAAAATGCCGGGTTTTGAAAAGCTGTCTGGACACCTGGACAGTCCTCTGAAAAGAGGACATGTCTGGATAAATCTGGACATCTGGTAACCCTAGAACTACCTATAGGTTGAGGGGAATAATAGTATTAATGAGGTCTGGCTGGGTCCAGCACTTCTTATCTGTCTCAAGAAGGCCTGTTACACACTATATTTGGGACATGGCAGTCACAAGTCCTAAGAAATACCAGGAAATTTTGCTTCTTGGACAAAGAGAATGCTACCTGTCCCTGTGAAGTAACAGGTGCAAGATTTTCTTTCTGTTGATCAATAGCTTTTCTTTACTGTTTGTATCTGGGTCTGGTTGTGTGGGCACAGGCCTGAACCTAAACCACGCTTGTGCTGTTACAGAAAGGTTATATGGTATTTCTATCTGTCTCAAAAACAAAACACAATGAAAGGATGGACTTATATTCCAAATCAAGTATCTAGATAATATTTTTCAGAATATTCAAACATAAAGAAATGTATAATATTCCTCTTTATGTGAGCAGGTGAACACAATCAATACATTTAATAATCCATTCTTACTCTTTATCCTTATCGAGAGTCTGCTTCTCCCCCTCCTTCCCTCCCCCTCCAATTTTTTGTAACAGGATTTTCAGCAACAAACCTTAATATCGGATAAGTATCTCTATGTAGCAATTAAATGTGTTTCTCAACAAGCTGTGAAAAGATCAAGACCATTTGCTCAAGAGATCTCTTTACCACTTTTCCTGTTTTGTAGACTCTCCTGGGAAGGATAGTACTTTACCAGGTAATTATGTATAAAATTATAAATCAAATTACTAGACAATCAAATTTCAAAAATTGCTCAAAATTACTCAGATGTCTCACAGTGACTTAAGTTTCTCATAGAGCTCTGAGTAATGCTAGTTCCAACTGAATGTAGTATAAGCTGGTGAGTTGACAGTTTCTTTTAGCTGTAAAAAATCCACCCCATACAGTTAAGTAGTTATGGACAAGTCATGTGGTACTACAGTATTTCCTATCTTCATAGATCTCTTGACTCAATAGGTGCTATTATCCTATCTTAAAATCAAAAGGAAAATAAATGTCCTACTCCTTTAGTTTTAAATATATATCCCAAAGCTTGGCTCTTGGGGCTCCTTTTACAAAGGTGCGTTAGGGTCTTAACGTGCTAAAATGCCCCGTGCACTAACTACTACTGCCCCTTTTGCATGCACTAAAAACGCTAGCGCATCTTAGTAAAAGGAGCCCATGGTGACACCCCCCCCCTCATAAAAAAAAAGTTTATGCAGGGCCAGTCTTATCAATTGCAGGGCTCTGTGAGGACCAGTTGGGCCCCGCAGTCCAAGTTGTCCCTCTGTCTCTGAATCCCCCCTACTGTAAAAAATGTATTTCTCCATAGAGGGTTCAGGACAGCGGTAGTGATTTGCATAGATCGTTAGTCTAGATGCCTTCTGCTGCATCACAAGTTACATCAGAAGGGGATAGGACACTGAGATGGATATAGCAGAGACCAGGCTCCAGGGTCAGTGGCAGATGGGCCATACAAATTGCTGCCGCTTCCTTAAGCCCTCTATGGAGAAACACATTTTATGGTGAAATATTTTTTATTGTTACAAAAGATCGATTACAACCAGCATATACATTTTCTCTTTTAGAAATAACACATCATAAATTTCCTCCTCCCTCCCTACCCTCCCTCCTTCTCTGCTGCCACCTTCTTTTCAGTCATGATAGAACGGGTAAGCCAAACACAATGAAACACTGAGATCATACAGTATGTTCAGCAATCGATTTTTCACATGCGCTGAAAGCAAGTCCCAGAATACACTCCAAACTTGCCATTATGAACTCTTTAACCTGTACTTGCTCCATTTTAAATTGGGAAACACACATTTCAAAGTGGGGAGGGAGTTCAGAGACAAGGGGACATGCCAGAGTGGGGCCTCTAGGAGCATGGGATCCTGTGCAGCTGCCCCTGTCTTCCATACCTAAGACCAGCCCTGAGTTCAGATTCTCTAACTAAATCAGTGTCTTTCAAACTTTTTTTTAGCTTGGGCATGCTAAATGGAGCAAATGTTTATCGTGGCACACTAAACGGAGCACATGGTTTTCATGGCACATTATAATTGAAATGATAAAACTGCAAAACCAACAAAAATTAAAGTTGAGAGTTATTTATTTAAAGTTCTTAAAGCTATGTATGGGTAATTTTAACAACGGTGAAACTAAAGTACACTTCTCCCTCCATATTCGCGGTGGATGCGGGCGGAACATAGCCACGAATATGGAAAAACTGTGAATAACTTTTTATATGTTATTCGTGGGGTTTTTTGTAACAGCCAGTGGTTTTGTGATTAAAACCGCAAATAACTTTTCAAATGTTATTTGCGGGTTTTGGAAACGGCCACTATTATTAATATTGAAATTTACAATTTTGATGGAATAACAATGTATTTATTGAACAACAATACAGTGGTGTACAGTAATAATCTCAGGATAAAAAAAAAAGTTCAATACTGAACTGTTTTCTCAACAAGGAAAAAAGAAATGTTCAATACTGAGAATTCAATACTGTAATACCTGTACACAGGCAGTGTCTTCATCCTCATCGTCCTGTACAAGTACTGCAGGAGGAGGAGACGAAGCAGATAAGCAAGCACCAGGGGCCTGTACGCAGGCAGCGATTCACTAAGGCTCCTTTTACTAAGCTGCGATAGCGTTTTTAGCGCGCGCAGAATTGCCGCAAGCACTAAACTGGTGTTATGCGGCTAGAACTAAAACCAGCTCAAAGCTGGCAATAGCGTCTAGCGCATGCGACAATTCTGCGCTTGCTAAGCACACATTTAAAACCGCTATCACAGCTTAGTAAAAGGAGCCCTAAGCTTTTAGCAGCTTTTATCAGGTAAGCAGCAATTTCCAGTGATTTTCTGGGTAATAACAATTTTTTCCATGCATGCTGGGAGGCAGCGTTTCTCTCTGTGCACACTGGGAAGCAGCGATTTTCAGAGTGAATGTTGGTAAACGTTAAACTTTTTTTCGGTACAGTAAAAGGAAAGGAACTTTAATCATGATGTAATTTGGGGGGGTTGAGTCAGCATGCAAAAAAATTGCAAATAAGTGAAACCGCGAGTGCAGAAACTGCGAATACAGAGGGAGAAGTGCAGATAGAATTGCTAATCAATGTGATGGAGGTGTTTATATTTGAGTGCAAATTAACTCAAAATACAGCTCAATAATCGACAAGCAAACACAAATTTCATCATCCACCATCTGCAGTTATTCTTTTTTTTTCAATTTAATTTCTGTCAGAGCTTAAAATCCAAGTTTGCAAAGATAAGAAAATCCAAAGAGTAACAAAGCCTTGATTGCTTTGTTGCTCAAGTTAGGATAATTACTGCATTAAAAAAATATAAATAATTGCCATTAGTTTTCAAGGACCAATCATGTCAAAAAATGATGCTTGTCTTGGTGGTTGTACCCTTACAATACAAACACTCATAACATTGACAGACTCTTGCATACACATGTACATGTCATTGAAGGGTACTAAAAGAATTCAAACATGAAATTGCTGACCTGCTGTTAGTGATCTGTAACCTGTCACTAAAATCGTCTGTAGTATCTGAAGATAGGAGGATAGCCAATGATACACCGATTTTTAAAAAGGGTTCCAAGGGAGATCCAGGAAATTACAAACCAGTAAGCCTGACTTCAGTGCCGGACAAAATGGTGGAAACAATTATAAAAAATAAAATTGTGGAATACATAGACAAACATAATTTAATGAGATAGAGTTGGCATGGGTTCAGCTGAGGGAGATCTTAGTGTGAATAAACACGTTGATAAAGGTGAGCTGGTTGATGTAGTGTATTGAGATGTTCAGAAAGTTTTTGATAAAGTTCCTCATGAGAAGCTCCTGAAAAAATTAAAGAGTCATTGGATAGGTGGCAAAGTTCAGTTGTGGATTAGGAATTGGTTATCAGATAGAAAACAGAGGGTAGGCTTAAATGGTCATTTTTCTCAATGGAGGATATTAAACAGTAGAGTGCCACAGCAATATGTACTGGGACCGGTGCTATTTAACTTATTTATAAATGATCTGGAAATTGGAATGACAAGTGAGGTGATTAAATTTGCAGATGACACTAAAGTGTTCAAAATTGTTAAAACGCATGCAGATTGTGAAAAATTGGAAGACTGGGCATCCAAGTGGCAAATGAAATTTAATGTGGACAAATGCAAAGTGATGCACATTGGGAAGAATAACCCAAATCATACCAGATGCTAGGGTCCACCTTGGGTGTTAGTGCCCAAGAAAAGGATCTGGTTGTTATCATAGACAATATGCTGAAGCCTTCCACCTAACGTGCGGCGGCAGCCAATAAGGCAATCAGGATGCTAGGAATTATTTAAAAAAGGGATGGTTAACAAGACTAAGAATGTTATAATGTCCCTGTATCGCTCCATGGTGTAACCTCACCTAGAGTATTGTGTTCAATTCTGGTCTCCTTATCTCAAGAAAGATACAGTGGCACCAGAAAAGGTTCAAAGAAGAGTGACCAAGATGGTAAAGGGGATGGAATTCCTCTTGTATGAGGAAAGACTAAAAAGGTTAGAGCTCTTCAGCTTAGAAGGAGACAACTGAGGGAAGATATGATTGAAGTGCACAAAAATCCTGTGTGGAGTAGAGCAGGTACAAGTAGATTGATTTTTCATTCTGCCAAAAATTACAAAGACTAAGGGACACTCAAAGTTACAGGGAAATACTTTTAAAATCAATAGCAGGAATTATTTTTTTCAGTCAGAGAATAGTTAATCTCTGGAACGCATTGCTAGTGGTTGTGGTAAGAGTGGATAGGATATCTGGTTTTATGAAAGGTTTAGACAATTTCCTGGAGGAAAAGTCCATAGTCTATTATTGAAAGGGACATGGGGGGAGGCTGCTTCTTGCCCTGGATTGGTAGCATGGAATATTGCTACTCCTTGGGTTTTGGCCAGGTATTAGGGAACTGGATTGGCCACCAAGAGAACGGGCTACTGGGCTTGATGGACCATTGGTCTAACTCAGTAGGGCTATTCTTATGTTCTTATGGATATGTTGAAGATATGACAGATAGCAGGGATAACAGTAAGTGAGATAGGGTCTGTAGTGAGGGGTATGTAGTGAGCTTGACTGAAGACAGAAGTTAAGTGGTTTCTTCCTCTGTGATTTCAGAGAGGAAAGAAAATTTGGTGGGAGTTGAAAGAAAGTCAAGAGGGTGGAATCGGGCAAGGGGGGTGGGTAAAGAGAGTGAAAATGTGCAGGTTCATCCTGAGTTCTATAGGCAAAAGAAGAAGGGATTGTGGGAGCTAGAAGTTCAGGAGAGTCGATGGAGAAAGGAGAGAAGGATGTGACTTACCAGCAAATTCAAGGGTGATATTGTGAACTTTGTCATGGAAGTGTTCAGCCTTCATCTGGGGAGAGAGAGGGAAGAGAGGTCAGAAGAGGGGGAACTTTGAGGAGGGAGTTCAGCATGGCAAAGGGACAGCAGCGGTTGGAAGAAATAGAGTTAGTTAAGTGTATGTAGTACTCTTGCTTGGCTAGTGTAAGAGCAGAATTAAATTTAAAATGTAGAAAATCAGCATATGAACAAGATTTAAGCCAGAGGCACTTGGCGGAGCAGGTACAGGAACATAGGTAGCAGATATCACTGAGCTCTGGAACAACCTTACCTCCCCTCTTAGGAATCTGAGCTCCCTCCAACTCTTCCATAAACATCTGAAAACCTGGTTATTCTCAAAAATGTAACTCTTCCTCCCTCTCTGTTTACTCTAGTCCTCTAAATTTCCTCTTCATCTTTCCCTCCACTGGAGTTCCTTTCCATCCTAGTTCTTGTTAACCATGTCGAGCTCTGCGAATGTTGAGATGATGCGGTATACAAACCTAAGGTTTAGTTTAGTTTAGATACTAGGAGTCAACCAAGGCTAGGGTCTGGTGTTCCTTACATATCAGGAAACAAGTGGAGCAAGGGTATCCAGAGCGGATGAGAGAACAGAGTTGTATGATGAGACAGCTCTTTGACAGACTTGGATAACATAGTGGAGGTGAGGAGAGGTGAAACAGTGGTGGAGAGCATGGAAGGATTGTGGGGTAATTTTCGATAATAAATTTTTGATAATAAACTTAATTTTCATGACCACATTAGTAACATCGTGAAAACTACCTTTTTTAGGTTACGTAAAATTTGCTCTATTTCTAAATTTCTATGTCCCAAATCACTCAATATACTGATTCACTCTTTGGTGATGTCTAAAATCGATTACTGCAATTCTTTGTTTAAAGGAATTGCTTTACATGAAATAAAACGTCTGCAAATTATACAAAATGCATCAATTAAATTAATAACCAAATCCAAAAAATTTGACCATGTACCACCACTTCTCAAAAATGCTCACTGGCTTCCAGTTATTCACAGAATAACTTACAAACTGTGTATAATCATCTTTAAAACCCTATATAATATGACCCCCGCATTTTTATTTAAGTTATTAATTCCATATTCTGCAAGGAGAATTTTAAGATCTAACGAACAAAACTTACTGTCTATTCCCTCGCTGAAAATCATTAACACGAGACGACAATTTATTTTTTCATGTACTGCACCGCAGACTTGGAATGCCCTCCCTATTTCTTTAAGGGAGGAGAAGGAATTTGGGAAATTTAAAAGTAACTTAAAAACTTTCCTTTTTAAAGATGCCTTTGCAATCTAATTTTATTATCCTATTATTCCATCGTACTTTATTATATCTTTTTTTATTTATTACCCTCTTGTATTTTCCTTTAATGTTTCTTCTTTACTTTAATGAATTGTATTTCATCCCTCCTTACCTAATGTTAAGAATATGTTAAACTGAGTGTAATTTAATTTTGTTTAAGTATTTGTATGTACTGTATTGTCCCCTAACAAATGTAATTTTAATTGTGTACATCGCTTAGAAGTTTGATTAAGCGATTAATCAAGACACCTAATAAACTTGAAACTTGAAACTTGATGACTGGAGTTGACTGAGGGGGGATGGTGGATAAGTGTGAAGGATATCAGATGATGTCAGAGATAGTGGAAAGGTGAGGCAGAGAAGTTAGAGAGGAAACAGATAGAGAAGACAAGATTAAGGCAGTAGCCATGTTGGTGAGTAGAGGAAATGGAGTTTAAATGGAGGTCAAATGAGGTTAAGGCAAGAAGCTTAGAGGCATGAGTGTTGGAGGGATCAGTTTGAATGCTGAAATCCTTAAGAAGAAGGGAGGGAGAAGATGAATCAAGGAAGACAGAAAGCCAAGAGTCAAACTCAGTGAGAAAGGAGGAAAAGGACTTGTCGGGGGGATGATAAATGATTGCTATATGGAGAGGAAGGATGGTCTAAATGTTAAGCAGTTCAAATTTAGTGCAAATAAGTGCAGAGTGATACAACTGGGGAATATAAATCCATGAAAACTATATGTCCTAGGAAGTGAGAAGCTAATATGCACAGACAGGGAGAGAGACCATGTCCGAGAATATGAAAGTGACAAAACAGTGTGATAAAGTGGTGGCCATAGGCAGAAGGATGATAGGCTGCATATAGAGAAGCATAACCACCAATATAGAAATAATAAATAGTAATAGTAGTAGTGGTAAGAAAGGAGGTATTGATACCCCTGTACAAATCAGTGGTATTGGATTCAGTTTGGATGCTGTATCTTGCTAAGGATGTTGGAAGACTTGAAGTGGTCTAGAGGAAGGCAACAAAAATAGTATGGGACTTGTGCCATAAGAAATATGAGAAAAGATTGGAAGACCTGAACACGAATACCCTAGAGCAGTGGTTCCCAACCCTGTCCTGGAGGACCCCCAGTCATTTGGGTTTTCAAGATATCCCTAATGAATATTCATGAGAGAGATTTGCATACCTGTCACTTCCATTATATGCAAATCTCTCTCATGCATATTCATTAGGGATATCTTGAAAACCCAACTGGCTGGGGGTTCCCCAGGACAGGGTTGGAACCACTGTCCTAGAGGAATACATAGGGGAGGTATTATACAAAAGTATAAATATTTGAAAGGTATTTATATAGAAGTAATTTTTTTCCCGAGAAGGATAAATAGTAAAACTAGAGGACACATTTTTTTCTTGTCTGCAATGCTTTAAAGATTTACATAAGTGTACATATAGCATTTCTGATCAATTATGCATTATCATCTCAATTTTAACTTAAAATTTAGACTGATTTGATTATATGATACACAGTAAGCAAGTAAAGTGTGAACACACTGAATTGTGAAAATTTTCCTCAAAAAAAGGAACACCTGGATGGGAAAACAATCGTGACATGTTTGTGTTTTGACTTTAAAAAATAATCTATGCCAAGGGAAATCACATGTCAAAATCATATTAAAGATGCAAAAAGTCAACAGCATAGATCAAGTGAATTAGCAGGTCCAAAAGAACTGAGATTCTGCATACCAATGATCTATTTGTACCAAGCAGTCTCTTGTGTAGTAGCAAATAAATTTGAATTCCAATTAACCAGCTGGTGATCTAAATTAGATTCAATCAAAATAAATCTTCCCAAAATTGGCTTAAAAAGCAAGAATATTTCCAGTATGTTAGTGAAAGCAACAGTAATCTTTAAAACAAAAATAAATATTTCAATAGTAAGGATAATTTTCAGCTGCAGTATTTAAATTAATACTATACATTTATTCTGTCTCTGTGACATACGTTTGTTTGTATGCATATACCGGTAGTAGAAGTGATATAAACAGAAGGCAATTCTATAGCAAGGCACCAAGATTTAGGCAGCTTCTCCCAAATTCTGTATAAGGTGCTTAAAGTTATGCATGTATATCAGTGTGCTAAGTTGATATATGCACACAATTCAATTGATTAATAGGCCTAATTGGCACCATTAATTGGCAATTAAGGCCTTATAATTGATGCTAATGGAAGTTAATTTAAAGTTATGCACACAACTTGCTAGAAGTATAGCACGTCTAAGTCCAACATAGAAATACAGAAATGTGATGGCAGATAAAGGCCAAATGGCCCTTCCAGTCTGCCCATCCACTATCCTCTCCCTAAGAGATCCCATGTGCTTGTCCCACACTTTCTTAAATTCAAACACAGTCTTTGTGAAGAACGCTGCAAATCCTCCAATGTATTTAAATGACCTCACACCAACAACTCAATTGCTGCAAAATATAGGCAAGTTTAATAGTAATCAAAAGTCAGCTTACAAAATATATGATCCAAGGAAAGGACAAAGTAATAGCAGTTGAGCCTAATGGAGGGGAAAAACACTCAGAGTACCGGTACATCTAAGATGCCCAGTCCATTAGAACAATCAGCAATTATGCTTGACCATTTATACCCAAGCCTAGGAGCCTGAGGTACAGAGTACTACATAATTACTAATTGCATATTTGATTTCAATTGGCTTTCCACACTTTATCATTTTTAATGATTGGATGATTTACACATATCTATAACTGAGTCATAATGAAGCTTGGCGTCAAATATGACTTCCCTATTTCCCCTGACAGTGCATTCTTAATACTAAGGTCAATGATTCCTGAGGGTGAGCCCCTCCCTCCTTCACTGATCTGTCCTTCTACTATTTAAGCTTGATTGAAGTTGTCAGCAGTTTTACCTGCAGTACATGTCATATTGACCTGTTTTCAATTGGCCTTCTTGTGACCCATGCATTTTCTTGGAAATTCCCTTAATAGAACAACTATTAAGTATTATAATCAGCAGATAATTGTCAGCTTCTAGGACACAGATGAAGTTCTCTTGCAAAAGTATTATTTCTGCTGGAAGGCAAATTCATGCTCTGTAAAGTTCATAGGTCTTATTGCAGGTCTCGTTTTATTAGCACAACATCTCTCCTGAGGGTCTTTTCTCCTCATTTTCTCCTCATCCCCCTCTTGATGCCTACAGAGGCATCACCGAGTACATGATCAAAGGTAAGGCCGAAGTCCGATCATGTTCCCAAGGTAAAGTCCATGCAAATGGGAGGAGGCAAGGGATTTATAGCCCAGGAATCAAGCTTAGTAACCTTAAGAAGACACCGGTCATACCAACCCAATCTAATAATGTCCTAGCCATGTAATGACTCATTATAAAATCATATATGCCTATGATAATAATACATGACATAAAAAATAGCATTAATCATAGAAATAATTGACTAGAAATCATCTGAAAGGTCTTGCATTGATTGTACATTTGAATATACTTTATGGCTTCATCCTGTCATGAGTCTACCGCAGCTAGAGGGATAAGTTAACAAAACTCTTCACTTCAAGCTAGATTGTTTCCATGCTTTCCCAATGAAGCTGAGATCAGTGAAGACTTGGTTGACTCTAGATATTTTCAGGTCATGCTCACAGGTCGAGGTGGAAGTCTGGGTGACACATTAAATCCTCTTATGCACTCACATTTCACATTGCATTTCTCAATTCAGAAACCTCCACCATTGGATTAGAAAAGGTAGTGGGTTGAAGTCATGAGGTCATATCACATCAGCGGTGGTATCGTTATTCTTTCTTCACTGCACTTCACTTCAGCCTGGGAAGAATCTCTTGAAGTGGGAAGTCATTAGAGTGCAGTTACAGGATTCAAAACAGGATGAAAATACATATCTTTCTAAAAGTTGCTATCCTATTATTGCACACACTTGGTAATATATATAAACTAGTACTGCATAAGTCCATAAAAAGATTGAAAATGTAAATCAACAGCAAATCCATAGTTATGAAAAAGCAAAATAAGCTGTAGAGATTCAGGGTCATAAAGGTCACTCTATCGACATAAGCTTGTTATCCAGGTAGCAACAGTCAATAAGTCTTTACTGTTAGATTTAGGGTTTCCAAGCACTTATTAAGTTCCTTCTCTGGTAGCATGGTCCTTTCTATGTAGGGGAACTTATCCATTATCTGAATCTCACCACCTCTACTGGAGACTATTCCATGCATCTATGACCCTTTCAGTAAAAAAAGTATTTCCTTAGATTGCTCCTAAGCTTATCATTTCTTCATCTCATTCTATGCCCTCTCACTGTGGAGTTTTCTTTCAAATGAAAGAGACTTGCCTGATGTGTATTTATGCCACATAAGTATTTAAACAAATCATATCTCCCCTCTCTTGCCTGCCCTCCAAAGAATACATATTGAAATCTTTAAGTCTGTCCCTGTAAGCCTTATGATGTAGACCAACAACCATTTTAGCTGCCTATCTCTGGGCCAATTCCATCCTGTTTATATCTTTTAGAAAGTGTGGTCTCCAGAATTGAACACAATATTCTAAATAAGGTCTCATCAGAGTCTTATACAGGGGCATCAATACCTCCTTTTTCCTACTAGTCATTCCTTTCTCTATGCACCCAAGCATCCTTCTAGCTTTTGTTTTCGCCTTTTCAACCTTTTTAACCACATTAAGATTATTACATACTATCATACCCAATTCCTGCTCCTCTTTTGTACACAAATGTTCTTCACTCCCTAAACTATACTATTCCCTTGGGTTTCTGCAGCCCAAATGCATGACTTTGCTTTTCTTAGCATTAAATCCTTGCTGCCAAATTTTAGATCATTCCTCAAGCTTTGTTAAGTCCTTCCTCATGATTTCCACACCATCAGGGATGCCAACTCCATTGCAGAATTTGGTATTATCCACAGAAAGGAAAATCTTACCAGTCAGCCCTTCAGCAATATTACTTACAAAATTATTAAAAAGAATAGGCCTTCAAAACTAAACCTTGAGACACACCCTGGTAACATCCATTTTCTCAGAGCGATTTCCATTGACCACTATCCTATGTCAACTTCCACTCAACAAGTTCCTTACTCGGTCCATCACTTTGGAGCCCATACCAAGGGCACTCAGTTTACTTATTAGATGCCTATGTGGAACACTGTCAAAAGCTTTGCTAAAATATAAATACATCACAACTAGCGTACTCCCTCTATCCAATTCTCTGGTCACCCAGTCAAAGAAATTGATCAGATTTGTCTGAAAAGATCTGCCTCTAGTGAATCCATGTTGCCTTGGGTCCTGTAATCCACTGGATTCCAGAAACATCACTATTCTCTGTTTAAAAGTGTTTCTATTCATTTACTTACCACAGAAGTCAGTCTTCCTTACTTCCACTTTTGTGGAGAAGGACCACATCCACCCTTCTCCAATCCTCTGGTACCACTCCTGACTTTGGATAGGCATTGTAAAGGTCAGCCAGAAGAGCTGCCAGAACTTCCCTAAGTTCCCTCAGTACCCTTGGATGCACAGCATCACTTTATCCACCTTTAGTTTAGTGAGTGTCTCACAAACAGTCTTTGAAAATCAATCAGGGTCTGCCACACCTCAAAAACTATTTGCTTTTGTTTTCTGTGGTCCCTCTCCTACCACTTCAGAACACAGAACAGAAATATTTGTTAAGCAATTCAGCTTTATCAAGTTTCAAGTTTATTTAAAATATTTGATTTGATCGCAAAATCCAAATCCAAATTAGGTTAAAATAAAAAATAAAAAATAAAAAAACAAGACAATTAGTACTAATTTTAATGAAATAATACTTTTGAAAAAGGGAGGAGAAAAAAAAGGATTAAATACAATTCATAAACAAATACAAAGGGATAGTAATGAAACAAGAGGTTGGGGAAGGTTGCCCACTTAATTTTCACTTAGCAGTATTCCTAGTCCACTGTAAAATATTTATCTTTATCTTCTTCACCTTTGAGTCTCGCAATGTCAATTTTGCACTTCTTCCTAACTCTAACATATCTAAAATAAAGTCTTGTCACCCCATTTTACTGTATCTGCTATTTTTTTTCTTCAATTTGCATCTTTGCTTTCCTGACTACTCAACCAGGCTCTCTTAACATTGCCAGATATTTTTCACTGTCTTCTTTCTTCAATCTTTTGTAGTTTATGAAAGCTAATCTCTTTTTTCTTACCTTAATAGCTACTTATTTCATAGCTACTACTACCAGAGTGGCCTTCTTTTCCTCAACCTTTTACTTACTTTTCTTACAAAAGTAAGTAAAAGGTTGCCTTTACAACAGCTCCTTTCAGTTTTGCCCACAGCTTTTCAACTTCTTTCCATCTAGTTAACAATTCCTTGATGTAATCCCCCATTTGAACAAAGTTATTTTTTTTTAAGTTTAGAACCTTCACTTTCGAATAAGCCCTCTCTATACCTATCTTAATATTAAACCACACCATGTGGTGATCACTGGATGCCAAATGATCACCCACTATAACATCAAAAAACACTTTCCCAATTTTTAAGCACTACATCTAGTAAGGCCCCATCCTAGATGGGTTCCATTTCTAACTACTGGAACAGTTCTTGCAGAGAATCCAAGATCTTCCTACTTCTAGGAGATCCCATAATAAGGATTCGCCAATCAACATCTGACATTAAAATCTCCTATTAGTAGTACTTCACCTTTCCTACAAGACATCCAAAGTTGGATGTGGAAAAATGGCCATTTTTGAAACTGACAGAACTGCTAGACATCCAATTTTTTTTTAATTGCCTACTTGGATGTGTTGGCTGCCAGGACTCCAACCTTAGAACATCCCAACTTTGCCATTTTTGACCACAAAAACATGCAAGTTCAAAATGTTCACATCCAGACCATTTGGTCATAGGAGGGGCCAGAATTATAATGTACTGGCCACAGAGATATACCAACAGAACAGTGGGGCACCTTAGAGGGCACTGCTGTGAACTTCACATAAAGGGTGCCAGATGTACTCTCACCATATACCTCTTTTATGCGGAGTCCTCCAAAACTCCCCCAATACCTACTATACACACCTATCTACTACCTTAATAGCCCTTACACAGCAGGTGGCATATATATATAGCAGTATAGTAGGTTTTGGTAGCCTCACAATTTCCACCATCTATTTGTAATCAATCCAAATAAAACATTAGCTTGCTGAATCACTGCATTTCTGCCAGTGCCATCAAGAACTCCAATATTATTTGATTGACTAACACAGCCAGTTTCTTCCTTTCACTCTAAATTCACAACTATCATTCCAGGAAAATATTACATCCACCATTCACTCAAGTTTCTATTTTCTCCATCAGTTACGTTCATTACGTTCCTTCCTTGATTTCAAGTCACTACATACTCTAATACATGCTCTTATTATCTAAAAAATCAATTATTGCAACTCTGTTTATGCAGGTCTACTTTCCGTTCAACTGAAACACTTACAAATCCTCCAAAGCACATCTCAACAATTCCTTTGCCATGCCTGTTGTTTTGATAAGTTAACACCATTCTTTTTACGTTCATACTGACTACCTGTTCAATACCATCCCCTGTTTAAGATATTGTGCCTTACTCATAAAACATTACACTCCGGTCAATCTCAGTATCTGTCTAAGCCTTTTGTTCCATTTAACCAATTGCAATCTATTGACGATGACTGTCTGATTCTTACAGCCCTTCACCAAACCCACTATGAATCTATTAAAAGTCCGTTTTTACTTTATAGCACCCAAAACAAGGAATGATCTTCCACCTGGAATCTAGTCTCCTGAAATTCAAGGTCCCACTTGACATGTTTCTTTGAACAAGCCTTTAATCTTACTTCCTCTTGATCCCTGCCATCTCTCCTTATTCTGTAATTAACCTGTGGCGACCAGGTTAATTACGGTTTGACTGATTTTATTCTATTTGATTTTAAATTGCATATAGTTTACATTTTTGCTTTTCTTAGTGTATGAACTTATTACTTTCCTACTCTTATGTAGGGTTTCTTTTCTAATTATTTTTTAGTGTATGTACAGCATCTAGTCCCACATGTTGGACTGGGCTGGATATCAATAAATAATAAACATAAACACACCGTCTATAAAGTGGTTAGAGTGGCTTATGGGCTTGGGTCTCCTCTCTATGGTTCACTAGCCCGCCTACCAGGCTACTTAAGTTACGTGTGTGCAGCTGTACTAGGCTTTCCCATACCAGATACTGCTGTTCTAGAGACAGGTATATATGGTTTAATTTAGATCTTTGTGGGGTGGGAGGGGATTAGTGACCACTAAGAGAGTGTGAGGGTTCATAACCTAATCCTACAGTGGTGTTGCTTAGATTCTTTGAAAACAGGTCTAGCTCAGAATGTCTTATGTTCCATCCAGGATGTCTTTATTGAATTTTTTAAAATTTATAAAGATTCAGCATATCAAATCAAATGAAAAATATAAAAAATACAAACTGAAAAGCATAAAACAGAAAAGGTCATAGGGTGTCATAACATAACATAACATGAATCCAAATCTAATATAATAAAGAGCTAGCCGCGCATGCGCACTCCTATTTGCGTGTTCCGTGCGTGTAGGTCTGTGGCCGAAGGAGTGCGCATGTGCGCTAATACGTCACCAGCCGATCGCCACCACAAGCCAGACCGCAGCCAGACGCCGATCTCCGTTCCTCCTGTCGCCGCCGATCTCCGTTCCTCCTTTGCCGCCCACCCCCTTCTCTTCCCACGGACCCGAATGGCGATTCCAGCAGCGTGTGCATCAGTCTCCACACGCTGCTTCGGGCCCTACTACTGCCCTGATTTGCTCTGCCGTGTCTCTGATGATGTCATCAGGGACGTGCCAGAGTAAATCAGGGCAGTAGAAGGACCCGAAGCAGCGTGTGGAGACTGATGCAAGCGCTGCTGGAATCACCACCTTTGTAGTCCTGACCGCGGGAAGGGAAAGGGGGGGTAGAGGAAACACTAATGCTGCTGCACAGGGAACTGGTGGGGGGGGGAGGAAAATGGAGGGGGAGGGAATGCTGCTTTGCACAGACAGACAGAGAGAGGAAGGGAAACAAAGAAAATAAGAAAGACACAGGGGCAGGTGCACAGGGAACTGGTGTGGGGGAGGGAAATGGAGGGGGATGGAATGCTGCTTTGGACAGACAGACAGAGTGTGGAAGGGAGACAGAAAGAAAAGAAGAAAGACACAGGGGCAGGGAGATACACAGAAAGACATACAGGCAAAGGGGGCCAGGGACAGAGACAGACAGAAAGGACAGCGGGAGCCGCATCAGGAGGGGTGCGGGATGCGGCAGTGGCAACTTTTCCAATGGGTGCAACTGGGCGGCTGTCGGGAACCTCTGATCAGGGGCAGAGCAAGGTAAGAGTATCATAGGGATAAGAAGGAGGAGGGGGGTTAAAAAAGGAAGGGATGCCTACTGCTGGACAGGGGGAGAAGGAAAGAGATGCTGATGGACAGGGGGGGTGAAGAAAAAGGAACGGAGGACTAATGTTGGACAGGGAGAGAAGGAAAGAGGTGCTGCTGGACAGGGGGGAGGTAAAACAAAGGGAGAAGGGCTGCTGCTGCATAAGGAGAGCAGTGAAGGGGTGGTGGTGGACACAGGGGAGGTAAAAGGAAGGGAAAATCGACAGGGGGAGCAGGCAAGGGTTGGTGATGGACAGCCAAGGAAAAAGAAAGGCAGAAAGAAAGAAAGCGCCTAAGGAGAGAGAGAGAAAGAAAGAAAGACACATACACATATGTTCTAGCACCCGTTAATGTAACGGCCTTAAAGACTAGTTAAGTATAATACTGTACATTGATCATTAACGGCCTCTTTTAAAAAGCCGCGCTAGCGGCTGCGCAATGCTAACGGCCCCAAAGCCCATACAGATTTAAAGGGTTTCAGGGCTTTTGCCGTGCGGCAGCCGCTAGCATGACTTTGTAAAAGAGGCCGTATGTTTCAATAAACATTCCCATATGTGCCTAAATTTCTCCAAATTACCACATTTAATTGCATGAATCTTCTCATACTTACTATACATACATAACATATACACAAATCTCATCTCACTAGGAGTTCAAATAAATTAAAACTTATATTTCCTTCCCTTAGGGTAAAAATAGAACTTTCAAGAGATTCAGCCACTCTTTCATTTTCAAACTAACTGAGCTCTGGATTGAGTTACCGCTTTCACTTAGAAGTCTAGGCCCCTTCATTTTATTTTGGAAAGCTCTGAAAACTTTCTTGTTTACTAAACACTTTGGAAACTAAGCTATTGCATTCTTCTTCTATATTCATGTACTATACTTACATTACTATAAACCAAGTCGAGCACCTTTTTGGTTGAAGACCCGGTCTATAAAATTAAGTTTTCGTTTAGCTTAAACATATTACACCACGTATTATATTCTAATTTAGAAAAATTCTTCCAATTAATGAAATAGATTTAAGCTTTAGCATTAATAAGATCTTTAACAGTTGTGCTTTATGGGTAGTTAGAGAAGTCTGCATTCCCAAACCCACTAATATAATTATTGGATCAGACAGTATGGGCAACAAATGTGAAATTGTTGTTCATATCATATTCCATATGAACATTTGAATAGCATATGCTCCAATGTACCAGTCTCATCTTTACATGACCAACAAAGTTGTTCCTTGGATGCATCAATTCTACTATATGTAAATGAAGTGGAGTCCATAGCGCCTTGTGCAACAAAAAAAAAAAGGAGGACGGCATCATACATGCAGAAGAGACTATGAGGAAAAAATAGCCAAGGAGGCGAAGAACTTCAAACTGTTCTTTCGATATATTAATGGGAAACGACCCGCGAAGGAAGCAGTGGGACCATTGGATGACCACGGAATAAAGGGAGCGCTAAAGAAGGACAAAGCAATCTCTGACAAACTGAACACATTTTTTGTGTCTGTATTTATCGAAGAAGATCTACACAGCATACTGGAACCCATCAGGCTATATGCTGGAAATGAAGATGGATAGCTGACAGGATTGACGGTCAGTCTAGAGGAGGTGTGTAGGCAGATTGATAGGCTTAAGAGTGATAAATTCCAGGGACCGGATGGCATCCATCCGAGGGTCATCAAGGAACTGAAAGGGACCATAGCTGAACTGCTTCAACTATTAGCCAATCTGTCGATCAAATTGGGAAAGATTCCGGAATACTGGAAGGTGGCAAATGTTCCGTCAATCTTCAAGAAAGGTTTGAAGGGAGATCCTGGAAACTACAGACCGGTGAGTCTGTCTTCGGTACCGGGAAAGATGGTAGAGTCACTGATAAAGGACCACATCATTGATCACCTTGACGGACACAGGATGATGAGGACCAGTCAGCACGGTTTTAGCAAAGGTCGATCGTGTTTGACGAACTTGCTGCACTTCTTTGAGGGCATAAATAGACAGATAGACAAGGGTGACTCGGTCAACATTGTATATCTGGATTTCCAGAAGGCATTTGACAAGGTTCTGTATGAACGACTACTTCAGAAAAGTGCAAGCCACGGAATCGAGGGTGAAATACTCACGTGGATTAAAAACTGACTGGAGCATAAGAAACAGAGAGTGGGGGTAAATATACAATACTCGGACTGAAAGAGCATCACCAGTAGGGTGCTTCAACATCTTTATAAACGATCTGGACATTGGTACGACGAGTGAGGTGATTAAATTTGCGGACGATACGAAGTTATTCAGAGTAGTGAAGACACAGAGGGATTGTGAAGATCTGCAACGTGACATAATCAGGCTCGAGGATTGGGCATCAACATGGCAGAAGAGGTTCAATGTGGATAAGTTTAAAGTGATGCATGTAGGTAACAAAAATCTCATGCATAAATACAGGATGGCTGGGGCGGTACTTTGAGAGACCTCCCAGGAAAGAGACTTGGGAGTTATGATCGACAAGTCGATGAAGCCGTCCATGCAATGTGTGGCAGCGGCGAAAAGGGGAACAGAATGCTAGGAATGATAAAGAAGGGGATCACGAACAGATTGGAGAAGGGTATCATGCCGATGTACCGGGCCATGGTGCGCCCTCACCTAGAGTACTGCATCCAGCACTGGTCACTGTACATGAAGAAGGACATGGTACTACTTGAAAGGGTCCAGAGAAGAACGACTAAGATGGTTAAGGGGCTGGAGGAGTTGCCGTACAGTGAAAGATTAGAGAAACTGAGCCTTTTCTTCCTCGAACAGAGGAGATTGAGAGGGGACATGATCAAAACATTCAAGGTACTGAAGGGAATAGACTTAGTAGATAAGAACATGTTGTTCACCCTCTCCAAGGTAGTAGAAAACTGGAACGCTCTTCCAGAATCTGTTATAGGGGAAAACACACTTCAGGGTTTCAAAACAAAGTTGGACAAGTTCCTGCTAAACTGGAATGTACGCAGGTGAGGCTGGACTCATTTAGAGCACTGGTCTTTGACCTCAGGGCCACCGTGTGAGTGGACTATTGGGCAGGATGGACCACTGGTCTGACCCAGCAGTGGCAATTCTTATGTTCTTATGTTCTTAAAGGGGATAGATTCCGTAAGGAAGTTCTTCTTCACCCAGAGAGTGGTAGAAAACTGGAACGCTCTTCCGGAGTCTGTCATAGGGGAAAACACCCTCCAGGAATTCAAGACAGGAATCCTGCTGAACCGGAACATGCTCAGATAGGGCTAGTCTCAGGGCACTGATCTTTGATCAGAGGGCCGCCGCAGGAGCGGACTGCTGGGAACGATGGACCACTGGTCTGACCCAGCGGCAGCAATTCTTATGTTCTTATTTCCATACTAATTTCCATTTTGATTCATCTAAATTGGTATTCAAATCAAATTCCCACATTCCTTGCAAACCCCTTGGCGGTTTGACACACAAAATCCCCATCGTCGGTATGTGGGAGCCATTTTACTGTGCACGGAGACGTGTTTGCGAATTCCATGCTACAGGTTTGTTTTTCATTTAAATTTTGGGATTGAAATTTCACCAACTATTTCAACTACTTCATTCGAGTTTTCTTGTCTTGTAGTTTCGATCGGGCTGATTACACCCTGAGGCAGCAGAATTGTGAAATGCTGGCCACCATTGGTGTACCGATTGTGAAGATAAGTTATTTATACATTTTTTCTTCCATTTTAAATATTGCCAATTAGGTTTTTGCCTGACCACCTTAAACCACCATTGTGGGGTGGGAGAGTTTGTGTCTGAGGCTGTTTTCCCCTAGAGCTTAGGACCTCTTGCCTGTGCGTGTGCTGTTTTGTCACTGCCTTAGTTTGCACTGTCCACATGAAAGTGTTGTACATTATTAGTAGTGCATTTTCACTGATTCTGTATTTATTCAGTCAAGATATCTTTTTAAGACAGTTTTGCAAACATAAAAAACTGTAGTTCATAAAAAAACCTCATGCACATTCATGTGAAAGTTTGCAGTGGAGCTCATTTGAATTCCCTATCAAGCCTTTACTGAAAGAAAGCACAGATCCATGGGTAATCCCGTGGGTCAATACTTCATCCCCAATTTTACATGCAGCTTTAGTGAGAAACTTGCAAGTGTAGATTATATGTATGCCTGTGCAAGCCTCTCATATAAAAAAGCATTTAGTCAGGGCCTTGAATAGCTTTAGTGAATTGATCCCTTAATGCCATTTATGCATGTTCCCTAAGAAGGTAACTCAGCATGAAACATTGTTGGAGCACTGTGATAATTTGTTCTACTCCTTAATAAACTTTCAAGTATATTCTGCAAAAGAGATCTGTGTTTTTTTTTTTTATTGAAATTTCAAATAAAGCACAGCAAAGCAGATACCAATGCTCGAGAAGTCAATACTAAAAAAACGGTGGCATGTCAAAAGCGCACCAACAATCGTTTACCGACACCTGCGCACAGGACAAATGTGCGCCGCCGGTTCTGCCGCTTTTACGTCTTACCCTTAGCATTCTGAGGGAGGGGGTGTAGGGTAGAATCCCCCCCTACACTAATAACAGCTCGCACTCCCGCTGGGGGGGGGGTCCCACTACACTGAAAACTCCCAAATACTCCCGAACAGTGAGAGAATGGAAGTTTTCAGTGTACTGGGGGGGGGGTTCCCCCTCCCAACCACCCCAATGGGAGCACAACCAGTTATAAGTGGACTGGGAGGGGTTTCGCCCCCCACCCTCCTCAGAACGCTAATGATAAGGCATAAAAGCAGCAGAACCTGGCAGTACGCATTCATCCTGCATGCAGGTGTTGGCGCGCGATTATCGGCGCCAATGTCCAGCACGCTTTCGTTGGTGTACCAAAAAAACACATAAGAGAAAACAAAACACAAAATCAAAAGATGAAATTACAACCATTGCACTGAAGTTCACCACAATGGGGCAGGTTGGAACCAATAAGAGTACTGACAAGAAAAGCAGATATAAAATAGGCCCCATTTTATCAAGCCGTAGTAGTTGGTTTTAGCGCTGGCAGGTGAGGTAAATGCTCCAATGCTAATGGGAATTGAATGAGCCTCAGAGCATTTACCTTGCCGGCCAGCACTATAATGCTCTACCACAGCTTGATAAAAGGATGCTATAATTTAAAAAATGTAAAAAGGAAAAAGTGAAACTGCCTATATATTAAATATTGAAAAGCAAAACAATGATATGCTGGGTTTCTGGCAAAAGAAATCCACCTACAATAACGCCTATAGAGAAAAGGAATGGGACTTGATATATTGCCTTTCTGTGGTTACAATCAAACATAACATAACATTTTCCCCCTCTTTTACTAACACATAGCGCGGGTTTTAGTGCTGACAATGGCGGTAACTGCTCCGACACTCATAGCAATTCTATGAGCGTTGGAGCAGTTACCGCCACTGCCGGCGATAAAACCCACACTAAGCGTTAGTAAAAGAAACATGACAGCAGATAAAGGCCAAATGGCCCATCTAGTCTGGTGTCTGGTATTTCTTTCTCTCTCCGAGAGATCCTACATGCCTATCCCAGGCCCTCTTGAATTCAGACAGAGTCTCTGTTTCCACCACCTCTTCCGGTAGAGTGTTCCACGCATCTACCACCCTTTCTGTAAAAAAGTATTTCCTCAGATTACTCCGGAGTCTATCACCTCTTAACTTCATCCTATGCCCTCTCATTGCAGAGTTTCCTTTCAAATGCAAGAGACTTGACTCATGCACATTTATATTACGTAGGTATTTAGACGACTCTATCATATCTCCCAACTCCCGCCTTTCCTCCAAAGTAGACAGATTGAGATCTTTAAGTCTGTCACCAGACACCTTATCACGAAGACCACACACCATTTTAGTAGCCTTCTTCTGGACTGACTCCATCCTTTTTATATCTTTTTGAAGGTGCGGCCTCCAGAATTGTACACAAAAGGGGGAGGGGGTTATTTGTATACCTTAATACACCGTGAAGTTCGGGGCGGTTAACAGAAGTCAACTGAAAAATCATTCATAAAAGTTGAGGATACAAGTAATGTAGAAGTACAAATAATAAAGGATCATAGTAAGGTTGGAGTTTATTTATAGGAGTTTATTTATTTTCATTTCATTTAAAAAATTGTTTATTAATTTTAAACAGCAAAATGTAGCTGATACACAATGTAAGAAAATTTACATAAATTAGCAATATGTTCAGAAAACACCAAGAAAGTATATATAAATAACTTAAGACCAACCCGCCCCCCTAATAAACCCTCTCCCACCCACCTCCTATATGCGTAAAAAAATGATTTTGGACTAAAACCAAGTCCAAAAGGGTACATTTTATGCGAGTATGTTTAAAGAAAATTAACATATGTATCTAGCAGACTCCATGTTTCTTTAAAGTTTCTTTATTTATTAAAGTGGTTTATTTATAGGCACTTATTTTATAATCTCCACTGGCTCCCTGTATATTTTAGAATCCAGTTTAAATGTGCCTGTGTCACTTTTAAAATCCTCTGTGGTATTTTTACTTCCCTAGTTTCTTTATCTTGGAACTCTTATAGATTCTCTTTTGCAAGGGGTGATCAACTATTCAAGCTGCCTGTCCATTTAGTAAAGGTATTAAAAGAATCAAGACTCTTGGTCAATCTCTGTCTTTTAAGTTTACTCGACTTTGGAATGACCTTCCACTTCGCTTAAGAAGTTCTGGTTCCCTTCCCTTTCTTCATAAGTCTCTGAAAACCATTCTGTTTACTAAACATTTTGGAAACTAATCTTTCTTGATAATTCTTTATATACCTTTATTGGCCTAACTTAATCATTGTAAACTGAGTCGAGCTTTCCTGGATTGAAGTCTCGGTATACAAAACTAAGCATTAGATTAGATTAGATTAGATTAAGAACATAAGAACATAAGCAGTGCCTCCGCCGGGTCAGACCATAGGTCCATCCTGCCCAGCAGTCCGCTCCCGCGGCGGCCCAAACAGGTCACGACCTGTCTGAATCACCAGAAGGGGCCCCCTTGCCACCTTGGTTTCCCATTGAAGTCCTATCTTCCCATCGAAGTCCTAACCCTCCGGTCTTGCACATTCACGACCTGGTTGGGTTTCTATACTTATTACCTGGTTAGCTTTCTATACTTGTATTACATCCCAGCACCTCTCTCAGTATCCCACGATCCCTTTATCCCTCAGGAATCCGTCCAATCTCTGTTTGAATCCCTGTACCGTACTCTGCCTGATCACTTCCTCCGGTAGCGCATTCCAAGTGTCCACAACCCTTTGGGTGAAAAAAAACTTCCTTGCATTTGTTTTGAACCTATCTCCCTTCAGTTTCTCCGAATGCCCCCTCGTACCTGTTGTCCCCTTCAGTCTGAAGAATCTGTCCCTATCCACCCTCTCTATGCCCCTCATGATCTTGAAGGTCTCTATCATATCTCCCCTGAGCCTCCTTTTTTCTAGAGAGAAGAGCCCCAGCCTATCCAACCTCTCGGCGTATGGGCAGTGTTCCAGCCCTCTTACCAGTTTTGTTGCTCTCCTTTGGACTCTCTCAAGTACCACCATGTCCTTCTTGAGGTGCGGCGACCAATACTGAACGCAGTATTCCAGATGTGGGTGCACCATCGCTCGATACAATGGCATGATGACTTCCCGCGTCCTGGTTGTTATGCCCCTCTTTATGATGCCCAGCATCCTGTTGGCTTTTTTCGAGGCTGCTGCGCACTGCACAGATGGCTTCAGTGATGCATCCACCAGCACACCCAAGTCTCTTTCAAGTCTGCTGTCTCCCAACAATGCCCCCCCCAATTTGTAGTTGAACAACGGGTTCTTTTTCCCTATATGCATGACCTTGCATTTTTCCACGTTAAAGCGCATTTGCCATTTGTTTGCCCAGTCTTCCAGCTTGTCCAGGTCCCTTTGCAGGTCCTCACACTCCTCCCTGGACCTAACTCTGCCGCACAGTTTGGTATCGTCTGCAAATTTTATAATCTGGGGCAATGGAGTGTTAAGTGACTTGCCCAGAGTCACAAGGAGCTGCAGTGGGAATCCAACCCAATTCCCCAAGTTTTCAGGCTGCTGCACTAACTACCAGGGTATTCCTCAGTTTCAAATACTTAGGCACTATCATTGATTCTACTTTAATATTTGCACCCTAATTCTATGTATGGCAATCAAAACTGCATGCACAAATGTGGGCATGCACTTAAGTTGCACTTGCAGTTTAAGGGACAAATGGGTCAATAATTTTGCATCAATAATTTGGTGCTAATAATGTGGTAGTTCTTTAGTTTATTGCTAATAATGTGGCGCCATGGAACTTACAAGTCATTCTATACTTTTCTTGCCAGTTTTCATTTCATATCATTGAAACAAAAATTGTCAAGAAAAATGTGGAATAACATGTACATTTCATGACCACATTATTCTCTTCTTGGATGGGCTGAGAACTTTTCAAAGGCCCTTGATATATGTAAACCACTTTGAAAGTGTAATCACAAAAAAAGTCTTATAAGTCCCCTCCCCCCTTTACTTTAAATTTATAGAAGCATCTTTAGGTGCTGAGACCCACACATCAATTTTATGCACAGATCAGAATAGGGGACATGGCCATGGAAGGGGCATGGGTAGATTAGGGGCATTCCTGGAATTTGCATGTAGTTACAGAATATGGGAGATCTATGCCTAATTTAGCTGTAAGCATTTACAGTAGGTTTTGGTTGGTGTATATTATCATGGACCAAAAGCTATTCTGTACACAGCATCCAAATCTAAGCGCCATTTCTAGAATGACGCTTAGGCCCAGATTCTAAAAATGGCACCATAAGTTAGGCGGAGGTAGGCAGCCTACTGCTGCCTAGTTTAATTGCTTTAATCCATTACAAAAAAAGTAGGTGATGGCAAGCATCTACCTTGATAGGTGTTGGAATCACAGCTACATTGTGGTGCCTAACGGCACCCAAGATCAAAGTAGGCGTGGCTATGGCCAGAAATGACTTTTAGACACTGTTACGCCTGATTCTCAGTCAAACATAGGCACTGGTAATATAGGCCTTTAAAACCCTGGTCTACATTAATGGCTCCTAAGTTTGACATAAGCCGTGGTTCTAGTAACAGCGCCTATGTGTGATTGACACATGGCTGGTACCATTTTTGGAGGTGCCGGCCAATGTAGGCGCTCTTTCCAGAATCCGGGCCTAGTGCTAATTTTTATTGCTACACAAATTTGGGTACCATTTGTATAATTTAGTCCTTAATTAGCATTTGTATAAGAACATAAGAACAAAAGAATAGCTCTACTGGGTCATTCAGATGGTCCATCTTGCCCAGTATCCTACTTATAACCTGGATTAGCCACTATTGTAAGTATCAATACTCCATGTTACTGATCCCAGAGATAAGTAGTAAATTTTCCCCTGTCAATCTTGGCGGACTGCCTGTCACTGGCTGAATATCGGGCCCATTATATTCAAACTTTTCTTTTCTTTATAGTTTTAAACTAAGCATAACATAATAACATACAGAATTTCATCACAATATATGGGAAAAATGAATACAAAGAACAAAGGGCCAGAACACAGAAAACTACTTGTTCTGCCTCCACTTTCACAGAAGCAAATTGCCTCTGTAAACAGAGAGAATGTTTCTTTAATCCATGATCCCAGAGTCCTTTGCTGTATCTCTGGTGGACTGATACCCCTCCCTTCTGCTGATTTTCTCGTTTTTATGTGTGTGCGCGTGTAAAAGCAGATTCCATTGTTAACTAGCACATGGTTTAAAAAAACATTGTTTCCCCTTCAGGTTTACACTTTTGTATCTACTAGTCTAATCACAAACTAGTGAGAGATGCTATAATTAGACTAGCAGATAGCCTGTGCTAAACATTCCCAGCTTTCCCTATCTATAGGATGGGCTGGTTGAGTGTGTATTCTGTGAGAGAAAAAACCTTTAGGAACAACTGAATGTGAGTTTATTTTAAGTTTATATTAAAGACGTTTATTTAAGAAATCAGAGTCCAGCTTGGTAATATTATAGGCTACAGATTCAACGAGTTTAGCTGTCTGAGATCCTCTGAGATAAGCTTCAGCACAGAGCTAAAATAATATGCATTCCTTCATACAGTGAGACACCACAATAAAATAAATACAAAATATAGGTGAATGTACTCCCATATGAATAAGGTCACAAACCAATTTTCCCTCACAAAATTCAATTACAGAATTGAATCCAAGATCTTATAATACTGTTCCAGCTGATCTTGCCTCTCTACCATCAGTCTTTCCTATTTAGAAATCAAAGAGAAGCTCACCAGAACTAAGGACAAACACTATTATTATACTTTTAATCATGCAAAACTTTTAGGACTCCTTTTACAAAGCAGCGGTAGAGGTAAATGTTCCGAAGCTCAGGAATTCTATGAGCTTTAGTGCATTTAGCTTGCTGGCCTGCAATAGAAACCTCTACCACAGCTTTGTAAAAGCCAGCATTAATGTCAATCATAGGCATCGGAACATGGAGGGGGGGGGCACAGGGGCCATAACCACCCCCCAAAATTGGCGATGGTTCGGTTCCTCCACCTTAGCTCCTGGCAGCTGTAATTTTACATTTTTAAAAATCTTCCTCCCCCTCCCCCCAGTGGGACCCTGCAGCTCGACCTCTTCAGCTCCGGACTCCCTCACACATGCTCCCCTGGGTCGCTTTTATTTTAAAATGTTCTAGCAGCTGCAGCACATGAGTCTTCTGCTGTTGTGCCCTGGAAGTCTTAATTCAGCAGCCGCCCACCTGGGCGGGAATAGGAAGTCACTGTTGAATTAAGACTTCTAGGGCAGGCCGACGGCAGAAGGCTCGTATCATAGATGCTGTGCCACAGCTGCTGGAACATTTAAAATAACAGCGACCTGGGGGTGGGGGTGAGTCCAGAGCTGAAGAGATCATGCTGCATGGGCTGGACAGATGTTGCAAGGGCTGGGTTAAGTGGGAAAGCAGGTTAGAACAGATGTTGCAAGGGCTGGGGGGAGGTGGGAGGGGGTTGGGAATGACAGATGCTGCATTGGCTGGGAGGGGGTTGGGAAGGACAGATATTGCACAGACTGGGAGGGGGTTGGGAATTACAAATGTACGGGCTGGGAGATTGGAAAGCAACATGATAGTGGTGGGAGAGGAGGGAAAGAGAAATATTACATTGGGAGGGAGGACAGATGACTCAAAGAAGGGAGAGATCTCAGATTCTGGAGAAGGGTGATGGAACAAGAGAGAAAGAGTTGTCAGACCATTGGAAGGGGAAAGAGAGATGCCAGACCAGAAAAAGGAAGGAGAGAAGAAAGAGATACTAGACTGCGAGAAGGAAATAAGAGAGATGTTAGACCATTGGAAGAGGGAGAGAAGGAGATAGAGATGCTAGACCATATGATGGAAGGGGAAGATAGAGATTTCAGGCCACTGGAGAGAGAGAGAGGAGATGGTGCACAGCAATGGGTATGGCAGGGAAGAGAGATAGAAGAAATGCTTCTTATGGGATAGATGGAATAGGGGAGAAGAAAGAGAAAGAAGATGGTACACATGGATAGATGGGAAGGGAAGGTAAGACATGGAAAAGTAGATTTTGAGAAGAAAGCAGAAAAATGTCAGAAAGTTGATTGTTAAAAGTTAATGCCAAAGATGAATGCAGGGCAGAGAGTGAAGGAGAGAAAACAGCAAATGGTTAAAAAGACTATGGAAACACAAGAGAACAGACAGAAAGAAATGCAACCAGAGACTTTGAAATGATGATTAGATTACCAGACAACAAAGGTAGGGAATATGATTTTATTTTCAATTTACTGATTGAAATGTGTCAGATTTGAGATTTTATATCTGCTATGTATATTTTGCACTGTTCAGAACGAAATTAATTTCCTTCTATTTCTCAGGTGTTATAATGCATGTAGAGTTTGGCATCTTAGGTTTCATTTGTATATATTAGAACTTTTAGTTTGTGTTCCTGTGTTTGCATAGGGGTATTATCTGTGTTCTACAATGTGTTACCAAAGCCAGGTGTTCTGGTAGAGATGAATGTTGAGAAGCATACAGTGTGCTTTGTGTAGTTTAATTTTGTGGTTAACCATTATATGTTGTTAATAAGATTATATTGTGTGTATGTTTGAAAAATGAATGGAAAAATTTATATTACAATTAATGCTATCATTATTATGGAGGTGGGGTCAGGGGCAGAGCTTGCGTGGAGTCAGTGGTGGAGCTTGGGTAGGGTTTGGATGGAACTTTTGCCCTCCCCCATACAAAAAAGTGTTCCGCTGCCTATGATATAAATCATCATTAGTATATCAAATATTCTTTTAGTAGAATTGGGAATGCTGTAAGGTAAACATAAGAACATAAGAATTGCCACTGCTGGATCAGACCAGTGGTCCATCATGCCCAGCAGTCCGCTCACACGGCAGCCCTCTGGTCAAAGACCAGCGCCCTGAGACTAGCCCTACCTGCGTACGTTCCGGTTCAGCAGGAACTTGTCTAACTTTGTCTTGAATCCCTGGAGGGTGTTTTCCCCTATGACTGTCTCCAGAAGAACGTTCCAGTTTTCTACCACTCTCTGGGTGAAGGAGTGTGTGGCGCAGTGGTTGGATCTACAGCCTCAGCACCCTGGGGTTGTGGGTTCAAACCCCGTGCTGCTCCTTGTGACTCTGGGCAATTCACTCAATCCTCCATAGCCCCAGGTATGTTAGATAGATTGTGAGTCCACCGGGACAGATAGGGAAAATGCTTGAGTACCTGATTGTAAAAACCGCTTAGATAACCTTGATAAGCGGTATATCAAATCCTAATAAACTTAAAACTTAAACTTAATAAACTTACGTTCGTACAGAATCTATCCCCTTTCAATTTTAGAGATTGCCCTCTCGTTCTCCCTACCTTGGAGAGGGTGAACAACCTGTTCTTATCTACTAAGTCTATTCCCTTCAGTACCTTGAATGTTTCAATCATGTCCCCTCTCAATCTCCTCTGCTCAAGGGATAAGAGGACCAGTTTCTCTAATCTTTCACTATACGTCAATTCCTCCAGCTGCTTAACCATCTTAGTCGCTCTTCTCTGGACCCTCTCGAGTAGTACCGTGTCCTTCTTCATGTACGGTGACCAGTGATGGACGCAGTACTCCAGGTGAGGGCGCACCATGGCCCAGTACAGCAGCATGATAACCTTCTCTGATCTATTCATGATCCCCTTCTTTATCATTCCTAGCATTCTGTTCGCCCTTTTCGCCGCCGCCGCACATTGCGTGGATGGCTTCATCAACTTATCGATCAGAACTCCCAAGTCTCTTTCCTGGGAGGTCTCTCCAAGTACCGCCCCAGACATCCTGTATTCGTGCATGAGATTTTTCTTACCGACATGCATCACCTTACACTTATCCATGTTGAACCTCATCTGCCATGTTGATGCCCATTTGTCAAGCCTGATTATGTCACTTTGCAGATCTTCGCAATCCCCCTGCGTCTTCACTAGATAGGCAGACAAAACTTAATATCAGATATTTAAACTCTGACGGAGTGGATATGAGGTATCTTCAGTTTATTATTCTTTCCCACAGCTCTAGCCAGAACTATTTTAAATTGCTACAAGAAAAGGAAACGTGTTTAATAGTTCTAATTGCACACTGACAAGTCCAACAGAAGTTGGAAAGAATGTGATCTATCTGATGCTGTTTGACTAGGGTCCAGACTGCCTTATGTATCCAAAGTATGAATTTTGTAACAGGGTCTGTGTTGTTGGATTAGAAGTTTGTGTTGGCTTGCTATTCACTATGAGTTACTGAACACAATTTGTAATGTAATAAAATCTAATTTTAATAACATTGCAGCCTATTTGACCACTAGTTGTTACTTTTATTTTTGTATAAAGGTTACCTAGTAAGAACATATGAGTGCCTATGCTATGAAGCAATATTTTATTTTTATAGAGAACATAAAAATATATAGTACTTTAAAAATTAAAGCTAAACAAATTATTTAGTCCTATGTTCTGCCATATGGACTTAGGTAAAGTACAAAGAATTTCAGTTAATACAGCCATCTGTTTATGTAGTCATCTGACTATAAATATGAAAAATTATAAACACACACACACACACACATTTTCCAATACCCCCATTTGTCCATACATATGAGGTAATACAATCTCTTTGAAAGCTGTAATTTTGAAAACTTTTCTGAGTGTGGGGCTCACTGCAATGACCAAACCTCCCCAGCACAAAAATAATGCAGCACTAAGTTTAAGCGCTCCTTTTTCAAAGGTGCGCTAGCGTTTTTAATGCACGCACCGGATTAACGTACGCTATAACGTGCGCTAGCCAAAAATCTACCACCTGCTCAAAAGGAGGTGGTAGCGGCTAGCGCGTGGGGCAATTTGGCGCGCGTTAAGGCCCTAGTGTGGCTTTGTAAAAGGAGCCCTAAATCTTCATCCAGATTAGCAAAGAATAAAGCGAGGTTATGAATAATCACACTGAGTCTTCTAAATTATAAAATTAAGTTTATTGATCTATGCACACTGCCGTGCCCTATGATGGTGTGCAGGTGGACATGAGCGGTTTTTACTGCTCATTCTGCTATTGCTGTTAAGTGTTGGAGTGTTCTTTGTTGCGCTCCTGATTGCTTATTCCCTCACACTGAGGCCAGGGCATAGTCACAGTTATTATTATTATCATTATTATTTTGTTGGTAAGTGTTTCATTTAAATACAAGTGTGTCATGGGGGAGGGAGGGGTCTCACTGTTTTGCCTAATTGACTCTACAGCTCTTTGTTTGGAATCTTTCAAGTATCTATAGCAGGTTTTAAAAAAAATTAATTATTGATTTTCAATTTGAGTACAAAATTTATTTCCCCCCTACCTGGATATGTGTGCAAATCAAATAGGAATAAAGGCATTATACAACTAATCAGCAGTTTTTTGAGATTTCTTTTGTATTGATTTGGAGCAAAGACATATAGGCATCTCTGCAGCTTTATAAAATAGCACTTAAGCAGAAGCCTACTTTCCTAAACCAGGCGCTCTGTTATAAAACTACCTTCCATGTGTCTGCACTATGACAGGGTATCAAAAGCCCAAGGTGCAGGGTAGAATGAGCCGTGGCTAACGCCATGTCATTTAGAATGTCTGTGCAACTACAATGGCACAATACATAGTCAGACCATACTATTGTACCATTTGGTTTCAAAATTTAATTTTATAATGTGAGAAGGATTTATTTGAAAACTCATTTGATTGGGGATTGAATCTTTATTGGAATCTCAATTTTTTTTAAAAAGCCTTTTTCATGGCTCTGTCAATAGACGGCATGCGCTTCAGCTCAAGAAACTGAATAATCAATATTTGGATGGGTCTGTTGCTCACATTTATTTCCAAATGAATGTGATTAGTCTTATTTATAACTCAACAACAACAAAAAGGGTTTCAATATATGAATCTGAACAGTTTATTTGGTTTCCTTTAAAAATGTACCTTTTGCCAGAAAAAAACTATCACTTTTGATTCTTTTTTTTTTTTTTTTAACAATAATTTAGGGCTCCTTTTACGAAGGTGCGCTAGCGTTTTTAGCGCGCGCACAAGATTAGCACGCGCTAGCTGAAAAACTACCACCTGCTTAAAAGGAGGTGATAGAAGCTAGCGTGTGCGGAATTTTAGCGCGTGCAATTCCACGCATTAAGGCCCTAACGCACCTTTGTAAAAGGAACCCTTAAAGAAGAAACGTCCCATACCTTGTCTATCAAATAGTGAGAATTTGTAGAAAACAAATCAATGTTCAAAAGGGTTTCACTGGGGAGGAGAAACTCTGCCCGGATAAATTCAACTCTCTCAGATAAGGGCACTGCTAGCAGATGGTCGGTCACCATGTATCAAAATATCTAACAGGTAACTTTTTGTTTTTTTGGTGGGAGATGGAGTTATCACATATAGCTATGGAGTCACAGAATGCATCAAGAAGAAGTTAAATAGGAATCAGATATGGTGCAAAGGGAAGGCTACAGAGATCTAGATTATTCACATGTACGGTTTAGGGCAAATGGCAAAATAAAACTCTCTCTCTCTTCAGAAGATCACAAGAATAAAATCTGGCACCTGAGGCTGCTTCAAGCCACATGACTCGAGGAGGTGTGAACAGATATGGAGCAGTACACAGGTCAGTACAGCTAACTCAGTCTGTCACAGGCACATGCATTTACTTTATCTGGATATTTTCTGATATAGCTTCTTCATCCTACCTCTGTGGACCATTTTCACAGAAGGTGCTTTTAGGCCTAACCCCATGCATACATATTAGGATGAAAATCACTTGAAAGAAAGGCTTAAATCTCTAATTGTTGGATGTTAAAGAAGCAGATCCGCACAGTATCAAAAACACAATGCTTCTTAATAAAAATGAAAATAAAATAAATTATTTATGGTTATCTTTATTTCATTAGTAGTTCTGTCCTCCACTAATTCTTCTTAACAGAATAGTTATCTGCATATGTTCAAAAAATATATATTCATGACTCATTTGCCATTCATAACTCAATTAACTCAATTAGTTGGAATAAGACTTCGGCGGCTACATCTGAACACAATATTTCAGTTCAGTTCAGGTTTCCTGTAGCTAGCCTCTTCACTGGTCAATCCTCCACTGCATGCAAAGTATCATTTGTTATATATTTTTACTTTTGACTTTTTAAAATAATATATAAATAGTGAAATAATTCACTTAGCTTATTTTTAAATGCTGTTCTGGGACTCTGACATGAATTCATGTTTTGCCAAAGTAGCTGTTTCAAGGAGAACCAAAGCAGTCTTCTTTTCCTTACTTTTCTTACAAAAGGGTCTGTTGCCCTTATGATAGCTCCTTTCAGTTTTGCTCACTGCTTTCCTGCTTCTTCCAGATGTTCCCATTCCAGACAACAGTTTCTTGATATAAACCCTCATCTGAACAATGTTGGGTTTTTTTTAAGTTCAATAAATTTTATTAGAATTTTCAAATAACAAAAGATGATGAATAACAGCAATTGATAAACAAAATAAATATAATAGCAATTCTTAAAATAATATCATTTACAACAAAAAAAAAAACCAATATGGGGCTCATAACCGAAAAGGAAATACATCTAAAAAAAACAGCCTAAATCAGCACTTAGACGATCAGTGAGACAGGTCGTCCAAGTGCCAATAATCGAACTGAGTTTTAGACGTATTTAAAAATGACTTAGGCCTTCACACTGCTAGTAGTTGAGCAAAAAAATGTTTCTTCCCGTTTGTTTTAAATGTATTTCCATGTAACTTCATTGAGTGTCCTCTAATAAAAAAATTGTTTCACTTGTACCATTTCTACACCATTCTGAATTTTGTAGCCCTCGATCATATCCCTCCTTAGCCATCTGTTTTCCAAGCTGAAGCGCCCTAAACTCAGATGGGTGGATGGGTAGACTAGATGGGCCATTTGGCCTTTATCTGCCTTCATGTTTCTATGTTTAGTTTTTTCTCATATGAGAGCAGTTCCATCCCTTTTATAATTTTTCTTGGAACCTTTTTCTGATTCTGCTTTATAGTTTTTCGAGATGCGGTAACCAGAACCAAATTCAGGACACAAGGTGAGGCCACACCATGAAGCAATACAGAGGCATTATAATATTCTTGGTTTTATTTACCATCCGTTTCCTAACAATTCCTAGCATCCTGTTTTCTTTTTTGGCTGATGCTGCACACTGTGACTGTAATGCCTCCTGCTTCCTTCACAATTATATAGATGTTTTCCCGCTTAGTCTTTTATGGAATGGCTTTGATTTTTCTCTGTTACTTTTTTGAAATGTTCATCTCTCATTTCTCTTTATGAATGATACCAGTGGAAATGTTTCTTTCTCATTAACATCTCATATAGTCCAAAAACCCTCTTTGAAGACAACTTCTCTTGTACTGTCTTTCGTAACGCAAATTACAACTTTCATCCAACTTTTTGAGTCAGCAGAGTTTGCCTGCAAATTTGCTAAACCTGTAGGTCTAATAACCTATTGGAACTGGTTCACATTAAACAGAGCTTGTTTAATTTTTTAGAGCATCCGAAAAGTTTGCTTCATTGCAGATTCTTATTTCTAAGCTCAGCATTGACTGTTCTCTTTGTTTAATATCTTTCAGTGCACCCAGAGTTTGCGGTGATTTAGCTTAGTGAACATACTGCTGTTTGGTTTTGCTTATTTGTCATTGCAAATGATGAAGAATGAGGACTTCCAGTTCTTTTATTTCTTCAAAACAGGAAAACACAAGTAGCTAGGAGGCAAAACATTTGTCAGTTGTTTGGATTTCTGACAACATTTGTAGTGAAATAATTTCTTAATATCAAAATACTTTAAAATAAAATTCTGTTGCCTTCCCAATGGAGATCTGATATGTTTATTCATTATATATATATATATGTGGAGGGGCATAATCGAAAGGGACGTCTAAATCCGTTTACGTCCATCTCGCAAGTCGTCCAAAGTTTAAAAAAGCCTAAGACATATTTTCGAAAGAGACGTCCAACTTTTTTTTACTTTCGAAAATCATCTAATCCTGCCGATCTGATCATCCAAGCCGCTAAATCGTCCATCTTTATACCACATTTCCATCCAACTTTCAGTCCAAGTCCAAAACGCCTAGAACAAGCCCTGTTGGACATGGGAGGGGTCTGCAAAGTGATGGACTGCACACCCAGACATGCCACCTAAATAGTGGGGTACCTTACAGGGCAATGCTGTGAACTTCACAAAAAGGATGCCATGGCTTCTCCTCACTACATCTCCCTTATAGGTGACAGGGAGCCCCCCAAACCACCTCCAGAATCCCCTAGAGCCACTTATCTACCACCCTAATAGCCCTTGTGGCTTCAGGAGCCACTTATATGCCAGTAAAAAAGGGTTTTGGGAGTGTATAGGGGAGTGCACATATTTAAGTATCAATGCAGTCATTACAGGGGCTTATGGGCATGGATCCTCTTCTCTATGGGTCCATAACCCACCCCCAAGGCGACTTAAGCTGCCTCTGGACTGGACGACTAGGCTTTCCTATGCCAGGTGATGATGGTGTGGAGGCTGAAATTTAAAGTTGTGAATAAAATTTTTATGGGGTGGGGGGGTTGGTGATCACTGGGGTAGTGTGTGGAGGTCTATGTTATGTGTTTGAAGTGCTTATCTGGTGACTTTAGGTGGGTTTTTGTGACTTATGGTCTAAATCACAACGTCCAAGTTCCGTCTAGGCTCTGTTGTTAAACTTTCGGTTATACATGCTGTACGACTAAGTCTAAGTTAGCCCACGTCCCGCCCAACTCCCACCCTCGACACGCCTCCTGAAATGCCCCGTTTAGCGTTGGACATTGAGCGGCACTATGAAGGCCTAGGTCGTTTAGAAATACGTCCAAAACCCATTTTTATTTTCGGTGCTTGGACGTTTTTGAGAAATGTTCGTCCAAGTGCCTACTTAGGCCGGTTTTTTGGATGTTTTTCTCTTTCGATTATGAGCCCCATACTGTATATACAGTATATCTATCTATCTATATCTATATATCTATATCTATGTATAGATATTGTAGCCAGGCCGGTACCTGTAGTCCAGGCCACCACGGCCCCGCTCCTTGTAAACTGCTCCGACGTGCCTCCCCAACTGAGAGAGGTCCTGCTGGATTCTATTCACTAGCTTCTCAGTGAAGCAAAACAAAACAAAAATGAGTCAATGTTTATCAAACATGAATTATCCACTTTATTTGATGGTATGTTTAGCTGGGCATAATAACTTGCTCCACAAATACACACTCTTAAAGCAAATACTTTAACTTAGGAACTCAGGCTAGAGTGGTTTCAAAAGGCAAAAGCAACCACTCAGTCTTTTCATCAGGTAAGTAGTCAAGTATCAAAACGTCCAAGAAAAAAAAATAAAAGAGTGTAAACAGTTCTTTTCACTGGCACACCAAGTCCAATTTCTCTGCACCGCTGAAACTGTTCAGGTGCACAAGCCTGTCGCTGTTCTGGCTTCTTCCCCAGCCAGCTCTTCAGGAGTTGGTGAGGGGGAGGGGAAGCAAGAGAATTCACCTAACTTAATCTGTATAACAGACTTGCCAATAATGGCCCCACTATCCCAACCGGATGTATAGTGAATTCTTCCCCACTTACTTCCCTTGGGTTCCCTCACAACCCTGACACAATCAGTCAGCTTCAACTTCAGCTGACTCATTTAAACTTGAAAAAAAAAACGTTGTTTTTTTTTTTTTTCTTACTGCTTAATTCAAGCAGGGCAGATACAGCCAGCACAAGTCCTGCAATGGGGTTTTCCTTACAACCACCCTTTTCCTAAGCAGTGCAAAACCCTCAAGCTCAACAGGGAAAATGAACAAACAATCCCTAGACCTGTCACTTAACTGACTTCCATAAGGTCTTCTTCAGAGAGACTGGAACTTTCAACACATTCCATGGGTTCCTCCCCAGTAAACTGCCCGGCCACCGTGTCAGCATCAGGCTCCTGCATTTCCCAGTCTCTTCCCTCAGGAGTACATTCAGGAGGGTTCCTTTCCTTGGCTGGCTCTGCAAGGACTGCCTTTCTTCTCCCTAGAGCAGCCTCCAAAGTAGTCAGAGGAAACTGCCCTGCCCTCTGGAGGGGAGGAGCTTTTGGCTTACTCTCCCTGCCTGCCTTTGGGAGCCTAATTATCCCCTTCAGCTGATGATCCCCAGGGAAAGAAAGGTTTCTCTGGGGCTGTTGTGGGCTGTCCCAACTCTCCTCTTCTCCTCCCTGGAGATCAGACCTGTCTGCTACAAAGGGAAACCTGGGTTTTTCCCTAGGCTTGGTCACAATCCTATCCCCGTGATTTGCCCTCCGGATCCCCGGGCCAGGTTTAACAATAGCCTGCCCTGGCGAAAGCTGCACTGTAGGGATAGGATTGTGACAATATATATATATATATATACATTTACTAATGTCTACATTTGCCTGTTTATATTTTCTAATGTAATAACTAGAGAAGTCAGAATTAGAATGTTATTACTACACCGAGGGCTCCTTTTACTAGGCTGCGATAGAGGTTTTAGCACAAGTTAGATGCTAACACCAGCATTGAGCTGGCGTTAGTTCTAGCCACATAGCGTGGGTTTAGCATGCGCTGCAATTCAGCACGCGCTAAAAACACTTTTGCGGCTTAGTAAAAGGAGCCCTGAATGTATGGTTAATTTTAAAGCCCCATTTTGTATAGGGCTTCTATGTGGAACTTCCAAGTTAAGGCCAGAGAAAGCTTAATTATTAGGGGGGCGGGAATTGATCAAGGAATGCTAACCAATTTAGCACATGCTAACTGATTTAGTGCACGCTAATGATTAGGCATGCTAAATGCCAAGATCCCCATTATATACCTATGGGCATCCTCGTATTTAGCATGTGTTAATCGTTAGCACCTGTTAAATCTGTTAATACCCCTTGATAAAATCCCCCCCAAGGCAGACTAGACAATTGACTATGGTGCAGCCTATGGAGGAGGGGTAGAAAGGAACAACTGCAGTCAAAGAACATGCATAGATTCTGATAATCACAACTCCAAGAACTATCAGTATGTGCTTTTACATGCATAAAAGAGAGAAGATATCAGTAACTTTAGGTGTATTCAAGTAAATGGCTTTTAGAAATTATTTGCTTTATATGTACATATTAAACAGTGTGATGTCCATTTTTTTCTTTGTAATTTAAGGGGGAAGTTATCAACATGAGCAATGTTGTCAGGCTATTTTACCACAAATCAGTTAATTTTACTACAGGATCTTATTACATAAAATAACTCAACAGTAGCCCATGTTGATAAGTTACCTCCACTTATTCTTTATTGCTGAAAACTCAATTGTTTGCCAATGCCTTCTTATGCTATGATGTATTTCAGTTGATAATCGCCTTCTAGAATTTTGCTGACATCAATGTATGATTTAAAGCTTGTTTGTACTTCTGAATTGATTGAATTTGTGTTCTATCCCTATTATAAGAGGGATGATTAACTATGTTGTCTTGACATGTCTATATTATATGTGAGAATCGAAGGGAAACAAGATTCTATGTATGTGATATGGAAACCACATTGTTGTATGCGGTATATAAATTTTTAAATAAATAAATAATAAATACAATGTCCTCTTCTAATATTACTAAAGGGTCCTTTTTATTAAAGTATGGTAAAGTAATATAACATAATACTTCATACACCTCGCAGTTCTATGCAGTTAACATACAGAAAACTGTGTATTCACAGAGAATTGGCTTGATGTACAACTAGGGGATCATGTGTTTATGGTGAGAAAGGAGTTGTGTTTATTGGGAGTTGTATTAAATAGTCAACTAACAACGGAGGCCCAAATCACATATGTTATTCAAGCAGTATTCTCTCAATTACATCTTTTAAGAAGACTAAAATCATTGACTTCAATGAGTAAATTTAGAAATATTTTAGCTTAGCTGACACAGAGCCTTTGAGTCTATCGCTCATGAGGCCCTGTTACTACCACTCCTCTGACGCAAATGTGTCAAAGTGGGTGGAGCCGACAGGACCTACCCGAGTGTGTGGATGTGAAGGCGGAGGGGGGCATGCCACTGGAGGAAGGGGGGGCAGGAGACCCACACTGTGTACCTCCCACAAGCAGCTTGTATACCTCTAGAGGTACATGTACCGCATGTTAAGAAACACTGGGTTGGGGAATCACATTGCCATCAGCTGATCGCGCCAAGGGAATCTTCCTGCCATGATCAGCTGAGCGGCAGCATCAAGGAACGCCTCCCTCCCCAGAATGTTTGCAGCAGGAGGGATATTCAATTCCTCCTGCTGGAACTCTCAATACAACCCTACCCCCACTGTGATAGGCAGGAGGGGTGCCTACTCCCCCGTGCCAGTAGGCCCTCAAACCCATGATCCCCCCCAATTGTTTATACCCCCAAACCCCCCACTCCAACACCTCCAGACACCAACTCCTACCCTGGCAGGAGTGGAGTCACTTGGCCCACCATGACAGTGGCAGGGCCAAAGAACAATCATTGGTGGCTATGATAGTATTTTCGTTGTGTCTCTGATTGCTAGCCTTCAAAGGCCAGCACTCCCTACTGCACTTACCGCATTAACTGGGTTGCACCTAGGATTACTTTATGGTTCCAGAAAAACAAGGATGGATTGAGACATCCAAGTTTTACATCCATTGTTTTCAATGGAAGTAAAACCCAGATGTCTGAATCTATCCTCCTTTTTCCGGAGCCGTATGGTAACCATGGTTGTGCTGGCACTGCCAATTAGGGTGTGGTTAGTATGTGAGCCTTTACCACCTAAAAAATAGGTGGTGATAGATGCCCACACGCTAATAGTCACATGCTAATGGGAAAATTAGCTAATGGCCATCAATTTAAAAAAATAGAAAAATTGGTCATTTTATCCATGTGGGAATAATGGCCTTAGTGTGCAGGCATGACCTGTGTAAGCACATGCTAATATGTGCTAATGAATACATACTCCCGATCAAAATAGAAATGTTTCTGATTAGATACCCACAAGTATGTTATTGGTATTCTAAAATACAAGCAGAAATTTTTTTTAGCTGTTTCCTTCAAAATTCTTATTTTTTTAAATCATATTTCAGGAATTGGATATTAGCAGACTGGAAATGCTAAAATGAATTGGCATTCTTTAAAATTAAACTGAGAGCATAACTGAACTTTACAAGCAGCTTATTGACATGCTTCCTAGTATGTAAATAATATGTCATAAGATAGGGCAGATCAATATTGTTGATTCAGACCTTCAAGTACACTTTCTACCCTTTTCAAAATGTTTGAGAATTTTAAATTAAAAGCATAAATCATATTGATGTAACTCAGAGCTCACAAATGATTCAGGCTTTGATATTTCTTTTAGAGTCTGCTAGGGCAAAACCTATCCAGCAGTCAAGCTGAACTGCTTGACGTAATCTAACTGAAATGGAACAGGCATCTTTAATTCACACAATACATCCACTAATGATTAAAATGGGTATGTCATTTAAGAGCATAACTTGCTTGTTTCAAATAATAGTTTGAAATCACATATTCAATCATTCAAATAGTGAAGGAGTCAGCTGGATGTCTTTGACCTTTTTTTTTAATTCTTTATTCATTTTTTAATCTTACAAGTGTACAAATAATAAAACATTTAAAATTAAATACATCACTTGAATTTCTTTCTAGTATAACATCAAATAAATACATTTATTCCCTTCCCATCCACCCTTTCCTTTAGCATTTAATAAAAAATATACAAATATAAATATTATTTTCTATTGATTAAACCTACAGTAAACTTTAATTTACCCTCCTCCCCCCATTTGCAAATATACTTTTTTTTAAAGTCAAACAGGAACATTACTGCTATCAGCATTATGATCTTCTTTAGAGAACTCATGAATTTATATCTCGCTCCTTATTCTTGTAGAAAGCTGACCTAAGGTTCAGGGTTACATCATAAATATGTTTCAATGGTCTCCTTATTACCTGACCTCCAGCAATTGAATCTATCAAAGCACAATGTATCCCGACATTCTAAGAAATTTCAACACTTAGTAAATAAGATTTGTCTGCAACACCTCAAGTGAGATTTGAGGGAAGTTTGAGTTAACAGGCTTGCTGTTTCTATTATGTATTCTGATTTGTTCATTTTTAGTTGCTCTAAGGTTCAGTGGCTGGGTTGTGTTCAATTTCAAAAGTACAGTACATACAGTATTTTTAAAAAACTTGCACAGTAAGGATAACTATGGCAAATTGTAAGCTGTAAACTGTGTATTATATATGTTTATCTATAACCCGTTCTGAGCTCTTTGGGGAAAATGGGACAAAAAATGAATTAAATAAAATATTGTGCAAGAGAAAGAGGCACAGGTATCAGCAGTGAGAGATGTGACAAAAAAAAATCTCTACCAGTCTGCTGCACTTGCCATTAAAGATTTCCAAAAGAAACCTATGTTATGTTCCTGGTTTCTTCCCAATAGCTGGCAGCTCAGATGTATACTTGGTAATGTGGATAGGTGTAACTGCAGTAGCACCCCGGAAGATCACAGGCAGGAGAGATGCCCAGTCCCACATGCTGGACACCCTACCCCTCTGAAGATCACCAGCAGGAAGTATGCCCATTCCCTCTTTCTGGAACCCCCTTACTCCCTCCGACTGGCAGACCTGTCTCCACAGAATGGTGGGCCTTCCCCTTCCTGGTGCATCCTGGATTGCCTGGGGAGGGGTCTAAGGCCTTGATTGATCCAGGTGCCTAAGGCCCCTCCTATGGAGGGTAGCCTAAGGGATCTGGCCAATCAGAATCTTAGGCCACTCCCAGTGCATCCCAGAATACATTGGAAGAGAGGCCTAAGATTCCAGTTGGTCCAGGTGCCTAAGGCCCCTTATATGGAAATTGCATAAGGTGCCAGGGCCAGGATGCACTGGGGAGGGGAAGGCTCGCAATTCTGTGGACGCAGGCCTGTGGGCTGGAGGGAGTAAGCATCTCTCCTGCTGGCCTATAATAAAAAGGTATGGGGGATCCAGGTGAGCTTGGAGGTATTCAGGTGGGAGCAAGGTTTTAAGGAGGCTCTGGTAGGAGGGACTGAGCATCCCTCCTGATGGTGATCTTTGTGTGTGTGTGTGGGGGGGGGGTGTCTGGCAGGAGGGACCAGGCATCCCTCCTGTCTGTGATCTTCGGGGAATGGTAGCAGGAGGAATTGGGTACTCCTCTTGCAGTGGATATTCAGGGGGGGGGGCTTTGAGGGTTCCAGCAGGAGGGACTGGTCATCCCTCCTGCTGCCTGACTTAATGGCAGGGGGGTTTCCTGCTACAGACGCTGAGATGATCACGGCCTGGAAATCCCCTTGCCATGATGAACTAAACAGCAATCTGATTCTCTAACTGGTGCCTATGACATGGACACCAATTGGAGAATGGGTTGGTTAGGCATGGCTAGATGTCTGTCCGTTAGGACAGACACAATTCTATATAGGACTCCCATGTTTGATTCTTAAAAGCTCCTTAGGCGGCTGCTGATACTGGGCGTCTTGTGCACATAGATGCTTCTCTTGTGGGACGTGGTCCCTCTGATTTAGGTGCTTGAGTTCAAGGATGTGATTCCATTCACCTCCTTCTTTCTTTAGGCCTCTAGTTGGAGGAATTGCTCCTATAGATTCACCCTCTTTTGTGGTGGAACCTCCATTGAATTTATTTAAGCCACTTAAGTCATCTGAGGAAAAGATATTTTTACCTAAAATAGTTCCACGTCCTTTTTTTTCTAGGTAAACTGGGGAAGTTATTCAAGATGTTTCCCTATTAGATTTCTGGAAGGTTGTGACTCAAACTGTGAAGTAGCTTCAGTCATCTATTTTGCAATTGTGTAAATTTTCACAAGACTTTGGAAAAGTTGGTGAAGATGGATATATACTTTCTTTTTCTGATACTCATTTGGAATAATGTGCATCGTAGAATTTTACCTGGCAAGCTACCGGTGTCTCAGTTATTAAGCATAGTTTTGTGAAATATGAATAATTGGGATCTTTGGATAATAATGCATGTATTGCCAAGGTAAACATTCCCCCCAAACCCCCCCCCCCCAAAAAAAAAAATCCAACCCAATGTTGTTAATTTTTGTGTTTGGTTCCCTCCAAAATGGAAGAGGGGCAGGGTGGACAAAAAATGATCACAAAATCTTCCCTATTACCCAGAATAACAAGGAAAAGGCCAAAACTTCCCTATGAATATTCCCACCTATTCCCTCCTTTTGACACTCTCCATCCAACCCCATTCTACTCAATCATTAATTCCTACCCCTGACTTCACTATTGAACATATCCCCCCTTCTTCTCTCATGTGGAAGTGGGGTCTGCCATGTTATATACGCTCAGATAATCATGACAATATCCTTAAAAGTAAGAAAGAAGTAGATCATAATATTAATAAATTATTCTGTGGCAGGACAAACAGGAGATTAACAAATGTAGAAAGTAATAGCAAGGACTTTAATTCAACTAAATAAATACTTATGCCTGACGCGGCCACATTTACCAAATGACTGCATCATAGGCAAACTGTAGGGCAAAACAACAAATTAACCCCCCTTTTATGAAGCTGCATTAGGCTTTTTTATTGCCGGCCATGGCAGTATGAGCTTCGACACTCATAGAATTCCTATGAGCATCGGAGCTAATATCACCATGGAAAGAGATAAAAAAGCCTAATGCAAGGAGGGATCCCCAGCGGCAGCAGCATGGCTTCGACAGACGGGTGGGCAGGGAGTATTCTCCAAGGCAGCCATACCGTGTACCTTCAACAAATGGCTCATGTACCCCCAAGGGTAAATGCACCGTGTGTTGAGAAACACTACTCTACATCTCAAGAGGGTATGTTATAGGTGTGGTGTGGGTGGGACTAATATGTACGTACTGAGACAAGTGTAGCAAAACCAGATATACTGATTTCGCTTAAAACAGGAACCTGTGAATTTCAAACACCAGGACACCCAAACTGGCAGATGCCTTATGGGGTATGAATATCATCACAAATTCACAGAGGACCCATATCAGGCTCATTGATTAAAGATGTTGACTAAATCCCAATAATTAGACTGTAAGCAAAAGCAATGGGAGCTCAGCCATTTCACTGTTTTCAGCTTCCTCAGGGGTTCACAAACTTTTGCAGTCCTGAAGCTCAGAAAATGACGGCAGGGCACAGGCGTTAGAAATGCTGAATCCGGACTGCAAAAGTTTGTGAACCCCTGAGAAAGCTGAAAACAGTGAAATGACTGAGCTATCGTTGGGTTAAGTTAAGTGCTTTTGCTTACAGTCTAATTATTGGGATTTGGTCAGCATCATTAATCAATGAGCCTGATATGGGTTCTCTGTGAATTTGTGATGACATTCATACCCCAGAAGGCATCTGCCAGTTTGGGTGCCCAAGTGTTTGATTTTTGCATCTCCTCCCCAAACACAATTATCTTGGGTGACTTTAACATTCACTTTGAATGATTCATCCGTGTGGCAATTGATTTGTTTTCGCTATTCAGCACTAACGGGTTCCTGATGAAGGGACGCTGAGTTACCGAAATCAGGTTTGGTTGAACCCGGCCAGAGGGGATCTTTGAACGTGGCTATTCCCTGGATTCCTGTTACATCTAAGGAAATTGTTTTCATCTTTCAAGCTGAGTTCATTTGGGGAGTTGGCTGGGGGGGGGGAGTGTCTCAGAGTGGTTATTCTGTGTGATTTCACTCGTGTGATTATTTAATTATTTACTATTTATTAACTACCGGTACACTGATTTTCACTATATTATTTAAGCACACGTGAGGTATCCGATGATGGTGTGCTGGTAGGGGTTTGCTAGTTCTTACCTTGTTGTTCACTGCGCTGGAGGTTCTCCTCCCCTCGCCTACCTCTCACCCTGAGGATACCCCGCTTCACAAAAAATGTTATATATATTTAATAACGTATTGATTGTTTGGTGTTCACACGGTTATTTATCTTCAGAATACCACTCTCAGAGCCCATTGACTTTAACTGCCTTTACGTTTGTATCTTTTGAAGTTCCTTTGGCAGTCTTTTTTGGAGTCTTTTTTGTGTTACTCTTTAAAGAAATAACAAAAAAAGAACTTAGGCGACTTCAGATTGTGCAGAATACAGCAGTAAAAATCATTTATAATGCAAAGAAATATGACCATGTCTCCCCACTTCTGCATAAGGCACATTGGCTACCTATCAAGCACCAAATTAGTTACAAAATTTTCCTTTTAACCTTCAAAACCCAATTATATAATCAGCCAGAATTTATTGATAGACTATTTATTCCATATAGCCCATCCAGATCTCTCCGTTCTGCAGCTCACAATCTCTTTAACATTCCATCCTTAAAATATATTAACACATTAAGATCCAAAAATTTTGCAGTGACAGCACCTTCCCTTTGGAATTCCATTCCCAATTACATAAGGGAAGAAACTTCCTTAGGCCCTTTTAAGATTAAGTCGAAGACTTTCCTATTCAGAGACGCTATTGATATATAACTGCCCCTCGTAAGGGCAACAATCTCATTGTTTTTCAGGTCAACCCTCTCCTTATTGTTCTTCCTTATTGTTTTTCAGGTCAACCGTCTTCTTATTGTTCTTCCCTTTACTTATTATAGTTCTCCCCTTTTCCCTCTTGTTTTACTTCTGTTTGTCTGATATATGTATTTTTGTTTTTACTGACCAATCCCCAGTAATGATATGTTCAGTTTTTAATCATTTATTTTTGTGCCATTATATGCTGATAATGAATTTTAGATTAAGCGGTATAACAAATTTTTAATAAACCTTGAAATTCACAAGTTCCTCTTTTAAGCGATATCAGTATATCTGGTTTTGCTACACATTATCCAGACTAAAGTTGAGCAAGCTTTTGTTCCAATTTGTTTTATTCTGTGGGCCATGCTTATGACCTGGACATTTTTCTGCCTTAATCAAGTATTTTAGAATACTTCCAGAGCACAATTTGGATGGTTGGGGTTAGGCCTGTTTTAACAACAAATAAGTGCCAAAAAGGTGCCCACACTGACCAGATGACCACAGGATGGATGTAAGCATGACCTCCCCTCAATCCCCCAGTGGTCACTGACCCCCCTCCTACCCCCTCCCCAAAGATGTAAGCGAAACAGTACATACCTGCCTGTATGATAGCTTCAGATGTTTTGGGAAGTCCTATTAGAATATCAAGCAGGTCTCTGGAGTAGTCTGTTGGTATAGCCTGATGGTTGGTGCAGTAGTCTGCAGAAAAGGGGACCTAGGCCCATATCCCACTCTAACTACTACAGGTGGTGTGGTATGTGAGCCCATCAAAACCCACCCAAAAACTACTGTTCCATCATATAAATGCAACCTACTGGCTTTACGGCTATTGTTGTAATGTATAGTTGGGTCCAATAGGCTTTGAGTGGGTTTTGAAGGGTTCACCACACAATATAAGGGGGTAATGGTGAATTATGTCCCAGAACCTTTTATGTGAAGTTCACTGCGGTACTCCCTAAGATGCCCTACTGCTCTGCTGGGATGTCTGATGTTGGCAGAGAGGTTCTTGAAGATAGGAAGTGAGGTAAAATGAACAACTCAAACAGTGTGCAATCCTCACTCAGCAGGATAAACCATTCAAAACAGAACAGACCAACTTGTGATGTTCTTCAATTTTCTTTATTCAAAAACTTTTCTTTTTTCTTATCATTCTTGCTCCAATGCTCAAATGCCCGACGGGACCCGTTTCGCCAAACTGGCTTTATCAAGGGTTCCAGCAAGGAGCACTTAATTTGGCTTCCTCTTGCAGCCGAGGCTGGAACCCTTGATAAAGCCAGTTTGGCGAAATGGGTCCCGTCGGGCATTTGAGCATTGGAGCAAGAATGATAAGAAAAAAGAAAAGTTTTTGAATAAAGAAAATTGAAGAACGTCACAAGTTGGTCTGTTCTGTTTTGAATGGTTTATCCTGCTGAGTGAGGATTGCACACTGTTTGAGATGTCTGATGTTGGCCCCTTCTACATCTTAATGGCTTATTTTGTGAGTTTTTCTTTTGGACATGCTTTTGGGTTTTGTTTTTTTTCAGAAATGTTTCAAAAAAATAGACACACATCTGAAAAATGGCCACTTTTGATAAAACAAGATAGATGTTTTGCAGTTTCGAAAGTGGGCCTGTTTGGTACTGGATATTTGTGTGGTCGTCTGCAAAATGTTTAAATTTGGATTCAGACGTCTTATCGAAAATGTCCCTCCACATATGAGAACCGTTTCAGAACTCATCCTATCTCTTAGTCATAGAGGGAAGTCTGCTGCTTTTTTTTGTTTGTTTTAGCTCTATAGTAGGTCCTTTTACAAAGCTGCGCTGCCAAGCACTGCATGCTAAATGCTGAGCTGCCTGTTCTGTTCCTATGGGCAGCTCAGCTTTGTAAAAACCCATCTTAGGTATACACTGCCATTAACTTAAAATTCTGTCTGCATAAGCTGTACACTCATGGAGATGACTCTGTTGTTCCACAAGTCTGTTTCATATCTATGCACATTGATAAGTAATTCTGTTCACATACCACATTTTGGTCACTGTACAGTCTTTCACAGCCTAATGCTGCATATTTTAATGTCATCATTTTTGATATATTGTTTTGCATTTTTAAATGACTTTTCATGGTTCTTATATGATTTATTTTATGTATTATTCCCTATTTATATGTTTATTATTTAAGATAATTTCTGGGGGGGGGGGGTTGAGTAAATTATTATCAGTGTGTGATATTAATTTTGTTATTCTGCCCTACGGTTTGCATCTGATGCATCCTTTAAGGCAAAATGTGGCCACATACGGCAAACATATTGATGAGTTTGGTTGAATTAAAGTCCATGCTATTGCTTTCTACATTTCTTGGTCTCCTGTTTGTTTTGCCATGCTTGCATTGCACATCTGCTTCTCGTATATTCCCAAATCCTTTCGGAGGACAGATAATTAATATTGTTCACCAATTAAGAATTATACCACCAAAACAGATGTCCTTTGTAAGCTGACAATGTGATCTAAAATGACACTTTTTTATCAGATAATATTGTTTTACTTTTGTGAGAATGCTCCTGGGTTATTCTCTAGAGATAATCATTTATATATGCACAGTTTCTATGGACTCCCACATATTTGTCTTCATGACAAACAGTTGCCTGAATGACTAAGTCATGATGATGTAATTTATTCCTGCTAGAAAAACATACAGTAGCTCTTTGCTGGTCCAGGACACTTGATATCTGGAACCATTTTATTCCAGATAATTGATTCATTACATCCTCAAATAGCATTTCTTTAATTTCATGCAGTTTGACTGGCACTATAAGACATTATTTGCAAACAGTTAAAAAGGCATTAGTAATAGTTCATGACTACACATTTTTAATGCACAATAATGCAGAAAAGTAATTTTCAAAGCTTTGTACAAAAGTGAATAACCAGATAAAAAGACTTACAAGAAATTCCCCCACTAATACTGCAGTATAATGGTTAAAAGAACTCTCAATGTTCATATATATTTTTTTCATATCTCTAAAAGGGGGTGGGGACAGGAGCACAAAGAGTTTGAAGAAACTATAACACTCAGCTGGTACAAAGGTGCAAAGCAGTGCTTCCTGAACTGTGGGTTGGGACCTAAAACTGGGTCACAGAACCTGCTTTGGTGGTCCCAACCTAAATGGGTTCCAAATAGGTGTATCATTATTCTGCACCTCCAGGGATCACCCAATTTTATTGGGACACCTATCAAATTGCACAACATTTTCCCACAGGTGTCAAATTAATGTTGGGCCTTTGCATTGGAGGTTGGGATGATAGAGCACTCATATTTCTTTTGTTCAACAATATTCTTATTTTGGCATCAGGCTGTAGCAAAAGATCTGAAAAGCTTTATATATTAAGAAACCTTAGGGCTCCTTTTACGAAGCCGCATTAGCGGTTTAACGCATGTAATAGCGTTTGCTAATTTTACGGCCGCACTAGCCGCTCCCACCTCCTCTTGAGCAGGCAGTAGTTTTTCGGCTAGCACGGGGGTTAGCACGCGCTAAAAATGTGTGTGCGATAAAGTCGCTAAGGTGGCTTCATAAAAGGAGCCCTTAGACCTACTGTAGGATTTTTATTCCTCCAGTGTTCCTGAACAGAAACTACAGTATATGGCCTCTACTATTTTATGATTGCAACTGCTTTTGTAGTCTATTATTAAAGCCTCCTTTTATCAAGCTGTGTTAGGGTTTGTTTATTTTTTTGCCGGCCGCTGCAGTAAAAGCTTCAGTGCTCATAGAAATTCTATAAGCGTTAGAGATTTTATCGCATTGGCCGATTATAAAAAAAAATCCTAACACGGCTTGATAAAAGGGGGCCTAAATGTTAGAAGCATCCTCAGCCTCTTAATGTATATTTTTGGTAGAAATCTCTATGTTTGATATAAATATGAATACATAGCAGAAAAAAGGGGAAGGAATGGCCCTCAACTTAAAATATAATTGCCTAGCAAGGAGTATGTAGAGAGCAATGGATGATTCCTGTATGTGATTCTGTTGGTTCTGGTTACTCAAGGGCCAATATTCAGAGCGATTTAAGCAGGATAGAGAGTTAAATTATTTGTTTCCACCCAACCGCTGATATTTAGCAGCACAATCAGTGCTGCTGAATATTACCTTAGATCAGTCCCCAAAACAGGGCTGGTCAGGGGCAGACCAAGGGAAAATGGGGAGGATCCAGGGCTTATACGGGTGCCAGCAATATTATTCCAAAGCCTTCATAAGCTAAATATATTGTGGCTCATAATCAAAAGAGAAAAACATCCAAAAACCGGCCTAAGTCGGCACTTGGATGATCATAAACGAAAGGCGTCCAAGTACCGATAATCAAACCAGGTTTTGGACGTATTTTTAAATGACCTAGGCCTTCATAGTGCCGCTGAACGACCATAACTAAATGGGGCATTTCAGGAGGAGTGTCGAGGACGGGATTTGGGCGGGACATGGGCAGACTTACACTTAGTCGTTCAGCATATATAACCGAAAGTTTTACAACAAAGCCTAGACGGAACTTGGATGTTGTGACTTAGACCACCTAAGTCACCAGATAAGCACTACAAACACATAATACAGACCCCCACACACTACCCCAATGATCACCGACCCCCCCCCCTCCAACTCCATAAAAATCATAATCACACCTGTAAAATTCAGCCTTCAGAACATCATCACCTGGCAGCCTGGCATAGGAAAGCCTGGTCACCATGCACAGAGGCAGCTTAAGTCGTCTTGGGGGTGGGCTAGTGACCCATAGAGAGGAGGCCCCATGCCCATAAGCCCCTATAATGACTGCATTGATACTGAAATATGTGCACTCCCCTATGCACCCCCAAAACTCTTTTGTACTGGCATATAAGTGGCTCCTGCAGCCATAAGGGCTATTAGGATGGTAGATAAGTGGGTCTAGGGGATTCTGGAGGTGGTTTGGGGGGCTCACCGTGACCTATATGGGAGCTGTAGTGAGATGATGACATGGCACCCTTTTTGTGAAGTTCGTAGCAGTGCCCTGTAAGGTACCCCACTATTTAGGTGCCATGTCTGGGTGTTCAGTCCATCACTTTGCAGAACCCTCCCACGTCCAACAGGGCTTGTTCTAGGCATTTTTGACTTGATCAAAAAGTTGGACAAAAATGTGGTGTAAAGATAGACGATTTAGCGGCTTGGACGATCAGATCAGCAGGAAGTATAGTTAGACAATTTTCAAAACGAAAAAAAAAAAATTGGACGTATATTTCGAAAATGTGTCCTAAGCTATTTTTTACTTTGAACGATTTGTGTCTTGGACGAAAACGGACTTAGACGTTCCTTTCGATTATGCCCCTCATTGTTTTCCTCTAAAGAACCAGAATAGTAAAATGGGCAGAACTATTATGACATTTTTGAGCACAGTGCCAAAGTGAATACGATTTTTTTTTTTTCCTTTGCTCTATCTTTAGGTTATGCTGAGCAGGTTAGGACTTCCCAACAACTCTCTCTTTCTCTTTCTCTCTCTTACCCCTGCTGCCCAAAAGCAGTGAGCCATGAATGATTCAAGGGCCCCCACAAGCTTGACGGTGATTTTGCAAGCACCACCCATTCATAGCAATAGGAGCATCTGTATTTATGCATGTATTTATTTATAAGATAGCACTTAGGCAGAATATTGGCATATATTATTTATTCTAAACATAAACAATCCCTTTAGCACAAGGTAGTTTATATAATGCTCCATAGCCATCTAATACTGGTTTCAATTATTAATTATTTTTAAAATTTATAGACCACTTAAATCTAAGCGGTTTACATAAGAACATGTATAATCTTAAAACAAACAACATATAACTCTATTAACAAAAACAGTAATGTTTACATTTCTCAGTAGCATGATGTAATAAGGTTACTATGTCAAATTCAAGATCCTCCCTTCCTTTATGTCTCTCAATCTTGGTATCCTATGATAGTTATATCAAGGTCAATGTCTTCCCATCATATATTACATGAAAGCATCCACAAATAACTGAGTTTTCAGCAGTTTCTTAAAGGCCAGGCAGTCCATACATAGGGCTCCTTTTACAAAGGTGCGCTAGCATTTTTAGCGCATGCACCGGATTAGTGCACGCTATAGCACGTGCTGGACGAAAAACTACTGCCTGCTCAAGAGGAGGCGGTAGTGGCTAGCACGTGCTGCATTTTAGCGTGCACTATTCCGCGCATTAGGGCCCTAACGTGCCTTCGTAAAAGGAGCCCATAGTCTCAAGATTCCCGGAGGAGAGTTCTAAAGTTTTACTCCAGCTATGGAGAACATGGACACCCTCGATCTTATGTAATGAACTCTGTCTTCCTTGTCAGTTATCAACCTCATCCCTCCCTCAGACCTCAGCTTTCTACCTGGTTGATAGATTTTCAAGAGATTTTTAAAACATAACGGGACAGATGTGATCATTCCGGCACCAGGCCCGCCAAGGTTCCAATTAGGACGGAAGCCGGGGTACAACAGAAAGCCAGGAGGGGAGTTGGCAAATTATGGCCAGTTCCTGATCCTGACAATTTCCCAGTTAACCACCAGGGGGAGCCTGATCTTTCTGAAAAGGTATTAGGTGATAAGTATTCAAGTCACCACTAGAGGAGCCCAGGAGCTACCTTGAGCCCTGCTGACTCAGCTAGGTTAGGGCATGTCCCTAAGATACAAAAGCCAGCAGTGGAGTACAGAAAGACAGGCAGGCTAGGGAGAAGGTTAAAACCTTTTCTCCCTGAGGATCTCCCTGGATCAAACAGGTGTAATAGGCCCATACCTATGGAGGTGGAGGAGGCCAGACAAGCCGAGGAATTGTCTTGTTCTGATACAGAGTCGCCCATGGAAATCCAAGAAGGTTTTTCTGAAGCTGTGGAAAACTCACCTGAAGCCATGGATGTTGGTTTGACCACCAGCTGCAGGCAATAGCTGCAAACAGTAAGTCTTGTTTTTGAGACTGTTTGTTTCTGGAACTGTTTAATTTTGGAGCCAGTTGTTTTGAAGTTCAGAATTTTGATTTCTTCATGAAGCTGGAAGTGTCTCTGGGGAGAGGCTTGCTTTCACCCAGGGAGGGAATTTTGAAAGCCATTATTAATGCTTTTCTTAGCAAGCCTAAGGCACTCTCCTTTGCTCGGCAGTAAAATAGGTAGGCTGCCGGAGGCTTTATTTTTAAGGACTGTGAATTGTATAAACCAATGCAAAGAACTTTATTTTGTGGATTGGATCACCTGCTTGGAAGCAGGCAGTGCAAGCACTGAGGAGAATTTTAACCTCAGTTGCAGTATTGACTGAGTCAGTGAGAAGGTGAAAGTTTGGACTTTATTTTGAACTGTTTATTTTTCCCTTCTCTTTGAAGTTTGGCTTGTTTGAATTTTTACTTTTTTGCCATTCCCATTCTTGTTTATGCTATCCTGACATTATTTTGACAAGTAAAAGTGTAATATTTTGTTTCAAAACTCTACTTGTATGGTTTTGATTATTGTTCCTGAACTGGGTCAGTCCAGTCCTGCAGGATGACTCCAGGCCGGGTCACACGCAAGTGTTCCTTTTCGATGTAGCCACTTGGAGTGCTGTGGAGTCCCGGTCGGACCACAGTGTGGATTACACAGATGAGTATAAAACTTGGTGCACAGCCAAAAGTACTTTGTAACATAATTGCTGTTGTACTGGAAGCCAATGTAATTGTTTAAAAACAGGAGTAATATGTTCTGTCTTAGGTATACCAGTAATTAACCTTGCTGCAGAGTTCATCAATTACTACAAGGATTTACACTTCATCTTAGTAAAACCAAGGTAAAGCATGTTACAATAATCCAATCTAGTCAATATCAATGCTTGGACCACAAATCGAAAATCACATGGTGGAAGCATTGATTTCAATCTATATAGAATATGTAATTAAGAATATAAGAATAGCCTTACTGGGTCAAGCCCAGTAGCCTGTTCTCATGATGGCCAATCCAGGTCACTAGTACCTGGCCAAAACCCAAGGTGTAGCAATATTCCATGCTACCAATACAGGGCAGGCAGTGGCTTCCTCCGTCTTTCTCAATAACAGACTATGGACTTTTTCTCCAGGAACATATCCTCCCTGAATAACCGTAAGGATTTGCTTCCCCTTTGAAAGAACAGACTCCAAGCAAACACCCAAGACTGTCATCTCCTTCCTCACCATCAATTGTGTTCCCTTAACACAAAATTTCTCAGGAAGTCTCTCATAATTTTCATCACTCACAATCATTATTTGTCTTACCAGCATTCAATTACAATCCATGATCATCCATCCAAATATTTACTTCACTCATATATCTGTTCAAATCCATCTCAACCTCCTGGACATTTGTCTTCATAGTAAAAGAAAACCAGAATGTCATCTGCATATAACCTGTAATCAATGCCCAGAGATAAAAATATTTTTCCTAATGTAGCCATATAAATGTTAAATAACAATACGGATAGCGCAGATCATTGGGGTACTCCTTTCTTCACTGTCTTCCTTTCAGAAAGCAATTGACCCTTACAAACACTAAAGGATTATCCCAACAAATAGGAAGAAAACCATGATAACACGTCACCATGAATGCCAAGATTTGATAGTTTCAACAATAATAACTCCAGGTTAACAGTATCAAATGTGGCTGAAACGTCTATAGAAATAACACAGTACAAAGCATGTTGATCAAGGCTTTCTCTTAAGGTATCAACAACAGAAGTCATCAATAGTTGTGGGCTTGTCTAACTGTTGTAAAACCAATTTCTCTAATACCTTCCCAAAGAAAGGCACAACATAGATCCGACAATAGCGAATGTTCTTTTGATGGACACTTAATGTGATTTTCTGTTGATTACATGTTAATGTTTGTTTGACATAGTGGTAGTCTGGGCATTTAGAAGTAGTGGTAGTCTGGGCGTTTAAACAGCTGAACGTAGGGGCAGGCCATTATAAAAAAAACCCTCCTTTTAGACTTTTTTTTTATAATGGACATTTTCCCTGCTTCTACTTTCAACGTGTAAGGCTTTAGGCCAAAAAAGGAATTAACATTTTTTTTTAATTATTATGCCCCTCTATATTTGTAACAAATGGAAAAATCTACTTAGCAAGGGAATGCATGAAATTGGTATTACAAGGATCAAGTAAAGATCTTGTCACAGTAACATTCAAAATTACTGTTTTCACTTCCATCACATCTATTTATCTAAACGATGCAATATAAGTCCAACAGCTGTGGACTCAAAAGTCGAGTCTGCATGCATAATATCATCCAATAATATACCACGACTCATTTTATCAATCAAGTAATCAGCATATTCATCTACCATGGGGAAAAAAAGCCATTTTGGAGGGCATCACCACCCTTGATTAGATATCTTACTGTTTGAAATAATTCTCTTGGTCAATTTTGAACAATTTTTATCTGATCTTGGAAGACTTTTTTTGTACATTCTCACATAGAGACTTATATTCCAGTAACTTAATGCTATAGGCGTTATAATCTTCTTTCTCTCCTGATTTTCTCCATTGCCTCTCTGATTTTCTCAGCTCTCATTTGATATAATTTGGGTTATTATTTCTTCACAGCAATGATCCATGATTTTCTCTGGCATAAAAAGCCTTCTCTGGTGCTACTACATCTAAAGCAGATTACAAGGAAGATCACCACATCATCATGGCATTATTTAAAATCTTATTGTCATCAACTTGCGACAACAGCAACCAAGCTTTTGCTAGCAAAGATCCCTCAAACCTAGGTCTCACCAAAACCTTATTCCTAGGCTGATTATGTTTTATTAGATCAACAAGCATAAATAACAAGAGTAAATGATCTGTCCAAGGAAGCATAATAAATTCACTTCTTCCACCAACATCAATAACAGCTTCTCAGAAAGGAAAATAAGGTCCAAAATGTTACCAGCTATATGAGTCTTATCCTTCACTAGTTGTGTAAGATTTAAACCTGATAATATATGGAATAAATCATAATCTGAGCCATCTATCTCCAACCTTTGAGGTGATAGAGAAATATTAAAATCTCAGCACACACAGCATAGAAAAGTCAATGTTCAGAACAAATAAAAAATTCTAAAAATGGGAACCCATACACTTTCATCAGCCCTGGAGGAGTATAAATCACACTTATTACCATGCAACCATTCTGAACCACAAAACATTCACCCCCATCATGCACACATACATCAACCAATTTAAAAGCTAAAGATAGCCTATAAAACACAACCACACCTCCCCCACACATTCTCACATGACATGCCCAATACCATCCATAGCCTGGCAGACAGCTTTGCTGCATTAAAACAACATCGGTCTTCAGAGCCCAGGATTCAGTCACGCATAGAAGATCTAAGTCTTTATCTAGTAGCAAATCATAGATAATATCGTTCTTATTTCTTATAGATCTGGTATTTACATATCCACAGTTATACACCATTGATTGCGAATCCTTTTTTCCTAACAGCGCTAACCCATAAAAGACTGTCAGTAACCGCAGGTGTGTCTCTTTTACAATCCTTCTTACATGGTAACTCACCATATCTCCCATTCCCCATCACCACACTTATGGACTTTATCTCATCTGTAATAACTTCATCATTAACATAAAAATGAGATATTATTTTCCTACTAGCTACCTCGACGGGACCAACAGTCACTTCCCAAAGACACTTTGCAAAGACGCGCACTAAGGCACATGCCTTAGACAGCGTGCTGAATGATGGTGCATCATCAAATGCATGACCTTTATAAGAAATGCAGTGTATCCTAAATGATGGCATAATGGGCTAGATTCTATAAATGGCACCTAGATATATCAGCATTGAAAAAAATAGCACTTAGCGCTATTTTATAAACAGCGCTCAAACTTAGGTGCCATTTAAATAATAATGCTTGGTGTAGGGAACTGTGCCTAAGTTTAGATACAGCCATTTACACTAATTGAAACATGGTATAAATTCTCGTGTCTATATTAGGCACGGAACTCCCTTACTCTATAACCATACACGTAAATTAGCAGGAACATCCTCCCTTGGCCATTTTCCTTTCATGGAACCACATATAAAATTTATGCATGTATCCCGGGCTCAAAAATAAACTCATAAATTTGAATGACTTAATTCCAAGTATTGTCAATAATTGCTTGTTGACATTTCAATTATTGCACTAATTGGCAGGGCAGGATTAACCAATAGGCCAAGTAGGCAAGTGCCTAGGGTCCGAAATGGTCAGGGGGGGCCCGATAAAGGAAGGCATCAACATTGTTTTTTCCAAATGGCGTTGGGCCCCTCCAGCATCGATCTGCAATGCGGGCCCTCCCGATGGGCAACGCTGGCCCCACACCGATTGGCAAACCCCCCCCCCCCATTGACGGAAAGTAAGACAAGCAAGCAACGCGAGTAAGAAAGGCAACGGGAACTGTAATTGTGCAAGCGGTGTTGCTTGCCCAAAGCTTCCCTCTGATGCAGTTTCCTGTTTCCGCCTGGGCGCATGGTGTGGTGGGGCGGGGCAGGGGGCCCAGTGTACTTGTGTGCCTAGGGGCCCTCGACAAATTAATCCTGCCCTGCTAATTGGCATATTATCCAATTAAATAGTGCACTCAAATTGGGTGCATGCCCAAATTTGCACAAACAATATTTAATGCCTTTTATAGAATTAGACTGAATGTGTGCATAAATGATGGCACCTGTTTTATGGAATTGCCCCCATAACTTCTCCATTTAAACATTTAAATGCTGCCTAAGCTTTTGAACACTGGGCCCTTTGTGCTCAAGAAATCTAATGATGCTATTCCTACACTTAACTATGGCACTATTACCTCAAGCTAATTCAAAAGAATGTTGAGTTCTCTCAACCTGAAGCAAAATCAATCAAAAGTAAACTTTATCAGAAAGCTTGTGACCAAAACAAATTATACTGCAATGCAGACAGTTTTTTTTTTCTCCTTATAAGTAAGAAAAAGTTAAGAAAAAAAAAAGTAAACAGAAATATTCTTTGCAAGCAAGACACATCTTGCCCTTGCCACTCTTGCCTAAAGTGTTTTTTTGGCTGTTTATTTCAAATAATCCATATCTTCTTTTTTTTTTTTTAGTTCAATATTTTTTATTGATTTTTTTTTGAAAAAATATAGGGAACAGTTCAAGTACATGGTATCAAAATATAAAACAAAACATTTAGTATAACTAATATTCAGTTACATTGTGCAATGTAGAATTGAATCGTTTTAAAAGATCTAAAGTACTAGGACTGTTCATGAAAAATTAGTAAAAGGAAAGATAAGAGGAAAGAGAAATTGAAGGAAGAAAAAGAAGAGGAAGAGGAAGAAGAAGAAGAGAGGAGTGTCTATGAAATAGATTTAACATATGAGTCCAGGAATTTCCAGGGTGATTTACATTGTATCAAATTTTTGGAAAGTCGAATTATATTTTTCTTTTCATAAGCATAAGATTCAAATTTATGATACATGCTCAAAGAATTCCACCAGAAGGTATAGTTTAGTAATGAAGAGGACTTCCAATTTTTCAAGATGTGCATAAGGGCAGTCACAAACATTGCATCAATGAGTTTAGGAGGACAGTTAGACTGTGTAAAACAAGGGTGTTGAGATCGGAGAATTATAGTGTCAAAGGAAATTTCTTCTGAACAATTGGTAATAGACTTTATGGTGTCCCAAATGCACGTCCAAAAGGAACGAACTTGAGCACAATGGAAAAGCATGTGATCAAGAGTCCCAACTTCTTTCATACAGTTCCAACATATAGAGTCTTGTTTTAGGTTAGCTTTCCACATCCGAAAAGGTGTCCATACCGCATTCCACATAATGAAGAACATTGATTGTGAGACTCTGGATGATAAAAGAGGTCGGTTTGTCGAGGACCAAAAGAGTTCCCAGTCAACATCAGAAAGTGAGGTTGTCAGTATAGGTTCCCAATGTTTCATGGAATGAGAGGAAAATGTAAAAGAGTGATCTCTTAGAATACTATAAAAGAGAGATATCGCTTTACCTTTTGATATAGCCAATGTGGACCAGTGATACAAAGTGTGAGTGGATGTCATATAATCAAAGCGTATAGACATAGAAGATAACATATCAGTAAGAGAAAGCCACTGTGAGTAAGCAGAAGGAGACAACGAGTAAGTAGAGCAAATTGTGTCAAAGGGAACAAACGAAGTGATGGTTATCTGATGGAGAGACCACAAACCAGCCCGCTGCCACCTCTTCCATGAAAGAGATTTACTATTGATTTGGATTTTGGGGTTGTTCCAAATGGACAAGAGTGGACTGTCTTTAATTGAAATCTCTGCGATTGTGTCTAGTATATGAAGGGCATGCTGCGTTGCACTCAATAAGGAGTATTTTCTCAAGAGTTTGGGTACTGGCACCGTCAACAAGCATGAAACATGTAGTGGTGCACATAAAAATCGTTCCAGGTCAAACCAGGTTGGTGAATCTTGGGTATTAGTGTTAGTAATCCAGTAGGCTCCATATTTGGCCAATGATGCGATATAATAAAAATGAAAATCAGGTACATTCAGACCCCCATTAATTTTAGAGGCTTTCAGTTTGTCGAGAGCAATACGAGGTTTTTTGTTATTCCACACAAAGTCAGATATTTTCTTATTCAACCAGTGAAAAAATTTCTTCTTGCATAAGGAGGGAAGCATTGAGAGGGTGTAGTTTATCTGAGGAGTAAGGGTCATTTTGATGGAAGCTATTCTGCCCCACCATGAAAGAAAGAGTGGAGACCAACGAGACAAGGTGTTAAGAACTAAGCTTTTAATTTTAGATATGTTTAGATCTTGAGTTTGAGTTGGATCTTTATGTATTAACACTCCCAAGTATTTTACAGCTCCGTGTGACCACGTGAAGGGAAATTGGGCGAGATCTGAGGGGTAAATGAGATCATTAAGAGGGAAAATTTCTGATTTTTCCCAGTTAACTAAGTATCCAGAAAGCTTGGAGTAATGAGAGACAATATTAACGAGTGAGGGAAGGGAAGCAACAGGGTCTCGGATAAAGAGAAGGACATCATCAGCGTATGCTGCTAATTTGATATGACAATAAGTAGTTTCAATTCCTGTTATTGTTGGGCATTGTCGGATAGCAGAGAGGAGAGGTTCCAACGCTAAGTTAAATAGCAGCGGCGACAGAGGGCAGCCCTGGCGAGTACCTCTATGTAGGGAGAATTTATTGGAGAGAGAGTTATTAATTAAAATGCGAGCTGTGGGTTGATGATATAAAGTTTTAATCCAGTTTGTATAGAACGGGCCAAAGTTGTACCACTTTAAAATTTGGAATAAAAAAGGCCATTCAACTCGGTCAAAGGCCTTTTCGGCATCTATGGCCAAGCCGATTACGGGATCTGAGAGTGTTTTAGCATGGGCATTAATATGATGAAAAAGGCGTATATTGTCTCCTATAAACCTTTGTTTAATAAACCCCGTTTGATCTTTGTGAATAAGAGAGGGGATCACTTTGTTGAGTCTCAGTGCAAGAAGTTTTGCCATGATCTTGTAATCTAAATTAAGAAGAGAAATGGGGCGAAAATTTTTAACCAAGGTAGGGTCTCTGTCAGGTTTGGGAATAACTACTATAGTGGCCTCAGTGAAGTTGAATTGTTTGTCTGGATCAGAATGGAGGAATTCATAGTAAGAAAGAAGATGAGGAGCCAGGAGATTACGAAACTGTTTAAAAAATTCATTGGTAAATCCGTCAGGACCTGGGGCTTTGCCGGTAGGTATAGATGATATTGCGGCTTCTATTTCAGATACAGTAATGGGAGAGTCCAGTTTTAATTTCACAGAGTCCGATAAGGTCGGATGAATCAAAGAAGCAAGAAAAGAGTCTATCTCCGATTCTGAAGCAGAAAAATCAGATTTATATAAAGTAGTATAGAAGTTTTCAAACTGAGAAGAGATCAGAGACCGGGTTTTAACCATATGTCCCAATGGGTTTTGAATGGCTGTGATATGAAGACGTTTGGATTTAGTTTTAGGATATCTAGCCAAAGGGCGTCCCATAAGGTTGTCTCCCATATAATGTCCAGAGGTTGAGATAAAAATATCTTGTCTAGCAGTACTGGAGATTAAAGTGTTAAATTCGTATTTAAGATTTTGTATACGTTGAAAAATGGATGGATCATGTAAGTGGGTAGACATATGTTGTAGTTCTAACTCTTTGATAGAAGATTCTAATTCTTTCTCTTTTTTCATGGATTGTTTCTTTTTCCAAGAGGCAAGATTGATAAGTTCACCCCTAAGGGAGACTTTATAAGCCTCCCAGACAATTGATGGGCAAATTTCTGGATCTTTGGAGTTAAATTCGAAGAATTCAGCAGTGAAAGATTGAATTTTGTCAGCTATTTCTGAGTCTAAGAGTAAAGCATTGTTTAGTCTCCAAGAAGAAGATTCTTTGCGAGGGGCAGAAATAAGTAAGTGTAGGGAGGTGGCCGCATGATCTGTAAGAGAAATTGGGTGAATAACATTGTTTGCAAGGTCTTGAATGAGAGAGGAGGATATAAGAAAGAAGTCTATTCTTGAGTAGGTATTATGAGGTGGTGAATAGTGAGAGTATTCTCTACCTTTTGGATTAAACAAACGCCATGGATCTGCAAGGGAGAAGGCATCTTTGAGGGCGTGTAAGGCTGTGAATGACTTGGATTTGGAGGGTTTGCAGGAAGATGATCTATCAATATAAATATCTTGAATTTGATTGAAATCGCCTCCAAGTATTAAAGAGTAAGAACTGTATTCTACTAACGCCACCTGAAGATCTTGAAAAAATTCTGGGTGATCTAGGACTGGAGCATAAATGTTTAGGAACACAAAGTTCACTGAGTGCAACGCAGCGTGCACCAAGCACCATCTTCCATCTTTATCCGTCGTAGAAGAGTGTATTACAGGAGAGAGTTTATCATGAAAAAATATTGAAACTCCATTTTTCTTACGTTGGGTCGCAGGAGAATAAAAGTGAGAGGAGTATCCCTTTAATTGGAATTTGAAGGCAGCAGCGAGAGGTAGGTGAGTCTCTTGTAAAAAAACCACATCAGGGTGCTTATTAAAAATATAGTTAGCTATCTTTTTCCTTTTAATGGGATGATTTAGTCCATTTACATTAAAAGAAAAAATATGCAAGTCAGCCATAATCTTTTAAATACCTTAATATATTGCAGTATATTTTACACATGTTCAATGAGTGTATATAGTAAAGAAAATGTTTGAGGAAGACACTCCTGTCAGAAAGTAAAAGAAAGAACGTAAAGGTAGAAGAAAAAGAGTAAAAAATGTCTTCACAAAGGATCACATTCTCATACATAGAGTTAAAAATTTTTATGGGTGCTCTTGTGAGTACAAAGATATAACACATATGGGAAAGCTAGCAAAGAACCCCACACCCATACTATATCAATAAATTGAAAATTGGTGTGCTTATTAATATTTGCAATATAACTGAGAAACCAGTAAGTTTGTTTGCATTAATTCATGTCAGCGCACTTTTAAAGATTCCAGAAATGCAACTAAGTCATTAGGGTCAGTATATGAAGATGTGTGGTTGTTGTAGGTCACTTTCATCCTTGCTGGGTACATAAGACCATATTTGGCTCCTATATCTTTAAGTTTTTGTCGATGGGAAAGAAATGCTTTTCTCTTCAAGGCCGTGGATTTGGCCAGGTCTGGAACTATAAAGAACTTCCTACCTTGGTGAAGAAGTTGAGATTTAGATTTTGCAGCTGTTGTGAGGATCTGTAATGTGTGTTGAAATCTGAGGAGTTTAGCCACAATAGGCCTGGGAGAAGATGCATGTGCAGAGAGATGAGACGGCACGCGGTGAGCATGCTCTATTTCCAGTGGAGGTGAGAAGACGAGACCCAGGGTAGCAGGCAGGAAAGCAGAAAGAAAGGCAACCATATCAGAGCCCTCCGATGATTCAGGTAGCCCAATAATTCTTAAGTTGGATCTTCTGTTTCGATTAGAAAGATCTTCATAGTCTCTTTGTAAAGTAGTGATCAGTTTGTCATGTTTAATTACCGTTTCTTGTAGTGAAGATATTACAGATGTTTTTTCCTCTAGGACGTCCAAACGGTGTCGGGCATCCACAAATTGGGAATTAATTGCCTCAATCTCAATCTTGATAAAGGACAAAAATGTGATCGCTAAGCTGTGCAAATATTGTACTATATTAAGTCACTGATTTCTATTAACACTAGTTCCTGTCATTTGTCATCTTTCTTTTCAACTCTCTGACCTTTTACAGCCTCAGAAATAACTAAAATTATTATATAACATCACAAATTGTCCACTCAAAATATCCAGAATCTCTTAAAAAATGACAGTTTACAATATGTTCTACAGAAATCTAATACAGTTTTCCATTAGATGACATAGGTAATGGCACCAAACATCCTTTCTCCATTTTGTATTTTTATTGCAGATTTTTTTTTTTTTTTTAAGCTTTTAACCACAAGGTAATGGCGGAATAGAAATCTCTAATGTAATGTAATGCAATGAACTACATTATGGAACTCGTTATCTTTGGTGATCTATAGTGAGTCTTCCTTGAAAAAAATTCAAAATTGCAGTTAAAACATGGCTATTTGAGCAAGTTTATAGGGACCGATGGAGGGACCTCTTGGGGATCTGGCTGTTGTACTTCTTGAAATCTCTGCATTAATTCCTTTTTCCCTTATGGGTTTGTATATTATGTTTGCATGTGCGTATCCCTAGTATGGTTACTTCTATCCTATCATGATTTGTAATTCTTTTCCATTATTTTAAGTTGTAGATTGTTCACTGCCTTGATCTACTACCTTAGTTAAAGGCTTTTGATTCCACACTACCTGACTGGTTTGGCAATTTAAGCCACCAACTCTTATTTTTGGGTTCCTTGATAAAGACTTTTGAAACATAGCCCATGTCGGGACCTGTTAACATCCCAAAAGCTAAGTGAAAGTTTTCCTTTTGCCACTTTTGAACTTTTTGAGAAACTATATATGAATAAGCAAATTGTGGTATTATCTAGACTTGACTATTGCAATGTCCTGTATCTTGGAATAACTAAGACAAGATGCAGGGCATTGCAAGTTGTGCAAAATGCAGCAGCAAGACTGATAACAGGCGTATCTAAATATGATCACATTTCGCCCTACCTCCAACAATTGCACTGTTGTTGTTAGATCTTGTATGGAATCATACCCAAACTGTTTAAAAGTAAGATGTCAAACTATTTACCATCTAGGTCTCCACGTTCTGAGAATTTAGTGTTATTAAAAACAAATGCCAATCAAAAATATGCTGAAACCAGTAAAATGGCCTTTTGCTGCGCGGGGGTCAAATTATGGAACTCAATTGTCGGTCAATTGCGTAAATGTTATGACAGGGGTAATTTCAGAAAACTATTAAAAATGCAGTTATTTGTTAATGCATTTTTTTAGGAACTGATCTTTGCGACTTCTTTTGAAGGGCAATTTATGTGATTTTCTGATGATTATATGCTGTTTCTTTGTTTTTATTTGTTTTACTGAATTATGTATGTAACGATATGTAAACCGTTTAGGTTCAAACGGTATATAAATTTTTAAAATAAAATAAATAAATAAATACCATTCCATACACAGTGATTAGGTGGTGGGTTTGGCTATAGGAGCTCAGGCTCTTAGCCAAATTACACAATTCTCAGTATATGTGAATTTCACTAGAAAGTTAAGTGCTTGTAACTTTTGATCTAAATTTACTTGGAGATCTTTCTCTCATCCACATTTAAAATAATGCCACAGCCTTGATTTGCTAGAGCCATTTTGGTGCTGGGTAGTGTTTGCCAACTCTCAATGATTAGTGTTTGCAGGTGGAAATTAAATATAGCAGGCCTGATATTCAGCCGGTGACAATCAGCATTTGCGGACTGCTGGCTGCTGCCAGCAATAAACACAGAAATTCAATGCCAGGCCATGTCCGAGCAGTGGCATTGAATATTTGGATTTCAAGAGCCAGCTGCCACATAGTCAGTTAAGTGCAATATTCCGCACATAACCATTCTTGGACATTGCATAAAGATTAGACTGAATTTTATTCAGTTACCTTAGCTGATCAAATGCTGAATATTGACTCTTCATGAGTCAAGTGCCGACTCTGCCCCTGGAATGTCCCTAAAATAGCCAGTTTCAATTTGCTGCAAACCAGTTATTTTCAGTGGCACTAAGCGGTAAAGTGAAACTATAATAATTAATGTGGTGTGAGTGGGTAATAAATATTACTTTCTTCCGGGGGTAAGTGCTCTCAGATTAGAGTGTGGAGTTTGCATCTATTTAAACCAGAGATCTCAAAGTCCCTCCTTGAGGGCCGCAATCCAGTCGGGTTTTCAGGATTTCCCCAATGAATATGCATAAGATCTATGTGCATGCACTGCTTTCAATGCATATTCATTGGGGAAATCCTGAAAACTCGACTGGATTGCGACCCTCGAGGAGGGACTTTGAGACCCCTGATTTAAACTAAGTGGTAAAGTGCCATTGAAAATGAGTGTTTAGCCCTGACCAGGAGAATCAACTGACCAGGAGCTGTTTCTGTCCCTTTAAATCACTTTCAATATTGATCTGATCATCATCAGTTAATAGACATTTATCTATTATGCATTTTTTCTTAGACCTTGTAGATGAGAGCTTTTGCTTTTTCACAGGTAGATGGAGAAATAACCTAATAGAGCAGTGGGCTATGGACTACGGAAAACAGGGATCAAATCCTAATGCTTCTTCTTGCAACTTTGGGCAAGTAACAATTTCACATTACCTCAGGTAAGCTATCTGAAAATAGGGAAATAACTGTATCTTAATGTAATTCACTTTGAACATTACTAAAAATATGTGATATAAATCCTACTTTTTAAAAAAGTAATTGAAAGGCTGTGATTTTAAAGGCAAAATAATACTTATAAGTAGTGAAGATGTTTATACATGCCTTGATTCTATACATTTTCATGCACAATGTAACACTTAGGTTCCGATTCTTTATATGACGCCCGGTCTCAGCAGCCGCCTAAGTGGCTTTTGAGAATCGCACATGGGCATCCTATATAGAATTGCATCAGTCCTAATGGACAGACGCCTAACCCCACCACTGATTCTCTAACCAGCGTCCATGTTACAAATGCTAGTTAGAGAATCGCTTTACTGCAGAGCTGTTCACAGCAAGGGAATCTCCCTGCCACGATCAGCTGAGCAGCAGTGGCAGGGAACCCCCACACACTGTCCGCAGCAAGAGAGATGCCTACACTCTCCTGCTGCAAACCGCAAAACAATCTCTGGCAGGAGGGATGCCCACTCCCTCCTGACGACACCCCTCCCCACAACATCTCTGGCAGGAGGGGTTTCATATCTGGCAAGGCAAGGTCAGATTTCATAAGCCCACCTAAAACTTGTGCTCCAGTTTTCTGTATAAGCAATATTTATTTTGGACTCCATTGAGGTAACACATAATAAAGTGAATTGCAGTAGTCCATTCCTGTTATGTTCCATGACTTTAACATGTACAATAACTACAACACACAATCTGGCTAATATCCCCAACTACCAAGTAACTTGCTAAGTATCCTTACCAAGATTCGCATCCCTCCATCTTCATCAACACATTTTTTATTGCAAAGCTACTGTGTTACGTTGTACATGTAAAACAATTGTGCATACAGTAAGTGATCATAATAGCCCAACATTTTCTAATTAATAAAAGCTTTGCATACTAACAGCAATGGATTCACAGCCTTTCCATATCCATTAAGCAAATGTGCCTTTTCCTCAGCCTATTTTCTGCTCTGCTCATCCTCATCACAAAATGACACTTTCACCATGATTTGAAGAAGCTACAGTGCTGAAAAGTCATTAGTGACTTAACATCCATCTCTGAGGATCAATATGTATCCTTGACAGCCTTCAAAGCAAAGAAAAAAATAAGGTGATCCTTCTTTTCAATGAGTTACACACAAGGCAGTATTTGAGTGAGCTCCAGCACTTTATCTTCCGTTGTTAGCTCTCCTGTTTAAAGATTAGACCTGTAACTGTTACAGAACTGTCACTTTGATGTTAGATCACAGAGAAACAAAGCTTTCATTGAAAATTAGACTAAATGTTGTTGAAAAGGCCTTTGTGAAATAAGATAGCATGCCTTTTTCTACATACTGACACAATTTCTAATTTCTAATGGGAATAAGCAGGCTTGGCTATGGAAAAGAGAGCAGTCATGGATTTTCCATTGGCAAACAGTGGCCCCGACTGGATTAAACCGGGAGGTGGAGTGGGTGGGCGTTTCTGCATTGAAGATTGACATTTAGGCATAGCATTTAAACCAGGGGATCAGCTGCTTGTGATGTCAACAGGAAATGAAACTGGTCAGGGGTGAAGATTGAGGTATCCCACTAGCAGTGGCGTAAGTTTGTGTGAGTAATTTGAGTTCACACATTTACAATGGTTTGTTTCTATCTTCTTTCGTTAGGAAGTAATTGGACTTGATGTTTCATCCAGCATGGGGGTTCTCTGAAGAAGCCTGTCGGCGAAACGCATTAGAACCTACCAGTACCTGCTGTAGCAAGTTCTCTTCCTAAACACCCAAAGCTAAGATTGTTAAACTTCATTTATGGTTTACCTATTTAGATGACAAACGTTTTTCACCAAAGTATTGGATATTTTAAATGGACACTTGAAAAAGAAAAAAACATATTTAATCAAAATCTAAATTCCTTTCTTCCGATTGTGGATGGTGCAATGATAGACTCTTTGAAAGTCCTTACAAGGATTTTGCCCTGGTCTGGTCACTTTCTTACCATTTATTGGTTCTGAAAACCTTCGAGGTTTAAAGGTACAGTATTTCTATTTTGTTTTTTTGTTTCCTTTTTGGTTTTGTTTAAGTCCAACTTTGAACATTTCCCACAAGATGTCCAAAGCCAGAGGTGGAGAAACGGCCATTTTTTTAAACCAACAACATTGCAAGATGTCCAAATGTTTGTTTGATTTTTTTTTTTTTTTAATCATCTGCTTAGATGTCTTGGTCGCCAGGATGTCCAACCCTTAGGACATCCAACTTTATTTGCCATTTTCAACCAGAAAACTGTCCAAGTTCAAAACACCCTAATCTAGACCATTTGGACGTGAAGGGACCAGCATTGTAATAAACTAGCCACATAGACATACTGAGGAAGAATCAGGAATAAGACCTGCATGAAAATGTAAGCGAAGACCCCTGAGACCCCAAAAAGTTATACTTCTAAGAGAGACAATGTGCTTATGAATTCAAGCTTCTGGACAATCATATTTTTCCTTGTCAGCAGGAAACAATGTGCTTTATGAAAGATTCACCTTTGCTCTAGAAACTGGCAGAGATCTTCTGACTGTGAAATCATTGGATAAACTCAAGCAACAGTATAGGATAAAATGTCCTAGCAAAGAATTATCAGAACTATTGACAGAACTACAATCAAGCTCAGGACAGAGGAGGCCTGCTCTCAGAAATTATTGACCTTATTATTAAGAATGCAGTGCCAGGGAAATAGAAAGGTCAGTTATGACACTAGGTGACATCATGTTTCAATATGGCTCCATGATAAGTGTACATATAGCCAATAGAAATGATGCATGTGACAAACCAATGGAAAGTGAGTATGTAATCTGTAATTAGGTGATACCCTAGGCTATTAAACTAAATTAACTATATAAGTGGCATTCTGGATGGCATAAGGGGGGAACAGATTCATGAACAGAAGCTGGACACTTTGTATGTATGTTATCTTTTTGTGCTTTACTTTGTTGTTTCATGTAAGCTGCCTTTTGTTTATTGCTAATAAACCAATATTATATACAGCAATTGGATTATTGTGAGGTCAGTCTATGAAAAGATCTACAGCCTATCTTTTAATTTTGTAACTCCAACGTTCCTGTCTTTTCAATACCAATATTACAGTGGGGTATCTTAGAGGGAACTTCACATAAAGGGTGCCAGAAGTACATCTCACCATAACCCCCTTATAATTTATGGTGAGCCATCCCAAACTTACCCTAAACCCACTATACCCAGTTGTCTACCACCCCAATAGCCCTTATGGCTACAGGTGGCACCTATTTGGCAGTATAGTATGATTTTGGTGGGCTCACACTTTCCGCCAAAAATATAGTGGTTAGAGTGACTTATAGGCCTGAGTCCTTCTCTCTATGGCTCACTAGCCTACTCACCAGGCTACTTAAGACACCTGTGTGATGCTCTATTAGATTTCCTATACCAGGTGCTGATGTTCTTGAGAGAGATATGTACTATTTTATTCAGATTTTTTTCAGGGGCGGAATGGGGGAGTGTGTGGCATTACTTAATCTCGCCAGTGGTCATCTGGTCAGTCTGGGTACCTTGTTGGCACTTAGAAACTCTTAAAACAGGTTTAGTTCAGAATGTCTAAGTTTTGTCTAGGACATCCTAGGAAAGGTTTGATTATCACCGCAAGACATCACAGTCTAAGCTTGCCCAATGCTTGCCAAGAGCACGTCTCCAACTTGTCCCATTTACTTTTTGACACACAGCGGGTAGAATGGCTCACAAGATGTCCAGAAAGACAGTTTAGAAAATCAGAACTTGGATGTTCTGGTGATTAGGACATGCCACTTTATGCCATTTTTGGACATCTTAAAGTTTTAAAAATGTCCCTATTTGGGTGAAATTTGATTCATTTGAATATCCTATGAGCCATTTATTTAAAAATAGAAAAGTAAGACAGTAAAGCAATGCTGTTTATCTGCTGCAGATATTTTCTGAGGGCAGCATGATTGATCAGGCATACAAGTTGGTGATATCTTTGCATGGTGTCAAAATGGACAGCTGTCTGCAGTGAAGGAGATGGATAAAATTGTGATTTCATTGAAATGTAAGAATGAATTGTAATTTCATATTTGAAGCAAGTGAAAGGCATGGATATGTTTGAAGTAGCTAGATAGCCTAACATTTGCAAGAAGATACTGACAGTGACTGTTCAAGAGCATTGAACCTTCTATATATAATGCATTAGTGACAGGTATGTGCCTTGTGGCAGATAAGCATTTGTTTGATCCGTGTCCAGAATAGCTCCTAAGAATTAATTCCAGTTTGTACGATGAAGTGTTGATTTCTCAGACTTGATGAGAAAAGCAGGCCTAGACAGAGATGCATTGTTTTAATCATGTTGTTTATGACCCTAAAATTAAGGGGTTTTCTCATGTTATCAATAACGTACAATACTGAGCAATATTTTGCCCTTTTTAAGAACATAAGAACATAAGAAGTTGCCTCTGCTGGGTCAGACCAGAGGTCCATCGCGCCCAGCAGTCCGCTCCCACGGCGGCCCATCAGGTCCATGACCTGTAAGGTGATCCTTGTCTAAAACCCTTTATTCCCCTTTATGCTTCTATCTATACCCTTTCATAATCCTATCACTACCTCTATCTGTATCCCTCAATCCCCGCATCCTTCAGGAATTTATCCAATCCTTCTTTAAAACCCCGTAGTGTACTCTGTCCTATCAGAACCTCCGGAAGCACATTCCAGGTGCCCACCACCCTCTGAGTGAAAAAGAACTTCCTAGCATTGATTCTAAACCTGTTTCCTTTCAATTTCTCTGAGTGCCCCCTTGTTCTTGTGGTTCCCAATAGGCTGAAGAATCTGTCCCTCTCTACCTTCTCTATGCCTTTCAGGATCTTGAAAGTCTCTATCATGTCTCCTCTGAGTCTCCGCTTTTCCAGGGAGAAGAGTCCCAGCCTTTCTAACCTGTCTGCGTATGGAAGGTTTTCCATACCTTTTATCATTTTCGTTGCTTTTCTCTGAACCCTCTCAAGTATCGCCATATCCTTCTTAAGGTACGATGACCAATATTGGACACAGTACTCCAGATGCGGGCACACCATCGCACGATACAGTGGCATGATGACTTCCTTCGTTCTGGTTGTAATACCCTTTTTAATAATACCCAACATTCTGTTTGCTTTCTTTGCGGCCGCCGTGCATTGTGCCATTGACTTCATTGTTGTATCCACCAGCACACCCAAGTCTTTTTCAAGGTTGCTTTCCCCTAGTACTAATCCCCCTATTTTATAGCTGAACTTCGGGTTCTTTTTCCATATATGCATGACCTTGCATTTCTCTACATTGAAGTTCATCTGCCATTTATTAGCCCACTCCTCCAGTTTGTTCAGGTCCCTTTGTAGGTCTTCACATTCCTCCGCGGTTCTAACCCTGCTACAGAGTTTTGTGTCATCCGCAAATTTTATAACTTCACACTTCGTCCCTGTTTCTAGGTCATTTATAAATACATTGAACAGCAGCGGTCCGAGCACCGTCCCCTGCGAAACACCGTTCGTGACCCTCCTCCAGTCCGAGTAGTGGCCCTTCACTCCAACTCTTTGCTTTTTGCCTTCCAACCAGTGTTTAATCCATCTGTATACATCCCCTTCCACCCCGTGGTTCCACAGTTTCCTAAGTAGCTGCTCATGGAGTACCTTGTCAAAGGCTTTTTGGAAGTCGAGATAAATGATGTCTATGGGTTCCCCTTTGTCCATCTGGCTGTTTATCCCTTCAAAGAAGTGCAGTAAGTTCGTTTGGCACGATCTTCCCTTGCAGAAGCCATGCTGGCTCGCTTTCATTTGTCCATTTTTTTCTATGTGCTCACAGATGCTGTCTTTTATCAGCGCTTCTACCATCTTGCCCAGAACTGAAGTCAAACTTACCGGCCTTTAGTTCCCCGGGTCACTATGCATGTTATTGCTCAGTAGTGTGTGCTGTTTCTAATAATGTACATAGTTTATCAGGTATTGAGCATATTGCACACTGTTGATGGCACAAAAGAAGAAAATGGACCTGAGTTAGTAGACTGTGGTAGGGTTCTTTCTGATACAAGTGACAGAAACCTGAGACAAAAGCCTATTCTGACAATTGCTGAAAACTTAGGAATCAGTTTCTTCCACTATTGAAGAAAAAACTATCTGTACTTGGCAATCACTGAGGTTTATATACTAAAGATTGTTAGGTGCATCCATTCGTGTTTGAGTCCTAGCGACTTGAGCATCATCAAGTTTTGGTGGCAGAATACAGAGCTAGATTACTGGCCCTGTTTTAAAAGTTAATAGTTTTGATAAGGAAAGTATCTCAGATACTTGGTTTAGATAGCGCAGTAGATACTTATAAAGCACAGTTCTTGAAAAACTTACTAATGATAACTGTTAAACCTATATTAATCAATTGGAAAGATTTATCTAAATTGGATTATAACATCTGGTGGAATATGCTGTGTTTGTATGGAAAATATGAACAACTTTTTGCTATTCGTTATGGTAATTTAGGTAAATTTAGGAAAGTATGGGAATCTGTTAGTAGGTATGGTGTAATATATTCATATATTTATCTGACTGTGTTATAATTGCAAATGCAACTTCCCAGGACTAATTAGATGTTCTTATTATAAGTATTGTTATATTTGTGTTGTTTTAGAAGAACACCAAATTCATCTGGTGTGATATAACATTAGCTGAGCTGATGTCACCAGCTGGTAATATTTATTAAATGATGGTGTGGGTAAAATGGGAAGGGGAGGGGGGCAGAGGGTGAGGGGAATATATGAGATATTGTCAAGGGTCTGTAGAATAAGGATTGACAAGTTTATAAGAAGAGGTAAGAAAGGGTTAATAGAGCTTGTAAGAAAGAAAAATGATTAGGGCAGTTTCTAAGGTGATGGGGTGGAGCAGTCACATGATTGGTTGGATGTTGTGGCAGTCTGAAGTGAATTATGTGAGGAAAGGGGAACAGTAGAGTAGTCTCTTCAAGAAAAGATTATTCTCTTCAGAGTATATTCATTCTTACTAAAAATATTCTTCATTGTGATTTTAATGTTAAGAAGTTTGGTTTATTTTGAGTAAGGGAATTTTTTGCCTTGTTAACCTTCTCTGTGTCAGACTATTTGTCTGTCAGGTGCTGGATTTGTTGCCTGAGGAAGCAGAGGCTGCAATGGAAAGGGGCAGTTTGGGCTCTTCTGTGGAGGTTCACAGCCTGGCAGCACAACAGTCCCCTGTGTGGAGCAGCAGTTAGTGTTGGGCTGCCATTTGGTGAGTTGTCTGCACGACCGTGGGTAGAGTGGGTTGGCTGTGAGGGAGATGGGATGTGTAAGGTGTTTGCTCTCTAATGTACAGTGTGTGAGAGAGGGACTTACCTGTTGGGGTTATTTTTGTGTGACACAGAGAGGTCTTTCTGTTGAGATGTAATTTTGCCAGGCTGTTTCTTAGTAGGCTAGTTTGGGGGAACTGGCAGGTGGTTGGTCTTTAGTTCACGAGGGTAGTGACTGGCTGGTCTGTGTGCCACATGGTAGGTAGACAGGTTTGAGGCTTTGACGCTAAATTCTGATGTTAGAGGGAGGGAGTTGGGAGGTGCCGATGCTGCATTCAGGTATTTGTTTTTATAGCTAGGCAGAGTTGTGGATTTGCAGCCTTCACGGATTTGGTGTTCCCGTGTCTAGGAGCTGAGGAGCACTAGCAGCTGCCTTTGCAATAGTTGTGTGCTCAGTGGCTGCATGACTGTACGGCATCACCATTTTCGCAGCATTGTGATTTAAAATTTTGTTTGGAGTGTCAATAGGGGCCATCTTCCTAATTTTCCTTTTGTGCTGTGGCCTTTCTGGGTCTCTTGGATCTTCCTGTGACTGGCATTCTTTCTGTGGCAATTCAGCTTGGTGTCAGCTGTCCTGATTTGTTAGTTTAGCTGGAGATGACCTGTTCTTGGTGTTTCAGGTACATTCATATTATGTACTTGTGGTGTTTTTCTTGGTGTGTAGTGTGTGTGTGTGTGTTAGGGGGAAATAGATTTCTTGATGTCTGTCTCTGTGGAAGGGGGGGGGGGGTCATTGTAGTAAAGTTGAGGGTTTTGTTTATTTGTGCTGGAGAAATTAAAGGGAAAAAGTTTTTATGGTGTTAGTGGGGAATCATCTAGGTAAGTGGTGAGCAAACCTGAACAAAGTTATTGTAAGGGTAACAACCCATTGTGTATATCAGGTATAGGAAATACTGAGTAGAATGCAGTGAAAAGGGTTGATGTGAATCACTTGTTCACTCTTTCCAAAAATACTAGGACTAGGGGGTGTGCAATGAAGCTATTAAGTAATAGATTTACAACAAACCAGAGAAATATGTATTTACACAACATGCGATTAATCTGTGGAATTCATTGCTGGAGAATAAGGTGAAATCAGTTAGCTTAGCGGGATTTAAAAAAGGTTTGGATACTTTCCTAAAAGAGAAGTACATAGGGCCTTATTGAGATGGCTTGGGGAAATCCTCTGCTTCTTCCTATGATAGGCAGCATAATTTCTGTTTTATTACTAGGGCATGGAATTTGGATTATAGGATCTCACTAGGTTCTTGGGTCCTGGGTTAGCCACTGTTGGAAGCAGGATACTGTTCTTGGCGGACTTTTGGTCTGTCCCAGTATAAAAATTCTTATGTTCTGTTCTTATAAGGTGGAAGGCATCAGAGGCACTATTGGATAGAGTTAAGGGGGGGTTGGTCGAGTAGTCTGGAAAGCGAAGATGGAGATGGAAGGATACATAGCTGCCACGGTAATGATGGGGAGAAGACATTTTTAGATTTATTAGGGATAGGAAGACATGCAAAAGTGGCATTGTGGAATCCAAGGGTACAAGGGGGCAATAAGTAGCAGCTGATAAAGAGATAGCTGACTTCACTAATATTTTCTGTTCTGGGTTCACAGCTGAAGTGTTTGGGGGAGGGTGTACAAACACCTCATGTGACTGGGGCAGGAGGTGTAATAAACCCTGATTGATTTTCAGTGGCTTGGGTTTGTGAGGGTTCGTCAGAACTACAGGTGGATACCACGAGGGGAATGGCTGGTACATCCAAGGGTACTGCAGGAATTTGGGGGTAGTTCTGATGATCTGCTGACTGACCTTCTCACTGCTTCTTTAGAGTCGGGAGTGGGTAATGCAGGAATAGAGCAGGGAGGATATGGTTTCTCTCCACAACAAATGGAGAGAAGGCAGCACTAGGGATATACAGGCCGGTAAGTTTGACTTTTTGGTAAGTAACTCAATAGAAACACTTTAATAACAGAGCTTGGAGGATTCACTAGAGACGGGTTTGGATTGACAAATCTGCTTACTTTCTTTGGATGATCTTGGCATTAGATAAGAGGAGTGTAGTGAATATGGTGTATTTTGATTTTAGTACTTTTACCATTTTCATAGGCATATCGTACTCAGTGTTCTCTGTATGGGGGGCTCCACTGGTGGTCTGGGGCAGGAACTAGTTGGTCAGTAAGGTGTCAATGGGTTGTGGTCCCAGAAGATGGTTATGCCAAGGGGGGATCTTATCGGTAGTGTGTTTGAAGGTTTGTTATTGGGCTTGTTCTTTTCACAATTTTGTAAGTGGGATTGTTGTAGGGTTATAAGTAAGATTTGCCTTTTTGTGGAGGTGGCCAAAGCAGTAATGGACCAGACAGTCCTGATGGTGTGCCTAACAAGGATGGGCTTAAGTTTGTAGAATGGCTTCATATTGTGCAGCTCAGATTTCATGCTCAGAAATGCCAGGTCATGCATTTGAGTTGCCAAACCACAAGGGCATGGTGCGATTAAGGGGTGAAGACCTTGGTGTACGAATAAGGAGTGGGGGTTTGGTGTGATTGTATGTGATGAGTTTCAGGAGGCAACCAGGTTGTAACAGTGCTAGCAAAAGCTAGACAGATGTTTGGGTGCATAGGGATCAGTATGGCCAGCAGGACAATGGAAGTTTGCTGCCCCTCTAAAAATTTTGGTGAGACCTTCTTGTGAATTTTGTGTACATTTAAGTTCAGTTCAAAGGAAGGCTACTACAAGGGTTGATGGTCTATGTCCTATAGGCATATGGGAACTGAGTTCATGATCTCCATCTGTTTACTTTGAGGAAGGGCATGAGAAGTGAGATAATAGTGATGTTTATATACCTATGTGGCCTAACTATATGTGAGATGACACAAATCCAGCAAATCCAGCGGAAGAGGGCAGGGGATGCAGTGCAGCAGTGCAGGGCTCTGCAGTACTGTATGGCACTACGTTGTTACAGACGGTGAGGAAGATGCATGAAATAGTTTTGGAATTCCAGTAGGTGTAGGAGTAGTAGATGCATGAAATAGTTTCTGAATTGGGGAAGGCATTGGATAGGCATATGGACTCTCTGGGAGAGAGGAGGAGTTAATTGATGCTGTGGAGGGGTATACTGGCTGGACATTTTGGTCTTTATCTGCCCTTATGTTTTTTCTAGGTGGCTTTGCTTGTGTGCTCAGAATGGGTTACGAGGAACTGCAAGGCGCTGGCTAGGTGCTGGGAGCCAAACTGCTTTGTTTGACTCATTTTCTGCAATTTTGGATGCCAGAGGTGCTTTGCTCCTTTCTCATATGGAGCAGCCACATGTTCTATTAGTACTGTATGGTTTGTTCGTAGGATGATTTTGGAAGATGGTTCACTGAACATTTGCTGGTGTGGGGATTTTATGGAAGTTATGAAATTGGTACTGAAATTGATTGTAGGTGCATGTGATCCAGTGTCCATGTGCAGGGTTTACTTGTTTGTTTTTTGTATAAGGATTTGGTGACATTGGTTTACAGTATTGCCTGATGTGTGCACTTCATGATTTGTAGTGGTGCTCTGGCAGTTAGCTTTTTTGCGGCACTTGGCTGCTTATCGAGTGGGTGAGCTGGCACCTTCTTGACCTGCTATGGTGTTCACGGGGTAGCTGTCTGGAGATGTTGGGTTGACTGCAGGTTAAATGCAATTGCCTATTTCCTGGTCACCTGCTTTGGAAGGATCAGGAATTTGGATTCTTTTGTACATGTGTGTGGAGTAATTGGAATGTGCAGTATCATGTGTACCATTCTAGTGGGCTGGGGAAGATTGTCTTAGCTGTTTATGATTCCATTGAGGCATGGACTATAGATTTTATGGTTAGGTGCATGGAACATTTGTTGGGAGTGACTCTTGCTAATCCTTTTCCAGCAAAGACAATTTCCTAATCTCCAATTCTGCTTTACTTCTGATTCTTTTGGTGGGTTGTGACATTTGTTCAGCAAAGGCAGAGGATTTCATACTGCACTTGAGGCGGGTTCTGTGGTCTGCTGTCTGTTTTCCCTAATGCCCCCATCCCTTTTGTTTTTGTTTGGTCCTCTATGGAGTGTGTAAGGAGGATTGGGACATGGTTGCTATTGAGCGGTTGATTAAATGGGTTTAATACTGAGCTTTTGCAGTTACGGATAGCTTTTGGGGGTTTAGAGTAGTATCTCATGAGTTTGTTGCAGCTGTTTTCCCTGGACATTATTGTCCTGATGCTGTCTACCTTTCAGGCATAGGTTTGGCCAATTTTATTGGGGTACTCTTTAGGATTTGTTGGAGACTTGTTTTAAAGCTGTTGGCCGCAGCTTATGTGGTGGGGGAGCAGTAACAAGCTCGAGGCTGTCACCGCTTGTCGCGGAAAATGGGGTTTGGCCCAGTTGTATCTGGGAGATGAGCAGTTAAATAAATAAATGTAACACTCATAGGCGATACTGCTGTGAGGGGAAGCATGGCTTTGAGTCACCGTGGATCATGTTTGGGGGGAGAGGAAGCATGGCCTTGCATCACCGTGGGTCATATTTGGGGGAATGTTATAAATTTAAAGACTTAACAGGAGCTAGTTTCAACACCGAATAGCTCCCTGGGGGTGTGTGAAATATGCATTGGGGGTTTGTTGGGTTTTGGACACAGATTGTATTGTAAGTGGAGATAATATTCAGACACATAATAAAGCTGCGGCCAAATATTTCTTCCAATAAAACTGAGTTGTGTGATTATTGATTGATGGTGATTAGCTTTCAGTATTTGTATGTTTTTGTTTAAAATGTCAATAAAATTATTTATAGAAAAAAGAACTAGATTGCCGGGCCTTTCTTCTGCACAGTATGTCACAGTAAACATGATCCTCTGCCTTCAACACTGCTCAATTGCTGCTGCCCAGATGGGTGGTACATCATTAGTCTGTTTCTTTTTTTATTATTTTATAGTTACTAAATAAAACTAGTTAAACTTGACAATATGTCTTAATTTACTGTTTCTTCTATAATAATCATCCGAGGATAACAAAGCTTTAGATTTTAATTTACTAAATATTGTACTTAGCTTTGTCTCCTCTATAAGTTGGAAGTGTAATCATCTTCTGATTTTGCATATAACTGATGAATTTCATCATCCTCTTGTGCTAAATGGCGATGTGTTAATACGCTCAACGGAGTGTCCCCGTTTCACTTGTGACCAGTCAGGTATGCTCCCTGCCCAGGTCCCAGTTAGAACAAGAAAAATTGAAGCAATAAAGGAAACCCGGAGAGGAATGGGGAAGGGACAGACAGTGGTTAAATGTAATAACGACCTTGACCACCGGGGGAGCCCAAGGGGTCCTTGGAACTCAGCCAGGGCTGACAAAGCAGGGTGTCGCCCTAAGGTACTTAAGCCCAGGTCTGAGAGCAGAGAGGGAAGCAGGATAGGGAGGAGATTTAATCCTTTCCTCCCTAGGGTGCCCTCGCAGCCAAGCAGGAGCAACGTTCCAGTTCCTATGGAGGTGCTGGAGGAAGGGTCTGCTGAAAAGCCTATGTTTTCCGGGAGCTGCCCATGGAATTGGGAGAACCGTTGACAGAATGTGCTCCTGAAGTTATTGGAGGACATGCAGGTGAACTTTGTTGCTGTCCACAAACAGTGAGTGTGATTGGTGGGAGTTGAACTGTTTGTGAAACCTTTTCTGCCTTTTTCCTGTGTGCAAGCTAAGGAGTGATTTCTTTGAGGGAGAGGTTTTGCTGATATCTTGGGCGGGCATAGTGAGAGTCAAGTGAAAGACTTTTGTATGCAAAACCTATCACTCCCCTGTTTCCTGGCAGTGTAGGAAAACTTGCCAGAGGCTTGTAGGAACTGTACAACTTTTGTGCTGAGAAGAAAAGTACCTGGAATTGTTTTTTTTTTTTTTTTTCTGAATTTTGATACTGTCTGCCTTTGCAGCAGTCAGGGATTTTGCCCAGTGAGGTTGCAAACCAGAGACACAGCTGAGGTGTCTTTAACACTGAATGGAAGTCAAGGACTGGTTGCTTTGCTACTGTTTTTTTTTTTTGCTGACTTGTTTAAGTTTACTAATTTTGTTTTTAGTACTGCTGGACAAAGCTATTCTGACCATTCTTAGCAGCTTTATTGAAAAGACTATCTACCTGCATACAAACCGAATAAAAAAATAAGATTATTTGTTTGCACAGTAATGGTAGTGATTTTGTTTTGATTTTCCTCTTTTTGCCATTGTATTGGAAAGAGGGTGAATCCGATCCTGCAGGGTGGCTCCGGGTCCGGGCCCACACGTCAAGGTGCTATCTTGTGGCAGTAACTGTGAGTGCTAGGGAAACCCTATCCTGTGCTAAGTGGACCACACACTCTGCCAAGAGCTTCTTCAGGAGTACATCAACACTCGCAATTTTTGGCTAATTTGCCGATGTTAACATAAAGAAGGAAGAAGAAACCACCCATTAAGGAAGGAGCATGGACTGCATCTATAATAATAAAACGCTAAGCGCGCATGCGCACTCTCACCGCGTGCTTCCCTGATCCCTGTTCTGTCGCACTGTGCCGGCAAGAGTGTGCATGCGCGCTTACTACGTCACCAGGACTCCAGGACACGCGGAGCGGCGGCTGCCGGGAGGAGGGCTTCGAGGCAAGGCGGCTGTCGGCGGAGGGCAGACGCCGGGCCAGGATGGAGAGCAGCTGCATCGCCGGAACCTCCTCGCACAATCCCTCAGCCTGCTCTTTCAGCTATTCGGTGCTTCGGTTCACAGTGCATCTGAAAGATACACTAGATGGCATTTGTCCTCCACATTCATTCAGGAATGTCTTATCCTCCCGAGCACTAGATGGCATTTGTCCTCCACATTCATTCAGGAATGTCTTAACCCCCCCGAGCACTAGATAGCATTTGTCCACGAGCAGGAAAGGAAAAGAAGTGAAGAGAAGAGAAAGCTCTGGGGGCGAATCAGTTGCTGGCTCTGCCGAGTCTGATACAGGTGAGGTGGATTTCTCTTCCAGGTCCCTGTGACTTCCCTTTTAAGTGGCTTGTGCTCCAGCTCTTCTCAGGTTTCCCAACTTTGCTCCGTCCCCCCATCAGACAAGAAAAAAAAAGCCATTTAGTTGGCTCTCAAACTGTGCAGGCGATGAAGAAAGCCGGCAAAGGAGTGACCCTGGAAGGTAGGACTGAGAGAGAGAGAGAGAAAAAAAAAAAGGTGACAAGTAGCAGGATACAGATGTTTCAGGCTTGGTAAATAAGGGGAGCAGTATGGACAGTGGTGGACAGCCAAGGAAAAAGAAAGACAGAAAGAAAGAAAGACAGAAATACAGAAACAGGCTAAGGAGAGAGAGAGAGAAAGAAATAAAGACAGACACACACACACACATATATTCTAGCACCCGTTAATGTAACGGGCTATAAGACTAGTTATGTATATAGGAATATTGTTCATGTATTGTATTATCTATTCTTATGTTTTAAATGAACGCCAAGTGCTTTTCATGACATTATTCTCAAATATCTTGTGGTTGGTATTTAATACTTCTGTACTTTTTCATTGCTTGATGTAATGATTTTAATAAAATTTAAACAAACTTTTGGAAGTATTTCTTTCAAAGCTAGATTCTATAATACAATTATTTAGTTTTCATTTCATTTCATTTTATTTTAGTTCAGTTGACAGGGTACTTGTAACTTAATATCGCCAGCTAGACTAATATCCTCACGGCCAGGCAGCGTTCTTTCAAACTCTCATGGTGTGCACAGGGCAGGATTAATTCGTCGAGGGCCCCTAGGCACACGAGTACACTGGGACCCTTGCCCCGCCCCAACCCACCATGCGCTCAGGCAGAAACAGGAAGCTGCGTCAGAGGGAAGCTTTGGGAAAGCAGCACCGCTTGCATGATTACAGTTCCCGCTGCCTTTCTTACCTGTGTTGCTTACTTGTCTTACTTTCCGGCGATGGGGGGGGGGGCTGCGTTGCCGATCGGGATGGGGCCCGCATTGCCGATCGATGCTGGAGGGGCCCATTGCCGTTTGGAAAAACCAATGTTGATGTCCTCCTTCATCGTGCCCCCCTGACCATTTCGGGCCCTAAGCACGTGCCTACTTGGCCTATTGGTTAATCCTGCCTATTGGTTAATCCTGGCCTATTGGTTAATCCTGCATTCAATTAGAATGACAAACCTGAATGGTGGTGTCTCTATTTAAGTCTAACTGCTTTTCAAATCTCATGATGTCACCGACGCAACAAACATCATGACGTGATTTTAAATTAAGCTGTTTTTAGAGGTATTAAAAGACTATCTCAAGATCAACTTTTTTATTTCCTTAATATTCTATTTGATTAACATTCGGAGCTTGTTTTACCTGCCTAGCATTTATGGTAGACAACGTACTTGATGTCATGATGTCTTATAGTCTTTGAATTTACTTACAATACCCTCCCTAAAAATTATTAATACAAGAATCAAGATGCTGTATTTTCAGTATATGTACCATATCTATGGAACACTATGCCTTCTCTCCTTAGAGTAGAGCCATCTCTTGATAGATTCAAGAGCTCCCTGAAGTCATTCTTGTATAAAGACGCTTTTGAAGTTTAAGGGGTCCTTTAACTAAGGCTCGCTAGCCATTTTAGCGTACGCTAAATATTAGTGCGCGCTAAACGCTAACATGTGTAAACGCGTACATTATATCCTATGGACGCGTTAGCATTTAGCGCACGGCAATTTTTAGCGTGCGCTAAATCGATTACCGCACCTTAGTAAAAGGACTACTAAATCTAACCTCCAAGCTCCTCCTTTCTTAAGGAACAAGAATCTATCCTTTGAAATCATAGAAATTACAGACATTTCCTCTGTTAACCCAATTGTATTTTCCATATTTGTTTCTTTTCTATAATTATTGAAGTTCTACCCCAGTCCCTTTTGTATCAGGTTAGGCCTTGTCTGATTCTGTATTTTTAACCTGTAATATTATGACCTTGTTTTTATCATGTCCTTCGCTTAGAAGTCTTTATAAGCGATATTATCAAAATTTAAATAAACCTGAACCTGAAACCTAAACCTGATGATTATTACATTATATCACTACTAAGAAAGTACACAACAGGCACTGCAAAAAAAAATAAAAATACAAGGAAGAAATATGAAGAAATATTGTAAAATGCACCCTACCGTGGAAGAAACCGAGATATATGACCAAGCAAGCATAAACCTTTCAGACATGTAAGTTATGAATGACTTTCTATAGTTTCAGAGTAAAGGGTTTTCCTTTGCTCACAACAGTAATATGAATGCATTTGATACTGGTGTGGATATATGCAAATCTTGCTCATATTTTATTTGCAGGTATAGTCATAAATAAATTATTCTGAACAGAACAATGATATTTATGATTACTCATTCATTCATGAAAAAAGAATTGTTGATAATAATCCTTAGATTGCCATTCAAAATGATTTGACATTTTGAAATAGAAACAAAGACAGACAACTCAGTTCTTAATAGTGTAATAGATATTCATTATTCTAAGTAATTGTAGATATCAGAAATTAGATAAGTGTAGGGTAGATTTTCAAAGGGGCTTAAGTAGACAGGTGAGATTTCTGTCTACTTAAAACCCAATCAACAGACCATCCCTGGTTATTCAGTGGCACTTAACCATACAGTGTCAACGAATATCTACTCTAACAACCACAGCACTTTGTGGTTAGTAGCAAGATGGTCCATGAGCAGAACCAGGGAGGAGCCATCAGTTATGCAGGAACCAGCAATATTCAATGCTGGTGCCCACATTGATAAAGTATCTTCTTCCGCAAACTACTGGGATGGGATGGGTGTTCTGTCTGCTCTGGTGAGCACTGGTATTGAATATCCAGGTCAGCCATGCACTCAAAAGTTATGCAGGTCTCTGGCAGTGTTCAAGGCCCAGTTAAAAGCCCACCTCTTGGAGAGTGCTTTTGACTCCTAACTCCTTTCTCCTTGGGTTCTGCATCCCCAACCCTATATGTCATGTCTGTCTGTCTAAGTTAGATTTAAGCTGAGCAGGGACTGTCTATAAATGTCAAAATTATAGCGCTGCATACGCCTTTCAGCGCTATATAGGTGATAAGTAGTAGTAGTAGTAGTAGTAGTAGTAGGTGGTGATAGCTGACATTCAGTGCAGGCATCTGCATAGCTAAATGGAGAAGGTTAGTAATACTTTTTGCATGGGCCTGTCTGCCCTGTTGGGTAATTCCATGTCAACTGGTTCAGTTTAAAGGAGGGTCTCCACTCAACATCTTCTGCAGATACAAAAACATGGCCTAAACAAAGAGTCTCCTAACTTTGAACCTAGTTGAGACCATGTTCCAAACCTTGGATATCTTCATTAGATGTCCCAATCAATTTCTTAGACAGTCAATTGGGAGCTCTGACCACTTGATGTGGAATGACCCAGTTATCAATGTGGGCACCAGCATTGAATATTGCTGGTGCCTGCATAACTGAAGGCTCCTCCCTGGTTCTGCACATGGACTATCTTGCTATTAACCACAAAGTACTGTGGTTGTTAGAGTAGATATTCGATGACACTGTATGGTTAAGTTCCACTGAATATCCAGGGATGGTCTGCTGATTGGGTTTTAAGTGGGCAGAAATTTCACCTGTCTACTTAAGCCCCTTTGAAAATAATTGTGATGCACATATCGCAAAGCTAACATATTCCAGTTAATAAATTCAAAATAAAACAATTTTTTCTACTTGTTGTCTGGATATTTTGTTTTTCCATCATCTTGGTCCCAGTTTCTCTTTCTGATTTTTGTCTATCTTCAATTAATTCTCTTTCCAGTGTCTGCTGTCCATTTTTTTCTCCTCTTCTCTCTTGTTCCATTTCCTCATTATGCCTGTCTCCAACATATTGATTTTTCCCTTTCATCTTTCTTAACTTTTTCTTTTCTAGAAGACCTGCTGCCAAAGATCCTCTCACTGTCTTTGAAATATCCGTTTGAAATTGAGAGAGCCCACAGAATCCCATCCAGAGTTCTCAAAGGTCAAGCAGGACCTAGACCTCTTATCTGCAAAATATTAAGATTTCAGCAAGCACTGAACATTTTGAATAAGGCCAAACAGTTACAAAACCTTAAATGGCAAGAACACAAAATCCACATCGTACCTGATTTTGCAAAGGTAACAGCTGTGCGGAGAAGGGAATTTTTGTTGCTCAGACCTCAGTTACAACAGATGGGAGTCAGGTATGGGCTTCTATATCCATCGACTATGAGGATTACTTTTAACAATAAGACTTCCCATTTCGAGGAGCCAGCTAAGCTTCAAGAATTCATCAGCAGTTGCTAAGATCCAATGTCCTAAGCTGTATTTAAATACTCCGGCTTCAGAGACTGCTGAGTATTATTTCTTTTATTTAGCAAATATTTTTATACAAGGGTTATATTCTATATATTTTATTGAATTTTTTTTTTTTAGCGATTCTTGAAATTGCTTTTGCTACAGTTTGCTGAGTTTTTTGCTGCCAAATGGGAGTTGAGATTGCAGCTCTAAGGTGGAACTTCAACTATATGTGTTACAGGATTGGGAGGCTATTTGACTGACTAATAGAGCGAGAGGTATGTGAATTGATGTGTTGAAAATTGACTGGGAGAGGGAGAATAGTGTGAAAACTTAGGGGTTTTGGTGGTAAATGTTAAAGGAACATTTTTAACGGCTCCTTCCCATTTAAAATTATCAATCTGAGATACGAGATGAATGGCTGAGGGATTATCGGGTGTAAGAGGGCGGAGTCAGCACGGACATCAGAGATTGATGCATGGCACAAGCAAGCTCAAGAAACCCCGATTTGGGAAGGTATTTAATGATCGCAAAGTACAGAATCACCTTCCTAAGTGCAACATTGCTCTCCACTGTCACTGCCAGCTATAAGGAGATTCCTCCCATGGCTCAGGCCTTAGTTTATCATTGTGAATTCGTCCGGAGCCCAGAATAAGCGCAAAGCACCCACACTAACATTATTAGCGAGCCTGCCTCAGAAATCACCTCTCTATATAACAGCCAGCCTCTTTACTGCATGGGTTGTACTTAGAGAGTAGGAGTAGCTTTAAGTGTTACTTTTAAAGAGACTTCCTCTGCCTCTGCACCAGCGTGAATCCAAAGAGAAGAAAGCCAGAAGAGATCTGGCTATGGTTTCAGCTTGGTGGTGACATGAACACACGCTTGCAGGAGGCACCCTCTTTGTTCTTGCCTGAGTGGGCAGTGGATGCCAGTCTTAGCAGCTGGGTAATTCTGTTATCGTATGTTTTATCTCCCATACCTCACTCTGCAAGGTAGGATAGTTAAAGCATTGCCACTGAGACCATATTAAACCCCCACTGCTATCTGTTGGCTTCTGTATTACTGTCACTGGAAGTTTATTCTGTCATGTCTGTGAAATCTCTCAGACTGACATATAGGAGGAGAGAAGGTGTTAGAGCTGCCAGCACTACATGAAAAGAACGTTTTGAGAGTAGTAGCATGATCAGTGTGATCATTTACAGGAACAATTGGATCAGCTGTAAATAATCTAGGATGATTTCTACCCTGATTTTGTAGGAACTAGCAAGACTCTTTCATAACTGATGATCTGGTATTTAATTGCTTTTTCTGTCTTTGCCTCAGGCAGCCTACTCAACCTTGGCCTTTTTCCACACCTGCACAAGCATTGCCTAAATGTAAGTTTAGATCCTAGTCATACACATGCTGATAATTCATGTAAAGCTTTTCCTTGAGTGAATTTTGGTGGTCCACACTGCTCCTTAAGGAAAGAGACCTTAATTGACCTGTGTTTATATACAGAAATTGCCTTAAGGTTTATATATATGCATGGTGGGCAGTGATTTGTTATGTGGAGTCAGTTTCTATGTTAATACTAAAGATTTGGTTGTGATGCACTTGTTAAAATGGGAATGTTATTTATGATAGATTTAATTTGTATTTTAATTAATTTTAAGTTATTGAGCTATATGATATGACCTAAATTATATTTATTATTTTTATGGTAGGAATGAAGAATTTTTACTATTCTCTTTAGAATGATATAAAGTAATTTATATGGGATATTAGAAAATGAAGTGGGTTTTTCTTTTATTTCTATTAAATTGATTTTCTTATGATAGTTATGAAATGGGTGTTTTATGAATGGAGTTATTTACTGCTCCTATTAGTTTCCATATTATAATATTTTTATAAGATATGCTACAGAAATTTAATGTTTTTATTTGTTCTATTGAGGATTAATGTTGAGATGAATTAGGGTGCTTGAGGGAGGTTGATTTTCACCTGACCGGGAGCTTTGCATACAAGCTGTCGTGTTATAAGTTGGGATGGGTGGGGGTGGGGTATTCTATATTTTGGGTCCTGGATGTGTATGGAAAGTTTATATATTTATATATTTAAAAGGGAACTTAAGATCTATGGTGATATTAGATTTTAATCAATTAAAATGGTATAAAAGTTTATTCATTAAATGTCAATGGGCTTAACCATCCCATAAAAAGGAAAAAAATACTGAGTTTTTGAAAAGTCAAGATGCTGATGTTTATTTCTTACAGGAAATGCATCTGTCACCAAATGAGGCAGTCAAACTGTAAGGGGTTGGGTGAAACATTGGTTTCTCGCTCCTGCAGTGGGGAAAAAGGCTGGGGTGGCTATCTTAGTAAATAGAAAATGCTCAGCTGCATTTGGTGCAATTACTGCAGATCCTATGGGAAGATGGCTTCAAGTTGGCATGAGCTCAGGAAAAGATAGTCTGACGCTTCTTAATATTTATGCCCCTAATTCAAATCAGGCTGAATTTTTCAAAACTCTTCAGCAGTTTATTCTGCCACTGGCTACTTCTAATTTAATAGTAGCGGGGGACTGTAATGCTGTAATGAATCCATTGTTGGATAAACAACCCAGTAAGATACTAAAATCATTGGGTTTCGAAAATTTAATACAGTCCTGTGGCTTGAAAGATATATGGCGGATTCTTCATTTTGATGCTCGGGAATTTTCTTTTTGCTCCCATGTACATAGATCATTTTTAAGAATAGATTACATTTTTGTTTCAGATCAATTAATTCAGCAAGTTACAAAAGCCAGCATAGACCCGATTATTTTGTCAGATCATGCTGGAGTTTGGATTGAATTTCAATTTGCTGAAAAAGACTGTAGTAGACCTGTTTGGAGATTCAATAATACATTGCTTGCAGATACAAACTTTCTTGAGGAATTTCAAATGAAAAATTTCAAATGAAAATGAATGAGTACGTTCAACTCAATACCTCAGAAGAAATCTCTTTAGAAACATTATGGGATGCTTTCAAAGTTACTATGAGAGGGCAAATCATTTTGTATTTGGCACATATTAAGAGATTGTTAAAAATGGAATTTTCTAATTTGGAACAAATTATTAAGAATTTAGAGTCACAATTGGCTTCAAAATGGGAAAAAAAAACATTGCAGGCCCTTTTGAAAGCTAAATAAAAATATAATGAGATTTCTTCACAATTGGCTAGGAAAGATTTGTTTTTTTCAGCAGGCTCTATATTATGGAAACTCGAATAAAGTGGGAAGATTATTGGCTAATTATCTCAAAGCCAAAAAAAGAAAAGTAAAGATTGTGGCTATTAAGGATGAAAAGGATAACATTCATTCTCAAATTGGAAATATTTTAATTCAATTTTTGAACTATTACAAAGCTTTATATTTTTCTGAGCTTTATTCTAATAAAGAAATAGAGGGATTGGAGTTTTTTAAAAGTTAATTAAGGGGCCAAAAATTCCCAACCATATAAAAGGGATTCTTGAATCGCCTATATCACTTAAAGAAGTTCAGACAGTGATGAAGTCCCTTAGTGTTGGATACGCTCCATGTGGTGATAGATTCACTGTGGAGTTTTACAAATCATTCCAAATTACACTATTACCTCATCTTTTAAATTTATATCAGTCACAACTAATTAAAGGTTGTATATTAGGTACTATGGCAGAAACTATTGTTTTACCAAAGCCAAACAAAGATCCCATGTTGGTTTCAAATTACAGGCCTATTTCTTTGATTATTGTAAATGGAAAACTCCTGGCTAAATTATTGGCTTTATGTTTAGCTAAGGCTCTCCCTTATATTATCAATATGCACCAAACAGGTTTTGTTGCTCAAAGACATTCTTCAAATAACACTAGACTGGCTTTTCACATGTTAAATTTAACAAAAGCCATGGAAGATCCTTGGATGCAGAGAAGGCCTTTGATCGTGTAGAATGGACCTTCATGTATCAAGCAATGGATTGGTTTGGTATAGGATCTGGCTTTATTCAAATGATTCAAACCTTGTATAGCTCCCCTTCTGCCAGATTATATATTAATAATACTTTTTCAGAACATTTTCGTCTGGAGAGAGGAGTTAGACAAGGATGTCCACTATCCCCTTTGCTTTTTGACATTGTTCTGGAACCCTTATTATTGGCTATTCAACAGGCAAAAGAGATACATGGTATTCCTTATGCAGCTCGGGAATATAAGGTCTCTGCTTATGCAGATGATATCTTGCTTCATTTGAAGAATCCTGAATCTACCATTCCGCATTTACTAGATTTGATTGACTGTTTTGGAAAATTTTCTGGATATAAAATAAATTGGAGCAAATCGGAGGTTCTTCTGCTAAATGTGCATTGTGCAAAATGACTATTTAATTCATTCCCTTTCCTTTGGAAGGAAGAGGGTATAAAATATTTAGGAATTATGATTCAAAAAATGCTGGAAGATACATATGAGAGTAAATGAAAAATCTTTATTGCAGAAATGTGTGCGCATTGGAACCCACTACATCTTTCTTGTTGGGGGAGAGTCCAAACTGTCAAGATGATGATTTTGCCTGTAGTTTGCTACCAAATGAGTATGTTGCCAGTTTATTTTCAGGGGTCCTTTTATAAGAAATTGAATTGAATAGTCACTAAATTTATTTGGCTAGGTCAGGGGTCTGCAACCTTTAAGACATAAAGAGCCACTTGGACCCGTTTTCGAAAAGAAAAAAAAACTTGGAGCCGCAAAACCATTATAAAACAAATCTAACACTGCATATATTGTTTCTTATCTTAATGCTATATACAGGATCACTAAATTGAAAATAAAATCATTTTTCCTACCTTTGCTATTTGGTGATTTCAAGAGTCTCTGGTTGCACTTTCTTCTTCTGACTGTGCATCCAATCTTTCTTCCTTTCTTTCAGCCTCCTGTATGTTTCCTCTCCTCCAGACCTCATTCTCTCCCCCAACTTTTTCTTTCTGTCTCCCTGTTCCCCCTTCTTTCTGTCTCCATGCCGTCCCCCAAGCCACTCGGTTTGCTGCCACCGCAATCGGGGAACAGCCCCCAAGCCACCGCCGTCGCAAGCTTTCCCTGCAGAAGTGTTGCGCTGACCAGCATTCCGCTCCCTGACGTCAATTCTGACGTAGGAGAGGAAGTTCCGGGCCAACAAGACATTTCTCCTCATTCCATCCAGCCTGAGCCCCATCTCTCCTTGATCCAGCATTTCCCTTCTGTGTCTGTCAGAATTACCATTCCACCTATTTTCCAGCATCACCCTTCTTTATGTCCATCTCACCTATATCCCTATCTCACCACTTTTTCAGAATCTTCATTTGTCTCTGTCCTTATCTTTACGCCATGTTCACCATTTGCCCTTTCAATGTCTTTATCTCCCCCCACACACTTTTTCAGCATTACTTCTATGTCTCTATTTCACCTCCTCTTCATGTCCCCTCTGTATCTCTATCCTTATTCAGTAGGTCCTGCTTACCCTTTCTCTTCTTTGTGTCACTATCTCCATTTTCAGCTTTCCCCCCTTTTCCTTTGTTACTGCACCCTCTAGCTAGAATCTTTCCACCCTCCCTCCACTCCGGCCCAGCCCAGTATGAAATATTTCCTTTTGTTTCCCTCCCCTCTCTCTTTCTCTCTCTCTTCTCCTCCCTCACCCACGAGTCCTGCATCTGGCCCTCTCCCTTCTACCTGCACCTGGCAACACCCCCCTGCTCCGCGGCTCTCTTCAGCAACTCGTCAGCAGCAGTGATCAAGACAAGCTGCCGACATCGAGGCCTTCCCTCTACGAGTCCCGCCTTTGTGGAAAAAGGAAGTTGAAACAAGCGGGACTCGCAGAGGGTAGGCCCCGACGTCAGAAGCTTGTGTCGATCGCTGCTGCTGAGTTGCCGAAGAGAGCCGCGGAGCAGGGGATGTGGCCGGAAGCAGGTAGAAGGGAGAGGGAGATAGGAAGGCTGTAGATCTCCGGAGCATGACACCGACCCCGGCCAGGATGATTTCTTTTTCAGGCGTGCACCTTATAAGTCCAGCGTCGCGGCGGGAAATAGCCATGCTGAGCAGTGAGCTCAGCACTACATAGATGAAAGCCTTGCTTGCTGATTGGTCCGGCGGCACGGCGGGGCGGGGCCGCCGGACCAATCAGCAAGCAAGGCTTTCATCTGTGTATGTGCTGAGCTCACTGCTCAGCATGGCTATTTCCCGCCGCGACACCGGACTTGTAAACTGCATGCCTGCGTGACACACTACCGGAGCCGCAGCAAAGGTGGAAAAGAGCCGCATGCGGCTCTGGAGCCGCAGGTTGCCGACCCCCGGGCTAGGTAAAACGGCTAGGATAGCTTTAGGGCTCCTTTTACTAAGTTGCAGTAGTGTTTTTAGCGTGCGCTGCAGATTAGTGCGTGCTAACCCCTGCGCTATGCAGAGAAACTAACGCCAGCTTAATGGAGGCATTAGCGTCTAATGCGTGCTAAAAACACTAGCGCAGCTTAGTAAAAGGAACCCTGAGTATCTTTGCAATAAACAATTGCGGCAGGTGGGGTAAATTTTCCAAATTTCTATAGATACCATCAAGCTTTTATACTGCGTCAGGGTATGTATTGGATCCTTCCTGAGCTCAAGAAAAATCTCCCTGATTAGCTTTACTTAGTATGGCAACTTACGTCCCCATTAAGATTATGTCATATGGTAAGTATCAAATTGCCTAGAATTTATAAGGACAATAGTATCTTATTTGCCACATGGAACACCTTAAAATTTCTTAACAACTTAATAGATATTCCAGTAGGAAAATCTGCATGTCAATCCTTGTGGTTGAAATCCAAGATTCAAATTGGCGAGTCTAAGATCCTCTGGAAACATTGGCTGCAGGCAGGTATACGTATTTTAGATGCTATGTAATCCAATGGGAAAATGCTTGATTTTTCACAACTGCAACAATCATTTGTTATTTCAAAGTCTCAAGTATTTAAGTGGTTGCAATTGAAGCAGGCCATTCAGAAGGGGTTCCCTAATTGGTGAAATCTAAATAATCAGTATAGCTTGCCGGGCCTATGTTTCCAGACAGATTTGCTATGGCATCAGGCAGCCAAGTGGTATAAATTAATATCTGATTATATGAATAAGAAACCCAAAACAGGCTTGAGAGATATTTGGAGCATTGAGATTAAGCAGCAGATTTCTGCGACTCAGTGGCCATGAATTTGGACTTGGAGGATGAGATGTACAGCGTCAGTATCTATGTTACATAGAAGTTTTTGGACCCCTGTTAGATTACAAAAGTTAGATAGTTCAAAATCTAATACATGCTGACACTGTCATCTAGACATAGGGACACTGGTTGTTCTATTGTCCTTTGATACTTAACTTCTGGAGATCTATATGGGTATATATTACTCTGATTCTGGAGACTGCAGTTCCATTATCATATGAAGCGGTAATATGTGGGACGTTGTTACCTCCTACATCTCCAATAGGCAGACATAAACACAGATTATTGGGTATAATGACTGGGGTAGCCATCCAAATGATTACGAAAAATTTGAAGTATTTTGACTGATTAAATTTCACTTTTTGGTGGAATTCGTTATGCTTGTGTTATAGATACGAGAAAATGTTTTTTGAGCAAAGGGGTAATAAATTGTTTAATCTGATGTGGAGCCCATTGACCAATTTTATTGATTCTAATTGAATGGTTTTCCCTTTACTTATGGTTATATTTTACACATCCAGGGAAGGGGGGTGGATAGGAGGGAGAAGGTTAGTGTATAGGGACTGGTTTATTAAGGTTTTATAAGTATTAATGTATGATTATATTGAATACATTGAAATCATGGGGGGAGGGGAGAAAATGATTCTTAAGTATTTTATTGTTGGATGTAAGTGCTGATTTTCAAATAACTTGAAAATGAATTCTTGTATGCACTGTTTTTGGTTTGAAAATGAATAAAGATTTTTATTTTTATTGTTTAACTTTTTCTTTTCTTTTTTGCCTCTGTCCACTCAAATCTTGCCTTCTTTCTCACCCTTCTTCTTTTTAAATGTTCGGCTACCCCTCAATTCTCCATCTTCCCTCAATTCTCCAATTCTCCCTAGCTCTCCCATTTCCCATCTCACTCCTTTTCCAGCCTCCTATTTCCTTCTATCTACTCCCCTTTACAACATTTCTACCACCACTGTACTCACTGCTCTCTCACTCATCTTGTCATCTCCCTTTTGACCTTATCCACATGGCTCACCACTTTCAGAATCTCACTCCCTCTCTCCACTGGTCAGGCTATAACTCCCTGTCCCTTTCTTTCCATCCCCTGCCTAGCATCTTCTTATCCCAGCTCTCTTCCCTCCTGCCCTCCCACGGGTCCATCTCTCCTCCTCTATCTCCATGATCCAACATTTTGCTACCTCTCTTTTCTGTTTTTCTTCTTCCTACCCCCTTCATGCTGAACAGTGAAATGGAGGAAAAAAAGAGAGATGTTGCATCTCTCTGCCTTCCACCCAGAGGCCTAATATTTCTCCTTCTCTCCCTCCCTTCCATCCCCAGATCCAACTTCTTTCCAACTGCCCCCATCCAATCTTTCCCCCTGCCTGCCTCCCTCCCCCAGATCCACCTTTTCTCCCTTTCTTTTCCCAACAGTTCTCCCTTCAAGTTTTGCTTTCCCTCTTCCTCCATGCCACCCCAGGTCCAAATTCTCTCCCTTCAGACCATTGCCCACCATCTCTCTCTTTCTCTGTCCTCTGTTTCTGGCCCCATAAACTCTCCCCCACATGTCCAATCTGGCACTTCTTTTAATACCCTCCCCCTCTGTACTTTAAAAAAAACCAAAAATAGTCCAGGAGATTTCCTCAGCCCAGCATGTTCTCCCCCTTCTCTCCACACCAATGCATCTCTACCTCACTCCTCTCCCATCACCATGTCCAATAATTCTCTCCCTCTCCCTCCCTTCTCTCTCTGCCCAACAGTTCTCCTCTTTCTTCATCTTCCCATGTGCACCATTTCTTTCCCTCTCTCAGACACCCTTTTCTATTCTCTCCCTCACCTCAGCATCTCTTTCCCTCACTCCCTCAATCCCTATGGCTCATGCTCTCCTCCCCTTTTCCCTTCATTCTGTGCCCTAAGTTCATACCCCTCCCTTCTTCCTCCTATCATTTGTCCTAAGTTTGTGCTCCCTCCCTCTCAAGTCCCAACACGCCCTTCTCCCTCCCTCCCTCTGATGTTTACCTTCAGGCTGGCTCCCTTCTTACTGCTACAGTCATTTTTCTGCTGCGTCTCCTACACACCTCCAGCAGCTGATCTGGATGCCTTCTCTCTGATGTTGCTACGTCACAGGGAATGCTTTCAGGTCAGCCGCGGGAGGTGCGTAGGAGCCTCTGCCCGTGGCTTTGAACAGAAAAACACTGCAGCAACACGGAGGAGAGAGCCAGCCAGAAAGCAAACACCCGGGGGCTGCAGAGGATAACTCCGCATCGCCCTTGAGCGGGGCCGCACGAAACGCCGCATCGCCCTCTAGCGGGCCCGCACAAAATACCTGGCGGCACCGCCGCAGGTTGGACACCCCTGTCCTATACCGTATACTAAGATGTTTAATTGCATATTGTGTTGATTTCATAAATAGCATACATGTTATACCAGGAGCTGTCATTTTTAATGCTGTTCTTGAAGTATACTGACTTAGGTGAATTTGTTTTGAAAAAGGTGGTAAATAAATCCTAATAAATAAATAATAAAATGGGCTGTGGTATGCCCTCTACTGAACAAGAGCTCCCTTGTTAAGGAGAAGCTTGAAAACTATCAAGCAGTTTCTAACATATCTTTCCTGGCAAAACTTTTTTTTTAAAAACCCCAAACCCCAGTCTGTATTTAACTCAGTGACTGGTAAAATGAAGCAACTGGCTAGACCCTTGCAATTTTGGCTAACATATTTTTTAAAGTATTTAAAATAGAAGTACACAGTACTCCCCCGATATTCACGGGGGTTCTGTTCTAGAGAATGATACGGTGACAAAATTCATCACCGTTCCCTTCCCCGCGGATAACCGCGGGAAACCATCTTCATGTCATTCTTTAAGGAGAGAGGGAAGAATCAGAGTATGAATAGCCACAACCACTGACCCTCAAGCTTTGCTTTGAAGAATGCTGGTGTAGAAGAACCGAGGTTGAAATAGACACTAGAAAATGACATGGGATTATTTCCCGCAGTTATCCGCGGGGACGGGAACGGTGATGAATTTTGTCACCATGTCATTCTCTATTCCGTTCCAAAAACCCCCACAAATTTTGAAAAACCGCAAATACGGTTTATCGCCTGTCAAAAGGCAGGAGAGGGCAGCTGAAGCGCCGGTGAATGAAGAAAATCACTCACGGTCTGCTCCGACCACCTCTTCCTGTTACTAAAGTAAGGCTACACCAATCAGGAGCTGCTTTGACATGCAGCTCCTGATTGGTGTAGCCTGATTTTAGTAGAGGAAGAGGTGGTCAGAGAACGCCGCAATTTAGTGAGTCCGTGAACTGCGAATTTGCGGGGGAACACTGTAAATACATTTGGAATGAAATACTTAAAATACATGTATTACATACTAACGGTAGCTTTTATAAAGCTGTGGTAGAGATTTCTACTGCAGACCAGCGAGCTAAATGCTCCGAAAATCTTAGAATTCTTATGAGCGTTAAATCATTTACCTCTCTGGCCCATGGTTGAAACCTCTACTGTGGCTTTGTAAAAGGAGCACTAAGAGAAAAAGTATTTAAAACACTAAATACAATTTTGATCCTCAATGGATGGATGGATCATGCCACTAACTCATGACAACATACACAGTGAGGAATCCATCCTGTAATGTTTCATAGCATAGTACAGGAGTGGTTTGCCATTGCCTTATCCTGAGCAGTGTGGCTCCTGCCCAACATAGGGCCCCTCAGCCTATAGCACCTGGTATTCCCAGGTGGTCTTCCATCTATCTACTAGCAAGGCCTGACCCTGTTTAGTTTCTGATAGTAAGAGTGGGCCTACTCAGGGCAGCCAGGTTGTAGGCTTGATGCTCAATGCCAAACAGAAAATCCAATTTTTTGATAAATTTTATAACTTTATAATGTCTCTATTTTTATTTTTCAGAATGTTAAAATCTATAGTCTGAGTCTAAGACATTCCTTAATAATAATAACAGTGCCACTTATTATGAATTTGCTTTCAGCGACAATAGTTCTTCAAAATGTTTGTCATTTAAGCGGTTTCATCTCAGCAGTGAAATTAATAAACCCTTTGAGATTAAATAAATAGCTTCACTGTTTGCCAGTAAAATACCAGATTATTTATAAGGTTCTTGTGTTGATTGTTAAAAGTGTACATTATGGTGTCCCCTGGTATTTGAGTCAGGTGTTGAAAATATACTAACCAAATTGCCCTCTGAGATTGGGGGGAACACTGAGGAATTAACTACTGTACATTATGCTAGAAGAAGATCTTCCATAATTTTGGTGGCAGGGGTGTCTTGGTGGAACAATCTGACAGGATCACTTAGAGTAATTTTTGATATTCAGAAATTTAAAAAGGTGCTGAAGATGACTCTATTTGTAGAGGCTTTTTTTCATGAAAGATGATTTGTATTAATCACGAAGAGTGAATTTTTATGTATGGTTTATTTATTGATGTATTGTCCTACAATTGTGAATGTATTATGTGGACCGTTTAGGTATAAACGGGATACACATTTTTACATAAATAAATATATAAAATAATCTTTTCAATAGGTACAAAAGATGGCAGTGTTATATTTAACTTTTGAAAGCTTGACCACTGAATACTGGTTCAAGTATTTGAGGGAATTTGAGCATGGCTCTCCAAAAGAGTGTAGGCATTCTATTTAAAGACAATGCAACATTTTTTAAAATCATAAAATGTTAAAGCTCTGAAAGTTATTGTTATAAAGTTAACAAATGTCTAAAGTTAAAACAAGCTCAACAAGAGATTTTGACTTTAAAATTATTTATACTCTACATTAATATGCAAACATTTAATCATAGTGATGATAAGGAAATGTATTTCTACTGCTAGTTGATAAACCTTTGCAGATGAGTTTTCTGATTCAGTGCCAGGATTTTCATCATCATCATCAAAATCAAAGAAATTTCCTGTTTTAATTATGGAGACACCTTCATTTTTTTCACTAACATCTAAACTGATTTTAATTCCTTCATCTAGAAAAGCTGATTTCACCCAGTTTTTCTTGTCAGGTGACACCCAGCTGAACTTGAAATTAGGATGAAAGACTGCTGTTGCTATACAAACCTTAGGGTTACTCAGTGGCGAACCAAAGGGGGGGTGGGGGCGGTCTGCCCCAGGTAAGCAGCTGGTTCACTGGGTCTGGAACCTCCTGTACTACTCTGTCGCTACTGCTTTCCTGAACCCTATTGTATCCAATATCCAATGGCAACACTCCAGACTTTGAAGACCTTCAGAGCGCCACTAAGTAATATAACTTCAAAAGTGGCTTAAATCCTTATTGGTCTGCTGAAGTTATGTAATTTTTATAATAGATTTCCTTTTTGTTTTCTTATTTACTTTATTTTCTATTATTTCATGTTAGTACTACAGGTACTTAGCTTTTAGTATCTGTCCATTATCACCAACACGTTTCGTTTTACTTTTTCAAGGCGGGGAGATACTGCAATACAAAATACAGTATTAGTTTACATCAGATACTGCCGACCCAAGTCCAGTTAACTATCCTCAAACAACTCCACAACTAACAGTATTTGAATGTGGACTAATATATTCTTACCATTATAACGTTAGCACTTGCTTATCTTATTACTGCCGCTGTTGAGCCAAAATGGCTGCGGCGTTTTTCCACTCAGTGGCGGTCTGAAGGTCTTCAAAGTCTGGATTGTTGCTAGTGGATACAATAGGGAATGTGATATATGATTTGAAGAACACTAGAAAGATTGTGATTTATCTAGCTTTCCTGAACCAGCAGCAGTGACAGTAAACTTTAAATTCAATCATTACGGGACCTTCTTGCGCCTTCCCATGGCTGGCGGTTCACCTCCTCTGATGTTACTTCCTTGTTCCAGAGCAAAGCCGGCAGCCGCAGGGAGGTGCAGCAAAGTCCTGCAATGACTACGTTTAAGTTTACAGCAGCGGTGGGATCTGGGATGTGTGAGGGCAAGATACTGGATGGCATTGGGGTGGAAGGCAATGTTCCCTCTAAGCTAGTTTAGTAGGATTTTTTGAAGGGGAGATAGTATTTGAGTTAATGCTTTTTTTGGTATGGCAGGTTAATATGTAGATTTAGAATGGATTTTTTTGTTGAGTTTTGTATTAGCTTCAAAGTACCTGGTAGTAGAGAGTTTGTATTGCTGTTACTGAAATGCAGTGGTGTAGTAAGGGGGGTGGGGTGGGTAGACTGCCCTGGGCACTATCTTTACAGGGTGGGGGGAGGGGCAGTGCTGACACCTCTTCTCTTCTCCACCCCCCACCTCCCCAGTGTACCTCTTGAAATGTTTGCAGGCATGAGCTGCATCTACAACCTGCTGCTCGCACTGGCCTCTGCTCACTTCTGATGTCACTTTCTGGTCACGGATCCATGACATGATGTCAGAAAGGAGCTGAGGCCGGCACGAGCACAGGTGGAAAATGCTGCTCACACCAGTGAACATTTCAAGAGGTGCAGTGGTTGCTCAAGCAGTGGGTGTATAGAAAAGCATGAGGTGCATGGCTTGGCGATGCCAGGCGCCACTGCCCCATGTGGCAACCTCCCCAGCTCTGCTACTGCTGAGGTGAGTATATAACAGCGGTCTCAAACTTGTGGCCCTCCAGATACTATTTTGCTGCCCACGGTCTGGATGCAATGGTCGAGTGTTTAGTTTCTGGCCAGCTCCCGTGCTGCAGTTGTTTTTCCTTCAAAGCTGTGGTGGTGGCTTCTCAGGTGATCCACATCTATGTCAGAAGCAAGAGGCTTCCAGCACAGGTGTGGATTGTGCAAGGAGCTGCCGCCGCCCACGACTTTGAAGGAAAAACAACTGTAGCAAGAGAGCTGGCCAGAAACTAAAGAGAAAGAGAAATGCTGCTGCTGCACAGGGGAGGGGGAAGAGAAATGCTGCTGCTGCTGCTGCTGCACAGGGAACGGGGGAAGAGAAATGCTGCTGCTTTTACTGCACAGGGAAGAGGGGAGAGAAGGGGGAAAATAAATGTTGCTGCTTCACAGGGAAGAGGGAAGAGAAATGCTGCTGCTGCATCCAATTGGGGAGAGAGAGGGAAGAAGGGAGAAGGAAGACAAGAGAAAGGAGAGCAACAAGAGATGTCAAGTCCATGGGATGGAGGGAAAGGAAAGAAGGAAAGGAGATACCAGACCATGGAGGGGGAGGGAGAGATGCCAGGGTATGGGGGAGGGAAGGAGACAGATGCCAGACCAGGGGAAAGGAAGGAAGGAGAGAGATGTCAGATCATGGAAATAGGGAGGGAAGGAGAGAGAGAGAGATAGGAAGGGACATGGAAAAGTAGATTTTGAGAAGAAAGCAGAAAAATTGAATGTTAAGTTAGTGCCAAAGTAGGATGCAAGGCAGAAAGTGAAGACTGAGAGAAAAAGTCAAAGGACAAGAAGGACCTGGAAACATAGTTAAAAGCACAGAAAAATAAAGTCACCAGACAACAAAAGTAGGGAAAATGATTTTATTTTCAATATAATGATTGAAATGTGTCAGTTTTGAGAAAGGAAAGATGTTAAACTTTAACTGTGAGGGCCACAGAAAAATAGTTAATGTCTTATTAAAGAAATTACAATTACAATTTTAAATGAGGTAAAATTCTTTATAGTTTATAAATCTTTCCTTTAACAGTTAAAGGAAAGATTTACAAAATATAAAATAGTTTTTACCTCATGCAAAATTCTCATTCCTTTAATAAGACATTAATTATGGCCCTCCAAAGGGTTTGAGTTTGAGACCACTGGTCTAGAATGTGTGTTTATGTATATTCAAGCTATGTCTGAAGACATGATTATGTATACCAGAGCTTCTGCCTGTAGTCAGGCATATAATGATAGTGAAAGAAGGATGCAAGCAGTTACCAGATGCTAGGTTCCACCTTAGGGGTTAGCACCCAAAAAATGATCTGGGTATCATCATAGAGAATCTGATGAAACCTTCTGCCCAATGTGTGGAGGCAGCCAAAAAAGCAAACAGGATGCTAGGAATTATTAAAAAAGGGATGGTTAACAAGATTAAGAATATTATAATGCCCCTGTATTGCTCCATGGTGCGTCCTCATCTGGAGTATTGCGTTCAATTCTGGTCTCCTTATCTCAAGAAAGATATAGTGGTGCTAAAAAAGGTTCAAAGAAGAGAGACCAAGATGGTAAAGGGGATGGAACTCCTCTCGTATGAGGAAAGACTAAAATGGTTTGGGCTCTTCAGCTTGGAAAAGAGATGGCTGAGGAGAGATATTATTGAAGTCTACAAAATCCAGAGTGGAGTAGAATGGGTACAAGTGGATTGACTTTTCATGCCGTCAAAAATTACAAAGACTATGGGACATTCGATGAAGTTACAGGGAAATACTTTTAAAACCAATAGGAGGATTTTTTTTTTTTTTTTTTTTACTCAGAGAATAGTTAAGCTCTGGAACGCATTGCCAGAGTTTGTGGTAAGAGTGGATAGCGTAGCTGGTTTTAAAAAAGGTTTGGCAAGTTCCTGGAGAAAAAGAGCTTAGTCTGTTATTGAGAAAGACATGGGGGAAGCCACTGCTTGCCCTGGATCGGTAGCATGAAATATTGCTACTCCTTGGGTTTTGGCCAGGTACTAGTGACTTGGAGTGGCCCCCGTGAGAACGGGCTATTGGGCTTGATGGATCATTGGTCTGACCCAGTATCAGAGCCCAGGACCATATTTCCACCTCTGCTTCAGTGTCCCCAAACATGAAAGTCACTGGCTGCTATGTTCCCTATTATGCAAGAAAAAAATGAAGTCTGGCCATTCTTATCTGTGTAATTTGATTCCTCTACTGATTAAATTAAAAATGTCTAATGCAAGTATCCAGTGATATTTAAGATATCTAAAGGCTGATTTCATCTAAAATAACACAGGAAAATACCAAGGACTGCTTTTTCTCCTTGTGTTTTTCTTCAGCTTATGGGACAATTAAATCTAAAAAAGTTACTAAATGCCTGATTCCAAGTAGATAACATGTCTAATGCAGAGTGACCTTTACATTTAAAGCCCAGGAGGTTCAGCTTAAGGCCAGAGCTGTTCACCTTTGATCTTACCTCTAGAAACTTGTTTATCAACTGGCAACTTTCTGGAGCCTGCTTTATTTTCTGGGGGGGGAGGGAGGGGGGTTTGTTTTTAATAGAAAGATCTTACAGACTATGGTCTGACCATAACAATAACTAAGCTATTTCCTATGAATGCAATAGCATCTAACTGATGACCCCCTTGATAAGTATTATTAGTATGAATTAAAGACAGATTCAAATTATTCATTGTAGAGTTAAGCTCAGGAAAATTAGGATAAACCATTCCATCATGGGAATATTTTTATCTTCTAAAATGACTACTTCTTAAAAAAAGAGTGTACAGGGCTCGTATTCAAAAATAACATAGACATCCATAGATGGCATAAACCAACGTCCAAGTGGACATTTCCAAACTGACTTTTTAGACGTCTTTCTGGTTGTTTTATCTTCAGTGTGTCTAAATCTTAAGGGGACATGCTAGAAGCTTATTTTGGGTGGGAATAGGGTGGGCTTTGCACTTGAGTGCTTTACAGTGATAGTCAAACATTTTACAAAACGTCCAGGGCACAGTTTAGACATTTTGGGGTAGAACTGTTTTGAAAATGAATAAGGGTCAAAAAGATACTACTGAAGGGATGAAAATATGGCCCACACACACACTCCCCCAGTGGCCACTGACTCCCTTCCTTCCACCCCTCCAAATATCTGTATGAAACAGTACATATCTGTCTCTGACAGTTGCATATGCTATGGCCAGTCCTAATAGATCTTATTACCCCAGTAGCCCTTATGGGTGCGAGACTCATGAGAACTCAGGGCATACATACAGGAATCCGCTCAGTTCTGGGCATCAGCGTACAACAGAACCGCCAGAACTCGTGGCAGCGACTGGCTCAGCAGCGTGGCCGGAGCACAGAAAGCTTGCTCCTGCCCGCTACACCTCTGGACCAGCAGGAAATCCAGGTAAGCAGGTCATATGGAAGGTGCGGCGGCATGCAAGATATCAGCAGAGAGGAGGTACAATGGACAGGTCAGGGAGTGGGGACAGGGGGCAGAGCCTAGCATCCCGGTGGAGGCCTGTAAAAAGTCTGGAAAGGGGGCAGGTGGGTGTTGACCCAAATATAAGCCAGTACCCCAATTTTTGGGCCATTTGTTTGGTACAAAAATCTCAACATATTTGAGTATATACAGTAAGTAGTATAATGCTGTCATGAAATTAATCATTGGCATAAAATAACTCTAAAAAGAAGATAGTCTCTGTCGTGATTTCAGGAGATTTATAGTAGTTTGGGGAAGGGGGGTTTAATGGTTACTGTTGTCTGCTCATATATCAATTTTTCCTGAATGATACTGAAATTTCCAGATTTTTCCTTTGATGTTTTCTTCTAATTGGAATCTCTAGATTGTGGACATTAGTTTTAATTTCTCACCTCCCCCCTTTTTTAAAAAATCTTGAACTTTAGTTACCTACCTTGTATTATGGACATGAATTCTTGTATTTGAAAACTTTTCTGAACAAGTATGTTTTACTTGATTTTTATGTTGAATCTGCAAAAATTAAAAAAGAAAAAAGAAATATACATGGCATATACGTAGTTTAGATAATACAACACTCAAGCACAACATATCAATCAGTAGGGGCCTCAGAGACTGACCCCCTTGTGCGCTAATCGATTTAATGTGCGCTAAACGCTAACACGTGCATGTTAGTCTAAGGACGCCTTAGCGTTTAGCACGCGCTAATCGGTTAGCGCGCCTTAGTAACAGAAGGCCTGAGTACCTTCCTATATATAATATAAATAAAAACAAAATAAAAGTTCTTGTGTCCTTATTTCTGTCACTCACTTATATGTACAAAACACTTCCCTGTACCTAGAATTTATTACATACACAATATTGATTCAGGCAGACCTTCCAATCTTTTCAGCAAATCTGGTTACTTAAACAGTATCCAAAATCTTTATTTCAAATGCTCAGACAGCATAGTAAAATTTCCCATGCAGATCACAAACAAAAGACTTATTCTCTCATAAACTACACACAGTGTTTCTGTTTTACTGGAGACTTTCACACTGCACTTTTGAACTCTTTAGGGTCTGAGGTTTTACTTCTCTAAAAACACTTTCTTCTGCCAGAATCTCACAGGTATAGTTTAGAAGATTTCTCTTTCTAATTCTCTCTGTAAGTACAAGTCTCAAGCAATTTCCCTAGGCAACTTCACTATAGTCTTTCTAAAGCCTGAGTTCTCCTGATTTCTCCTTACCAACCTCTTGTGCTTTGCAAGTCTGGCTCAGATCATTAACTCCCCAGTCAATTCACACAATCCTCACACTCTCCCTTGTGTATTTGAGTTCCAAGAAATTCTCTGCATTTCTTAGTATGTCTTATACAACTAATCTTTAAACCAGCTTACAACACTCTCTACTCTAGAATTCAGGTAATCTGTTTTCTGTATGGTTTAACTCTGAATATCTCAGTTCAAATGTCACATTTCTCAGACAAGCTCTACCAATCTGCCCCTGAAACATGGCAGCATAAATATTATTTCCGCAGGTTTGTGGTCGTGGGTTGTGATTTTAGTTCATTTTAATTTATCTCATTTTAACTTTTCTAGTTTAAACTCCTCCTGTGGGAGCCCGGTAGGGGTGAAACTTAACCCCTCTTTTACAAAGGTGCTAAACATGCGCTAAACGCTATCGCTAACGCATGCTTGTTATCCTATGGACGCATTAGCGGGTAGCGAACGTGTTGATTTAGCGCATGCTAAATCCACGCTAAAACGCTTAGCGCGCCTTTGTAAAAGAGGGCCTTAGTTCTAAGTAGACGAGCAGCCAAGCAATTGAACGTTTTGAGTACAAACCACTTTGAAGCATATCAGAAAAATAAAAATACCCTGTTGTTCGCTATCTAGTTAATTCTCCAACACGACTGGTTACTGCAAGCACCCAGATAAGTGCCACTACATTTCAATTTTATTGAAAAAGGCAGCAGTGCTGTACTGTACAATAGAAGTAACCAATGTAGTATGAATGTTTGACGGGACTGAAAAGTGGCATGATGGTCCCACATTTGATCTCTTAGTGGTACCAACCCTGCAGGAGACAAAGGGCACTGAGCACTTTTCACAATCATTTATTTAATTTTTATTATTTAAGTTGTTTATTTATTATAATAATATGCTGATGTGTTGATAGGCATAAATATTATGCTGCATCAGAGGGAAGCTTTGGGCAAGGAGCACCGCTTGCACAATTACAGTTCCCGTTGCCTTTCTTACCCGCGTTGCTTGCTTATCTTACTTTCCGTCGATTGGCGGGGGCGCATTGCCGATCGGGATGGGGCCCGTGTTGCCGATCAGGGGGGCACGCATTGCCGATCGATGCTGGAGGGGCCCATTGTCGTTTGGAAAAACCAATGTTGATGCCCTCCTTCATCGAGCCCCCCTGACCATTTCGGGCCCTAGGCACGTGTCTACTTGGCCTCTTGGTTAATCCTGCCCTGCTGCTGAAACAAAAAACCAGAGTGGCAAACTAATCGCTTGCATATAAAGCTTTGAACAACTGCAATGGAATTTCAGCGCTGTGCTCAGGGATTTTCTTGTGTCAGACCAAAACGCCGGGACAAGCCCGAGAATTAAATGGCTGAGATGACGCTCACAATCATTGCACACAATTGTATGCTGAAAATCTTTTACAAATTTGAAAGCACTTATCTGCAAACTTTCACAAGTTGAAACGCTTGCGTCTGTACTGCTCTGGGTCCTGACACGTTCACAGCTGTCAAAAGTCAAACTTCTAAATAGAAAAATAGTCTGTAAATAGACATATAAAACAATTACAATTTTTCATCATACAATAGTGTGCAATGATTGAGAGCGTCATCTCAGCCATTTAACCCTCGGGCTTGTCCCGGCGTTTGGTCTGACACAAGACAATCTCTGAGCACAGCTTTGAAGTGCCGTTGTAGTTCAAAGTTTTATGTGCAAGCAATTAGTTTGCCACTCTGGTTTTTTGCTTCAGTTGTCTTTCCTTTGGAGTTGGCATTGTTTTTCCTGCTTTCCTGAGGGATTTCAGAGCATACATATGCACATGAGCCACTTTAGAAACATACAAATCTATGTTTCCAGAGTTGTTACAGACTTTAATATCCTTTCCCAATATTGGTTTTTAGAAGGGGTTTCCAACACACTTCTCAGGATACATCTAGCCAGTCAGGTTTTCAGTATACCCACAATGAATATGCATGAGATAAATGTGCATATGTTACCTTCATTCCATGCAAATCTCTCCCATATACATTCATTGTGGATATTCTACAAACCTGACTGACTAGGTGTGTCATGAGGACTTGGCTGAGAACCCTTGCTTTGGGGGAAGGGGAGTTAAAATCTTGCATGACATGGCGCCGGGCTACATGACGACTACGCTTCCTCCATGCATATTGAACAGGTCCCTCCGCTCCCAGAATGAAATATACTTCAAAACGCCCCCTGGTCATGCCCTTCACCTGCAAACCATCAAACGACTGTCATACTGAGCCTTGACTGCCCCCACAGATCAGATCTCTTTAAGGACTCTTCAACTTTAGAAAAGCAATAAATACTTACCTCTTCACCTAACTCCCCTGCCTAAGGCCGATAGATTACAAATAAATATTACTGTATATTGGTACTAGATCCTCAGTATGTGGTAGGTTAGGATTAAAAGCTTATATTGATAAATCTTGTGCTGTAAGTATGTCAAATTTATACAGTAAACTGCATATCATGTACATTGGTATCAGATTCCTAGTATGTGTCGAATTATGATATAAACTTGCGTCAAACATACAAACAAAAAGAACCTTGTACTGTAACTATGGCAAATTGTAACCTTTTAACTGTGTATTACAGTATACAGTGGAACCTTGGTTTATGAGCATATTCATTCCAGAAGCATGCTCGTAAACCAAATTACTCGTATATCAAAGCAAAGTTCCCCATAGGCCACAATGTAAACTCAAACGATTTGTTCCACAACCAAGGTTTGCTATGGTGGCCCAGGGGTGGGTACCTGCCTGAATGATGTCCGGGTGCCGCTGCCCCTTCAGCATGGTCACTTCCTTCCATCAGGGTCCCCGTACATCTGCCTTCTGCTTCAGGACGATGCATCTCCTCCGTTCTCCACCTGGTTATACCGGTTCCTCACCAGCATGTCTCATCTCCCCTCTCCTCTTAGCAGCACAGTCAGCGAAGCCCCAAACCCTCTTCTACTGTTGCCACCACCAGCACCAGCGGCGAGGCTTGCAGGAAAAGACAGCCCCAGGCTGTTTGGGATTGTTTTGGTTTTTTTAAAGCAGTTTGAACTTACCAACACTTTGGGGCAAGGACTCTATGATTGGCCTACTCAGCCAGGGCAGGAAAGCCTTGTATTTTTTTTTTTTTTCTTTTGTCAAGATATGACCTACTTGATTTTCTGAACTTTCCTGTTTGGAAAATAAATGAACTTAATGAAAGCTTACCTGTGTACACCTTGTTGCCATTCTGACTTTTATTGCTTGTTGTAAGCCCACCTGTACAGGGACTTCCTCCTATTTGGGGAAGCACACTGGGCCTATATTGTGGCCTTGGACTGGTCCCTGCTGTACCCCAAGGGACGGCCATGTTACACAATTCATCAAAGAGAAGCCTCAAAGGCGTGTTACTACATAATGGGAATGTGTATGGGTCCATTCCTGAGGCCCATTCAGTTCAAATGAAAGAGACATTCAAGAACATTTAACAAGTATCCAGTACAAGGAACACAAATGGCTTATCTGCCGTGACTTCAAAGTAATAGGAATACTATTAGGACAACAAGCTGGGTTCACAAAAATGCCTTGTTTTCTATGTGAATGAACAATCGGGCAAAGCAAAGACATTTGAGTATGAGAATTTGGCCAGAGCGGCAAAATTTTGTGCCTGGAACTAAAAACATCCTGCATGAACCACTTGTAGACCCCCTAAAAGTCCTGCTTCTACCTCTACACATCAAATTGGGCTTGATGAAGCAGTTTTTAAGGGCTCTACCACAGGATGGGCCCTGCTTAAAGTGCCTTTCTAATAAATTTCCCTTCATCACACAAGAAAATTGAAAGCTGGAATTTTTGTTGGTTCTCAAATAAAGAAACTGATGAAGAATGAATAATTTGATAAAACAATGAGTGAGAGAGAAAAAGACGCATGGACCGCCTTCCGATCTGTTACTGAACACTTTCTAGGGAATAAAAAAGATCCTAAGATCATGCCAAACGAACCTACTTCATTTCTTTGAGGGGATAAACGAACAAATGGACAAGGGTGACCCCATAGACATCGTATATCTGGATTTCCAAAAAGCTTTCGACAAGGTACCTCATGAGCGCCTACTAAGAAAACTGTGGAGCCACGGGGTGGTAGGGGATGTGCACAGATGGATCATGAATTGGCTGGCAGACAGGAAACAGAGGGTAGGAGTAAAGGGACACTACTCTGACTGGAAAACTGGAAAGGGGTCATAAGTGGTGTCCCACAGGGGTCAGTGTTGGGACCGCTGCTGTTCAATATATTCATAAATGACCTGGAAACAGGGACGAAGTGCGAAGTTATAAAATTTGCGGACGACACAAAACTATCCAGTAGGGTCAGAACTGTTGAGGAAAGCAAAGATCTGCAAAGAGACCTGAACAAACTGAGCGAGTGGGCAGAAAGATGGCAGATGAGCTTCAATGTTGAGAAATGTAAAGTCTTGCATATAGGGAAAGGAAACCCGATGTACAGCTATATGATGGGAGGGAGGGTACTGGGTGAAGGCAACCTAGAAAAAGACTTGGGGGTATTGGTGGACAAAACAATGAAGCCGGCGGCACAATGTGCAGCGGCCTCAAAGAAGGTGAACAGAATGTTGGGCATTATCAAAAAGGGTATCACTACCAGAACGAAGGAAGTTATCCTAACACTGTATCGAGCGATGGTGCGCCCGCATCTGGAGTACTGCGTCCAATACTGGTCGCCGTACCTTAAGAAGGATATGGCGATACTCCAGAGAAGAGCGACTAGGATGATAAAGGGCATGGAAAACCTTTCATATGCTGAAAGACTGTAGAAGCTGGGGCTCTTTACCCTGGAAAAGCGGAGACTTAGAGGGGAAATGATAGAGACTTATAAAATCATGAAAGGCATAGAGAAGGTGGAGAGGGACAGATTCTTCAGACTAGCAGGGACAACAAAATCAAGAAGGCATTCAGAAAAACTGAAAGGAGACAGATTCAAAATGAATGCTAGGAAGTTCTTCTTCACTCAGAGGGTGGTGGACACCTGGAATGCGCTCCCAGAAGAAGTGATAGGACAGAGTACAATATTGGGTTTCAAAAAGGGATTGGATGACTTCCTGAAGGTGAAGGGGATTGAAGGATACAGACAGAGGGTAACTATAAAGGACATTAAATGAATAGGGAATACATGATTTAGGTAAAGGATCACTTACAGGTCATGGACCCGGGGGGCCGCCGTGAGAGTGGACTGCTGGGCACGATGGACCCCTAGTCTGACCCAGCAGAGGCAATGCTTATGTTCTTATGTTCTAATTAAAGGGCCATTGTTGAAACAATGTTGGAAAATTTCAAGAAATCGGGTTGTAACATGAGTGTAAATGTTCACTATCTACATTCCCATATCGACTACTTTCCGGAAAATCAGGGACATTATAGTGAAGAGCAAGGTGATCGTTTTCACCAAGATATTAAGGAGATGGAGAGGAGGTACCAGAGGAGATGGAATGAAACTATGATGGCGACCACTGTTGGATATTGAAGAAGGATAGTCAAGATCTTCAAGGATCTGCAAGGAAGTCAAATAGGAGAAAGTTTGAAAATTTAATGGAACATTGTTTGCTTTTTGTTTTGTTACAGGGTAGTCAATAAATTAGGGCAGTTCTTTACAATATTTTTTTAATGTGTTCGTAATAAAAATTGGCCTCCTGTGAAATGGTGTTTGAATTCATTTGTGCTTACAGTAGTTAAAATCGTGAAAAATTTGTGTAAAAATATGATGTAATATGCAAAAATGGAAGCCATTTCTAGAATCAGCATAAAAAATTGATTCAAAAACTACTTCTAAGAAATCATCTGAGTAAAAGTTTTAAAATGCAGACTTGTAATGAATGAATTAAATAATAAACCAAAAAAACAACAACAGAGAAGGATTAAGGGAGTGATTACCCATAATCACTCCAGTGAAGTGCTGTATAAATCAAGCATCTTTCTCTATCTTAGGTGTTCTTTGTTGCAGCTGTAAATCCCAACATGGATGTTGGTAGTCATAAACATGCATGTGGAATGTACATGTATCTTTCTGCCCCACCCTACTAGTAAAAAAACATACTCAGATCATGCCCCCCTTATTATATACATGTCTAAATGCTGTTCTCTGTATATCTAAAACTGAGAACAGGGCTTCTAAATGACCCTATATCATCTGTCACAGACCCATAGCCTCTTTCAATGAAAGGTAATTTAATAGACCTCAACCCAAACGGGTATAGTCATTGGGAAAATCCCCAGACCTCTCATAATGTGTTACCATGTGCCTCCAATTAATGAAACAGAATTCAAACTCAAAATTCAAAAATCCTCTGTGTGCAGGTTAGGCATTCAATATAAGTTAAATTGACGAAAGTCTCCCAAATTATTAATATTTAATTATGTAAATCATCTGTCGCCAAACACATTATTGTCCATTTTGGTATAAATCAAAATCTTTATGCAATAATGCCATTAGCACTTATCTGATATATTGTTGAACACGGCATGAGAACCGAGTCCACACAGTCCAAATGAATTGGGTTCCACAGAGCCCTGTTTCAAAATATTCTCTTTCTTCCTCAGGAACCCGTTGCATCCAATACAGTTTCTATAAATGCAGTCACAGACAACACCAAGCAAAAAATTATTGCAGTAAATACTATTGTAGTTGTTTCTTACAACTAAAATAAAAGAGGCTGTGGAGAGAGATGTTCTTGATGTTGGTTTATTAATTCGAAGTTGGTTGCATCCAATCCAAGGTTCAGTAAATAACAATCCACATATGACTTGGGCTTCCTAGTATGTAATGCATGTCATAATTCAGCCATTGAAATTAAAGGTTTCAATTTGCTCAACAACCAAAGCTTGAAAAAAAGCTTCAAATCTGCAGATGAAAATTCAAATTAGAGTCTAAAACAATACCCAGGTTTTTCACTTGCTTTTTTATCGTCACAACTATCCCAAGTAAGGACACCAATTCCAGAAAAGTTACTGAGCACTCAAAAGACAGAGCCAATAGTTCAGTCTTCTGAATATTCAGGACTAGGTCATTCTCAGTTAACCATTTTGAAACTGTTTCTAAGACAAACTGTAACTGCAAAATCTCATCTGGGACAAGTGTGGGAAGCGGGGGGAAATATGTAATCTGCGTAAATATAGAACAATACACCCAGAGAACTCATGACCTTAATGCAGGGGTGTCAAAGTCCATCCTTGAGGACCGCAATCCAATTGGGTTTTCGGAATTTCCCCAATGAATATGCATGAGATCTATTAGCATAAAATGAAAGCAGTGCATGCAAATAGATCTCATGCATATTCATTGGGGAAATCCTGAAAACCCGACTGGATTGCGGCCCTCAAGGAGGGACTTTGACACCCCTGTCTTAATGCAATGGTTCCAAATACAAATTAAATAACATTGCTGAGAGTGAGGATCCCTAAGGAACCCATGTCTTTAACTGCCTATATGAAGAAACCCCTTGATTGAAACTAACAATTTGCTTTTCCAGAAAGGAGCTAAACCAGGTAAACACCTTTATGCCCAGATCACAAGCATAGTTGACAGTATCAAAAGCTGCTGATACGTCCAGAAAGACCATCAGATAGCTTGTGTGACTGTCAAACCCTTTCTGGACCTAATTGATAGTGCTACCTATCAACCTTTGACTATCAGGCACCATCTACTTTTAAAAGAGGAATATTTATTATTTTTTTTATTAATTGCATTTTATAATACATTCAAAGATAAACCTTGAAGGAAATACAGAATTTCAAATAAAGAAGATTAAATAGAATCATTAACATTACCAATACAGTCCACTTAAAGAGGAGAAAGAAACAACACTTTCTATGAGAAGATAATTTAAATAGAAAACAAATAACAGGAAAGATGGAGTGAACTGTTACGAAATCTTTCAACTGCATTTCCCCTGTAAATGTTGTATATCTTTTCAGAATAATAGATATGTGTTCTATGAACCAGAACAATTACAATTTTTCTTGGAAGGGAAAGCTACCTCTAGAACCCCAGACGCTGATGTTAATGCTTAATAGAGGAATATTTTAATGACTGATATTAAAATTGAGGTTTGGTGTATAAATTTTAGTGGAACACTATGTCTAAGCCAGGCTTGAAGAAACCTCAATGAATGAACATTCAAAACAATAGAACAGGTTTCTGAACCAACTAAAAGTTGTTATTTAGTTGAGAGAAAGGGTCTCAGTAATCCTGCAACGTTCAATGATTGAACGCCAAGGAGGTAATGCAGGTAGGATTTTCTTTCATCAACGCTATGCTCTCGCTCATCATTTAAAGCATGTGAATTGAAATTTAAATCAGCATTAAATGAATGAATAAATAAATGAAGCACTTATCTTTAACTCTATAGAAAAAGTGCCTCTATGCAGCTGGTGTTCGGAGCGATGTCATCAATCGCCCATGCAGTAATGACCCGCAGTAATGACCCAAAGGGGCCCGTTTTGCCACTCGGTGGCTTCCTCAGGGTTTTTTTGACAAACTGCAAGAGATGAATAAATTCATTAATCACTGAACAACTTCTAAATTGTATGAATCATTAAATCATGTGGTACTTACTGTTATCAGTTAGAACAACGATTTGCTCAAAAATGGCGCTTGTACATTCAAGACGCCGACGCATGCGTGTTAAATATGCTGTCAGCTGAGAAAGCTGCTATCCCATTGGTGGAAAATGCAATCATGTGTGGGAGGGCTAGGTTCCACATGATTGCATATTTTTGCAACATTTTTTTGGAGGGAAAAAAAACACACGGCCAAATGAAAAATGCACAGAACAAGCCATTGGGATGTAGGAGGAGGCACAAAGACATCCCAGAAAAGCAGTGGGGCACCTTAGGGGGCACTGCAGAGAACTTCACATAAAAGGTCCCAGATACACATCACACAATAACCCCTTTATGGTATATGGTAAACTCTCCCAAACTCACTCAAAACCTATTGGAACCAATTGTACATCCCCTTAATAGCCTGCAGATGTTACTTACATGTAGGTACAGTGGGATTTGGGTGGATTTGGAAGGCTCACAGATTCCACCATAAGTGTAGCAATTAGAATGAAATATGGGCCTGCAGTGGGCTGCTAAGAAGAGGATCCAGGCCCAAATACCACTCTACTACATTTGTGTTGGAGTGTGTGAACCCATCAAAACTCACCCCAAACCTACTGGACCATCCTATAGATGCCACTTGCAGGCATAAAGGCTATTGAACTACTACCATTACTATTAATTATTTCTATAGTGCTACCAGATGTACACAGTGTTAGACAGAGTCATGAAGGAGACAGTTCCTGCTCGAAGGAGCTTACAATCTAAACAGACAAGACAGACAAACAGGATGTCCTGGATACAGTTAGGAGGAATGGTGTACAGTTGTGTATAACTGGATCCAGTAGGTTTTGGGGGTTATGGTGAGATGTACAATATACCTGGAACCTTTTATGTGAAGTGCCTTCTACAATGGCCAGTCTACTACAAATGTTGGCCCCTCCTACATCCCAATGGCTTGTTTTGTGTATTTTTCTTTTGGGTATGGGGTTTGGTTTTTTTTTCAAAAATGGTTTAAAAAGATAGATGCACATCTGAAAAATATTTATTGATTTTCAAACTTCAATAGTGTAATTCAATTGATATATCAGAAAGACTGCACAAAAAACACACTAATTATTGCATTAACAATAATTTCTCCACTCCTGAACTTATTATTTGAACAATAAAACATATAAAATAATTTCAATATTATAATGAAATAAATAAACTTTTCAAAATATATTTCCCACCCTCCATGGATGTGCAATGAATGTAATGAAAAAAAAATGAAACATGACCTTAATTATATTACAATAAAATTAGCCAATGGTCTCCATACATCTTTAAAAGACTTATTCCCAAAACATTCTGCCATCATCTTTCATACTTGTACATGGCACACACAGTTACCCACCAAATAGTAAAATTAATCCTATCATGATTTTTCCAATTATGGGTAATCAGCTGAACCCCTATTCCTGTCAATATCATGAAAAGGCAATTTTTAAATTTATCTAAAGTAGGTTTGACATGAAGTAGTATACCACATATGACATTGGGATAGATGATTCAAGAATAAGATTTATTTGTCCCCAAATTGACTTCCAGAAACTAAGTATCAATGGACAAAAATATAACAGATGATCCAAAGTCCCTATATTAATATGACAATGCCAGCATCTATTAGATTTAGAATTATCTATTTGTTTGTAAGCTAACTGGGGTCCAAAAAAACCTATGCAATAAAAATAGCCATGTTTGTCTCATAGATGCTGATGCTGTACATTTCAACCTCCAAGTCCAAATTCATGGCCAACGAGACACAGAAATATACTGTTTTATCTCAATGCTCCAGATATGCCTAAAACTATTTTTTGGCTTCTTGTTTAAAAATCCAGAAATCAATTTGTACCACTGGGCGGCCCGATATCCTACTAGATCTATCTGGTAGCAAAGGATCTGCAAGCTAAAATAAGTTTTTAAGCTTTTCCATTCAGGGAACCCACTCTGAATAGCCTACTTCAACTGCAAACACCTATATTGTTGAGATTTTAAAATACCAAATGATTGTTGCAGGCATGAAAAATCAAGCAGTTTGCCATTAGACAATGATTTTGTCTGTAGTTTGCTACCAAATGGGTATGTTACCAGTTTATTTTATTGGGTCCTTTTACAAAAAGCTAAATAGTATTCTAACAAAATTTATTTGGCTTGGGAAAAATGCAATTGATTTAGTATCTTTACAAAAACCAATTGCAGATGGTAGGGTAAATTTTCCCAATTTTTATAGGTATCATCAAGCCTACATGATGTGTCAAGGTATGTACTGGGTCCTCCCTGAGCTCATGGAACATCAGCCGGATTGGTTATATTTTGAATGGAAAATTATGTCCCCTATTTGACTACCTCATGTACTAAGTATCAAGCTACCTAGATATGCTAAGGACAACATAATTTTATTGGATACATGGAAAACAATTAAATTCATTGACAAATTAACAGAGGTCTCTATAATGAAATCTACTTTACAGTCCTTATGGTTAAACTCCAAGATTCAAATAGGCGGTGCTGGGATTGCCTGGAAGAATTGGATGCAAAATGGCCATTTAAAATAAAAAAAAAATCAAGATGTTTTGCAGTTTTGAAAATGAGCATGTTTAGTACTGGATTTTTGTGTGTTTTCCTCAAAATGTCTAAACTCGGATTTAGACGTCATATTGAAAATGGCCCTCACATACTGCATCAAGAAACAGTATTGATGTTTCAGGAAATTTCAAGATGTGTGGGAGCCATTAACAAAATATTGTACTGTTTAGATGAAATTGTTTCCCTTAAATTTACAAGTTCAATAGTGAGGGGGGGGGGAGGAGGGGTTATTTTACTATTACATATTCTAAAAGATATTTGATTATATGGTAGGAAAGGGTGGGAAGGGGGGTGATAAGAGTTTATGTTTTGTACCAATGATGATTATTAAGTGATGTATTTATTGTTAATTTGTTTGAACATATGTCACACTTATTGTAAGTTTGAAAATGAATAAAGAATTAAAAAAAAAAAGAAACAGTATTTATTTACCCCCCTCCTTTTACTAAACCGTAATAGCGGTTAATAATGCAGTGAATCATGCTGAATGCTCCTCTCTGTTTCCGATGCTCATAGAGTTCCTATGAGCGTCGGAGGCAGCGCAGAGCATTCAGCGCAGCTCCCTGCGCTAACTGCTATCATGGTTTAGTAAAAGGGGGGGGAGGAGTTATTTACTGAAACTTGATATGCCACCCTTTGAAGCATAACAATAGGGCAGCTTACAAATAAAAAAAAAAGTTAAAAAGTCAAGTGAGAGCCTGTTGTGCCTTCCACATACCATTCAGGAACCTCTGTACATTATCAGCATATGCCACAACTCCTGATTGGACCCATAGCTTGGTACTTTGCAATAAAAATAGGTGTTTCTATGGATGATATTATTTTGGGGGGAAGGGGGAGCAAAACAGTACATCTATATTCAGCTTCCAAATATACAGTATACTATGACACCCATCCCCTCCAACTGCACAAAATAACAGGTAGAAAATATAAAAATATGCAAACGCTTTTTGGATATATGCACTTTGCACTTGCTAATTTTAAAAGTGAAATGGTATAATAATTTTCTCTTCAAAAGCTTTTCTACTACTATTAATTATTTCTAGAGCACTACCAGACATGTGCAGCACTGTACATTGTCACAAAGGAGACAGTCCCTGCTCAAATGAGCTCACAATCAACTGAATAAAGGCAGACAAACAAGATGCCAGGGTAGGGGTTACCGTTAGTGGAGGATGGTTAAACTGCTGGTTAGGATGGTAGGCAGAGGGCAGTGGGGAGTAGGGTTATCTCAAAAAGGTTGGTTTTCAGCCTACTTTGAACAAGGTAATGAAGGGGCGTGGCACACTGTTTCAGGTAATTTATCCCAAGCATATAGGGCAAAAAGGTGAAAGGAACAAAATCTAGAATTGGCAGTGGAGGAGAAGGGTACAGATAAAAGCAGCTTATCTGAGGAACAGAGTTCTCAGGGAGGTGTGTAAGGAGAGACAAGAAAGGAGATATTCTGAGGGCTGCAGAATGAATACATTTGTAGGTTAGTACTACCGTGTTTCCCTGAAAATAATACCTACCCCCAAAAATAAGCCCTAGTCCCGGGATTCGCCGGCAGCAACTTCAACAAGGCAGAGTGAAATCCCCGATGGACAAGGCCAAGCAGTCTCATTAAAGTGCTGCCGGCTCGACGCTGCATCAGTTGAAGGTAGGGCTCGCACACGGTCGGCAGGGAGGGAAGGATGGAGGGTCAGCAGGGGTTTGGCTGCATGGTGGGGGCGGGTGCTCAAGGGTTCTGCTGCACAAGGGATGGGAGGGAAGGAAGGATAGAAGCTGGGCAAGGGTTATGCTGCATAACATAGTAACATAGTAACATAGTAGATGACGGCAGATAAAGACCCGAATGGTCCATCCAGTCTGCCCAACCTGATTCAATTTAAATTTTTTTTTTTTTTTTTTTTTTCTTCTTAGCTATTTCTGGGCGAGAATCCAAAGCTTTACCCAGTACTGTGCTTGGGTTCCAACTGCCGAAATCACTGTTAAGACTTACTCTAGCCCATCTACACCCTCCCAGCCATTGAAGCCCTCCCCTGCCCATCCTCCTCCAAACGGCCATACACAGACGCAGACCGTACAAGTCTGCCCAGTAACTGGCCTAGTTCAATCTTTAATATTATTTTCTGATTCTAAATCTTCTGTGTTCATCCCACGCTTCTTTGAACTCAGTCACAGTTTTACTCTCCACCACCTCTCTCGGGAGCGCATTCCAGGCATCCACCACCCTCTCCGTAAAGTAGAATTTCCTAACATTGCCCCTGAATCTACCACCCCTCAACCTCAAATTATGTCCTCTGGTTTTACCATTTTCCTTTCTCTGGAAAAGATTTTGTTCTACGTTAATACCCTTTAAGTATTTGAACGTCTGAATCATATCTCCCCTGTCCCTCCTTTCCTCTAGGGTATACATATTCAGGGCTTCCAGTCTCTCCTCATACGTCTTCTGGCGCAAGCCTCCTATCATTTTCGTCGCCCTCCTCTGGACCGCCTCAAGTCTTCTTACATCTTTCGCCAGATACGGTCTCCAAAACTGAACACAATACTCCAAGTGGGGCCTCACCAATGACCTGTACAGGGGCATCAACACCTTCTTCCTTCTACTGACTACGCATGAGGGATGGGAGGGAGGGAAGGATAGAAGCTGGGCAAACTTCTGCTGCACAGGGGGATGGGAGGGAAGGGAGGAAAGATGCTGCTCATGTGGGGGAGAGAAAGGAAAGAGAAAGAATTGGGGTGAAGGAGAGATGATCATGTTCATACCCTGAAAATAAGACCTAGTGCCTTTTTGAGGCCCCATATGAATATAAGACACTGTGTTGTTTTTTGGGGAAACACAATAGGAATTTGAACTGTAAGTGAAGGTGGATAGGGAACCAGTGAAACGATTTAAGAAAAGTGAGGTGAGTATAGCAAGGTTGGCAGAAGATAAATCATGCAACAGAGTTTTGTACTAAGGAGTTAAAACAGGCCTGCATAGTTTGCTTTTTGTTTTGTTTTAAATTGCCCTGCAAAAGTTCTGCTTAAAATTTAAAACATTTTGATAGGTACCCTAGGCTGACAAGCACTATTTGACTTCTGCATAGAGATTGCAATTTCCCTCTTCTGATTTGTTTTTCGATAAATAAAAAAAAAAATCAGTTCCGTGGATAACATGAAAGTTTCAAATGAAGCAGTACTTTTAGAAAGTTTGATCTGTCTTCATTTATAGAGCCTGGAGGCACTTTGAAGACTTGAGAATACACCCACATATTGAACAATACAGTATAAGGCTTAACTGTCTTTTTCTTCAAGTCAAGTAGCAGATGGTACTCTAGAGAGGGACCTTCCCACTAACCACCAATCATTTAAGAGCAAAAAAGGAGATGCAATCTTCAGTGTCTTTGATAGCTCTTCTATAATTGCAATTTCTTCACACTGGAGATGTTGCTAATGTTGAGATTTATCTTTGTAATTTAAGATGTTCAAGAGGCAGCGGTATTATATAATAAATTACTGGAGGCATTTAAGTTATTAAAGGGTAGAGTTGACAGACTTCAAGGATAAAGCAAAACCTGATTTGCCTCTTTTTTTTTCTTTTCAAAATTGGATTGCATTTTGAAGATTATGTTGCTACATTCATAGATTTTATTTAGGATTGATAGAAATGAAACTGGGTTACATGATACACAGAAGCCTATGTACATAAGGTAAGCTATTTTACCTTCTGTTAAAAAATGCATGATGCATTAAAGGATCAATAGTCAAAGGCCTTGTCTGACTAACTGCAAGAGCTAATTTTGCCAGGTGAATCATCAATGCATGCCCAAAATTTAACCGGACAATAATGAGATAGCCCTGGGACATGGTTAAATCTTGTTCAATCAGTGCTAATATTCAGAGCTGGCTGGCAATCTTTATCTGGTTAATTCTGGCAGCAAAATAGTAAGCCTAAAGTTTTATACCAGATAGTCAGTCTGGACAATGTTGTTCAATTAATGGCAGCTGGCAGAATATTGCCCTCTCTTTTACGAATGCATAGCGTGGGTTTTAGCACCGGCAGTGGCGGTAACTGCTCCAGTGCTCAAAGTGAGCACTGGAGCAGTTACCGCCGCTGCCGGCACTAAAACCCGCGCTATTCATTCGTAAAAGAGGGCATTAGTCTTTAAACACCTGGGGGATAATTACAGTATATACTATCAGCACATTTATATTTCAGTTATGCATGGAAATGTTTAGAATAATGGAATTCACATACCGTGTTTCCCTGAAAATAAGACTTACCCCGAAAATAAGCCCTAGTCCCATGATTCACCGGCAACTCTTCAACCCAGCCCTCACCCCGCCACCGTCCCTCCCCCACCGCACAGCCAAATCCCTGCTGACACTCCATCCTTCCCTCCCTGCTGACCACAAGCGAGCCCTACCTTCAACCGAAGCAGTGTCAGGCCGGCATCACTCTAAACAGGTTGCTTGGCCTTGTCCATTGGGGATTTCACTCTGCTGCGTTACTGATGATGTCATCAGTAACACGGCAGAGTAAAATCCCCGCCAGATAAGGCCAAGCAGCCTGTGTGGTGCTGCCAGCCCAATGCTGCTTCGGTTGAAAGTAGGGCTCGCTCGCGGTCAGCGGAGAGGGAAGGATGGAGGGTCAACAGGGGTTTGGCTGTGTGGTGGGGGCGGGGGATGCTCAAAGGTTATGCTGCACAAGGGATGGGAGGGAGGAAAGGATAAAAGCTGGGCAAATCTCTGCTGCACAGGGGGATGAGAGGGAGGAGAGGATAGATGCTGCACATGTAGGGAGAGAAAAAAGAGGAAGAATTGGGACGAAGGAGAGAGAGGGAGAGATGAACATGTGCATATCCCAAAAATAAGACCTAGTGCCTTTTTTGGACCCCGAATGAATATAAGACATTGTCTTATTTTCAGGGAAACACGGTACATATGTGTGCATATAACTGTGTAATTGCCAAAATTCTATCTAAGTGCAATTCTGTAAATACCGATTCAACTTACAGAGGAGAAACACATCAAACAGATATTTTGTCCATTGAGCTGAGTATTTTTTCTATACTGAGGCCCTGAAGCAGTGGCTCATTGACACAAAATGATCGTCAGCCAGTGGACTTTATTATTGGGACTAAATATCCATGTAAAATGATATCTGTCTTTTTTTTTGAATAATTAGTTTTTCACTAGTTTTTTCACCTCACTGTTTTTATATTAACAAAAGTTTTTTTTTTTCTGCATGTGATGTATGTGTGGATTCACCTTTCGTTTGTGAAACTAATTAAGTGTACAGCTGTGTTGGTTGTTGTACTATTAGTGGAATAAAGCTTTTTCGTTTTGACTATTTCCCCTCCATTCCCTAACTTTGATTTTTTCTTTGCAAGAGAATTATACACATAGTTGAGTCATGGGTAGGGTTCAAACTTATGCATGTAACTTATAGAATGCTATAAGTTATGCACAATCAGCAAACCAGCTACAAAATCATCCCTATGATTGGTACAAGTACTCATACCTAAATGTTAACTGCATATAGAATCATATACTGTAGGCTACTATTCTTTAGAGCAGTGTATCACAAACTGTGTGCCACAGCACACCAGTGTGCCTCCTGAGATTTCAGGTGTGCCATGACACACTGGCGAGGAGGAGAATCATCCTTGCCGGCTGACTGCCTTCAGGACGTGCCTCCCAGTCATCCGGCGCGGATGACTCTCCTGCTTGATGGCATCTCTCCTCCTCTCACCATACCTCCCCTCCTCCCGGATTCCTCCACCGAAGCGGCCAGATGGACCTCCGCGCATGCACAGATGTTGACGCAATAACATCACGCATGCGCATGACATCAGCACGTCAACAACTGCACAATTCCGGGTGCCTTCCGGCTGGAGTACTGCATTTAGTGTGCCGCCGGCCCGAAAGTTTGCGACACACTGCTTTAGAGGAAAGTAGAAGCCTCATTCCATTATAAGATAGACTTCTATCAGGTTATAGAATTGCTTTCCTAATGCAAAGCGAAAGATTTATGCTCTAGCAGTAAAATTGATTGTGCCCTTATATTCTAAACTTCTAAGTAATATGTTCATTACATTTTGTCATTGCAACACTATCAGGATCTACATGTCAAAGGAAGTGGCCTAGTGGTTAGAGCTATAACCTCAGCACCCTGATGTTATGAGTTCAAATCCCATGCTGTTCTATGTGACCCTGGGCAAGTCACTCAATCCACCATTTCCCCAGGTACATTAGATAAATTGTAAGCCCACCAGGACAGATAGGGAAAAAGCTTGAGTACCTTACTGTAAACTGCTTAGATAACCTTGTAGGCAGCATATAAATGCCTAAAATAAATACAATTCAAACTGTTTCTCAGAATTTCTGATTTTAAGTTGATTCCTATTTAGGTTAGGCCAGGGCAATGTACCAAGGAAGAAAGCACCATCAAGCCCAGTAGCCCGTTCTCACGGTGGCCAATCCAGGTCACTAGTACCTGGCCAAAATCCAAAGAGTAGCAACATTCCATGCTGCTGATCCAGAGCAAGCAGAGGCTTCCCCTATGTCTTAATAACAGACTAAGCACTTTTTTTCCAGGAATTTGTCCAAACCTTTCTCAAAACCTGCTACGCTATCCACCTTTACTGCAACCTCTGGCATAAGAAGGATACCATGTCCTCCTCTCATAACCCAAGAAAAAGACTCCTAGCCTTTAATGCCTACTTTCTGGAGACTCCATCCCCCACTAGTTATAATTGGTTCAACATAAGAATAATCAAAAGATGATACTTTTGAGATGAAGGGATAGAATTGAGGATAGAAAAAAAAAAAAAGGTTGTTGAGATCAACAAGGAAAAACAGAGGTCAGGAAGGTGATGGGACCAATTTCAAATATGTATAGAAATGGAGGGACTCCATTTTACAAATTTCTTATACGAGGAAGGTCATTCAGCAGTGGCACATGGTAAGATGCAAGATCTCATCTTTTAGCTCTCACGAAGCATTCACTGGGGACCAGGTTGATATACCACAATGTTCCACTGTTTTCCAAGCAAAACAACATACCTTGTATCTGTATGTTTTTTTGTAGAAGTCAGCTGACACAGGAGCTTGGTGGAGGGATGGAAGCCAGCCAAGAGCATGAGAACCAGAGACACTACTGGATGTTACATATTTGTGCTTTAATCTAACACTACTGATGTATTAAAATAGCCCAATGTTGTTTATGATGTTGTCTATTGTCACAAGCTTGAGTCCAATGCCGGCCTTGTGCCAGAGAAGAATGATAAAAAACACCCCCTGAAACTAGTCCGGGCTAACCATGTTATCTCTGTTAGGCAAGAACAAGAACAGGAAGCACAGGCTGTGTTTAAACCTAATGCAGAACATAGCCTGATGAAATCTGGTAAGGCCCCTTTAAATCCTCCATTTTGTGGAAAGCTGGCTAAGCAGGGGAAAAGGCAACCACAGCTGAAGGAAGTTCAGCCCCGGAGTAGGGCTGGGCGTGGTACAGCAGCTTGGCAGCATTTAGAGAGCTGGCTGACCAAGAGGAAGAGAGACAGAGGAGAAGCTCTCAGGTGGAAGGAGCCTCCAAGTTCCCCTGAGACAAGGGACATTGAAATGTTGGACACAGAACCAGATGATACAACCCTGGTAAATCCTGAAGGTGAAGCTATGGATTGTAACACTTTACCAGAGGTGGGACTATTTGAAGAAATGGAAATCAATTAGTTTGGAATTGTTTTTTTTTGTGCTGAGTTTTGTTGAATGTTTCCATTTCTGTTGAACATGAGGATTTTCTTGAAGTCTGCTAATTAATGGAATGTATGCTAGCCAAGGGTTTTGCTGGTATGAGAAGTTTGTTTTTTTCTTGCTTATCAAGAGCTGCTGTGAAAGAAACTTCAGCAAGTTCTTTCCAGCAGGTGTGAATATCCTGTAAGCTTGAGATAGGATTTACACAGTACCATGGTGAATAGTTTGCAGGTTTCTTTTCCTTTCATAACAAGGAACTCTTTGACAAATCTGCCAATCTTTTGTTACTGCATTTAATGAGGCAGTACTGTACAATGCAGTGCACCATGCATAGTTTGCCTATTTTCCAATAAGACTCTGGGAGAGTCAAGTACTATCAAGAAACTCTGTTACACCTGGGACATTGATAAAGAACTTTGAGACAGATATCCAGACCAGGCTGGTTACTATCATATTATGTTGTTCTACATGTTTTTGCCAAAGATCTTTTGGAATACATTTTCTTTTGATGCATTTTTTTTGGACTTGTCAGTTGAACAATAAATTTGATTTTTGTTTCATTACTTACCTGTGTGAGGCCATCCTGTTTATACACATAGGATAAGTTTATGCACAACAGGGACTTCCTCCATCTTGAGGAAGCACGCTGGGGAGAATATTGTAAGCGTAGGCCGGTTATTGCGAGCCTTGAGGACCGGCCACGCTACACTATGTAATATACACCATCAATCCACAATGGCATATCCACAACGGAAATCCACAACGGCAATCCAACCTAGCCCATGTGCCTAAGGCCCCGCCCACAGGAGGGGCCAAAGACTCCCAGGCCTATTCTAATTGGCCCAGGCGCCTTAGGCCCCCACCTGTGGGTGGGGTTTCAGCCACCTGGGCCAATCTGGCCCCATTCTGGAGCTGGCTAGCCTGCCGGACGGGCGGGCTTGGCACCCGTCCGTCGGGCCAACATTTCAAAGGTATGGGGGATGGGATTGGGGGTGGGGGGGGTTGTGGGGGTCAGCGGGGGGTTGCAGGTCTGCAGGGGGGCTGATCGAGGGTTTGGGGGGGCGGTCATTGGGGGGGTTGTGTCGAGGGCAGGAGGGCTTGGGATCCCTCCTGCCTGTATTGTAGTAGGGGGTGGGAGGTAGGGGGGTCTGCCTGGGCAGGAGGGGTTGGGCTCTCTCCTGCCCGATCATGTAGGGGGGTGGGGGGCGAGAGGCCATGAGGGCTTGGGCTCCCTCCTGGCCTGATTGTAATCGGGGGGGGGGGGGGGGTGCCGCGGGTGCCACGGGGCAAGAGGGCTTGGGGTCCCTCTTGCCCTGAACATAGTCGGGGGTTTGGGGTGCCGCGGGCCAGGAGGGCTTGGGCTCCCTCCTGCCCGGATCATTTTAAGGTGGGCTGGATTCTGTAACAGGTGTTGTTTTTGACAGACACCGGTTACAGAATCCAGCTTTTAGGCGAAGGACTGGCTCCTCCTTCGCCTAAAAGCCCTTGTGTTGGACGTTTGGGGCTTAGGCGTTTTTTTGGTTCATTATGGGGTATAAGTGTAGACGTCGTGGGGGGATAAGTGTAGATGTAGTGGTGGTCTGGGCGTGTAAACAGCTGAATGTAGAGGCAGGCCATTATCAAAAAAAGGACTTTTTTTTAGTTATGGACATTTTCCCTGCTTCTGCTTTCAACGTTTAAGGCCTTAGGCCAAAAAGGGACTTGGATGTTTTTTTTTATTTTGCCCCTCCACGTGTCCAGCAATTCACATAAGTCCCAAGCCTGTCCCTTTTTTCCATCCACCTCTTCCAGCTACATTCTTTTCCCCGTCAAGCTTCTCCTTCTCAAGGGTTTCTGTCTATCTCTTCTCTGGCTGAGGAAGCCTGTTCTGCTCCTTTTACTCCTTTTGCATCAAAAGATCTGCCATCCTTAACGTGACCATTTATTTTTTTCATCAAAACGACACATCTATTAAGTTTCAGTCCCGCCCCCAATCCCGTCCCAAATTTTTTCCATTCATTTTTCATGTACACATACTATCTTATTAATTCATAATGGTAACCATAAAATTTTTTTAAAAACCACAAAGCACACTGTACGCAGAGAAAATGTTATCATTTATATTTGGGATTTTTCTGGTGATTTCCTCCCTCCATCACTATGACCAACATTCATCCTCCTTGCATCCCCTGCAATCTATCCCTCTGTTCCCTATTCACCACCATTTCTCCCTCTCATCCTTCTATTCCCCATGCATCTCTACCTCACTCCTCTCTATGCCCAATTTTCCTCTTGTTTTCCCCATGTGCACCATCTCACTCAAACACTTAAGCCCAACAATTGTTCCTTTATATTCCCTCCCTCCTTCCTATGTCCCACGTTAGTGCCCCCTTCCTATGTCCCGAGTTTGTGCCCCCTCCCCCTCACTGCCTTCCAGCCTTTGTCCCACCCCTTTTCTCAAAGCCGACCCGTGCTGAAGCCTGCCCCCAAGCCGACCCACTGCTGATTTCTCCTCCCCCCGGTCCGCCGCTGCTCTCCACCCCTCTCCCCCATTTAATTATCCCCCATCGTAACTCCGGAAAGGGCCAGGCGCATGCAGCGATTGCATGCCACTGGCCCACAAGCCTTCCCCTGAGAAGGTCCGGGCCAGCCAAGCAGCGATTGGTGGGTCCTAAGCTCTGTTGGAGTGCAGTGGATTGAGCTCCCTAGGGAACTGGGTTCAATTTCCACTACTATTCTTTGTGACCAGGTACAAAAACTTAAATTGTAAGCCCACTAGGGATAGAGGTGACTTCCTGGTTGGTATTGTAATTCTTAATATGATATCATCAACCTTGGACACTCATCAGAAACTATTACAGCATTAATCAAATTCATTCTAACTCACAACTATTTCTACTTTAATAATGATAGATATCTGCAAATCATAGGCACGGTTATGGGCATGAGGATGACACCACAATATGCAATCCTCTACATGGCAGAACTAGAAGAAACATTTCTAAATGCATTTCAGACAAACCCCCTGAAAAACTACCAGTATATTGACATTTTTATGATTTGGACCGAGGACTCTCAAACAATTCCAGAATTCTTTCACTACATACCATCCTACAAGCAAATTCAAAACTATTTCCCAGATAGTCAATTTTCTAGATACCACAGTCTCTATCAACAATGGTTACATACAAACATCTATATACAAGAAACTCACAAACAGATGCAGCTACCTCCACTATTCCAGCTTTCATCCTTCATATATTAAAAAAATCCATTATACATAGCCAAGCCACACAATACCACTATTTCTACTCTGACCCCAAAGACAGAGATAAACTCCTAAAGATCCTGACTGAATCCTTTAAACCCTAAAACAGTCTCCAAGAATATTGCCTCATTCCTTAAAACACCCAGCTAAAACTTACTACAGTACAATGACAAGAAAACCACAAATAGCCCCCCCCCCCCCCCTCCATGATAGTGACATACAATCCAGAGCTTGAAAAACTAAGAAAAATTGTAAGAGATCTACAACCACTACTTCAGGAAGATGAATTACTAAAAGAAATATTCCCAGCTTCACCTGTGCTGGCCTTCCGTCAGCCACCTAATTAGAAACAAAAATTGTTAAAAAGCAAGCTCCCCATAAAGAAGAGAATGGCGCACATCCTTGTGGTGTGACAAACTGCAAACTGTGCGAGCACATTTCAAAGGAACCCATGGTCATTCATATGGGAAAAACATTCAGCATAAAGGGATCCTTCACGCGTTCATCTTCTAATGTGGTATACATCATTCAGTGCAAAAAATGCAAAGAGGCATCTTACATCGGTGAAACAAGCCAAATGCTAAAGACTAGAATCAACTTACATACAGTAGATATCATATTTGCAGAAGTTAGACAGTTCAAAATCTAAGAGATGCTGGCACTGTCATCTTGAAATAGGGACACTGGTTCATTTGTTGTTTTATTGTCCTTTGATACTCATCTTTTGGAAGTCAATATGGGGACAAATTAATTTGATTTTGGAGTCTTTGATTCTGTTATTACATTACATTACATTAGTGACTTCTATTCTGCCAGTACCTTGCAGTTCTAGGCGGATTACAAAAGAAGTTAACTGGACATTTCCAGGGAAATTACAATTTAGGGTGCTGTTTAATTATGAGGTGGTTATCTGTGGTACATTGTTATCACCTAAACCTCCATTAGATAGATATAAAAGCAGATTATTTGCCATAATGACTAGGATAGCCTTACAAATGGTTACTAAAAACTGGAAAAATTGGGATAGACTTAATTTCTTCTTTTGGTGGAATTCTTTAAGTTTATGCTATAAATATGAAAAAATGAATGCAGAAATTTCATGTAATATTAAGATATTTAAATTAACGTGGGGTCCATTGACAAATTTAGTTAACACTGATTAGCTGGATTATCCTATTCGATTTGCACATCCAGGGAGGGTAGGTGGGGGGTGGGGGGTATTATATTTTATTGTATTAATTGATCAAATGAAAGAGTTCGGGTTCTTGAATAGGGTATGGGGGAAATGTTTTGTGGTAGATCTTTAAAGGATTGTAAGTGCTGTCTCGAAGTCAATTGTATGTATAATTCATATGTTTTCATATGGAAAATTGATAAAAATAATAATTGCAATACCAGCCAGGATGTCACCTCTGTCGGCCAACACTGTGGAAAAACTGACCACTACACCAATGATTTTATGGTAAGAATACTAAAAGAAAACTTTAAGACAATCCAAGAACTTAAAATATTTGGAATCAAAATGATGTTATGTTGACACCTACCAGACAGGACTTAACAGAGATCTTGGGCTTTCTTTCCCACTATAAAAACATCTAAAACTGCTCTGTCACCTTTCTGTCTCCTGCCCCCCCCCCCTTCCTATCTCTGAAATACTTTCATGTTTTCCTTAAATATACTGATATTTGTCAATATTTGCTTATTTCTGATCTGAAGAAGAAAGGTTACCTTCAAAATCTCATCATAAAATGCATCGAGTTAGTCCAATATAAAAGGTATCATCTTATTTCCTTTGCTTTTTTGTTTTATTTCTCTATACTATTGACTCTGTGAAAGAGCTGGAAGTATAAACGAATTACATGGGTTTTACAAATGCATTTCTTTTGATTTATTTTCTTTGCCTTCAAGCATAGTGCTTTGATATATTGCTTTCCAGTGCTTAACTTCTATTTTTCTATCTCCAATTTTGGTCAATAGCAGTGTTAGTTCTTTGTTTCACCAGTGGATTCTCAGTACAAAGTTCCTGTGTGTTTGTTCTGGTTTGTTTTTCTTTCAATAAAAAGAACATTCAAAGAAATGAAATCATTTTGGTTTTCTTTTTTAAGACAAACTGCATTTTGTAAACTATCCTAGGTTACACAGGATTGATTATCATGAAGGTACATTTTCTGAGCAAAATGTACTATCCATTTATTAGATGTGGACATAACTTGGGAGTGATTTTCTAGACCTGGCCATATCCACTCTGTAAACTTTCATTTTTTTCCCATGCCAAAAATATAGGCCCCCATTTTATGAAGCTGCATTAGGGGGTTTTTTTTATCGCAAGTTGCTGCGGTAAAAGCTCTGACACTCATAGGAATTCAATGAGCATCAGAGCTTTTATTGCAGCGGCCTGTGATTTAAAAAAAACACCCCTAATGCAGCTTCATAAAAGGGGACCATGGTAAGCTTTCATGAAACAGATTCCAAAGTAAAATGATATAGATAATATAGATAACTTGTGTTGCAATGTTCAGGGATACTATGCTATGCCTTAGAATGCTTAAAGATAATTCCATTTGTTATGAAAACTGATAAAATATGGGAAAGCCCGTTCATATACAGTATTTTAGAATTTGGCCAAAAGATGCTATTTAACCATTGATTTTTATGTTTTATATATAAAGTACAGGCTTGATTAACTTATGAAAAATTAAAGCTGAAACATATTTATTGAGTTTGGCAAATCAAAGTTCTCTTATTTGTAGAAGGCTTTAACATAACTCTAGTGATGCCCACATCATGGAACTGCAATATGTAACTTATTAGGAACCACCTTGAATAGTTCTGAATAAAAGGTGTTGAATATTGCAAGGAATATGCATACCAATAACATAAAAAGAACATACAGCAGAATTGAAGTGCAGCCTAATATTATCTATCTTCCTGTTAGACCATGAGCAGAAACTGGATCACACACTGATAGCGAAGGAATTTTTTTTTTTTTTTTTTTTTTTTAAATTGTAGGATGACTCTTCTAGACTTCCCCTCAGCCCATTCTGTAAAAGTTTTCTGGTGAGCCAGTGGGAACTGGATCGCTTCCCTCCAACACCCCTCCCCCCCCACACACACACCCCTGGCCCTCCTGATCTTCTCTCAATATTTCCTCCCCTCAAACCCACAAAAAATTACATGGACCATTGATCCCGGTCTTCAATGTACTGACCCCTCCACCCCAACCCCAAAGATGCCTCAAGTAGCCTGTGTCACCCTGTCCCTAACAATCATTTCCAATCCTCTATCTAACCCTACCAAAGGTAACCTTGAGTCCCTAAAACACTTCAGAACTCCTTTCCCCTCCCCTAGTCCCTAAGACCAGCTCCATAGATGAGAGGCAGGAGCATTGCCCTCTCCTTCCTGCCTCTGCACTGCCATCTTGGAAAAATGTGACACATGACTCTGTACTGTAAGAGGTAATGTGCCATAATTTTATCCAAGATGATAGCACAGAGGCAGCAAGGAATAGTTTCACTCCTGCTTTCCAACTCTGAATTATCAGGAATCCACTTAAGCTCCAGGGTATATTTGGTGGGGTCAAGATCAGTCAGTGTCAGAGGGTGGGAGGTAGGGGTCAGGGACCAGGGCCATGAGCCACCAAAAAATCTTCAGGGTGGAATGTGAATGGACAGGAACTGGGGCCAAAGGCTATATGTCACAGACTATTAGGAATATCTTCAGTGATGGATGGTTGGAGGTCCAGAGGCTACTTGGAATACCAAGAGTCTTGAATCAACTGAGATAAATTGTGGTACTTCACCTAAGATTATCCATTTGTTCCCTCACTTCACCTTTGTGCCAGTCTAAGGGCTCCTTTTATGAAGGCGCGGTAGCGGTTTAACGCGCATAATACCATATGCTAAACCGCCAGCTGTGCTAGCCGCTACCGCCTCCTCTTGAGCAGGCAGTAGTTTGTTTTTTTTAGTTCAAAAAATTTTATTGAGTTTGGTATATTAGTACAATAAATGTTAACAAGGCAAGAAGCATGCACGCTGCACCAATACAATGAGTCACAAGAAATTATCTACATAATGTGATACAGCAGAGTTTTTAGGTTAGCATGGGGGTTAGCGCGTGATGAAAAGTCACACGCGATGAAGCCACTAACACGGCTTCGTAAAAAGAGCCCAAAGTTGGTGTAAAAATTTTGTGCTACAAAAAGTGTTTAGTTTGAAGGGGGGCGGGGGTTATGTTAAGAATTTTTTTTATGCAGCAATTAACATGTGTTAAGATAAGAAAATCAAGAGCAAACTGCTGTCCTAAACAGTAGCAAAGCTTATTGTATTGGCTACAAGGTGTGCTATTTTACTGCAGGCCATAATGCAATGGAATCTAGTTACAAATAGCTCTTGCTACCGTAGTACAAATTAGCAATTATAGCTGATTAAGCTGTAAGTTCTCTTGAGCAGGAATACATCTATTGTATCTGTAAGCAAGTCACTTACCTTGAAATGTGAGTGATCAAATCTAAAATGTATATCCAAAGGAAACCCCCAAAACATTATGTTGCAGTGCAATGAATGTGTGACAGGCCCAGGGAAAGGTGGGAATTTCATAGAAACAAAGATAGCCTATCTAGAAAATAAAAAAATCATGAGGCACAGTTCCCTGAGAAGTAATGGCTGGCACTTGCTCTTGTTGCACTCTAACTAATGACTGTAGTCATATAAACAGGCTTTAAAAACTCAGGAGCAGATAAGTGTGGTGTGGGGATATTTTTTTGGAGGATACAGCTGACTGCTCATTTAGGATGTCCAAGCAGTGACAAAGAATGTGGACCATTCTGGGTTGAACATGTTCTGACCAAAAAGGCCTCCATAGTAGAGCAACGCAGAAGGGGAATTGAGACAGCTGAGATAGAAGCAATGCTCACCCTCCCTTTTTTCTTGCTTTTGACTGGTATTAAAACAGGTAAGGAGCCAATGTGACAGCATCTTCCTCCTAAGACATCTTGTTTTCCAAACCTTTCTTGATAATTTCTAACAGTCTATTTCCGTGGACTCAAACTCAAATCCTTTGCAGGGCCACATTTTAGATTTGTAGGTACTTGGAGGGCCTCAGAAAAAAATAGCTAATGTCTTATTAATGAAATGACAATTTTGCATGAGGTAAAACTCTTTTTTTAAAAAAATATCTTTATTCATTTTGAAGCCATAAGTAAGTACAACATATAATACAATCATATTACACTATAAAAGTACTTAAATACAATTAAAATTGTAATCTATGACAAATAGATATATCACCCCCCCCCCTGAGCATGGGACATTGGACGCCGCGCACTTATGAAGCTCAAGGTGTGAAAAATAACAAAAAACATGCAAATGACACCAGCGCAAGGTTATAATAATTATAATTATAATTATGATTTATTGAGTTATTGTTTATAGTTTTCCAATCATGACACCAAAAGAATAAAGCATAATTGCTTGCATTAACAGTTGCGCTAGTGGGAGATCGTTATAGTTGCCAAAATGCTGGCCTTCTGATAACAAGCTCAGTTTAATATCTCAAGACACTCTATTATATACTTTTGGCTCAGTGTGACATCATCAGCTTGACAACCAATAAAAATCAACAAAGGAGGTGTTTAAAATTAGACAAAGAAAAAAGTTTCAGAAATCACTTTTGTTCTGTTGACATTCATTTCTGAATATACATTAAAATTTTATAACATTTCCAATATTCCTTTATCATTCTTAAAACTTATTTTAGACAATTTGTCTATGTATCAAACAAGCTGCTAAAAAGTTCTAAACCTGAAAAGTTGTCAGCCTGCTTGTCATTCTTAAAGGAGAAGGAGGACGAGAAGGAGGGGCTGTTTTCCCCTAAGCTGACAGTTTCAAATTTCATCAATCTTCACACAGAAGCCTTCCTATGTTAGAGATTGGAACAGCAGTCTCTAACTTTAAGTTAACCATATTGTGTCTTTCATTTTATTTTTAATACCAATTCTTTCATATCCACACATTCATATTTGCTTGGGCCCAAGCATCCAGTCATAATTTCATTTATATCTTGGTCATTCATATTCAATGCATGTTATATCCTAGTTTAGGACACGTTATCCAATATGTTTTTCCTAGCCAGTCTAAAGCACATCTGGTATCAATTAACACCACGATGCTGAGAAGCGGGAACCTCTGAACAAAGACTTGACAGAAAGTCAATGGAGTCCATGCACATCCCGATTTCCTCCATGATCTAGCCCAATAGCAAAGTACACAAAAAGAATATTATTATACTTTCCCTTATATTAATCTGTAGTGTGTTTTTCTGGCCTTGGCCACATTTATATTCAGATTTTTATTCACCCGTTTTTCGTACGCTTCTATTTGGGCGTGGCCTTAACTGACACATATGCTTGTATCTAACTAGAATTACCCAGAATTACCCAGAATCATACGAAAAGCAGGCACTTAATACTGCACTATCATATTCTGATGTCCATTCCATTACCGTTGCATAAACATCACCCCCTACTGGCCACGAGCCACTACTCCTCAACCCCCCCTACATAATTATATTGAAAAAGTACACTCAAATTAAGAAATTAAAAATATGTTTCAACCCACCCTCCCACCCTGGACGTGTATGACCAAAGATCAAAATCAACAATCACTCTTTGCAAAATCTTCAGAAACTTTTTGTAATGTCCCTGTTGTATAGCCATAATATATTCCATTTTAAAAACGTGACAGAGACTCCCACCAAAAGGTATAGTTCAATCTATCCCATTTTTTCAATTCCTTAAAATAAGCTGTCATAATAAAGAGAAGTTTATTAATTTGAGATGATATTTGGCTTTTAGGTCTCATCATAGTATGAAATAGCATAGTGTCATATGTTAGTACCACTGGATTTTCCATTACTTAGTTTACCTGATCCCAAATGGATCTCCAAAATTGATATATCAAGGGCCAATAATATAATAAATGATCCAATGTTCCAGGTTCAAGATGGCAGTGCCAGCATCTATTAAACTTGGAACTATCTAATTTCTATAATCTAACCAGAGTCCAACACGCTCTATGTAACAAGAAAAACCACATTTGTCTCATAGATGCAGACACCATACATCTCATCCGCCAAGTCCAGATTCATGAGGTAAAACTCTTTATAGTTTATAAATCTTAATAATAATATTGTAATTTATAGCTAAAGAGATATGACCAAGAAACTGTTTTATTTTACTTTGTGATTATGATAAACATACCGAGGGCCTCAAAATAGTACCTGGTGGGCTGCATGTGGCCCTCGGGCTGCGAGTTTGAGACCACTGGTCTATTTCCTTTCTTAGCTGAGGGTTTCAACATATACTCAACGATGATACCTAGATCCTTTTCCTGGGTGGTGACTCCTAACATGGAAACCTGCATCACTTAGCTATAGTTCGGGCTCCTCTTTCTTAGGGTTACAAGATGTCCGGACTTCCCCGCATATATGTGGATGCCATCTGTGGGCGGGATTGGGGGGGGCAGAATGGGATGTGACACAGGCAGAATGGTGCGCAACTGGCTGTGGCTGGGGTGTGGCCATGGGTCTGGATTTTCCTTCGGGAAAATCTGGTAACTCTGCTCTTTCCCATATGTATCACTTTGCACTTGCTCACATTTAAATGCCTTCTACCATTTTTATATCTAGTCCCCCCCCCAGTCTTGCAAAGTCCTCTTACAATTTTTCACAATCCTCTTGTGATGTAATAACTTTGAATAACTTTATGTCAACTGCAAATTTAATTATCTCACTAGTTACTGCAGGGTGTGATCAGGTATCATGTGGTAGTTTTGGTATCTGCATTTACTTCCCACATGCTAAAATATAATTATTTTTTTGTGCTGAGGATGTGTTTGGGGAGGAGAGCAGGCATGCCCAGTGCTAATCGGTTAGCGCAGCTACATTGCCACATACTAACCAATTTGGGCATGGTTAGTGCTTGAGCCCTTAACACCTACAAAATAGGTGTAGCTAAGGGTTCAGGCTCTAAAGATAAAATTAGTGCATGGCCATTATTACATAAATGGAAAATGCACCCATTTTACAGCCATGCTAAAAGTGACCTTAGTACATGGGAAATGGATATGCTAATTATAGAAAATGATGGAGGTGTTTTTAGTCACCGAAACATAGTGGTGTGTTGGGTCTACAGTTCATGTATGTCCTTTATTGGAATAAAGAAGACCTTTTTACATCAGTGATCCTCTGTGGAGTGTTCATTGTCCATTCCCAGTGTTTTTTGTGTGATTTTGAACCTGTGGGTTTTTTTTTGTCCTGTTGAGCTTTTGGTGTTTATGCTAATTATAGCATAGAGCACTTTTTATCACAAGTTTGTAAAATAGCCCCTTGGTCATTAGTTTTCAGATAAAAGCAAATGTCACACCTGCAGCTTACCACAATTTATTATTTGGTAGTCAATGAATGTTTTTCTTTTAAGTTTGTTCTATTTTTTTTAAGGAATATCCATCATGGAGAATGGCCTTGTTCCCCAAATTTCCAAGGAATTAGGGGTATGTGCATATATGTTGTATATTCTTATGTTTCACTTCAGGAGGGGGAGCGTCCCACCGTTTTAATTTTGTTTAATTTTCATCCATTATGAATTTTGACCTGGATTCTCCAACTGGTGCCAGGTTTCTAGGCACCAGTAGACATACAAGCTCAGTAAAAAAAAACACCATTCAAATGGTGTTTTTAACTGAGTTTCAAGGTGCCTAATGCTTAAAAACTCACCCCCTCTTTTACTAAGGTGCACTAACTGATTAGCATGCGCTAATTAGATTAGCGCGTGCTAAACGCTAACGCGTCCATAGACTAACATAAGAACATAAGAATTGCCGCTGCTGCCCAGCAGTCCGCTCACGCGGCGGCCCTTAGGTCAAAGACCAGTGCCATAACTGAGACTAGCCTTACTTGCGCACGTTCTGCACGCGTACATGTACACATTAGTGTTTAGCGCATGCTGATTCGATTAGTGCGTGCTAATCAGTTAGCCCACCTTAGTAAAAGAAAGCCTCAGTGCCAAAATTGCGCTTCCGTAGGCACTTTAGGCCGCCTAACGACACTGTGGGCATGGTTAATGCCAGAAGCGGCATTAGGCAGTCTAAAGCACCTATGGAGGTGCAATTCATGACAGAGATAGGCAGCAGAAATGTAGTCCTGGAAAACCCTGGCCTACATTTCTGGTACCTATCTTTCCTGGAGACACGATTCTCTGTATGACACTATCGTATGATTAACACATGATCGACGGGGGCTTTTGAGACAGCCACAGATATTGGTGCCGTATAAAGAATCCAGGCTTTTATTTCTATCATGAATTATTTGCAAATGACTAACCCCACCTCCCCTTTTACAAAACCGCGCTAGCATTTTTAGCACTGGCCACGGCAGTAACAGCTCAGATGCTCATAGAATTTGTTGAGTGTTGGAGTTGGTACCTCCAAGGCTGGTGGTAAAAATGCTAATGTGGTTTTGTAAAAAAAAAAAAAAGGGTGGGAGGAGGGTAAATAGGTAAATAAAGCATTAAAAAAAAATGCAGTTAACTAAAAGGATCCTGGCTATATTTGGAACAATCCTGCTAGTACTGCTCCTTTAACACTCATCTAGATGTAGAATCTGGAAATTAAATGGTATAATTTCGGAAATATATTTCTGACTAGAATAAAATATGTTTAATTTTTCTAGATGACAGATGGTTAAAGGCAGCAAAGGAGTAAACACCAGTACCATCTGCATGACATGCCACTAAATCCAGATGCTACTCTATCTTCTGCAAGCAGAGCTGTGTAAAACTATCAAGAACTTCAAATTAATCCTTGCTCAAATCCACGTTAATCACAAACAAGTGCTTCATCATCTTACAAAAAGTGAAAAAAAATAGATTAATTTTTCAGACCTTCACAGCTGAAGTAATTTTGATGTAAGCTGTCACATGCTTTGATTGCAAGACTCAGAGCTCAGAGAAAACGTATCCATGCTACAGAGTATTTCCAAAGAAGGCGCTCTTAAAGTACATCACTATATTCAGTATTTGTTTTCTGGTAAATCATTCTGAGCTTGGAGAAAACTTCTTATTGGCAAAATACTTAAAACAGCATCCACGGATATACAGTATAGTAAATCATTATTGCTTGGATCACACTTTTCTTCCTTGTGTTTATTTAGGTAAATAAAACAATCCAATAAATAAAAATTCTGTAAATGAGCCAAAGCATATTGAGTCGAGTTATATTGAGCTGCACTAAATCGTAACTATGGAACTCTCATGCTAGGCACTAACACACGCTTAACACAGCTTAAAATGGTGCATGTTAACTGCATACTAAAACATATTTGCAATTTTTTTCTGAAAGCATGTCTGTGGGCAAGAGTGGGTGCTCCTACGCTAATCAAAGTGGGTGGTATTATGTGCATGCAACCCTAGTCCCACTTACCATCACTCTATGGGCATTGACTAGTTCTTTGGGACAGGTACACAGATCAGGCATTTACAAAAAGATATTTACCCCGTCTTTCACTAAGGTGCTCTAAATGATTAGCACAAGCTAAACGCTAACACATCCATAGACTAACATGCACACGTTAGCGTTTAACGTATGCTAAATCAATTAGCGCACGCTAATCGGTTAGCTCACTTTAGTAAAAGAGGGCTTTAATCTAAGGGTGTTGAGCTGGGTATAGGTCGACTTACTACTAGTACTACTCCATTTCCTCTCTCTCCCTCTCCCATGATCTGACATCTTTCTCCTCTCCCCCTCTCTCTCCCCTTCCCTGCCATCCATGTGCACTATTGCTTCCCTCTCCCCTTTTCCTCCATCCCTATATACCATTTCCTTTCTCTCCCCCTCCCATTGTCTGCCATCTTTCTCTTCTTCTCTCCCTCTTGTCTGCTTTATCCCCTGCTATCATCCCCTCCTGACCTCACCCCTACCCCTGGGATAACTTAAAACATCTCTAGAGGGCCTCATGGTCCTACCATTTCTTCCCCTTCTGTCCCTCTCCCTCCTTTCCCCTTACCTCTGTGGCCTCATTTCAAAGTCAAATCTTCTTTTCAGAGGGGCTCCAACATGGCAGCCATTCTTACAAGCTGCTGGCACTGCCCCAAAGCTTTCTATCTTTTGCAATCTGCCCATGTGGAAATAGGAAGTTGCATCTGAAGGGGGGTGGATTGTGGTAGAGGAAAAGCTTTGAGGCTGTGCCAGCAGCTTGTGAGAATGGCTGCTGCATAAGGGTCCCTCCAAAAAAGATTTGACTTTGAAAGGAGGCCGGGAAGGTAAAGGGAAGGGAGGGAGAGAGACTGAAGGGGAAAAGATTTTCAGACCATATACTGGCCCTGGTCACATGCGGTCTCAAAAATATTGGGCGTGCTCAGGCAACCACAGTACCCACAGATCTTTCGTCTATGTGAGGGAGTACTGAAAAGTTCTTAACCCAACCAACCAACTTCCTAAATTGAGCGTTATTTTGCCGCTGGAGCTGAAAAGAGTGTTATCTTATTTTGTTAAGTGCCAATTTGCAGGAAAAAATTTTCAGATCCTTGATTGAGCCATATCAACATCATTCTCTTCTTGGATGGGATAAGAACTTTTCAGCACCCCCTTGCAGTATATACTCACTGTTGTCCATCTCTCGAACTGCATTTGACGATGCCCATGTCAGCCTTGTGTCAGCAGTGGGGACATCAGATATTGTGGATTTGTTAAGCTGTGCCAAGCTCTCCACAGGAAGGAAAATACGTGAATGTTTATTGCAGCACAAAATTAGTTTTTAATCCCTTGACAAAGCCTATGGTAAAATGGGTTCTCACCGGGATCTCATATAGATAAGAGCTGTTTTATCCCACCAAACACTGTGGCCCCCTTTTATCAAGCTGTGTTAGGGTTTTTTTTTCATTGCCAGTCCCTGCTATAAAAGCTCCGATGCTCATAGAATTCCTATGGACATCGGAGCTTTTACCACAGCAGCCGATGATGAAAAAAATCCCTACCGCAGCTTGATAAAAGGAGGCCTTTATTTTTATGCTTTCTAAATGTACATATTGGAGGCTTTTCTGATCAGTGACCCAGTTTAAAGCAATGCCATCAGTTCCAATAATGAACGGCTTAATAACTGCCTGAGAGTCTGATGTCTTTTCCGTCAGTTTGTTTATACACAGATGTGAAATGTTTTGAAGTAATTATAAGTGATTTTTCATTGCCATAGGTTGTGTTGTTTTTGTTAGCACAATGGGTGTTGCAACCATTCCAGTCTGTGAATGGCTTCTGTAGTTTTCAATTAATTTATTTGTTTGGATGTAGCTAGCTCACATCTTATTCAGTAGTAGCTCAAGGTGAGTTACTCTCTTATCTGTCCCCCTTTCTGGAAAATTCTCTATTCCTGCATCAGTTAAGATTACCATATGGCTCCAGATAAAGGAGGTCGGATTGAGAAATCCGGGTTTTTACTTCCATTGAAAGCAATTGAAGTAAAACCCGGATGTCCCAATCTGTCCTTCTTTTTCTGGAGCCATATGGTGACTCTACTGCATTTGCACCAGGTGTGCTTCAGAAAGGGATATAGTACAGAAATACTTCTAACTGCAATTTACAATAAAGGTAGAATAACATTAGACCAGCATTCCTCTCTTGTACAATGCCCAATGAACTCAAACGTGAATCTTCCTTACCGATATTCAAATCTAAATTAAAAATGTTCCTATTTCAAGATGGTTTCGATGCAGGGAAAACCATCTCATACCCTTCTGATAAAGATATGTCCCTCACCTACTGTTCTATTCCTACACAATACCCTTTTCTAAAGCTAATTTTATTGTAATTTTATTGTAACTCTCCCACCCTCCGTCTTGGACTTTTGTCAGTCATGTTTGTCTGTCTGTCTTCCCTCCTCAATGCTTTAGATAATATTTTCTTCTTTTTTTTCTTTTAACCTATTGTAAACCATCTAGATACTTGGGATAGATGGTATAACAAGAAATAAATAAACTTTAAAACTTGGAAACCTCTTTTGCCACTGCACCTTGGTTTTGGTTCAGGTATTGTCAATCTACTACTACTATTAATTATTTTTATAGTGCTACCAGACGAATGCAGTGCTGTACAGAGTCACAAAGAAGACAGTCCTTGCTTGAAAGAGCTTGCAATCTAAACAGACAAGACATATAAACAGGATGTCATGGATACATTTAAGGGAGCTGGCTGGATTGGAGGGCAGAGTGGAGTACAGGACAATCAAGTCATTATGATATCACTGATGAGGTTGGCTCTTAGGTATTGGTGGAATGAGGTATTATGACATCACAATCTCAGCTCTGCTTCCCAAAGACTGAAACGCTTGACACAAAGAAGACAGTCCCTGCTCAAAAGAGCTTACAATTTAAACAGGCAAGACAGACGAACAGGATGACATGGATATACTTAAGGGGAATGGTTAATCAACTAGCTCGGTTGGTGGGCAATGGGGTATAGGGTTATGGATTGAAGACTATATCAAAAAGGTGGGTTTTCAGTCTACTTTTAAACAATATATGTACCAAGGAGACAGCTCGGGCCTGAAACGGCAATGCACCTACCTTTGAATAATACAAATATTCCTTAAAATAAATTTATGTTATAGAAGCTGGATCATCAGTAGTGTTTCTTATGAGTTGTTTCACTTTCATAAATATCTGCACTTTTGTCATCATTAATCTTGACATGGCCATTTTAGATAGCCAGTGATAGATATCATAAACTAGAGCTCTGCTCAATAAATTCTGTTTACTTAGGACTCATTAGGAGGTTGTTTCCTTGCCTGTTAGGAGACAAAAGTGCAGAAATTCCTATGAAACTGAAACAACTCATAAGAAGCATAAGAAGCATAAGAAGATGATCCAACTTCTATAACATAAATTTATTTTAAGGAACATTTGTACTGTACTACAATGTGGTTGGAATAATATTGTCATTATCATAGCAACTTTGGATAAGAATTACTGCATTTTCAGTTTCAGATTCAGTCTTGTGGAATTATCTATGCTTGTGTAAGAATACACTACAATTTAGGAAACTGTTGAAAACTGTTTGCTTAGATGTTTTTCAATATCTGATTTTGCAACGTTGAATGTCTCAATAGGGCTACACAGCACAGTATGTACTGTTATACTGTATATGTACTGTACAGTATTGGCAGCACAATATTATGTTTGGTAGGTATTATTTTGAAATGTTAGTATTATGCTTATTTTGTATATGTTAATGTTATGTGTGTTTTAAATCTGTAATGAACCAAAAACAAAGAAAGGTATGGCCGACAAATGTACAGGATACAGGCAAATTTTAGTATAAACTAACAAACAGATTGTTGTGTCCAAATGAACCATTTATTTTTTTTTTTTTTACAAGATATGGGTCCCGTATCTCGTAAAAAGTGATTCATTTTGTACGCAACAATCTGTTTGTCAGTTCAAAATAAAATTTGCCTGTATCCTGTACATTGTACCTTTCTTTGTTTTTGGTTCATTGCATTTTTACTGCAGACTAGTTGGATTTTTTTCTCTTGTCTTTGTTTTAAATCTGTGACCAGTTTAGGTTATAGGTGAAATATAATTTTCTAAAAAAATAAATATCACAACTTGAGCTCTCTTTTGCCTTGGATTAGGTTGACTACAATCTTCTTCTGGCTCACCATCATGATCTGGTTCTTTGAATCTGTCCTATGGTGATTGAAATCTTTTCTATTTTAGCTTTCCAGGAATCCCACCTTGGCTGTCTTTTCTTAATCTGGTCCCTCTGTTGATCATCATGCAGACTCATATTTGAAGCCAGGGCCCGCATATAGATACGCCAAGGCCATCTTTTAGCACAGTGTAGTAAAAGAACCCCTTAGTGCACTAACTGCTGCATTAACAACTAATGAAGCTTAACAGATATTATTGTTTATGTGAATATTTCTGTGGATTTAATCCTCTTTTAAAGTGGCAGGTAATTAAATCACTGAATCAATGATGTACGGTTTCAAAATGACGCAATAAGACTTCTTGCTCTTTTTTGACCTACTTTTGCCTGAAATTTTAATATGACCCTCTAATACAGTGGTTCCCAAACCTGTCCTGGGGGACACCCAGCCAGTCAGGTTTTCAAGATATCCCTAATGAATATGCATGAGAGAGATTTGCATACCTGTCACTTCCATTATATGAAAATCTCTCTCATGCATATTCATTAGGGATATCTCGAAAACCTGACTGGATGGGGGTCCCCCAGGACAGGTTTGGGAACCACTGCTCTAATAGATTAAGGAGTTTTCCCTCCCTCATGCAAATGTTATACCCTCAGGCACCAGGAGGTGCTAATGAAATGTAAAATAACAGGTCGAAGCATGCACTCGGCTATGGAGCTCAGTATTGAGTCACAGGGGTGGGAGAGATATTTCTACCCAGGCTGGGTTTATTCTAGAGAGGTTCCCGAGGGAGATAGAGGAACTCTCCATTTTTTCCTAGAAATAGGCGGAGGTAAACCTTGTGAAAACAAACCAATGGCTATAGCAGTTTAGCTGAGGTAAGCCAAATTAATTCTATTATGTGTGAGGCAAACAATAAAACAGTGTTTTGTTTCTGTGAAAGGTGTTCATGTATTGTTCCTTGCAAGCCGGCTACCCAGCCAAATCAGGCTAGCGTATTACAGACTCCTTACCCATCACAAAGCGAAATATTTATATAAGGGGGTGCTGAAAATTTCTCAGCCCAACTGTCATCATGCAACTGAGCCAAACCGTATTACCCATCACATATCCACCCCCAGGCACCTGCTAAAGCCAAACACAAAACATACAGGGTTGCATCCATACAGTAAACACTCTATTAAAATCTCTGACCAGGTCTTTCCAACTCTTCCTAGTAAGTTCCCGGGTCCTCCCTGGAATTCTTCTCTCCAAGCTTCTCTTTGAGTCCCTCCTGACCCTCAGTCCCTCCTCCGCAGTCCCTCCACCACAGTCCCTCTTCCACAGTCCTTTGGCCAATGCTAGTCAAGTCCTTGGACTCTCCCAGCCCTCCGTTGCTTGGTCATCTTATCCGGCACAGATACACTGAGGGCTTTCCCAGACGCTGAGTCATCTTCTCACCGACCCATGCACTGAGGATTCCTAGATGCTCCGTTACCCAGTTGTCTTACCTGGTACACATGCACTGAGGGCTCTCCCAGCCGCTCAGTCATTTTCTTGCCGATGCACACACTGAGAGCTCTCCTGGATTCTCGTTAATCGGTTCCACCTCCATTCATCAAGCTTAAGCCCCTGGACTCCAGGCTGTACCAGGTCCCCAGCTACTTCTTCAGCTCTTTCCCTGATAGTATATAGGTCCCCACAAACCCTCCCACCACAGGCCTTTCTCTGCTGCACAAGTCCCCCCTGTCAGGGCTGATCAGCATGACCACTCTACTCCACTGCACCAGGCCCCCTATCAGCACCAGTGGCCTTCAAGGCTTATTGGATGTTAGGCCAAAACCAGCATTCCTCCTATCAAAGATCACCCAACCCCAAAGGAGCTTCTTGCTTTCTAAGCCCTCTGTGCTGGGAGCTGTTCTTTTTAGCACCACAATCCACTCAGGGTAAGTGCACAGCTCCCAGTAGCACTTACAGTACTTCACCCTGTCACACCAACCAAGAAGAGAATGATGTGATTATGGTTCAATCAATGATCTGAAACAATGTCAAAACATAGAATTTTGTTTCTGAAAATTGGCATTTAATGAAATAAGATGATACCCTTTTCAGCTCCAGTAGCAAAATAACACTCAGAATTTAGGAAGTTAGTTGGTTGGGCTGAGAACCTTCATCTATATCTCGTGCCTCCAAATTCTTCTAGGTATATGGATTTAATGATAACCATATTTGTTGTTAGGTGCCATCGACTTGTGTTTGAGTCCTAATAACTTGATGATACCATCAAGTTTTCATGGCAGAATATAGAAGTAGTTTGCCAGACCTTTCTTCTGTACAGTATGAATTTGATGTTGTTGCTGTTGTCTCATCAAATGTGCTCCTCCGCCTCCAACACTGTCCATCTTCTGCTGCCCAAATGAGTGGTACATTGTTAGTCTAACATCTGCACTGAAACGTGTCCACCTTGAGAGACTCTGCTGCATATTATTTCCAAATAAAATCTATCATTGGACAAGAACTGAAGAAGAAAAAATATAGTAAATGATGACAGAACTGAACAGTCCATCCAGTTTGCCCTGCAACTAAATGCATTACAATTTCATGATTAAATTATTTTTTTTCTTTGTTTCTTCTGGGCCACAAACCTTAGAAGTCCAACTCGTACTGTCCTTAGGCTCCAACTACTGGAGTTGCCATTGAAGCTTACTCCAACCTATCCAAACTATCTCCTTGGTATGATTCAGACCAAGAAAGTTTGCCCATTCAGATTCTAGGTAGAGATCCTCTGTGTTTATCCCATGCTTTTTGGAATTCCGTCACTGTTTTCCTCTCCACCACCTCCCTCAGGCATCCACCGCCCTCTCTATGAAAAATAACTTTCTAACATTACTCGTAAGTCTACTACCCCTAGACCTCAAATTATGTCCTCTAGTTTTACCAGTTTCCTTTCTCTAGAATAGATTTGGTTCTATATTAATCCCTTTCAAATATTTAAACATCTGTATCATATCTTCATTGTCCCTCCTCTCCTCTAGAGTATACATATGCAGCTCTTCCATATTTACTAATGCATGCCAAATATTAAGAAAACAAAATGAAAATCATAAAACACTTTAATTATATATGCCATGTTCTTTAGGGAATGTACAGATAGAACCATGTATTCCATAAAATAACTTGTATAGTACTTATATTAGTCCCAGAAGATATGAGTTTAATGAAAGAACACATTGAAATCACACACACAATACTGTTATCTGTTTTATTCTTGATTATAAGTAAATGTTGATTCAGCAAACCATTGACAAAAACATTACTATATTATTAATATATAGTATGCATTTGTATGTAAGATTCCATTGAGGGTCCTAATCTCACGCATAACAGGATGCCTATTTTGAAAATCCAAGAGGGTTGTCTATTTCATCCCTGTATTATACAGTAAAGACAACATAAGCATCTCTGAGTCAGATTCTAAACACAGCGCCCGTATCGGCAGCCACCTAACAAATGGCCGCCCATCGCATGTCAATTATGCATTGGCACCATTTGTAGAATCACTGTTCTGTGAAAGGTAGGTGCCGGAAATGTAGGCCAGGGTTTTCAAGGTCTACTTTTACAGTGCCTACTTTTCATGTGAATCATGACTATGAAGCTGCTTTATGATGCCTAAAGCCACTTCCAATATCAAATATCTAAAAATTCTTTCAATAAACAAGGACTGTAAACTCATCATTAGAATAAAAGTTCTTTTTTATTTTATAGACAATTTTTAGGTGAAGGAGAGTCTTCAGTTATTACAACTCCTACAGGAAACCTTCCAGCATTAGCCACAGTGGCGTACCTAGCATATGTGACACCCGGGGCCCATCATTTTGTGACACCCCCCTCATCTGTACGAAAAACATGATTTTTAGTAACAAGCCACATGTCACATATGAGTACCTAGGAAAAGGCAGTATCTTACATACTGCAGTGAGCAGTACAACATCAATACACCCATTGTAAAACTAAACAAGCCAGACTAGTACAGATCAATCCTGCAGTCAATCCTAACAAAAAAACCATGTCTTTCGAACACACAGAACACAAAAAACACCTTCGCCTAGTATGGAATATGTAATCACAAACAAACCCCTCCCCCTTTTACAAAACTGTAGTGTGGATTTTAGTCACGGTGGTAACAGCTCTGACGCTCATAAAATTCTGAGCATCAGAGCTGCTACCACCACGGCTGGCGCTAAAAAACGCTCCACAGTTATGTAAAAGGGAGGATAAAATAGAAATACATAGACAAAGGTTAAATTGAACCAGTAAGAAGCTGGACTCTGCATACAATGCCCCACAGAAACAGTGACACATGTCTCCTAAAGCAATAAATAAATAGAAACATTTTTTCTAACTTTGTCTTCTGTGGTTTCTGCTTTCCTCATCTTCTTGTAACTCTCTTCCTTCCATCCGTCTCTCTTCCCCTATATGGCATCTTCTCTCCTTCTATGCCCCTTCCGGAATTGTATGCCTCCCCCTTCCATCTCTCCTTTCACCCCCATTGGTCTAGCATCTCTCTCCTCTCCTTCCCTCTCCCACACCTCTCCTCTGCAATCCCTTTCCCTTTTTTCCCTCATTTTCCTTTTCAATTTATTTTCTGCATCTCTCTAGATTACGTCCATACTACCCTCTCATCAATGTCCTTTTTTACTGTCTACCTAAAGCTTGCCACCTCTTTCCCTCACCCCTCCAGTGTTTCCCTAACTCAATCCTTTTCTTCCCATCATGTGCCCTCCTTTTATTTATCCCCTCCTTCCATCATGTACCCTCTTTCTCCAATCCTTCCATCTAGTACCTTCTCCTCTCTCTTTCCACTTCCATCCAGCGTCTGCTCCCCTCTTTCTCTCCTCCCATTTCCTTCCTGCATTTGCTCCCTTATCTCTCCCATCTGCACTTCCATCCAGCATAGGCTCCCCACTACCATCCAATGTCTGCCCTTTCTCTCGCCATCCACCCCTCTTCAATCATCATCTGTCCCCTTTCTTTCCCTCCACCACTCTTCCATTCCAGTAATCCTGCTCCTTTCCCTTCATGCAGCAAGGACCCACAATGACTGTAGCTGCCGGCTGTCAGTCCACCCTACTCCAACATACTTGCTCTGGAGCTGACTCCGGAAGAAGTAAGTTATGTCGGAGGGGGTGGACCCGGCAGACGCAAGGAGTTGTGGCAAAGTCCCGCAATGACAGCATCTGCAGGTCCACCCCATCCGACGTAACTTACTTCTTCCGGAGCAGAGCCAGCAGACGAGTCATTGTGGGACCTTTCTGTACCTCAGCGCGGCTGCCGATTCTGCTACAGAGAAAGTAAGTCAGAGGTAACGTGACCATTTATTTTTTTTGCATCAAAAGGGGACATCATTAATTGACTGTGTATCCTTTCTTTCATTTCTTTCTTTCTGCACTCAGGCCCAACAATTATCCCTTTCTATTCCCTCCCTCCTTCCTTCCCATGTCCTTAGTGCCCCCAGTGTCTCCTTCCCGTGTCCTTATTGCCCCCAGTGCCTCTGTCCTGTGTCCTTAGTGCCCCCAGTGCCTCTGTCCTGTGTCCTTAGTGCCCCAGTGCCTCCTTCCCGTGTCCTTAGTGTCCAAGTGCCTCCATCCCATGTCCATAATTCCCCCAGTGCCTCCTTCCTGTGTCCATAATGCCCCCAGTGCCCCTTTCCCGTGTCCATAATGCCCCCCAGTGCCTCCATCCTGTGTCCTTAGTGCCCCCAGTGCCTCCTTCCCATGTCCATAATGCCCCCAGTGCCCCCTTATTGTTTCCATAGTGCCCCCAGTGCCTCCGTACCGTGTCCATATTGCCCCCAGTGCCCCCTTCCCGTGTCCTTAGTGCCCCAAGTGCCTCCTTCTTATGTCCCCGCACTACCTTCCAGATTTTGTTTACCCCCAAAGCCAGCCTGTCTTCCTACCTATCTCCCTCCCTCTCTGCCATGCTAAAGCCAGCCAGCTTGCCTGCCTACATCCTTCCTTCCCTGCCGCAGAAAAAAAAAAGTGCCTCTCTCCTTCCTTTCCCCTGGTTTGCGCCGCTGCAATCTTACCTACCCGCTGCTGCTGCTAATCGTCGACAAGAAGTCTTCTTTCTGACGTCAATTCTGACGTTGGAGAGGATGTTCTGGGCCAGCCAATCACTGCCTGGCTGGCCCGGAATGTCCTCTCCACCGTCAGAATTGACTTTGGAAAGAAGAATTCTTGTTGGCGATTAGCAGCAGCAGCGGGGAGGTAAGATTGCAGGTGCGGACCGGGGGAAAGGAAGGGCAGGAGGGCCCGGACCTGGCTGACTGTGCACCCCCCCAAGCCGTGCACCCTGGGCGGACCGCCCCTCCCACCTCCCCCTTGGTACGCCACTGATTAGCCACGCCTATAGTGGCATTAGGCATCATAAAGGTCCTCCATAGCCACCATGAAGATGCCTTTTTTAGGCACTGGTAGACATCTACATTTTTCTCTTAACATAATTTTCTCTTAACATAATTTTTTTTAACATAATTTTACAGCACCTAACCTATAGAACACGGACCTATGTGTCTTTCTAAAATAGGCACACAAAATCATCCCGGTAGTATGCAAATTCAATTGCACAAACTTACCACCTGCTCCAAAGATGGTACAAATGCATGCATGTTCTCTATATATGGACCTATGTATTAAATAAAATATATCCAGTGTTTACTAGTATAATCACTTATTCTTTATAACCCTGTCAGTTGTGTCTTCAGATGTGCATTTCCAATTGATGATCTCCTTTACCATTGGGAAAATATGCACTGCATTTGCAATGACTTTGAAATTATGATCACTGCTCTGCACTCCTCGTTGACCAGCTGTTTAATTAATTTTCTTTTTTTTAATAGATTAAATAACTTTCAATATTTTTCATTATTCTTTCTTTTTTAAAATTTATTCATTTGTTACAAATTATATATATAACAAACTCAGGAAAATCCACAGTATCATCATAAACATTTAAAAAAAGGAAAATAAAATCATTCAATGATCAAGCCCACATTATCTGGCCGTCAGAAACTTCCTTTTAGCAGCATAAATTTAGTAAAAGAAAACAACTAAGTAGGCAGAATGCGTCATCTACTTCTATACATTTCTTCAATTATCCTCCCTAGTTGAAAGTAACCAAAATTATAAATCTAGGATATTGAACCGGTTTATCTTTTAGAAAACCTTCCAACTGGACTGGATCTAAAAAGACATATTTATCGCTTGCATATGAAATAAGACATTTAAAAGGAAATTTTAAGAAGAAGGTTGCTCCTACCACTAAGTGCCAGGAACAGCTTCCTCTTCGTTTGAGTCTGCTTAAAGACATCGGGAAATATAAGAATTCTTTGGCCACAAAACAGCCTGTTTCTTAGTAAAATACAATTTCAAAATAGTTTGTTTCTCTAACTCTGTTCTGAAAGCTACCAAAAGTGTGGCACTTTTGTTATTGTGTCTTTAGAGGATTCTAAAAACTAAGAAAGGTCTAGATCTTTTTCATTATTCTTTCTTATTTTGTAACAATGTTTAAACAAAGCACTTCCTCAATGTCGGCTGGAAACTCTTCTCACACAACTGTTTCGCCTATGCGGCTGCCTCAAAAATGTCCTCTCTAAAGTATGAATCATAATTTAGTACTGTAGTTTAACTGCAAGTGCATATTATCTTCAACAGTTTCTCGTATCTTTATTTTCTTACCAAATGATGTTGTTAAGCCCAGATATCTCAGCACTTCCTGCATTTCAAAATGGCCGCAGCATTTTTTGGAATGAACTTTATACAGACTGTGTTCTAGACCAGTGGTCCCCATCCCTGACCTGGAGAACCACCAGGCCAATCGAGTTTTCAGGCTAGAACTAATGAATATGCATGAGAGAGATTTGCATATAATGGAAGTGACAGGCATGCAAATCTGCCCCATGCATATTCATTAGGGCGATCCTGAAAACCCGATTGGCCTGGTGATCCTTCAGGACAGGGTTGGGAACCACTGTTCTAGACAATCACCAAGATGCATGGTCATTCTCTGTATTATTTAGCTCTCTTAACATATTTATAGAAGGGTTGCCAAATTTAAACCATTGGGAATTATTGTATTCAATTTGAATATCTCTGGGTTAAAGCTTTTTCTTGATGTTCATCCTCCCACCCTAATACAACTTGATCTATTATCCTTCATCTGATGTCATTTGTTGTATGCTGTTTCTCTTGCCAGTGGGGGACAAGAAGTGCTTGTTGTAACCCTTGTTGTTGAGCTGGTGTTAGTTCTAGCTGCGTAGCGCGGGTTTAGTGCGTGCTAAAATCCTGCTAAACATGCTATCGCAGCTTAGTAAAAGGAGCCCTAAGTCACAAGTACATATTATAGCATATATCAGTGTTTCTCAGTTTCTTCAAGCCAAGAACCCCCTAAACCTAACAAATACCAACTGAGTACACCTGCTCAAGCTCGGCCCCAGACCCGCCCAAGCTCTGCCCCTGACTCCACCCCCATAATAATAGTACTAATTGTAATGCAATTTCTTCCATCCATTTTTCATATACCCACAATATAATCTTAATAATACATAATGATAACTACATAATTAAAACAACATAAGAACATAAGCCGTGCCTCTGCTGGGTCAGACCTGAGGTCCATCATGCCCAGCAGTCCGCTCAGGCGGCGGCCCATCAGGTCTAGGACCTGTATACTAGCCCTTTATCTATACCCTTCTATCCCCTTTTACTTCAGAAAATTGTCCAATCCCTTCTTAAACTCCAATACCGTACCCTGTCCTATCACTCCCTCTGGAAGCGCGTTCCAGGTGTCCACCACCCGTTGGGTGAAGAAGAACTTCCTAGCATTGGTTCTGAATTTGTCCCCTTTTAATTTTTCAAAATGCCCTCTCATTCTTCTAGTTGTTGAAAGTTTGAAGACTCTGTCCCTCTCTACTTTCTCTATGCCCTTCGTGATCTTATAAGTCTCTATCATATCCCCCCTAGGTCTCCGCTTCTCCAGCGAAAAAAGCCCCAGTCTCTCTAATCTTTCAGCGTATGGAATGTTTTCCATACCTTTTATCAAACGCGTCACTCTCTTCTGAACCCTCTCGAGTATCGCCATATCCTTCTTTAGGTACGGCAACCAATATTGGACGCAATACTCCAGATGCTGGCGCACCATCGCCCGATACAACGGCAGGATAACTTCTTTCATTCTGCTTGTAATGTCCTTCTTGATTATTCCTAGCATTCTATTTGCTTTCTTAGCAGCCGCTGCGCATTGTGCCAATGGCTTCATTGTCATGTCTACTATTACCCCCAAGTCCTTTTCTTGAGAACTCTCACTCAATAACAGCCCTCCCATTGTGTAGCTGTACCTCGGGTTTCTTTTTCCTACGTGTAAGACTTTGCATTTCTCTACATTGAACTTCATCTGCCATCTCGTTGCCCACTCCCCTAGTTTGTTTCCGTCCCTTTGTAAATTTTTGCAGTCCTCTTTAGTCCTAGCCCCATTGAATAGCTTGGTGTCATCTGCGAATTTTATTACTTTGCTCTTCATCCCCGTTTCTAGATCATTTATAAATACATTGAATAGCAGTGGTCCAAGCACCGACCCCTGCAGAGCACGACTCGTGACCTTCCTCCAGTCCGAGCAGTGACCCTTCACTCCTATCCTCTGATTTCTGCCCGCCAACCAATTCCTGATCCATCTGTGTACGTCTCCTTCCACCCATGGTTCTTCAGTTTCCGAAGTAGGCGTTCATGGGGTACCTTGTCAAAGGCTTTTTGGAAGTCTAAGTATACAATGTCTATGGGTAGAGAATGACACGGTGGCGGTTTACCCGCGGCTACTGCTTTTAGCCGCGGGTAACCAGCCAAAACGGGGAATGAAAAATAGCAGCCTCTGCGGGGACGGGGACAAGGCCTTTCACTGCCCCGTGGAGCGGTGAATGGTCTTGTCACCGCAGTGAGGCATCAAGGATCGCGCGGTCCCCGCAGCCCCCACCTGCTCAATTGTTTAACCAGCTTCCTCTCTCCACCTCACCTTAGTTTGCCAGCTTTCTTTTTCGGCGACCGGCACATTTTCAAAGAGCCGCGCATGTGCGGCTGCTTAGTATTCAATCTTCTGCTCTGACCCAACCGGAAACAGGAAGTTGCAGCAGAGCAGAAGATTGAACTTTGAGCAGCTGCGCGTCTCTTTGAAAGCATGCCGGTTGCCGAAAAAGAAAGCCGGCAAACTAAGGTGAGGTGGAGAGAGGAAGCTGGTTGAACGATCGAGCCGGCGTGCGGGTGGGGGCTGTGGGGACCGCGTGTTCCTGGCTCACACAAGGAAGGAGGGAGTGAAAGGGAAAAAGTTTCTCTTCCTTGGAAATAGATTCTGAAGTGATCTCATCAAAGAAGACCAGCACCAAATGTACAAGAAATCCCTTAAACAATGTCATAAGAGCCCAAAAGAGAAAACTGCTACTGCCGTGAGACTCCATTATTGAAGGAATCAACTTGAAATCACAGTTCAAGAGACAGGAAAAGGTTAAATGCCTCATGGAATCCTCAGCCACAACACAAACCAAATTGTGAATGAAATCAGAGCAGACAGTAAGAATTATAAAATTGATGTCTAATGCTGAGGCATTAGAAATAATGCTTCAGCAATACAATTTTCAGAAGTTCTTTTTTTTTTCACATCTGTTCTTTCCTTTTATTGAAAAAAATTGTATTTAGAAAATGGCAATTCTTACAAGGAACATTTGACAGAAATGCATATGAGATAGGGCAGTGAGGAAGGACAGGGAAATTTACAGATCTAAAAATGCTGATCTTTATGACCTGTTACAGAAGTTCTATTTGCTCATGGTAAGGGAGAAGAGAGACTGCTAGTGATGGTGGGGGGACTGATAGAAGATATGAAAGAAGGGTGGTAGAAAGGAACAGATGGTAAAGGAGGGAGGGAAAAGGAATAGAACAGACATTGAAAGAGGGTAGAGAGGAACAGACCCTGAAGGGAAATGTGGAAAGCAGAGTGGGGTAGAAGACGCTGGAAGGGAAGAAGACAGATGCCAGACTATGGGGGAGCGGAGGGAAGAAGATGGATGCTAGACCAATTGTGGGAGGGGGTGAAGGAAGAGGCACAGTAACAGCAAATGGAAGACGCAGAGAGAAGACACACAGTGGATGGAAGGAATTGAATGAGAAGATGTGGAAAGCAGAAACCAGACAACAAAGGTAGAAAAAAAAAATTCTATTTATTTATTTATTTTTTGCTTTAGGATAAAGTAATATATTAGTTGTGTTGATAAAAATTTATAAACAAAACCCTGCCACCTGAACATCTCTTTCTCTAGTTCAGCAGCCAGAACTTTGATTTATAAGAAAGGAATAAGCTAAATATTGCAGTACTAAGGCTTATATGGATGCTGCGGGGACGGTGACGGGGCGGTGAATGGGATGGCAGTGGCGGTGACGGGGTGGTGAAAGGGATGGCGGTGACGGTGACGGGGCGGTGCAGAGGATGGTGGGACGGGGACGGTGCATTGATGGGGACAGATTTTTTCCCCGTGTCATTCTCTATCTATGGGGTCCCCTTTGTCCATCCGTTTTTTAATTCCTTCAAAGAAGTGCAATAAGTTTGTCAGGAATGATCTTCCCTTGCAGAAGCCATGTTGGCTTGTTTTCCTAAGTTTATGCCTCTCTAGATGCTCCTCGATGCTATCTTTTATCAGCGCTTCCGCCATTTTCCCCGGAACCAAGGTCACACTTACTGGTCTGTAGTTTCCCGGGTCACCTCTCGATCCCTTTTTAAAGATGGGCGTAACATTGGCTATCTTCCAGTCCTCCGGGATCATGCCTGTTTTCAGGGATAGATTACAAACCTGCTGTAGTAGTTCCGCTATTTCCTCCTTTAGTTCTTTCAATACTCTAGGGTGGATTTCGTCCGGGCCCGGCGATTTGTCAGATTTTAATTTTTATATCGGCCTGTGTACGTCCTCAAGGCTTACTTCCATGGATGTTAATTTCTCTGCTTGGTCTCCTTTGAAAATTTGTTCAGGTTCCGGTATGTTGGATGTGTCTTCTTTTGTAAATACTGACAAAAAGAACATGTTTAATCTATCCGCCACTTCTTTCTCCTCCTTCACCACTCCCTTCCTATCTCCATCATCCAGCGGTCCCACCTCCTCCCTAGCCGGCTGCTTCCCTTTAACATATTTGAAAAACGGTTTGAAATTTTGTGCTTCCCTGGCTAGCCTCTCTTCATATTCTCTTTTTGTTTTTCTAACCACGAGGTGACATTCTTTTTGATACTTCTTGTGTTCATTCCAGTTCTCCTTGGTTTTGCCCTTTTTCCATTTCTTGAATGAATTCTTCTTATCCCCTATCACTTTCTTCACTTCTTTAGTTATCCACACCGGGTCTTTTGCTCAGCTCTTTTTGCACCCTTTTCTGAATCTGGGGATATACCGATTTTGCGTCTCGCTTACCGTGTCCTTGAATAAAGACCAGGCTTGCTCTACAGTCTGCCATTTCTTTGTGTTGTTCCTGAGTTTCTTCCTTACCATTACCCTCATTGCTTCATAGTTTCCTTTCTTGAAGTTAAAAGTTATCGCTGTGGTTCCCTTTCCCTTCGGTATTCCTACTTCAACTTTGAACTTGATCATGTTATGATCGCTGTTTCCCAACGCTCCCACTACTTCCACGTCCTTTGCAGGTCCTCTTAGCCCATTAAGGATTAGATCCAGAGTGGCATTTCCTCTCGTCGGTTCTCTGACAAGCTGATCCATGAAGTTGTCCTGTATAGCTTCCAGCGATCCGATCTCCCTAGCGCATTTTGAGTTTCCAAGACTCCAGTCTATTCCAGGATAGTTGAAGTCTGCCATAATGATTGTGTTACCGTTTTTGCATTCCTGTTTCATCTCGGCTTCCATTTCTTCATCGGTAGTTTCATTTTGCCCAGGTGGATGATAGTACAGGCCTATCTTTATCTCAGGCCCTTCCTTCCCAGTATTTTAACCCATAGAGATTCCAATTTGTTGGTCGTCGCTGTTGTGTCCACTCTGGTCGAGTGTATGCTTTCTTTTATGTATAGAGCTATTCCTCCTCCTTTCTGCCCTGACCTGTCCTCATGATAGAGTTTGTACCCCGGCAGTGCTATGTCCTATTTGTTTTCTTCATTCCACCATGTTTCGGAGACCCCAAAGATGTCTAGGTTCTCAGTTTTGGCCATGACTTCTAGTTCCGCCATTTTGTTCCTTAGGTTACTTGCATTAATATATATGTAATTTAAGTCCTGGTAATCTTTTGTCTTCGTTTCCTTTACCTTTGCTTCGATCTTTATTTTCTTCTCCTGTGCTACAATCCTCTTATTCTCCTCCTCTGGTTCAATTCGCTCCTGTGTTTTGCCCGTTGTTTCTTCCCAGCATTTTTCCCTCATAGTATCTTCATAGGTTACCTTTTCCTGAATCGTCGACACTTGGTCGACTGTCGGCTTTCCTCTTCTTCTTAGTTTAAAGCCTGTTCTATTCCTCTCTTGACATTGTTTGCCAGAAGTCTAGTTCCCGTCGCGCTCAGGTGTAGTTCATCTCTCCTGAAGAGCTTGCTCTTGCCCCCAAAATGTTGTCCAGTTCCTCACGAAATGGAACCCCTCTTCCTCACACATCTCATCCATGCATTTATTGATTGTAGTTTTGTCTGCCTCTTCACATTTGCCCTTGGTACTGATAGAATCTCTGAAAATGCTATCCTCTGAGTCCTCATTTTCAACTTCTTTCCCAGAATCTTGAACTGTTCTATCAGTACACTTCTGCTGTAGTCCCTCCTGCTAACATCATTTGTCCCGATATGGATCATTACTGCAGTCTCTTCCGTCTCTGCTCCTTCTAGGATCTTTCCAATTTTGTCCACAATGTCCTTTGTGCTCGCTCCTGGGAGGCAGGTCACCAGTCGATCCTCTCTCCCACTTGCTATGTGGCTGTCCACTTGCCTGAGGATTGAGTCTCCTACTAGGATCGCGGACTTGCCCTTCTTCAGTTTTTGCTCCAGTCGCAGGTCTGTGTCCTCGGAGTGCTTTGCTGCTTCTTCTTCTGTGTCCTCAGTGTGCTTAGCAGCTTCTTTTTCTGGGCATTGACTAGACCATTTCTCCCCTTCCTGCGGGATTCCTCTGTGGGTATCTTCCTTGGAGACGTCTTCCACTTGTTCTCCTTTCCATGTTGGTGTGTCTTCATCTTTCCTCTGATGTTCGTGATCTTTCACCCTCCTCCTGTAGGCCTCCTCGATGAATTCCTCAAGTTCTCTGACTTCTTCCTCAATGTGTCTCCCTCTCATGAAGTCCTCCGCTGTCCTGAGTGGGTCTTCTGTGATGTAGAGTCCTTCCAGTTCATGAATCCGGTCCTTCAGTTGCCTGACTTCCCTCTTCAACCTTTTAAGCTCCTGACACCGACCGCATACATATGACTACCTCCCCAAGGGGAGGTAGTCATACATATGACAGTCTGTGCAGAACACTGGAAAGCTCATCTTCTGGATTCCCTCTGCTTCCATTGCTGTCCACCTTTCTGGAGTACTCTCTTTTCTTTTACTGTTTATTTTCTTTTACTGTTCCTTTTTGCTTGTGTGAGTGTGTGTTCTCTTCTGTGCCTGCTGCTTGCTACTTCCTTATTCCCTAGTTATATGTTTTTCCCTGTATCCACTTCTAATATGCCGCTTTTGTCTAGTGTCGACTAGTGTTGTGGTGTCCTGTATTGGTTGGTGTTCCTAAACTTAGGATAGCAGTTTGAGTGTGTCCTGCTGTTGTTACGTATATATGGGCACTTGTTTGGTTGTTTATCGGCTTCCTTACCTTGATTGCCCCTCCTTGGTGTCCTTGGGTGTGGTGACTCTGCCCTTCTTGAGGCCCTTCGCAAAGGCGCTCTCGCTAAGGTGAGCGCCTTTGCCGCTCGCCTTGTTTGCTTCTCCCCTTTTAAGGGGGAACTCGGATGATGACTCCTCTGATGCGGTGGGGGTGGGCGGAGATTACTCTCGGTGCTGCCCCCTGGATCTCTCTCTGCTTCTCCTCTCTGTCTGTCTCTCTCTGTTCCTTTCTCCCTACTGCTGGCTCTCTTTCTCTATCTGCTCCCTGCTGTTTCTCTCTTTGTGCTGGCTCCTGCCTCAGTCGGCCATTGGCTCCTCCCCTTTTAAGGGGGAACTCGGATGATGACTCCTCTGATGCGGTGGGGTGGGCGGAGCTTACTCTCGGTGCTGCCCCCTGGATCTCTCTCTGCTTCTCCTCTCTGTCTGTCTGTCTCTGTTCCTTTCTCCCTACTGCTGGCTCTCTTTCTCTCTATCTGCTCCCTGCTATTTCTCTCTTTGTGCTGGCTCCTGCCTTAGTCGGCCGTTGGCTCCTCCCCTTTTAAGGAAGAGCTTGGATGATGACTCCTCTTACATGGTACGCACAGAAAATGTTAATTATCATTTATATTTCGGGGGTTTCAAAGAGGTCAAGGCAGATGACTTTAAAATATGCAATCAGTAACAATTGTAGAAAAATAGACAAATATAGAGCAAAATATAGACAGCAGATATAAATTCTCAAAACTGACACAGTTTGATCACTAAATTGAAAAGAAAATAATTTTTCCTACCTTTGTTGTCTGGTGATTTCATGAGTCTCTGGTTGCACTTCCTTCTGATTGTGCATCCAATATTTCTTTCTTTCTTCCTCCTGCATGCTTCCTCTCCTCCAGACCTCATTCCATTCCCCAACCAACATCTCTCTCTGTCCCTCCATGTGTCCAACTTTTCTTCCTCTCTCCTCCACCTCTATTTGCAACAAGTCTCTCTCTTTCTCTCTCATTATCCATCTGTCTTGAGAGATCCAGGCATTTCTCCCTCCCTCTCTCAACCTCCAGATCATGTGCAGCATTTTTCACCACTGCCTACCAGCCCCATGCCCATTTCTCCTTCTATCGCCCCTCTCCAACACCATGACACACCTCTCCTTTCATCACTATGTCCAACATTCCTCCCCTTGCAACTCCTTCAATCTGCCCCTAAGATCCCTCACTACCACCACATCCAACATTTCTCCCTCTCATCCTTCTATTCCCATGCATCTCTACCTCACTTCTCTCTCCATGCCTAATTTTCCTTTCTTCCTTTCCCCATGTGTACTATCTCTCACTCACACTAATGCTTAACAATTCTCCCTTTCTATTCCCTCCCCCCATGTCCCAAGTTAGTGCCCCCTTCCTCTTTCTATTCTGTGTCCCACAGTCATTCCCCCCTTTCTTTCTCTGTCGAGTTTTAACCCCATCTCCCTCACTGCCTTCCAGCCTTTGTCCCAAAAATAAGTTGCACTGCCCCCATACACCCTTCCTCCTTCCCCTAAAGCCGACCCACGCCGAATCCTGCCTGTCACCCGCTGAAGCCACCACTGCCGCCTCTGATTTTTCCCTGCCTCCCTGCTGCTGCACCCCCAAAGCCAACCCTGCCACCTGACGCACTGCATCCCCACCACCACCACCACCACCTCAGCAACTGCAAGCAACCGGCCCACAAGCCTTCTCTCCGGCATCAATTCTGACGTTGGAGAGAAGGTTACAAGCCAGACAGGCAGTAGGCAGCAGTCTCTGCACGCACCTGGCCCATCCCTACCTGGAATTGCTGTGGTAGCAGGGGGGATGGAGCATGGCAGGGTCGGCTTCGAGGGTGGGGGAGTGCAGCAGGTGGGGAGGCAGGGAGGAATCGGCAATGGAGGCAGTGGCTTTAGCGGGGGTCAGGCAAGGAGTGATCCTGTGTGGAGGCCAGCCCGCTGTTGCAACCCACGGGCTCCTGATCACCGCAGCGAGCTGCGTTCCCCATGACCGTAACTGCTCCCAGCGCGTTCCCTTCAACCAGGGAATCCTTCAGGCTATCTAGGCAACCGCCTAAGGTGAAAACAATAAGGTCCAATGTTCACAGTGAATACAGGCAAGGGAAAACGCACACACCCAGGAATGTCCAAAAGTAAAGGTGTACTTTTACTTTTGACCTCTGGAAACTGCCTGGTATTATTAACAGTTTGCAGTACTTTTCAATACATTTTGTATAAGAACCAAAACATATAGAGCTCTGGGACAACCTGGTCACACTGGCTTCACAAACAGCAGCCTGGCTCCAATTTAAAACACAAATCATACAAGACTTTGGATGAACTTTAGTCTTTCTACCTCAGTCCTCTTCACCAGCCCTCTGAGATTAAGATAGTTCCAGTATATACCCTCACCAGGAAAGAGCAGGAGAGAGGAGCAAACAAAACTCTTGCAATATGAAAATAAAGTTTTACAAAACCACAAAGGAAAACTGCTAACCTTGAAGCTCTCCCACAGAATACCTGCAGATAGGGAACTCATTCACATGGAGCTCCTCTGTGTCTTAGTTCCTTCAGTATCTTATCTCCAACTAATTAGCCTCCAGCTGAGCTGAGAGGGAAGAACACAAACATAGTTTGGAATGTTACACAGTCCAAGACAACATTTCAGGTTCTTGAGTGCTGCAGAGGCTAGCTCTGGGAAGCTCAAACAATTCAGCATACAAACAAACTTAGTCCCAAAACTTTCAGACAAAAAGGTAAGAAACAAAAATAGCAGAAACACTTCCAACCTTGCTCAGCTTGTGACCATTGCATCCAGTCCCCATCCAGGAATAACCATCATACTAATGTCCATGGGTTCCCAGTCTTCTAGCTGCCCCTCAGCTGTTGTCTCAGGCTCATCTGAAATGTCCATGTCCCAATCCTTGCCCAGCTTGTGAGAATTCAGCTGGAGAGGCAAGCCTTGCTGCCTCTGAGGCTCTCCTTGTAGCCCCCTTTGCTCCTCTCCCTCTCTGGGACTCAGCTGCCTGGTTTTAACAGGCTCCAATTCGCCCCTCCATACTCTGAAGAGGGGGAAGGGAGAAAACTCTCTCTGCAGCTGTGTCTGCCTATGTGGCAACTTCCTGCTATGACTCTGGCCTTCTGGGAGCTGTAGTTTCCTAGCTCCTGAGTTTCTTTGAGATCTAATAGCAGGCTTGGGAGAGTAACCTGCAACTGGACTGAACTCTCCCTTGCAGTCTGTTTCTGGCTCAATGTCAGTACAAGTAAGGTCAGCGCTTTCATAATTGGCAGAGCCAACCTGGTCAGCTCTCCTGCATAGGGGTTTACTGTTCCTTCTAGTCAAACCTGAGACAAAGCTAACAGGAGAGCTAGATTTGTCACACCACGTTACCCCAACAGGTGGCCCGCGTACCCTGTTACTTATGCTCTATGTATTGCTTTGGTTGGCTATCTGCATTTTTAAAATCATTTTTTAGCACTTTGGCTTCTTCCGTGAACAATTGCATGGTAGAACGTACTCACCTCAGCCTCAAAAACTGACTGATCAGGAGATTGAATTTTAATTTATATGGATGGAAGCTGTGAAACTTCAATAATGAGTTTCTCTCCACTGGTTCAATTCAATCTCCTGATCTGTCAATTTTTGATGCTGAAGCCACCAAACTTTCCAGCATGCTATGCTTCCTTAGGCAGGCTTAGGCACCCTGTGGCAAGGGATCTCCAGGCATTGCCCAGTTTTCCGCACCTTTATGCCTGCTCAGGCGCAATCTATTGGAATGTTTACCTTTTTCACACACACTGTAATAATAATAATAATAATAACAGTTTATATACCACAGGACCGTGAAGTTCTATGCAGTTTACAATGGTTAAAACATGTTACAAATTAATTAGAATTAACAAGGTTAGAAGCTAGTTATTAACAGCGCTAGAGATCAGTTATTGTGGAGTAGGATTGTACAGGTTAGTTGCCTAAATACTTCAGGAACAGGTATGTTTTTAGGTGTTTCCTAAATTCCCCATAAGTAGTATGCGTGAGCAATTGTTCCAGGTCTTTGCCCCATAATGCTGCTTGATGTGAGAGAAGATGTTAATGGTATTTTTTAAATTTACATCATTTAACCGGTGGGGAAACAAAATTCGAGTGTAAGCTTCTCTTATGTCTGTTGTTTGAGAAAGAGAAGAGGTCAGTTATATATGTAGGGGCTAAATCAAATAGTGCCTTAAAGCAAAAGCATCCAAACTTACACTTCACGCGTGCCTCCATCGGTAGTCAATGTAGAAGTTGGTAGGAAGGTGTTATATGATCGAACTTCTTCAACCCCAAAATTAGCTTGACTGTCGCATTTTGCACCAATTGTAATCGCTGCATATTCTTCTGGGAAATTGCCAGGTAGGCGATATTGCAATAATCTAGTTGACTCAGTATAAGGGATTGTACTAGGATTCTAAATGATGAGACATTGAAATATGCTTTAATGGACCGAAGCTTCCAGAGAGTAAAAAAACCCTTTCTAACTAAGGAGTCCACCTGGTCTTTCATGGTTAGACTCTGGTCCAATGTTAGACCCAATATCTTCATAGTGGGTTGGATGGGATAACTACAGTGATGTTTTAGTGTCAAGTGGGTGTGGCCCCCCTTGTACATCCATAGAATTTTATACAAGGTCCTTTTCCACTTGTCAGACAGGCTTTATATGGGGCAAATGATTTATAAAATTACTCCCTTAAAGTATAAAATTCTCCCATAAATTCTTTGCTATCAAATCTAACAAAATGAGAATAAATGGACAGTTGATATTGTGTGCTAAGTGGTCCTTAAACCTATTCTGGGGGTCCCCGAGCCAGCTGGGTTTTCACAATATGCCTAATAAATATGCATGAGACAGATTTGCATGCCTGTCTATTATTTGCAAATCTGTCTCATGCATATTAATTAGGGATATCTTGAAAACCTGACTGGCTGGGAGTCTCCTAGAATAGGTGTAAGAACCACTGTGCTACACTATATTGATAGTTTAGGACTTGGAATTTACAGATAATATACATTTTAGATAGATATGGTAGATATCGTGGACTAGACTTCTCAATAAATTCTTTTTTTTCCCTGAGATTCATTGGCAAGTTGGTTCCTTGCCTGTTCAGGGGACAAGGAGAAGCTATAGAGTTTTTAAGCTCAAGATAAGCAAAGAAGTAATTATCCAGAGGTAGTGTTTCGGTGGCAATGAGATTTCACACTTCTTAGAGTACCTCAAAGATGATCAGAATCCTTCTCTTTCCAAAGTCACAAAATTATTGCCGGTAGCAACATATTTAAAAATACTCTGTGCTTTATTTTTTTAACCTTTGGATCTTTCCAAGACACAGCGACTGTATCAGGAGGAGTATCCTAATCAATCTTTTCCAAATGCATCCATCAAAAGCCATATGATTTACTGGCTAGGTTAAAAATATTTTTTTCTTAAATCAGGACAACACTGCAGGCTATAAAATTATGTTCCCTATGACTGACTGCAATAGACTGTATTGATGCATCCCTGACCATACCTGCTGAGATCAAACTCATTTATAGAAATAGGAAACATTTCATTCTGCTAATGCGAACACAGTCTGTGATGCTATCAGTATTATAGCTACTGTGGTAACAAAGTATTCAGAATCAGTTCACAATTATTTTATTTTCAGCACAGCAGTCATGCAGATTTTTAAAGAGAATGTTGAGAATTACGTTCAAAACCTTATTTCTAATCTAATCTAATTCTTAGTTTTATATACTGAATCATCTCCTAAAAATAGGAGCTCGATTTGGTTTACATAATTAGATCACAAAGAAAGATCTATTAACATTCATTGGAGCTATAGCCTAAAAAACACAGTGCAATTTTAATGTGAATATTCTGCAATTTACATTTGGCCGAGGTTCTCAACCCAGTCTTCAGGACATACTTAGGCCCCCCTTTTACAAAGCCGCGGAAAATTGTGCCTCCAGAACATCATCACTTGGCAGCCTGGCATAGGAAAGCCTAGTCGTGCTGCACAGAGGCATCTTAAGCCATCTTGGGGGTTGGTTAGGGGCCCATAGAGAGGAGGACCCATGCCCATAAGCCCCTGTAATTACTGCATTGATATTGAAACATGTGCACTCCGCTATACACCCCCCAAACCCTTTTGTACTGGCATATAAGTGGCTCCTGTAGCCATAAGGGCTATTGGAGTGGTAGATAAGTAGGTCTAGGGGATTCTGGAGGTGGTTGGGGGGCTCATCCTGACTTATAAGGGAGCTGTAGTGAGATGAAGACATGGCACCCTTTTTGTGAAGTTCACATCAGTGCCCTGTAAGGTACCCCTCTATTTAGGTGCCATGTCTGGGTGTTCAGTCCTTCACTTTGCAGATCCTTCCCACATCCAACAGGGCTTGTTCTAGGCATTTTTGATTTGGACGAAAAGTTGGATGAAAATGTGGTATAAAGATGGACGATTTAGCGACTTAGACAATCAGATCGATAAGACGTATACTTAGACGATTTTCAAAACGAAAAAAAATTTGGACATATTTTTTTTAAATGTGTCCTAAGCTATTTTTTTACTTTTTACAACTTGCGACTTAGACGAAAATGGACTTAGACGTTCCTTTCGATTATGCCCTCTAAATGTTCATTTCTTTATGCAGAAGATTATATAGTGTTATTACACCTGGAGGGGCATTTTTAATATGCCGGCTAAATCTGATTTGGGATATTTTCCGGAAAACATCTAAAAATCCAATAGTGAACATGACCATTTTCAAAACAGGAAAATGTCTTTCTTATTGTTTTAGAAATGGCCAATGCTTAAATCAGGGCTGTCCAAGTCCAGTCCTCGAGATCTACTGGCAGGCCAGGTTTTCAGGATATCCATAATGAATATGCATGAGAGAGATTTGCTTGCACTGCAGTGGCGTTTCAAGGCGGGAAGGGGGGGGCATTCCGCCCCGGGTGTACACTCCAAGGGGGTGCACAGCTGGCCGGGTCCGGAAGCTCCTGCGCTGCTGAAAATGGCACCTCAGCGCGGCTGCCGTATTTATTCCAAAGCAGAGTCGGCAGCCGTGCTGAAGTGCACAAAAGGTCCCGCGATGATTACTTTTGCTGCCGCTGCTTCAAAAGAGGTGAGTGACATCGGAGGGGGGTGGACCAGCAGCCACAGTCATCACAGGACCTTGCCTCTGCCGGAACCAGCCTCCCTCCGACGACACTTACTTCTTCCGAAGCAGCGGCAGCAAAAGTAATCATCGCGGGACCTTGCTGATTTCGATGGAGAGAGTAGCATAGCAGGGTGATGGAAAGAGAAAAAGGGGGTCAGGGTGGTATGGAAGCATGGTGAAGGGTGAGAAAGGGGGTCAGGATGGTATGGAAGTGTGGTGAAGGGTGAGAAAGGGGGTCAGGGTGGTATGGAAGTGTGGTGAAGGGTGAAAAAAGGGTCAGGGTGGTATGGAAGCATGGTGAAGGGTGAGAAAGGGGGTCAGGGTGGTATGGAAGTGTAGTGAAGGGTGAGAAAGGGGTCAGGGTGATATGGATGTGTGGTGAAGGTGAGAAAGGGGTCAGGGTGGTATGGAAGCATGGTGAAGGGTGAGAAAGGGGTCAGGGTAGTATGGAAACATGGTGAAGGGTGATAAAGGGGGTCAGGGTGGTATGGAAGCATGGTGAAGGGTGAGAAAGGGGTCAGGGTAGTATGGAAGCATGGTGAAGGGTGATAAAGGGGGTCAGGGTGGTATGGAAGTGGGTTAAGGGTGAGAAAGGGGGAAGATATTGATGGAAGTGGGGGAAAGGGAGAGGAGAGAGTGAAATGCCAGACCATGGGGGTGTGGGAGAGAGGGATGGGGGCAGCATTAAGTTTCTGGGAAGTGAATAGAAGGAGAGAAGATGCCATATAGAAGGGGCAGAGAGAGGGTAGTCCGTGGATGAAAGGAAAAGAGTGACAAGAAGATGAGGAAAGCAGAAACCAGAGAAGACAAGGTAGATAAAAATTCTTTTTTTTTTTTGCTTTAGGGGAGATGCATTGCTGTTTCTGTGGTGTTGCATTGTATGCAGAGTCTAGCTTCTTGGTGCTTCAGTTTAATCTTTGTCTATGTATTTTTATTCTATCTCCCCATTTACAAAACTGTAGAGTGTTTTTTAGCGTTGGCATCTGAGATGTTACCACCATGGCTAAAAACCACACTACAGTTTTGTAAAAGGGGGAGGGGTTAGTTTGTGATTACATACTAGGTGAAGGTATTTTCTGTGTTCTGTGTGTTCGAAAAGACATGGTTTTCTGTTAGGATTGACTGTGTAGGATTGATCTGTACTAGTCTGGCTTGTTTAGTTTTACAATGGGTTTATTGACGTACTGCTCACTGCAGTATGTAAGATGCTGCCTTTTCCTAGGTACACTCTTGTGTGACGTGTGGATTGTTACTAAAAATCATGTTTTTCATACAGATGGGGGGTGTCAAAAAAATGATGGGCCCCGGGTGCCACATATGATAGGTACACCACTGCTGCACTGCCTTCTTGGTATGCAAATCTCTCTCATGTATGTTCTTTGTGGATATCCTGAAAACCTGGCCTGCCAGTAAATCTCGAGGACTGGACTTGGGCAGCCCTGGCTTAGATGTTTTGTGCTCAGTGCATCTATCTTTTAGAACCATTTCTTAACAAATATGTCCAAACTAAAACAAGTGATTGGGATATAGGAGAGAGCCACCATTTTTAGTAGACTGACCCCGTAGACATCACAGAAGAGCAGCGGGGCACATAAACAAATAAATGCATTAGCTGGCATTTCCAAAAATGGAGCCAATCGTGTGTCGTTCACACTTTAGCACTGTTAGGAAAATTGCGGCTTACATCTAACATAGGCACCGTAATGTAGGTCGGAGCTTGGCAGGCCTACATCACCCGTATCTATGTTTGGCACAAGAATTGTGTCTACAGAAGCACCCTAAGGTAATTTCTGGCATAAATCACAGGTCTTTGGAACGACCTTACTACCCTGCTGCGGAACCTGGGCTCCCTCCGATTATTCCGCAAGCAACTGAAAACCTGGCTTTTCACTAAAATGTAATTATATCCCCCCTTACTCTTCTCTTCTATATATAAGTTCATATAAACCTTGTTTTTCCTTCTCTTTCTATATTTTAAGTTCTTGTAAACCGTGCTGAGCTCCACAACATCCGTGGAGATGATGCGGTATATTAACTTAAGGTTTAGTTTAGTTTAGTTTAGTTTAGTTACTTTGACCTTAGGAGCTATTAGACTCCTCTTTGGATACAATTACAGCATCCTTTTTTGTAGGCACCTACATTTTTTTTTTTTTCCTTATATATTTATTTATTTGTTATTAAATATAACAAAAAGAAAAAAATTTAGTCCACGTTATTGAGGGTGTCTTGTTCCTTAATATACAGGAAAACTTCAAATAGAATTGTTATTGTTTCAATGGACAGGCGACAAAAATTTATACTTTAAAGTCTCTTATTACCTTCAACCACTATATTAGTTTCTGAAACATTCTCAACTAAAGGTTTATCTTTAAGAAAAGTCTCCAATTGGGATGGATCCAAAAATATATACTTATTATTTGCATAAGAAATCAAAATGGGAGGAGGTTTGTGCCAGAAGACGTATGAGGAGAGACTGGAAGCCCTGAATATGTACTGTATATCCTAGAGGAAAGAAGGGACAGGGGAGATATGATTCGGACGTTCAAATACTTCTTAGGTATTAATGTAGAACAAAATCTATTCCAGAGAAAGGAAAATGGTAAAACCAGAGAGCATAATTTGAGGTTGAGGGGTGGTAGATTCAAGAGTAATGTTAGGAAATTTTTCTTTACGGAGAGGGTGGTTTGATGCGTTGAATGTGCTCCCAAGGGAGGTGGTGGAGAAGAAAACGGTGACAGAGTTCAAACAAGCGTGAGATGAGCACAGAGGATCTCTAATCAGAAAATAATGGATATACATTGAAGGAATTAAGGCCAGTACTGGGCAGGCTTGCACAGCCTGTGTTCCGTATATGGTCATTCAGTTGAGGACGGGATGGGGAGGGTTTTGATGGCTGGGATGATTAAGATGGGCTGGAGTGAGCTTTGATGGAGACTCCAGTAGATGGAACCTAAACACACTACTAGGCAGGGCTCTGGATTTTTGACCCAGAAATAGCTAAGAAAAAGGACCATTTAAACTAAATTAATTTATGGAGCATGGTTGGGCAGATTGAATGGACCAATTGGGTCTTTATCTGCTGTCATTTACTATGTTACTATGAAATCTAAAAAAAATGTAGCTCCTACAGCCAAAGCCAGCACCTACATTTTTAAAATTACTTTTTAATTGGTTTTAAACAACATGGTCAATTACTGCACCAATTAAAACAATTAAGGTAGGCGACAGTAGGACGCCTACTACCACCGTACTTATGGTGCTGTTACTAGAATCTGGCTCTAAGGATATAATTTTATAAGGAAATGCCTAATTTTGTTTATTTCATAGGCATCTACATACACAAATTCTGCAGAAATTGTGGCTGTATTTATGCCTGCTTGCTAGAAGGTGTAAATGCCTGCATGTGCTTTGTATACATACATGCCTGTTTTATCAACTGCATACATTTTTTTGTTTATTGCTTACAGATTGCTTGTTTTGCTGCCTAATGAGAGGATGTTCAAGGTGGTTTACAAGCTAAAATAGAAAAAGAAAGGAATGTCATCAAACAAATCATGACTCCACCCCAACATGTCTGCATCAAATGCCACACTGTTTAAGTTCACTCACAATGGATTGAAAGCTATAAACTATTTAATACTTCTACTATTCCACTGAGAAACTATCATAAGTCCATCCCAATAGATTTTCTCACCTATCTATCTATCTTTTTTTATCTATCTAGGTGGAGAAGTAGCCTCAGACTTAGAGCATCTCCACCAAAAGGAGTTAGTATCCAGCTTTATGGTCGCTCTTAGTTGTAATCATTGGCTTCCAACCATTAGCAACCCTCTTTATTTTTTATCTGTTTCTTCTTTTTTTAAAATCTTTTTTGTTATTTTTTCCTTTTTTCAAACCTCTTCTAAAAATTTTTATACTTTTTTTCTTCCCTTATTTTATTTTATTTTTTTTTTAATATCAGTATCATATCAAACTGTTATTTTTCTTTCTTCTCAGGAGGGCTAGTGTTAACAATCTCAAGTTTTCAAGTTTCAAGTTTTATTTAAAATTTGATTGATCGCTTAATCAAAATTCTAAGCGATTAGTTTCATCTCTGGGTCTTATGACATCGTATATGAGAAACACTTGCTGAAATTGAATACACTTCTAAGTTTTAAGTACATCAAATATCATGCACTGTCACATTCCTGCCATGCTTCTGTATGTATTGTCTGCAATACCATGTACTGTCATGCATCCTAATGCACTGCCATGCTCTGTTATGTACTTCCTTACCACGCTTTCTACTGTCAGGCACTAAAATTACTGTCAGGCTCTATTAGTTACTGCAATATCATACCAAGCTCAATAACATCACCACCCCATGATGTATGTGGTCTTGTTCTGTCATATGGCAGATATAAATGAGTTTTTTTGGAAATTGAAGGTGCAATGCAGATTATATGCTGATGACATATTGGTTTTTTTTCCCTGTGGGCAAAGATGATAAAGGAGTGGAGTAGTGTTTGAATATTTATATGGAGAACATAGTGAGATGGATGACTTTGCATGGATTGCAGTTGAATGTGAACAAAACAGAGGTGATGATTGTAGAGAATGATAAGGAGAAGAGAGTCTTAAGAGTGTGTAAATGTGTTGGGGGTTTCATTACCACTTAAGAAAGAGATGGTGTTGGCGGTTTGGTTGGATTCAGCATTATCTATGGGACAACAGGTATTGAAAACTATACAGTTATGATATGCGAAGTTGCATGTTGTACAGGTTGAAGCCAATGTTAATGCCTTATGATTTTTGTACGATGGTGCAAGCATTAATATTAGGAAGGTTAGATTATTATAATGGACTTTATTTGGTGGTGGCAAATATGAAAAATAGAGCATTGCAAGTTTTGATTAATTCTGCTGCAAGATTGATTGTGGGTGCTTCATGGATGGCCCATATTATGCCAATTCCAAAGTAATTACATTGGCTTCTTGTACAACAGAGAGTCCTCTATAAAGTGCTCTCAATTGTACATCAAGTTTTGTATCATACCGCCCCTGGATGTTTTCAAGATTTGTTGGAGTTGTATTGTCCAAGAAGGAAATTAAGATCTGCACAGTATATGAGATTGTCATTAATGAAAAATAAATTCTATGGGGTTCATAATAAAACCCCCCCAAAAACGTCTAAAAAGTGGCCTAAATACCTGATCGTCCAAGTACCCATAATCAAAGCTGGTTTTAGACGTATCTAAAACCATCTTAGGCCTTTCCACTGCCTCTAAACGCACAGAGAGAAAAGAGGCATTTTTAGAAGCGGGGAAAGGGAGGGGGGTGGGCCGACCTACACCTAGGCATACAACAGGTATAACCAATCGGGGCAAGAGGGAACCCAAGCCCTCTTGCCCCGGTGGCACCCATCTTCCCCTGACTCGATCGGGGCAAGAGGGAGCCTAAGCCCTCTTGCCCCGTGGCATCCCCACTACCCAGTTGGGCCCATGTGCCTAAGGCCCCACCCACAGGAGGGGCCGAAGGCTAGTAGGCCGATTCCGGTTGGCCCAAGCGCATCAGGCCTCACCTGTGGGCGGGGTTTGAGCCACCTGGGCCAATCAACCCCTAAGGCCAGCCATTCCGGGGATGGCTGGCCTGTTGGACAGGCTTGGCACCCATCTGTCTGGCCAACGATTTTTAAGGTACGGGGAGGGAGATTGGGAGTGGGGGGATCGAGGGGTCGGTGGGGGGGTTTGCGGGTCGGCGTGGGGACCAATCAGGGGTTCGGAGGGGGGCAGTCGTGGGGGGTTGCATCGAGGGCAGGAGGGCCTGGGATCCCTCCTGCCCGTATCTTAGTTGGAGTGGGAGGGTTCACCTGAGCAGGAGGGCTTGGGATCCCTCCTGTCCGATCATGATCAGCAGGTGGGGGGTGGGGGTGCCACGGGGCAAGTTGGCTTGGGCTCCCTCTTGCCCCTATCGAGTCAGGGAAAGGTGGGTGTTGCCCAGGCAAGAGGACTTGGGCTCCCTCATGCCCCGATCGTAGTCAGGGGTTCGGGGTGCCGCGGGCCAGGAGGGTTTGAGCTCCCTCCTGCCTGTATCATTGTTAGGGGGGGGATTCTATAACCGATGTTGTTTTTGACAGACACTGGTTACAGAATCCAACTTTTAGGCGAAGGTCTGGCTCCTCCTTTGCCTAAAATCCCTTGTTTTGGGCATTTGGGACTTAGGCTTTTTTTAGGTTGATTATATGGTGTAAGTTTAGTAGTGGTGGTCTGGGCGTTTAAGCAGCTGAACGTGGAGGCAGGCCATTATCAACAAAACCCTCCTTTTGGACGTTTTTTTTTGAAAATGGACATTTTCCCTGCTTCTATTTTCAACGTTTAAGGCCTTAAGCCAATGGGGGACTTAGACGGTTTTTGGATTATTCCCCTCCACGTTTTCAATAGTAGGGGTGAAATTTTGGAATTCATTGACAGATCTTTTGAAGACATGCCCCCTCATAACAGGTTTTTTTTTGCAAGCAAGCTAAAACATTCCATTCTAATGTTTGAACAATGCACTTTACAAGCACATCATGTATAGCTTGAGTTTCAAGCTCTGCAGTTAAGATTTGCTCAAGTTTCAAGCTGTGCAGTTAAGATTTGCTCAAGTTTCAAGCTGTGCAGTTAAAATTTGATCGAGTTTGAAACCATATAGTAAATCTCCAGCACTTCCTACAAATTATGCTTCAAACTAACAGTAACGTCGCTGTAGAATTCATGTGCATATTTCCAACTGTCATGTATTCAAATTGTAACGTCTGTATTATGGCAGCATTTGTGACAACTATACTAGGTTAAAACAGCAGAACTTTAAAACTTTAAAATATCATCAAACCAATAAAATGTGCTTAACATGGAAGGAAGCATTATGAAGCTGGGTTCTCGTTTTGATTTTAAAAATTTTTAAAAAAGCAAACTCTTATTGAATTGTTGAATGACAACTTGATTCGTTCTAATCTGCAATTTCTAGCTGCTTGTGAACACAATCTTCATTACATAAAACAAATTCCCGAGAAGAGAGAGAACTTTGTCTTGCTTTACACGTAACATTAGCATTCGCATTCCCGTCACCTGCAACTGAAAGCTAATCACCATCAATCAATAATCACACAACTCAATTTTATTGAAATAAATATTTGTCCGCAGCTTTATTATCTATCTGAATATTATCTCCACTTACAATACAATCCGTGTCCAAAAACCAACAAACCCACAATGCATATTTCACACACTCCCAGGGAGCTATTCGGTGTTGAAACTAGCTCCCGTTAAATCTTTAAACTTATAACATTCCCCCAAACATGACCCACGGTGACACAAGGCTATGCTTCCCCTCACAGCGGTATCGCATACGAGTATTACATTTATTTATTTATTAACTGCTTATCTCCCAGATCCAACTGGGCCAAACCCCATTTTATGCCCTACCCAAAGCTGCATCCACCTCCCTCCAATCCCATAAGCTCCACCAAACCCACCCAAGTCGACATATAACCTGTACCCCACCACACCCCACACCCCAAAAGACTGACACAAAACATAAAGCAGCACAAGAGGGAGGGAGGGATAATCTTTTCCTGAAGAGACTACTCTACTGTCCCCTTTCCTCACAGAATTCACTCTGCCACAACATCCAACCAATCACGTGACTGCTCCACCCTATCGCCTTAGAAACCTCCCTAATCATTTTTCTTTCTTACAAGCTCTGTCTATTAACCCTTTCTTACCTCCTCTAATAAACTTGGCAATCCTTATTCTACAGACCCTTGACAACACCTCATATATTCCCTTAACCTTCTGGCCCCCCCATTTTATCCACACCATCATTCAATAAATATTACCAGCAGGTGACATCAGCTCAGCTAATGTTATATCACACCAAATGAATCTGGTGTTCTTAATGGGGGTTTCTTGAAGCATAACACTATTTTTGGTGACACATCAGTGATCATTCAGCTTGAATTTATATTACGTATTCGTGTTCAGGAATTACAAATTCTACAGCGATGTTAATGTTAACTTGGGACATAATTTGCAGGAAGTGCTGTGTTTGTCAAGTGCATAGTTCAAACAATTAGAATTGAATGTTTTTGCTTGTTTGCTAAACAAAACCAACATAAACCTGATCCATTCTACTTTGTCCTGTCTAGCTGCTTGTAAATGCAATCTTCATACATACAATAAATCCCTGAGAAGATGGAAAACTTTGTCTTGCTCACTATTTTTGGTGACACATCAGTGATCATTCAGCTTGAATTTGTATAATGCTTCAATATCACTTTTGTATTTTTCGTGCTCAGGGATTGCAACATTGGCACTAGACAAATTGTTTACATGTTAGTTTCAATTTTACTGTGGACTATTGCTAGTTCTATGGACATATAATAGTTTGCAGTTATCATAAGTGCTTTACTTTCTCTATGCACTGATTTAAATATTGTTGGGTGTCAGCAACAATAGTTGGACATTTAAATTGGAATTGTTTTTAGTTTCAAAGTCTCTATTGAAAATTTTAATATGTATATTTTTATACTTATTTAATTTGATTTGCTTTTATACCTATTAACTTATTAATTAATTTATTTTATCCAATTAATTAATTTATTTGCATTTATTAAATTATATGTATAGATTTATTAATTTATTTATTTTTATCTATCTCTATATTTTATTATTTAATCTATCTATATATTAATTATTTAATCGTTTGAACACTTCATTACATATTTACCTATATTATCCTTATTTAATTTTATGCATATTTGCATATTTAACTATTTACATATTTACGTATTTATATATTTATTTATTTATTTATTATTTGTATATTTATTTATTTATCTATTATTGATTGATTGATTCCTATGTTGATTTGATCACTTAAATATTTATTTATTATATTTATCTCACTGAGAACCTAAGATAGATGAGTACAAGCTTATCTGCGTATATTTTATCATATATAGATGTATCTGTTTATCTATTGACTTATTATTTACTTGATTGTTCATTTAATATATGGTTCATGGGTTAACTGTTTAGTCATTTGAGGCCTGGGGACAGGTTTCATCTTTGTGACTTGAGCTTACTGATTTCCTATTTAATTGATTAGGAAATCAGAGATGCAGTGGGGGCTATGGGAAGGAAGGGAGTTGGAAGGGAGGGTTGGGAAGTGGGGAAGATTGGGTGGGTTTCCAGGACTGCATATTTTTGGGTTGTTATTTATGTGGATTTTTAATTTTTCTTTTTTAAATATTTATTTGTTACCTAGGGCTTCTTTTACTAAGGTGCGCTAGTGTTTTTAGCGCACGCACTAGCTGAAAAATTACCACCTGCTTAAAAGGAGGCGGTAGTGGCTAGCGCGCTCTATTTCATGCGTTAAGGCTCTAACATACCTTTGTAAAAGGAGCCCCTAGTTTATCCCTGTTTGTTTTTTGGATTATGATTTGTTATATTTCTACATTTCCTGCTTACATGACTGATGCTAGTATACATCTGGGGGAAGGGCTGGGTCCCTAGATGTTTTTATTTTATTTTATTGCTGAATATATCCTTTTTCATTTGGGATGATGGTAGTTAAATCATCCTCATTGCTGCAAATTGCATCTTGGAATGTTTCAGGAATAAATTCAGTAATTAAACATGCTAAATTGCTCTCTTATATCCGTTGTCAGGAAATAGACACAGCGGGCCTGATTCTCCAAAGTGCGTCCCGATTTTAGGCAGCCGTAGGCGTCCTACAGCTGTCTAATCAGCCAATCGGGATGCACGTTTTTTTAAAAAAATGCTCCCCAGGCAGGCCGCCTATATTGAAGGCGAGGCCTGCAAGACATCTAGGCCCTGATTCTGTATAGGACGCCCGGGAGAGGTGTCCTATTCAGAATCGGCCTACACTAAACCCTGATTCTGTAACCGGCGTCCATGTTACAGACGCTGGTTAGAGAATCGGGTTAGATTAGACACGGCCTGCTACACTTATCACAGTAAGGGATCTCTCTACCGCTATAAGTATAGCGGGCCGCGGCCCCCTGTCCGATTGCTGGCAGGAGGGTGCCCAAACCCTCCTGCCAGAAGATGCCCTCCCCGACACTACCGACTGCCCCCCCCACGACACTACCAACCACTTCCCCCGACATTACCGATCTCCCTCCCACCCTGACACTGGTGGCAGGAGGGTGCCCAAACCTTCCTGCCAGAAAATGCCCCCCCCCCCCGACAATATCGATCGCTGGTAGGAGGGTGCCCAATTCCTCCTGCCCGAAGATGCACCCTCCCCCCCCGGCGCTAACAACCCCCAAACCTCCACCCCACCAAACTAACCTTTTCTTAAGGCCAGATGGGTCTTGCCCGTCCAGCCGGCAGGCATGCCTCGTCGAAATGAGGCGAGCCCACCCCTTCCCGGCCCATCCCGCCAAAGCCTAAGGCCTGATTGGCCCAGGCTCTAGAAGCCTGGACCAATCAGGCCTTAGGCATAGCGGGTCCGCCCATCCCCACTTAATCAAGGCCTTAGACTTAGTGGGGATGGGCAGACCCGCTATGCCTAAGGCCTGATTGGTCCAGGCTTCTAGAGCCTGGGCCAATCAGGCCTTAGGCTTCGGCGGGATGGGCCGGGAAGGGGCAGGCTCGCCTCATTTCGACGAGGCGTGCCTGCCGGCTGGACGGGCAAGACCCATCTGGCCTTAAGAAAAGGTTAGTTTGGTGGGGTGGAGGTTTGGGGGTTGTTAGCGCCGGGGGGGAGGGTGCGTCTTCGGGCAGGAGGGATTGCGCACCCTCCTGCCAGCGATCGATATTGTCGGCGGGAGGGTGCGTCTTCGGGCAGGAGGGATTGGGCACCCTCCTGCCAGCGATCGATATTGTTGGGGGAGAGGGTGCGTCTTCAGGCAGGAGGGATTGGGCACCCTCCTGCCAGCGATCGATATTGTTGGGGAGGGGGGCATCTTCTGGAAGGAGGGTTTGGGCACCCTCCTGCCAGCGATCGGTAGTGTCGGGGTGGGAGGGAGATCGGTAATGTCGGGGGGTGCAGTTTGTAGTGTCGGGGGGGCGGTCGGTAGTGTCGGGGGGGTCATCTTCTGGCAGGAGGGTTTGGGCACCCTCCTGCCAGCGATCGGACAGGCCGCGGCCCGCTATACTTATAGCGGCAGAGAGATCCCTTGCCGCAATAAGTATAGCGGCCGCATCTACTTACAATGTAGACCAGCATTTTGCTAGGTTCGCCTAAGGCCTGCCTAAGGCCCTTAGGCGAGCTTAGGCATCTTGCGGGTCTCCCTAGGCTCCCGGAGGCGCCTTCAGTATAGGCGGCCTGCCTGGGGAGCATTTTTTTTTTAAAACGTGCATCCCGATTGGCTGATTAGACAGCTGTAGGACGCCTACAGCTGCCTAAAATCGGGACACACTTTGGAGAATCAGACCCAGCTTGTCTACAAGAAACAAAATTGTCTGATATAGAACATATGAAACTTAAAACTGGTTGGGTGAGAGAAGTTTATTACTCTTCCACTAACTGTAAAAAGGGAGGAGTAGTCATCTTAATTAGTAAACGCTTACAATGCCATACCAAATTGTTGTCTAAAGACTCTTCTGGTCACTTTCTTTTATTACAGGTAACTTTGAGTTCTTTTTCTTTTAACCTATTGGTAGAATATGCCACCACTATTTATGAGCATACTTTTTTTTCCAATCTCTGACGCAGATTGTAATGAATTTGGATTTGAAACCTCTTATTTTGGCTGGAGATTTGAATCAGGTATTGGATCCTTCTCTTGATAGATCTTCTCCAGGAAAGCACACTTCTATCTTATATAAAGGAGTTCCATTTTTATGTTCAGTATTAGACTTAGTTGATCCTTGGAAATTATTCCATCCTGTTGAAAGAGACTATACTCACCTATCTCGTTCTCACTCTACCTGGTCACGTATTGATTATATTCTTATATCTCAATCTTTGTTTCCTAAAGTGCTTACTTCTACCATTGGACCAATGGTAATTTCTGACCATTCCTTGATATTTATAGACCTGGAATTAACTACTCGTAAATGTGGAGCTTGGCGATTTCCAGCTTATTTATATGAAGATCCTCATTTCCAACAGTTTCTTGTGGAACAATGGGCAGATTATGCACATTTTAATTCAGAGCATGAGAGTGATCCAATTCTTTACTGGGAAACTTCCAAGGCTCTGTTACATGGTGATATTATAGCTTATGTTGTAAGACGTAATTGTTGTATTGCTTCTAAGATTATCTTGTTTGAGCGCCAATATCAAACTGCAAAATAAAACCTATTTAAGACGTCCTACTTTGGCTCATAAAGAGGCTATGTTGGCAGCACAAATTGCTTTGAATACTCTTCATGAAAGGTCAAAATGTAGTATCCTTTATCGCAAATTTCATTTCTTTCGATTTGGTAATCGTCCGGGTCATTATCATGCACTTCTTACTAAAGCTTGGAGTTGGTCTTGTTTGATTTCCTCTATTCAACTTCCAGATAAGATTTATATAATAATAATAATAATAACTTTATTCTTCTATACCACCATAGTCAGATGACTTCTAGGCAGTTCACATCGAAGAGGGCTGGACAATCAGCAAATTACAGAATGCAAAAAGTGAGGGTACAACTTATTACACAAGAAATAGACATAAGGAAAATATGAATCTCAAGTATGCAATATGAATCTCAAGTATGCAACCCAAGGAATAAAGCTGGACAATCAGTGAATTACAGAATGCAAAAAGTGAGGGTACAACATATTACACAAAAAATAGACAGAAGGAAAATATAAGTTTATAAATTTAGTGTGGCTTCTGTTTAGGAGACTCTTCTCGCATATCTCAGATTTTTTGTGACTATTTTTCTAGTTTATATAAAGCTGATTCTTCATCACAACCTTCTTTGGTACAGAGATATTTGGAAGATTCTGTTTTGCCTCGTTTAACATCTAAAATGAGAGATTTTTTAAATGCCCCATTACGTGCGGTAGAAATTCAACAGGTTATTAAATCTTTATCTTCTTGTAAAACACCTGGACCTGATGGCTTTAAAGCAGAATATTACAAATTATTAAATTAACATCTTTCAGGTTCATTGGTGAGATATTTTAACTCATGTGTGTTCTTTTCCCCTTGGTGTTACGGATGCATTGATTACATTAATCATATCACAGAAGCATACAACGACTCACACTGGCTCCCAATACAAGCCAGAGTAAACTTCAAATTCCACTGTCTACTATTCAAGGCTATAAACGGAGACAGCCCTACCTACTGGAACAATCGACTTACTCAATCCATCTCAACCAGACACAGGAGAACCTAATCAATGTTCACACACCCGCCAACCAAAAATGTCAAACGAAGAGAAACGTATGATAACCTACTGGCCACCAGAGCAGCGAAACTGGACCGACAGCTCATCAATCTGCTGACTTCAACCACAGATTACAAAACCTTCAAAAAAGAAACAAAAACCCTATTCTTCAAAAAATACATAAAACCAATATAACATGTTCCGAACACCTCCTGCAATTCCAACTACTCCTTAGGAAATTAGAAAATGTTCAACCTATTCCTTAAGTACTTCTTAATATCTTAACAATATGTACCTATTATTTTCACAACAATTCTTATGTAATCCGCCTTGAACCGCAAGGTAAAGGCAGAATAGAAATCACTAATGTAATGTAATTAATACCAAAACCTGGTAAAGACCCTCATAGTGTGGATTCGTATTGGCCTATCTCTCTGCTAAATGTTGACTTAAAAATTTTTGCTCAGATTTTAGTGAAGCAGCTTGCTTTATGTTTATCTATGGTCTAGAACAAGTTGGTTTTGTACGTGGTAGGCAATCTGTATTACATGTTTGCAAGGTTTGAATGACGTTGGTGACAGGGCAGATGGTGACAGGATAATCGCACACCAGACACCAGCGTGCTGACAAGCCAGTGCTGACAATTCGGCTCAAGAAAGAAGCGTTCCATGGGAAAACTCCCAACGGGGGGGGGGGGGGGGTTTCTCTATAATGCAGGGTTCCAAATCCCAAACTTCCCCACCCCCACAGCAGCGCAAACACTATGCAGTAAAGTGGGGGGGGGGAGGGGTTCCCCACTCACACCCTGCTTCAGAGCTCTTTAAAATTAAGTTTTTCTACAGTGCACTTCTTTCTTGCGCTGAATTGTCAGTGCTGGATTGTCGGCGCGCTGGTGTCTCGCACGCGAAAGACTATGAACCGGGCAGGCACAGGGAATACCTAGACTTTAGCTAGTCTAGATGCATAGAAAACCTTTGATAAAGTGGAGTGGTCTTTCCTTTTCAAACACTTTCATTTATTGGTTTTTCTGGTTGGTTTCTTGAATATTTATATGTTGTATATAATAATCCTCGTGCGTCTATTGTAATCAGTGGAATTTGTTCTTCTTTTTTCAATATTTCTCATGGGACTTGTTAAGGTTGTCCATTGTCTCCTTTGCTTTTTATTTTGTATTTGAAACCTTTATTACATACTCTCCAAAGTGATGTTCATATCACCAGTATTTCTATTGCGGGTCAAGATTTGAAGGTTTTGGCTTTTGCAGATGATCTTATGATAATATTGACTAATCCTGAGAAATCTGTGAGACATCTAGTTGATGCATTGGCAGAATTTGGCTTCCATTCTGGCTTTCAGGTAAATTATCAGAAATCAATGGCTCTTCCATTCCATTTATCATGGCCTTCCAATTGGAATGGTACTTTTCCTTTGACCTGGGCATCTGAAAAAAATAATATGTCTTGGTATATCAATTCCACAAGATCTTAGTCAATTTCATGATATTAATATACAACCTTTGTTAAACAAAACTAAGGACTACTTTTACGAAGGTGCGTTAGCAGTTTTAGCGCATGCGCTACACGCTAACGCCTTCATAGAGCTGGCATTAGTATTTTCCATGTAGCATGGGGTTAGCTCATGCTAAAAACACTAGCGCATGATTGAGACATTTAAATACATCACTGGACGTGTCGAGGTGGAAGATAATATTTTTTTTCTCAAGGGACCCTCGGCCACAAGAGGGCATCCGCTCAAACTCCAGGGCGGGAAATTTCAGGGCGACACCAGGAAGTATTTCTTCACCGAAAGGGTGGTTGATCATTGGAACGAGCTTCCACTGCAGGTGATCGAGGCCAACAGCATGCCAGACTTTAAGAATAAATGGGATGCCTATGTGGGATCCCTATGGTGGTCGTGTTAGGGAATTGGGTCATTAGGTGGGGTCTCTAGGAGAGTAGACTTAGGGGGGTGGGTCATTAGAGTTGGATCCCTACGAAGGTCAAGTTAGGGAATTGGGTCATTAGGTGGAGTCTCTAGGAGAGTAGACTTAGGGGTGTGGGTCAGTGGAGTGGGCAGACTTGATGGGCTATAGCCCTTTTCTGCTGTCATTTTTCATGTTTCTATGTTTCTACCTTCATAAAAGAAGCCCCAAGTCTCGTTTATTGACATGGCATCATTTTCCAATCTCTTTGATGGGGTGTATTGCGCTTTACAATATGATTATTTTGCCTCAATGGTTATATATTTACCAGACGCTTCCACTTATTCTTTATCGGAGAGTTGAGTTTCAATTAGATAAACTTTTTAGGTGATTTATTTGGAAAGGGAATAAACCTTGTCTTCCATTGTATAAGTTGACTATAAGGATTGATAGAGATGGTATTGGTCTTCTTTCTTTGCGTCAATTTGTGGAATCTTGTCATATGAGACATATTCATGACTGGTTTCTTTCCACGTCTTATTTTTCATGGACTTTTGTAGAACTTTGTTTTTTGAAACCTTATCATTTCAGTTATCTTCTTCATTTATCTAGAGTGCTGTCCTGAAGAATCCTTATTATTTTTTACTTGCCCCTTTAAGAATTACTTGGCGTCAAATTTGTAAAAAATTAACTACTAATTTTCAAATTACCCCTTTGTTACCAATCAGTGATAATGAATCTTTTAAACCTGGTATCATCTGGTTTTAGGAAAGTTAAGAGGTCTCTAATTTATTTATATCAAATCCTCAGAGAAGATGGAACTTTACCAACTTGTTCCCAATTATGCACTGATTATGGATGGCCTCATATAGATATTTATTCCTATCTTCAATTAAGATTTTATGTGTCCTCTTTAAACTTTGTTGGTGGTACTTTGGTTAGAGGCCCAATTAATAGTACCTTTAAAATATTTCAGACGCTCCATGCTAGAATTTTCTCCAAGTATGGATTATGACAAAGTGGCTCAAGATTGGAATGCTGAATTGAAGATCAAAATCTTTATTACATGGACTTATATCTGAGATTTCTTATTTTGAGATGGGTTATAAATTTCTTTGTCGTATGTATGTGGCTCCTTGGGGAGCCTAAAGAGCGACAATTGTCTCTGTAGGTTCTTGCTTAAAATGTAATCATCCTAAAGTGACATTATCACATATGTTTTGGGACTGTCCTTTGATTTGTAATTTTTGGACAGAGATTTTCTTTAAGGTTAGTAATATGTGGCATGTTAAATGGCATTATAATAGTTATAGCCTATTTTGGCTTTTTGATATACAATATCCAGTGCCTAAAGAGTTTAAAGATTTATTGAAAAGGGTGATTTTATTGGAGTTTAAAGCAATTCTTTATACATGGATAAGGTCTACAGGACCAAATTATGGTCATTGGAGAGCACAAATGTTATTTTAATGCTAAATGGAGGCTATATCTGTTTCTGACTGGGATACGAAGAAAAGTAGGATTTTGCTTGATATTTGGAAGCCATTTTTAGAAACATTGACTCCAGCTGCTCGTAGTCGTGTTCTTTTAGGAAAACTTTAATTTGGTAATTTTTTTAATATTTATTATGCAGTTCTGGAAGGGGATATAGATAGTGTTTATTGTGTGTTTATTTTTCAATTATTATATTTACATATTTATTTCTTTGGAAATTGGGTGGGTAGGGATGGGACATAGAATGGTAGGATAGAGATTGGTAGTTGAAATTGCAATTGTTTAAATCTGATCTTTGATGTTTGTACAAATGATTTTCTTTTATTTCTGCTTTTTATTGTATTTCCTTATAGTCAATAAAAAATAATTTAAGTTACAATATACATGTGAAAATAGCTTTATAAAATTACCCCAACTATTTATCAGACATTTACAAAAAAATTACATTTGTAGGAGTGCTATCTGTTTTATCATCAAAAGAAATATGTTTTATGTTCAATTCAATGTTCAATTCAATGATCAAATATGTTCAATTTTATTATCGGTGCCACAAATATAGGAGGAGGACTACTTAGTATTAATCTTGTTCTAAACAAGCATCTCCTCATTCAGATTCCTTCTTCTTTCACTGCCTGCTCAATCTCATTCAGCTCTCCTGTGATTAATTGAGGATGTTAATGCTGATGTATATTACCAGTGCCTGACAAAGAGAATGAATTGTGGTGGTAATGCTGATAATGCAATATTTTACAACTGATTTTACTGAATTATAGAGCCAATGTCCTCAGATTACAAAGTAACTCTACAGGCCTGTGCCAGTGCTTCTCAACTCAGTCCTCGGGTCACACCCAGCCAGTTGGGTTTTCAGGCTATCCACAATAACTATGCATAGGGAGACAAGATGGTGCTGCATTAAATGCACTGTGTTTTTTGCTCCCTGCCTTTTTTTTCTATTACATGGGTATTGTTTATTTTCCTTATGCCGAAAAGAAGAAGGAGGATGGCTGTTGCTGCTTGGTAGTTGGAGTGTACCTCCTTGTGGCAGACTGCAATCATAGTGTTTGCTTTTTCTTTGGATCGGGGCATTCTGGCCCGACTGAACGTGGAGGAGATAACCTTTGGGAGCAAAATCTTGCTCAGCCGCACGGGACCTGCACGTCCCCAGCAGCCGCAAGACACGGGGATAGGAGAATGGTGTTGCCTATGGAGTTCAAGGGCATGCTGAGTCCTCTTGCTGGAGTCATGGCCTTGAAATCTGTTGGAGGTGAGGTTGTTGGAGATGGGTGAAACACCTATTATTCCACCTCTGACTAAGGGCTCCTTTTACGGTATTGCGGTATATAAGCTGTCATTATTATTATTATTTATTAAGATGTGCTAGTATTTTTAGTGCGCGCTGAAGATTAGCACGCACAAACCACGTGCTAAATGAAAAATAATAACGCAAGCTCTATGGAGGCGTTAGCATCTAGCGCATGCTTAGCGCGCCCTAAAACCGCTAGTGCACCTTAGTAAAAGGAGCCCTAAGTCTGCAGAGGTTGTAGCTCTAACTCCTGCTCCACACTCTCAGTCACAGTATGGTAGAAGATTGCATGGGAAACATTATCTGACAGAAATGGCAAACATAGTTAACAAAGCATGGTAAAACATAATATGACCAAACATGGTGCAGTGAGACATAACATGGCAAGCATAGTACGGCAAAACAGAGCACGGTGAACATAGTATTACAACGCATGGCTAGCATAGTATGACATGATTTGGCAAAAATTGCAAGGCCAGCATGCATGATGAAGCATAGCATGAAATAATCAGATACAGTCCACCAATGCATAGAAGTTCAAATCACACGTTGTTTCTCAGAATGCCACACGATGAAATTGTGTGGTAGCCGTCCTCACTGGAATTTTTTACAGTGTGATATTATGAACAAATGTGCAACTATTTGCATTTTAAGTAATAATAATTTATAAAGTGAAAGAGTTTAATTATAAGACATTCTAAGGTTATTGAATGCATGATAATAACTTAGCTTTAAACCGGATCTGCCTCATTCCCCACCGACGCGTTTCAAAATTTTCTTCAGGGTCGGGGACACAGAGAGCTGTAAAAGAGTGAATACATCAGCAAACCGGTAAACCAATGTAAACTAAGAAAAATCACATATAGAATATATTTATCAAGATTATCCGGAACTTTAGCTAAACGCTAATCATCAGTAGTATTCGCCGGGGCTACAATATGGCTGCGGCGTTCAAAATGGACCCGATATATACCCTCCCTCTATCATGTGCTTCTAGAGGGAGTGATAGGACAGAGTATGGTACTGGGGTTCAAGAAAGGATTGGACAATTTCCTGCTGGAAAAGGGGATAGAGGAGTATAGACAGAGGATTACTGCACAGGTCCTGGACCTGTTGGGCCACTGCGTGAGCGGACTGCTATGCCCGATGGACCTCAGGTCTGACCCAGCAGAGGCATTGCTTATGTTCTTATGCCACACGGCCTCCCCACTGTCCAAGCAGGGAGACAAGCCTCTGAGTGCAAGGCTATATTTTGCCACTTCTTTGCTATCAACAAATGTAACAAAGTATTCATTCTTATCAGTATTAGCATTAGCGACTAGCGCAGCAGGTGGTTGAACGTGACGTATTCCCGCGTTAACCACCTACCGCACCTTGATAAAAGGAGCTCTTTGTTATATGTATTACATTCAATGAAAAATTTCCAATAAAAAAATAAAAATAAAATCCATTTATATCATAAAAATATGGATAATACAAAAAAGAGACAGAGGTGGGTAATTGTGGCATGGAAGTAAGTATTGCATGTGAGGGTGGGGTGGTTTGTTTTTTGATGTATATTTTATGTAGGCAAGGCAGTTAAGATAAAGACTGTATTTGCATGTATGTGCATTTATAATGTGTGTATTTTTGTGTTTTTTTACTATGCATTTATTTTTGGAACCCGCTTTGCATAAAGCAGGATATAAATAAAAACCATAAACATATTCATATTGGTAGCCTGCAATATCATTTAAAAACCTCTGAATTTCTTAATCATAAAAAGCTTGCACAAAAATGTGTTTTAAGCAATTTTTGAAACTGACCACACTACCTTTACATAATCTCAAAATTCCTGGTAAGTTATTCCACATTCTTGCTGCAGACACTGAAAAAGCTTACTGATCTGTTGCCACATATCATACAGCATCAATCCTAATTTCTGATTTCAGTTTCTTATTAGGTAAATAATATTCAGTGCTTGTTCTAAATATTATGGTGCTTGATCATACAAAACTCAATGAACAATAACATTAGCATTTGCATTCCCATCACCTGCAACTGAAAGCTAATCACCATCAATCAATAATCACACAACTCAGTTTTATTGGAATAAATATTTGGCCGCAGCTTTATTATCTATCTGAATATTATCTCTACTTACAATACAATCTGTGTCCAAAAACCAACAAACCCCCAATGCATATTTCACACACCCCAGGGAGCTATTCGGTGTCAAAACTAGTTCCCGTTAAGTCTTTAAATTTATAACATTCCCCCAAACATGACCCACGGTGACGCAAGGCCATGCTTCCCTTCCCCTGCCCCAAAACATGACCCACGGTGATGAAGGCCATGCTTCCCCTCCCCCCCCCCCCCAAACATGACCCATGGTGACACAAGGCCATGCTTCCCCTCCCCTCAAACATGATCCACGGTGACACAAGGCCATGCTTCCCCTCTCGGTGGTATCGCATACGAGTGTTACATTTATTTATTTATTAAGTGCTCATCAACCAAATCCAACTGGGCCAAACCCCATTTTCCGCCCCACCTGCGACCACCTCCCCCCAACCCCATAAGCTCCACCAAACCCACCCAAGTCGACATATAATATGTACACCCCCCCACCCCACCCCACAATACTAACACAAAACATAACACCAGCACAAATGGGAAGGAGAGAGGGATAATCTTTTCCTGAAGAGACTACTCTACTGTTCCCCTTTCCTCACAGAATTCACTCCAGCCTGCCACAACATCCAACCAATCACGTGACTTCTCCACCCCATCACCTTAGAAACCTCCCTACTCATTTCTCTTTCTTACAAGCTCTATTAACCTTTTCTTACCTCCTCTTATAAACTTGTCAATCTTTATTCTACAGACCCTTAACACCTCATATATTCCCCTCACCCTCTGCCCCCCCTCCCATTTTACCCACACCTTCATTCAATAAATATTACCAGCCGGTGACATCAGCTCAGCTAATGTTATATCACACCAGATGAATCTGGTGTTCTTCTCTAACACTGGACCCTCTTATCCTATTGGTAGGTAATGGAGCTGTTGGAGCCATCGAAACATGCTTATTCACTCCCTCCAAAACTCTTGACTCTGCATTTTGTATTATTTGTAATGCTTGTAATCTATATTTTGTGAATCCTAAATATAAATCATTAAAACAATCAATTTTAACAGAGTACTAAACTCTGTAAAACACTACGAAAATCACTTGTAGATATTGTAGGTTTCCTCAATACATGCAATTGAAAGAATGCTGATTTCATAACTTGTGTTACTTGACTCTGCATTGTCAGCTGGCTAGAGCACCCCCAATATTTTTTGCAGCACTGCTCAGTAGTGCTGCCTGATTCGCCGATTCATTTCAATAAATCGATTTGTTTTCTTAAAAGAATTTGGCTTGCCGATTCAGTGACCAACCCTCCTCTCCACATACCTTCAGGCCTCCTAAAGTTTCAAGTTTATTTAAATTTTGATAAAATTGCTTTTTCAGAAATTTCAAAGCAATGAACAGTAATAATAGCGCTCTGGCAGAAAAAAACAAAACCTGTTCTAAGTGATGCATCTTGCTGGTCATCCACTACTGCTGCTGCTCCTGCTTTAGGAGGCCTGAAGTCAGAGCCCACGGTGGGGGAGAGGGGTGTTGGTCGGGAAATGCTGCATAGGGGCGTAGGTGCCAGTGTTTTGGGTGCTCGAGCACCACCAATATTTTAGACACCTCTCATGACACGTTACCCTCGGCCCTTTGGCTTTAGGGGGGCTCCTTTGTTTTCCCCTTCACCATCGTCCGGCTTCCCCCTGGCCTCCCGGGCTCACTTTAAAAACTAATTAAGGCCTGTAGAGGATCACAGGTGCTGTAGCAATTCTAGCAGGTTGCTGTTGGCCTCCACTGTATGTTCCCTCTGCTGCGGTCCATTCCAGATCAAGAGGACATCATGTCAAAGAAGGGGCAGGACTGCAGCAGAAGGAAAATGCGGCAGAGGTCACCAGCAGCATGCTTAAATTGCTACAGTGGTGATCCTCTGCAGGCCGTAATTAGTTTTTAAAGTGAGACTGGGAGGCCAGTGAGACGATGATGGAGGCTAGTGAGACTGGGAGGCTAGTGAGACGATGATGGAGAGAAAAGGGAAACATGCTGGCCTTCGGAGGTCGTTAAAGCCAAAGGGCAGAGGGTAACATGTCACGAGCGGTCCTCAAAATATTGGGGGTGCTCAGGCACCCATAACGCTGGCACCTATGCCTCTATGCAGCACTTCCCAACTGACACCCCTCCCCCTCCCCGACATCCACCACATTGTTTATGATCCCCATTGAATTCAGTTTGTTTCTTAACCCAAAACTTTTGAAAATCTCATTTTTGTCCAATAGTAGTACCCCCTACTATAGGCAATCAAAGGGAATTGTTGTCATTTTGGATGCAATTGTAAAGTAGGCCAGTATCCCCATATAATCTCAACTAATTTACTAGCTGCCTGAGAATAAGATAGCACACAAGTTAATGTGTCCTTCTCCATACTTTTAATAGAACCTTTCCTAGACAATAAGATCTCTAAGCAAATTTTGCTCTTAAATAAGCTTGTCTTATTGATTTCCTTGGATATCCTCTACTATGGAATCGGTTCTCTAAAATTTTTGCCTGAACCTTAAATTCTTCCATTGAGGAGAAAATAAGGCGAATTTATAAAAATTGACTATTAGGCAAATTAAATTTCAATTTATATGGATGGTAACTTGAAAAGTGTAATAAAGTATTGCATGAAACTGGTTTACGAAACAAAGTAGTATTAAAAACACCTTGACTTCTCATATTTCTCAGATCTAAAAAATTCAGTCTGGGTTTAATGACAATTCTTTGTTAAATGTAAATGGCAGTCAAGCTTATTTAACCAGTCAATAAAATAATCAAACTCTTCATTCATTCCCTTCCATAAAAAGAATATATCATCCAAAAACCGAACCCATAATGGGATCATTAAAAATTGAGATGCAGTATAAACATACTCTCCCTCAAATCTCGCTATATAAAGGCTAGCCACTGAATGGGCAAGGTTTGCCCACATAGCAACCCCCTGGGTTTGTTGGAAAAAGTCTCCCTTTTATTCAAAGTAATTGGACTGAATAACCCATTTTGCCAATTGGATCAAGAATTCTATAGATATTCTTGGGGGGAGGGGGAGGGCGAGCATTCAAAACTTCCAATATCAATTCAAGTGCATGTACTTAGGGCATCCATGTGTAGAGAGCTGTCACATCTAATGTAACCATCCAAAGATCATCATTAGAATTACCAAAGTCATACAGTATTTGTAAAAAATGTGAAGAATTCCTCAAATATGATTTTATTTTCATAACCTCAAAACAAAGAAAAAAAGTCCCAAAATTTTGCAAAACCGAGTGTCTTGTATTAACTATTGGACATCCTGGAGGTTCAGTCAAGGTTTTATATATTTTAGGAACAAAATAGATCCGAGGTCTGCTCAGGTACTGTTTAATCAGAAACTGGCATTCTTTTAAGGTAATCATCCCACTTTTGAAGTATGTCAAAAACCATTATTTTATCTCTTCTTGTAACTGTACAGTGCGATCTGTTGTTAATCTTTGGTATGATTCCCCATCCTACAACTGTCAGCAAGGTTCTTTTTCATAGGAGTTCCTATCAAGGAGTACTCTAGTGCCTCCCTTATCTGCCTTCAGAATTATAATATTTTCATTCCTAATAAATTGATCCAATGCTTGTCGTTCTTAATAAGTAATATTTTTAGGGTAACTATAAATCTTCCATTCCTGTTCAAGATTCTTTAAATATGACATCACTAAGGGCTCCTTTTGCTAAGCTGCAATAGCGTTTTCAGCGCATGGAGCATTTTAGCGTGCGCTATACTTATGCTACGCGGCTAGAACTAACGCTAGCTTAATGCTGGCGTTAGCGTCTAGTGCACGTGGCATTTTAGCACGTGCTATTCCACGCGTTAATGCCCTAACACAGCTTAGTAAAAGGAGCCCTAAGTCTCTAAATGTTTGTATGAATGGGTCCATGGGTCCCGGATTCCACTTACAAATAGACTGAACTTGTGGTTCACTCTCTTGAGAATCCACCACATGATTGGTATCCTCAAAGAAAACTGCCATTTGTAATTTTCTAATAAATTTTAAAAATGCAATCTTTAATTGGAAAAAAATCCGGGGCTCCTGATATAACAAAGCCCAATCCTAGTTCTAGTATCTTTTCTTGAGATTGTGTCAAAATGACAGACGATAAATTAATCACTGTCAATTCTGTTGAGTCCTTGTTCTGACCCCTGTCTGGTTTCCCACTCCTCCTCTCTGACCCGGATCTTCCTCCTCTCATTCATGCAAACGTTTTGGGACTGAGTGATGTCATCTTTAATGAATATTGAACAGGAATGAAAGATTTATAGTTACCCTAAAAATAATATAGATAGGTAAGAACAATAATAAAACACAGGCTGTGTGTAAAAAAAAAGCTGAACCTGTCTTTATCTAAAAAAAATCCAATGAGATATAAATATAATATCATAAAAAGATGGAGTAATCTATGTCTTGATTAAGACCCTTTGGTGCAATCGTGTCAAATTTAAAAATATATCTCTGTTCTGTCTGTAATAAAATTTTGTCAGTGTCACTACCTCTGTGGATTAATCTTCTATAGAACCATAAAACATAATTCATCAAAAGTATGCTGTTTCTCTTTCTTACGTTCAACTAAAGGTTTATCCATGCTGTTCCTTTTTATAGCACTAAGATGTTCAATAATTCATTTGTTCAAAGCTCTTCTTGTTTTACCAATGTACAGTAAATTGCAAAGACATAGAGCCACATAGATGATGTGTGTCATTTAGCAATTAGAATATTGTCTCAATTCATATTTTTCTCTTTTTTCAGATGAATAAACATCTTTGTTTTCACATTCACATGGCACACAGATCAGTATATCCCAGAACACAAAGGAAACGTAGCCCCACGTGTGAAAATATAAAAGAAAAAAAAAAAATGAGTGGGGAAGGGACACGGTCAGCCAACCTGAGGGGGCAAAGAGTTTACTGAAAATACATAAATATAATAATACTTATAAAACATATACACAAAAGTATGTGGTTTAATAAAACAGTCTTTCAATACTTATAGTAGTGGACCCTAACAAGGTCTGTGTTTCGGCTATAAAAGCTTTCCTCAGGGGTGTATATAGATAAGATCGCTGAATAACTCATAAGTAGCCTGCTGCTCGACCTGGGTTACAAAACAGGAAAATGCTGCGAGATTCTGCTAATTCTGAATGGCGTTGCTGCTCAACAAAGATCAGTATAAACATGGATAGTATAAACATCTAATGCAGGGGTAGGGAACTCCGGTCCTCAAGAACCGTATTCCAGTCAGGTTTTCAGGATTTCCCCAGTGAATATGCATTGAAAGCAGTGCATGCAAATAGAATCTCCTGCATATTCATTGGGGAAATCCTGAAAACCTGACTGGAATATGGCTCTCGAGGACCGGAGTTCCCTACCCCTGATCTAATGTAACCATCCAAAGATCATTATTAGTATTCTCATTTTCATTTTAAAAATTGTTTATTAATTTTATATCACACTAGTCTTTAAGCCCGTTACATTAACGGGTGCTAGAATATGTGTGTGTGTATTTCTTTCTTTCTCTCTCTCTCTCCTTAGCCTGTTTCTGTATTTATTTATTTCTGTCTTTCTTTTTCCTCGGCTGTCCACCACCACCCCTTGCCTGCTCCCCCTGTCCATTCTCTCTTCCTTTTTCTTCCCCTGTGTCCACCACCACCTCTTCACTGGTCCCCTTATCCAGCAGCAGCCCTTCTCCCTTTGTCTTAACTCCCCCCCTGTCCAGCAGCACCTCTTTCCTGCTCCCCCTGTCCAGCAGTAGGCCTCCCTTCCTTTTTTTGCCCCCCCCCCCGTCCATCAGCACCTCGTCCCCTGTCCAACAGTACCTCTTTTCTGTTCCCCCTGTCTAGCAGTAGGCCTCCCTTCCTTTTTTTTGCCTCTCCCCGTCCATCAGCACCTCTTCCCTTGTCCAGCAGCAACCCCTACCTTCACCGACATCTGCCTAAAGCCACCGCGGCCTGCAGACACCGACAGCCTCTGCGGCCTGCTCCCATTCCCTCCTCACTGTCGCTTAACGTGCCGTCCCCTCCCCCCTGGAAGCTTCGTTTCCGGCTTCGGCAGACTCCTGTCTGCAGGCCGCCCGCCCGTGTTTCAATTGAAAGCCAACGCCGCAGCTCCTCTCTCAATCCCCGCCTGGTGCGGTTCGAGAGAGGAGCCGTGGTGGGCAGGTGAGGAGGGTGAGAAGCTCCTGACAGGTGCGCCTGTGCCCCTCCCCCCCCCCGAATTCGGCATGGAGGCACACCTCACGCCACCAGGAATCACTCTCTTTGAAAAGCGCATGCGTGCTTAGCCTTTTATTATTATTGATAATATAGCTGATATACAGTGTAAGAAAATTTATATAAATGAACAATATGATCAGAAAACACTAAGAAACTAAATATAAATAACTTAAGACCAACCCCTCAAATAAACCCTCCCACCCCACTATCCTGTATGTGTATAAAAGATCTTGAATTGAAACCAAGTCCAAAAGGGAGCACCTTAGGTGATTATGTTATATTTAAAGAAAATTAACATATGAATCTAGCGGACTCCATGTTTCTTTTAATTTTCAAAACTCCCCAGATTTTTCTGACATCTCCCTCTCAAACCGATAATACTGACATAAAGGGCTCCTTTTACTAAGCTGCGATAGTGTTTTTAGTGCATGCAGAATTTTAGCGTGTGCTAAACCCACGCTACGCAGCTGGCGTTAGCGTCTAGTGCTTGCGGCAATTCTGCGTATGCTAAGCATGCGCTAAAACTGCTATTGTAGCTTAGTAAAAGGAGCCCAAAGTTTCCCACCAGAATGATAAATTCAAACAATCTCAATGGGCTCCTTTTACAAAGGCTCGCTAGGGCCTTAATGCGCAGAATAGTGTGTGCTAAAATGCCATGCATGCTAGCCGCTACCGCCTCTTTTTGAGCAGGCGGTAGATTTTTGGCTAGTGCGTGCTATAGTGCGCGCTAATCCGGTGCGTGCAGTAAAACCCATAGCGCACCTTCGTAAAAGGAGCCCAATGTTTCCAATTTCTCGTTATCATCTATAATGCAATTCTGGTCATAATTTGTAACAGTTTATCTTTATTTACTCTAAGCGGGTTTTTAGACAAAGAAATGCCGAAGACAACCATACCGTAAGACAATGGTAAAGTCACTTCAAGAAGGAGCAGTGAAACAAAAGATGATCTAAAGTACCTGCTTCAATTAGACAGTGCCAGCGTCTGTTGGATCGTGTACTTTCTAATTTTTGTAATCTCACTGGAGTCCAAAATATTCTGCATAATAAAAAAAAAGTGTTTGTCTCATTGAAGCAGAAGCAGTACAGTAGGCCAAAGTCGTACAGTATTTATAAAAAAATGTGAAGAATCCATCAAATATGATTTTATTTTCATAACCTAAAGGTAATAAGATGTCTTTTAAATTCTTAGAGCGTTTAAAGGCAATCATCAGGTCTTTATTTTCAAAATATGGGATGTTCTATATTATTGTTCAATTCTTTCTCTGCTCGCTCTGTTCTTAAATGCTGACCCAGCAAATGTGAAGTGAAAGGCAAATTTAAAAAATGACGCGAGAATAGAGTAAGCAGAGAAAAGCAGTGCCTGAGTTCCTGATGAGGGGGGTGGGGGGGTTAACCTTTGAAACGGAGCCCCGTTGGACTTATACAGCATGCAAATCTTTTACAATCTGGAATTGCATATAGCAGATAAGTCAGTTTGATTTTTGTCAGCATTTTTGTGCTTGTTATGATTTCATCGTTATTTGCCATAGGCATACTAACTGGACGCTGAGTTACTCTCCTACAATGGGATAGCAGTGGTGTGAACTGTATAATCAAACACTTTTTGGTCACTAATTTCACTTATATGTTATGCACTGCGGGAAAGGGCCTGGGATGTTTCACAGGTAATAATACCCTTTTGGGCGTACTAGTGTGCCAGATGTGTGAAGAGGGGATTTATTCCCGTGGCAAGCTGTGAAGATTGAGGACTTTCCCTATACACATAGATATGTATATCATCAACAAACAAAATAACCAGTCCCTGCCAAGGACAGAGTTTGACTTATTTAACATCCAGTGAATCCACTATCCCTACCACCCCAGAGCCTGCTCAGGGAAGAAAAGGAAGAAAAGCGAGGCACTGCATGATAGATGGTAGCATCAAGAGAAATTTACCAACCCTAATTGACTGCAATCAAATACCAGACATCAGGAAAGAGATCCCTACACTTGAGGTTGCACAACATCACCCTCATTTGCAACCAATAGCAGGACACCAAAGACCAATATCCTACTCTTATTAGGAAGAGAAATACCAACCCTGGTCAGAGCTCTTGGCCCATCTGATACTCCATATACCTTCCAACTCATCCTGGGATGAGTGATAGTAGGTGATGTCTGCCTCAAAACTTGCATTTTGGCCAATGGGCACAATACCTGGGTCAGAAGGTACAGATATTTCCAGATGTCACCAAAGAGACCCAAAAGCGAAGACAACAGTTCTTACTACTAAAATCTGGTGTAATTTCAGTGGGGGGAAAGTTTATTCTTAGATTTCCTTGTAAGTGTATTGTGATTTATGGTTCTAATAAACATGTTTTCTTTGATCCTACTCACCTAACTAATTTCATAGCTTTGAAACGTCTGGAGAAAGATGGAACAACTGAGATCTAATGGTTAGGTTACTCCCAGGCATAGTTTTCAGTCACTTTTTTTCCTTGTTTTAAATTGATTTCCTGTAACTGTTAATATCACTCTTTGAAAGTCTTGGGTCAAAGATATGGATTGTGGACTAGTGATTGGTTAAATTTGAAAAGGGGAATATGTTTTATATTTCTCATGTCCTTTTCTTTTTGTTTTCTTTTGGTTTAATGTATAAAATCATTTTCTTATAAGCAATATTTCTGTATAAGATGTACATGCTTGTTAATATTATTTAAAACTGAGAAATAAATAATAATAATTTAGAAAAACCAAGGGCTCCTTTTATCAAGCTGCGCTAGCGGAGTTAACGCGCATGACTTTTAATCACATGCTAACCCCCACGCTGGCCAAAAACTACCGCCTGCTCAAGAGGAGGCGGTAGCAGCTAGCGCGGCCGGCGGTTTAATGTGCGCTATTACGCGCATTAAACCGCTAGCGCGGCTTGATAAAAAGAGCCCCAACACTTTCATTTGAGGATAGATAATTCCTGATAATAATGGACCAAGAATTCTCCAGAGATGAGTCCAACAGTTGGGTGGCTCCTCTACCCTCTACACTTTTTGGATGTTATTCTTTTTTGAAAATGAGCCCTATAATAATTTGCAATATCTTAGCTCCATCCTGTATACCGATGCCTCAGAAAAAGGACATTGTTTTGGGACATTTCCATTGATTAAATTGCAGTGTTTGCAATGTGAACTTGAAAGCTATTTTTTTTCATATATCCAGGTCTAGTGAGACATATAAGTTGCATTACTATTCTAACTATAAAGGAGCAGGTTCTTTATGCAGTTATTTGTCCAAATGAGCTTGTGTACATAGGCAAGACAAAGAGAGCTTTTAATAAATGTATAATGGAGCACAGTACAATTAAAAAGAAAGCTATTTGAGAAACCTTTGGTAGCATACACGATAACCAAAGAATAGCTTTTTGTGGAGTTACACTTTATTGTATTACATAGAATTAAGAATCATTGGAGAGGTGGTAATAGTGACAGATTGCTTCTCCAAGCTAAACAACATTTTCAATACTGTTGCTCCTATGGGATTTAATCAAGAATCTGACCTATATGTGTTTTTATAAGACGCCATGTTTAGAGGTTGTGTTCATATGAGTATAATTAAATTATGGTATGTATTTAACATAGGTATAAGTATTTATGTGTTTTAAGCATCATTTATTTATTTATCTCCAATATAATTATTTCATGTAGAACCTAGTTATCTATGTTTTTATTATTTATGATTTTACTAAGCAATAATTTATGTTACTTATGAACATTTTATGTGGTCGCCATCTTTTATATTTCATTTAGCTTCCACACAGTGTTCCCATTTGAAGCAGCACTTCCTAGTTCCAATCAAGTCACTTGCACAATTTGAATGCATAAAAATGGCCACTGAAACACAGAATTTGGGGGTCATTTTTAGCAATTTTTTGAGAAGTATACACAGTGATTTTTTAATGAAAATTAGGAGGGGATTCATCAGGGTATAGTAAAGGTTTGCCCTTTACCGCACCTTGATGCCACAGGTTGTTGAATCCTATCTCATAGGAATAACATTGCCCGTGAGTCACCGGTTCATAGACAAAAGCGCGCGACAACAAAGGTGCGCCGACAACCCAGCACAGACAACTGAGCGCAAGGCGGAAGCATGCCGAAGAAAAACAGTATATTAAGGGGCTCCGATGGGGGGTGTTGGTGCGGAACCCCCCCCCCCACTTTACTTAATAGAGAGCGCGCCGGCGTTGTGGGGGGTTTGGGGGTTGTAACCCCCCTCATTTACTGGAAACTTAACTTGTTCCCTCTTTTTTAGGGAAAAAGTGATGTTTTCAATATAATATGGGGGGTTACAATCTCCCAAACTCCCCACAACGCCAGCGCGATCTCTGTTAAGTAAAGTGGCCACACACCCCGTCGGAGCCCTTTAAAATACTGTTTTTCTTTGGCGTGCTTCCGCCTTGCGCTCAGTTGTCTGTGCTGGGTTGTCGGCGCACCTTTGTCGTTGCGCGCTTTTGACCTGTCACCGAGTCACCTCACAAGCAGCATTATTGCTATAGCCCTGGAGTATTGGGCCATGCAAATCTGTGACCCAGTGCTCTCAGATACACCTCTAATAAGCCCCCTATAACCCCCTGTAGGCTCTCAACCCCCCTGGTAGCTACCTGTACTGTCCTTATATGGAATTATGACCCCTAATGGCAGTCTCACAAGATAGCTACTAGTAGCACCATTTTGTTAGCAATGCAGGAGAGGCCAGGAGCAATGGGGTGTCACTCCTGGCTGCTCCCCCAGACCCACCAGTCCCCATTGGATAGTAAATATAGCTACCATGGGGATTTGGGGGTAGCAGAGGGCCTACAAGGGGGCTCTGATAGGGTTTGGCTCTGCCAAAGGGTTGTCTTTGGCGGCGGTGGGAAGTTGTTTGCTGGGGATGTCTCTGCTTGGTGGGGGAATTCAAGCTGAAGCCCAGGAGCATCGGCTTTGTTTGGGGTTCTTTTATTGTTGGTTTTTGGCCCTAATGTGACTTGTGTTATATCACCACATGTTGTGATAGCTGATAACACAATGTAGAATCACAGGTCTTTGGAATGACCTTACTGCCCCACTGCGGAACCTGGGTTCCCTCCAATTATTCCGCAAGCAACTGAAAACCTGGCTTTTCACTAAAATGTAATTCTATCCCCCCTTACTCTTCTCTTCTATATATAAGTTCATGTAAACCTTTTTTTTCCTTCTCTTCCTATATTTTAAGTTATTGTAAACCGTGCCGAGCTCCACATCCGTGTAGATGATGCGGTATATAAACTTAAGGTTTAGTTTAGTTTAGTTTAGTAACTTAAGTATCACCATGCAATTTTTGGCCCTGCAGCATTAGGGCTGTTTAAGTCACAGTAAAGGCCATTTACTGCAACTTAAAGTCCTAACATTGCTTTATGAATTCCCCCCTTAGTGTTTTGAGGAGGGCAGAACATTCTGCATCAATTGTGACTCGTTTTTTTATTTTCTTTGTTTTTAAAAAAAGATTGGTTTTATATGGTTGTATTACTAATTTAACATTAAACTTTTGTGCTATTAGAGTCCTCACACTTTAAAATGTTGTTTTTAGACTGGATGAGTTTTGAACTGCTGAGATGTTTTATCAAAGCTCTATTGAAACTGTGACCTTTCACCTCAACAGCAAGCATAAAAGCTAGTCACACAGAAGTCAGAAGGATTCATTACTTTTGCCTGGTGAGAATAGATGGTGCCACTCTGTGGAAATGCTGCCTGATTTGTGAGTATAGCACAATTTTTGTCTCAAATGTAGAAAAATCATTTTCCAGCTCAGTAGTTTTTGTTGAAATACTGTTTCATTAATCTTTTTGAGATGTAAGTGTTTGGAAAGAATTTGTTTTAAGGGGAAAAGTATGTTGGAATCCCCTTCTAGATATGTGTTCCGTACTAGTATCTTATATGGCTCTGATCACTTTGCTCACAATTATGGGATGTGATCACCTTGTACACTTGCTGAATATTATGACAATGACATTAAACTAAGATAGTTTTATGGTTCTTTTTTTTTCACTATTCCTTGGTGCGGGATAGCAAAATTTTAATAAACTTGAAACTTGTTCCTCTGTTGCAGTTCTCCAATGAGTAACATCGCATTCACATTATGGGAATAAAATATTATGGGTGATGTGATTGCAATAAAACAGCTTTATGGTTGACATACTCTCACCATATTTGGTCTTTTATCTGTATATTATTGATGTTCATTTTATAATATAATATTCAATGTCTTCTATGTCTATTTCCATCTACACATGCACATTTGGTGTTTTTAACATTTGTTTTATTGGTTTTTAATTATTTTAATTTTGTATAAATGCAAATTGGTTTTTAATACTTGTTTTATTTATTTGTAGTTCCTGTGTAGCGGAATGGACCATGTTGGGTTACATTAATAAAGACTTTGGGTCATACCAACGAGAACTTCCTCTATACTTATGAATATAGACATTTAGGACTCTAGACTAGTGTTTCTCAACATGTGGTACATGTACCCTTGGGGGTACGTGGCCAGGCGACCACCGGGGATCCCTCCCTGCCTCCCGCTGGGGATCCCTGCCTACCCCCCGCTAAAGCTGCCGGGGATGCCTCCCTGCCTCTATCAGGGTATCTTTCTGGTATTCACAAAGTAACTCAGATTTTCCTCCTTTCTTATAATTAGGACTACATAAGAGTCTTCTTCCTCATAAAGACATACAAGTGAGAAATTTTTTAGGTCCTGTTTCTTCTAATTCAATATCACTTATTATATTTTTTTCGAGTACTGGTCTGGTGGACGCAGTAAAACCTCAGTATTTCTGAGACTTACATTGCTGAGGCTTGGCTTGAAGGTTCTTCCTAGTCAATGGAATGGTCAGAGACAGATCATTAGACATGGATTCAAGGAGGAGTCCTTGTTTTATAATCAGAAAATAATTTTGTTCTCTCAGGGTTTCTGCAGCTGGCATTGTGCTTGTTGCAGGTTTCCGGGTTTTACTGCGTCATTGTCAGGTAGAAACCAACGTTTCAGCCATCATGCTGTGGCTTTCTTCAGGGTATGCTCTGAAATCTGCAATGTGACTTTGAAAATAGTGGGATCACTGACCTGATTGGGAACAGGGCATTCCACCAATTTGAATTTTGGTGGGAATATCAGTTGGTCAGAAATGTGAATTTTGTTGTAAAAGTCCATAGAATGGAAAAGTCTCTGGTAGGTTTAAAGATGTTCTCTCCATGGAACTGGGTTAAATGTTCTCTCAGAGTTTCTGCAGCTGGTATTGTGCTTGTTGCATGACGGCTGAAATGTCGGTTTCTACCTGACAAAGATGCAGCGAGACCTGGAAACCTGCAACAAGCAGAAAAGGATTTTGTTGTCAACAGAGCCTCTAACTGATTACATTGTACACTTCTTGTATTCTATTTTCTTACAGCTTACAGCTGTCTAGAAAAATGCTTCTGGATCCAGAGTCAAGTGATTGGTGTTCTTTTTCTTGCAGTTATAGCTTATATTTTATTCCAGTACTTATACAAAGATCAAAAATACTATGAACATGGAATTTTCAGTGTAGGAACAATAAAAATTATATACTGTCATCTCTGCAAAACAAATATATCAGTTTAAGAACAGATCAAGATGTGGCTTCGTAGGATCCTTGCTCTGTATCCCATAAAAGATTTGTGTTATACGTGGAGAGGCATTTTCAATATGATGTCCAAATTCAAATTTGGGCATTTTGTGGAAGACACACAAAAATCCGGTAGCAAACATCAACATTTTCAAAATAGAAAAACATCCATTTTTTGTTTTGAAAATGGTCATTTCTCAGATGTGCTTATCTTCATTATATCTATATTTTAGAACCACTTTTGGAAAAGGCATATCCAAAAGAAAAATGCACAAAACAAGATATTGAGATGTAGGAGGGGCCAGCAGTTTTAGTACACTGGCCACATAAACATTCCAGTAGAGCAATGGGGCAACTTAGGGAGCACTGCAATTAATTTACATTTAAAAAGACCCAGGTATACATCTCATCATAACCCCCTTATAGTGTATGGTGAGTCCTCTACAATCTACCCAAAACTTACTAAACCCAACTGTACATCACACCAATAACCCTTATGCCTGATCCATAGATCCAATAGGTTTTGGGTAGGTTTTGGTAAGCTCACATGTTCCACCACAAATATACTAGTTACAGTAGGATATGAGCCTGGGTCCCCATCTCTATAGACCACTAGGCTACTCCAGGAACCTGTTTGCTACTCTAATAGAACTGGCCATAACATCTAAAACTGTCATATGGGCTAGTATTTACTGCCTTAATTCGCATCTTTTGGGGATAGGTGAGGATCAGTGAGCACTGGGGCATGTAGTGGGGGTCATGCCTTTATCCCTCCAGTGTCATATAGTAAGTTTGGGCCCCTTTTTGGCACTATTTTGTTAAAACATCTATCACCAAACATCCAAACTGTACCCTGAATTCTAAAATGTTTGATTATTACAGAAAATCGTCCAGACGATAAGCCCATACTAATCCCATCAAAACCTTGCCTCTACATGCACTCAGGACAACCACCATAGAAATCCAGCTACAAAATAGGGTTCAAAAATAGTGACGTGGAAGGGATTGGAAAGAAAAATGTCCATTTGCCCCTTTATGACACATTTTGGACATTTTTCTTTTTGGAAAATGAGCCCTATAGCAGTGGCATAGTAAGGGTGAGTGCATAGTAAGGGTGAGTGGCATAGTAAGGGTGGTGCCCCTCCCCCATCCTCTTTCCCACTCCTCTGCTGCTTGTGCACCCCCTTCCCTTTCCCCATACATTTTTAGCTTCTCAGCAAGAGGTTGCTGCCCTTGTCAGCATCGGCACTCTCTCTGATGTCATTCCCTAGGTGCAGGTCCTGGAAGTGACATCAGAGAGAACGCCGATGCCGATGTGGAAAGCAATCTCGTGCTGGTAAAGTAAAAAAGATACAGGGAAGGCAAAGGCAGTGCACAACTGGCAAAGAGAGGAGGAGGAGTACTGCGCCCTTAGGAAGACCACGCCCGGGGCGGACTGTCCCCTCTGACCCCCTCTCTTATTACGCCACTGCCTTATGGAAGGGAGGTGAAAAACATTGTTAAAGGAAACGCTCAAAAAAGCCTCTGAAAAACACCCAGTCTCAGTCACCAGAGTCATGTCTGTTTGTACACTTCCCTCTCCCAAATCGCAGTTTTGACACTCGCGGATTCACATATTCGCAATTTATTTTTTGAGGGGGGGAAACACCATAGTTTCAGACATTCCCACCAACCTCCAGCCTTCCTCCCAGCATCTCGGCCTTACCTGGTTGTCTAGCAGGCTTTCAGGGCAGGATCGATCTTCCTATGCTCCTGCCCCGTGTAGATCACCAATAGGAAATGGCTGCCGTGAGCTCCCATCGTAGTCTAGAGAGACTACGGGAACTCACAGCAGTCATTTCCTATTGCTCCTGCCCTGAAAGCCTGCTAGACCACCAGGTAAGGCCAGGATGCCAGGGGGAAGGCAGGAGGGAGGCAGGGGTGGGTCAGAGCCGGACCAGAAGTTATTTGCGGTTTTTCTCCATTTGCGGTCCAGCTCTGCCCCTATCCCCAGCGAATACCGAGGGAGAAGTGTATACTTCCAAACTCTGCTTGTATAAACTGGGGCGAGCTAGAATCAGCGTGCAGAGCGGAAAAGACCAGTCAGAATTATAAAATAATGGTCTATGCCTTGAAAAGAGAAGACTGTGAATAATAAAAGATTTATGAGGGACTTATATTTTTTGACAACAGACCCATTCAAATGTCTTTCCAGCTGCTAAGTCACAACAAAATGAAATCTATATTTTTGGACTCATTGACTCCTTTTAACTTGATAGAGGAATTGAAACAGCTTTCAATGAATGTTAAAAGAAACCTTTGTTTGGTGTTCCTATGCGTCCGAAAACATACATTTTTATAATCAGTGAATGTGTATATATATATATAGGTCAATAGTCAGATGTTTGTTAGTGCAAGAATGCCAATTGGAAATGTGTGATAAACAGCTTCAGCACCATCGACAGCCAGTCACCAAAGCCTTAATGGCAAATTTGTGAAGAGAAAACATTTTCCTGCAGTCAGTGTTCACATAGATATGCTTACTGCAGCCTTCTTGCTGACTTTGTATAATTTATTCCTGCTTATTGGAAGCTATGTAAGTAGAAACTGAGTAAATTAAAAAAGTGCTTTGCAAATGTGATTTATTTTAATTGGGGGAAGACGACAGAGGGAACATAAAAGCAGTATATGACAGTTGCTGCTGCAACGAACCATGCTTTTAGCTCTAGCTTATTAATGAAACAGTTTCACTTTTTTTCTGTAGTATTGACAATATTTTTATTTCTTCACAAAAAAAAAAGTCATCATTAAAACATGGTCTGTGTAAAGATGTGTAGGAAACATAGGGTTGGAACTGAACTAGCTGCATCTCAGCCTAGTTCAACAGATGTTTTGCATTTTCATATCACTTGAATAGGCGCACTTGAATTGCAACTGCTGATAATCAGAACACTAGTTTCACCCAAATGCTAATCACTCACAAGAGGAAATTGTTCCTTACCCAGTCCCTCAGCCTCATACACCTGAATTGGTTTTCATGGTATCCATAGCACATATAACTGGGGTAACTAACACTCACCCTGCTGCACACTAGACCTTCATCCTTCATGCACACAGAATAACTCCCACTGCACTCACACACACCCCTCTCCCAACTAGGCAATATCACTCAACATAAGCTTCATTTGGTTAACCGTTAAACATTCGGGTGAAACTTTAATATGAAATAATGCAGCATTTGAAACATCCAGCCCAAGTTAATGCACAAACAAGAAATGTTTCAATTAACCTACAGTGGCAGATTATGAGCATAATGTAACACTATATTACAGGTTGCATACTCAGCGTATCTCCTTTCCTACTAAAACCAATTGAATTGGGTACTTCAGCTGTGACAGGATCCCATAGCAACTCATGCCAACCAAACAGTGGGACAAAGGATGGGAAGGAGGGTCAAAAAAGCCAAACATGTGAAAGAACTTCCAGCTATAGGCATGTTTGGTGGTTATCCTCTTACTCTAACCCCTGCTCTCAACATCCTACCCAGCTTTACACTAATCACAGCTCCAGGATTCCCTATTTAAAAAAAAAACACAAAAACAAAACAAATAACCTAATTACCACCCAGTGCACTTCCTTTATACATAGCCATATCACCCAAAGACCCAAAGTCCCCGCACTCCCCACCCCTTTACCTTTCAACATGGCTGTGATGAGGACTTGGCCTGTACTCTATTATCTTTAGTAACCAGGGTAGATCCGGCAACCACTGTACTACAGGTGGTAAGGAGCAGTCACTCTCCCACAGACCAAACCCTCATGTACACAGAGAATGACTTCTGCTTCATCTGTCTCCTCCTCAAGTCAATATTTCTCACCAGAGCAATACCACATATGCTTTAGTCATCTATGCAGTTGAACACAGCATACTTGAAATATCCAGCCTGAGCCAATGCATAACACAAATACTTTCACAACAAACCCCCGATCACCCACCAAGTTGCTAGCTAGATGGCCATCAACTAACATAACAATATAAGAACATAAGAGCTGCCATACTGGGACAGACCAAAGGTCCATCAAGCCCAGTATCTTGTTTCTAACAATGGCCAACCCAAGTCACAAGTACCTGGCAAGATCCCAAAGAGTTTATCCTGATGCAAGCTGTTCTAAAATATTGGACCACAGACTCCAATAAGACAATCTCTCATAAAGTCCTTGGTCGATACAAATCATGTTTGATTATTGATGCAAGACGTCCCTTGAGACCGCCCAAAGCCTGCACATAACACATCTTGTGCTCTGAACGTACAGAGGCTGAAACACTTCGCTAGACGTACAGAAAGATGGTTTTGATTATCGGCATTTGGACATCCTGGAGATTAGAACATTCAAGTGCTAATTTAGGATGCTTTTTGGAAGTTTATGTTTTTTGATTATGGGCCCCATAATCTCCATCGAGGGCTATACACTCAGTCCAGCGAGTTTCCAGTTATTTTAAAATTTTGTTGGAAACTCGCTGGACTAAGTGTATAGTCCTCGATAAAGACTACATTGTTTAACTTGCTTTTTTAAAATCAAATTTTTCAAACCACCCTTGTATATAAATCCCCTCTTCTATTAAACTGCGCTAGCAGTTTTTAGCGCAGAGAGCCGTGCTGAATGGCACATGCTGCTCCTGACGCTCATAGGAAGTTTATGAGCGTCGGGAGCAGCGCAAGCCATTCAGCACGGCTCCCCATGCAAGAAACTGCTAGCGCAGTTTAATAGAAGAGGCCCAAAGTATGAATGTAAAATGCTGAAAAGTTAAATTTATTAGCTAAACATATCAAAGCACCATTGAAGAAATGTGAATCTCCAATTTCACATGTGCAACCTGTCCTATTTTCTCCATCAATATAGCATTTGTATATTCTTTGTAACCCTTCATCATGGTTTGTTACTGTTCATGTTTTTATCTACATTGCTTTATATTTCTTATATATTTAATCAAAATATTTGAGCTCAAAATAGAATTAGAGTTTGATAGTAACGTAATCTTATTTGTACTCTAACTGTAATCTATTTGTTATATCACACAGTAACGTACAGTCAATTTAATATCCAATTTGCAAGTTCTTCAGGAATTAATCCAGGTACCTCTCCTCCCTTGTAACCAAAAAAACCCCCAAAAAACCCCAAACTGTTGTAACTTCACTGGAAATGTCTAGTTACCTCTTTTGTAATCCCCCTTGAACTGCAAGGTATAGGCGGAATAGAAGTCCCTAATGTAATGTAATGTAATGTAATAGTAGGGACATATTATAGTCAACAAGAATATGTGTTTTCCTTAGGTAGGAAGAAAAGAGGACTCAGCCATCACTTGGAACAGCCTGGATAATTATCCTTTGCACCAAATTAAAGAAAAGCATGCTCAGAAATCCCAGTACAGTAGACAGATTCACTGTGCATTGAAAGCTTTATCCATCAATTAGACAGTACAATAGCAAGTCAAGGATAACAAGCATGCCTACACATGTCACTTCATGGGCTTCTATTTAAAAATAGAAGAGGGCTGGAAAAGAGTAGAAACATAATCAATATAATGATTAATGGCAGCAATTTCACAGAAAAATCTGGGCAATTAGATGTGTTCACTATAAGATGTTTCTACCAGTGACTTGTGAAGGGATGAACGAGTCGTGCAGACCTAAGGACTAAGCTTATTTGAAAGCTTTACCACTACCAAATCCAAATAGGCTGTTTTTTTTAGCATGATGCATAAAAAACCTATGTAGAGATTCTTGTTGCTTTATCGGTTTGGGGAAAAGCCCCTACCTATCTTTTATCTCATTTTGTGCTATACAGCCCTACTAGGATAACCAGAAATTGTAACTTATTTGCCTATCCAAGGATCACTGGTTGTAAATACAGGTCCTTCTTGGATAGAACATTCATGTTTCAAGCAAGTAAACAGCAATCTTGGTTAGGCAATTACATCAATGGAGCTAGGTTGACATATGGCACTTTTCGGAAATAAATTAAGACTGCATTGTTTGACAGATTCATATCCTAAACAGAAGTTTTACTAAATTTAATAGTTTTATACTGACTATTCTTGAGAAATATGTTTTCTTTTATTATGTGTATTTTGTAAATCTCTGATTGTCCAGTTCTCTTCAGTGTATACCTCCTAGAAGTCGTATGATTGTGGCGGTATAGAAGAATAAAGTTATGTTATGTTATCTGTAGCATGACAATGTAATCTTTTGCTTCATTCATAGGCTTTACAGAAGCATAATTTCTGAAAAGTCAAGCCATTCAACTCAATCACAGTTGAGAGTGATGCCATCATCATTGCACCAACAAAGAATGTAATTGGCCAATTTTACCAAACAGCTGTGGTAGCCTCAGTGCTCGGGCCGCTGCTATTTAATATATTCATAAATGATCTAGAAACAGGCACGAAGTGTGAGATAATAAAATTTGCGGACGATATAAAACTATTTAGTGGAGCTGGGACTAAAGAGGAATGCGAAGAATTGCAAAGGGACTTGAACAAATTGGGGGAATGGGCGGCGAGATGGCAGATGAAGTTCAACGTTGAGAAATGTAAAGTATTGCATGTTGGAAACAGAAACCCGAGGTACAACTATACGATGGGAGGGATATTATTGAATGAGAGCAACCAAGAAAGGGACTTGGGGGTAATGGTGGACATGACAATGAAGCCGACGGCACAGTGCGCAACAGCCGCTAAGAAAGCAAATAGAATGCTAGGCATAATCAAGAAGGGTATTACAACAAGGACAAAAGAAGTTATCCTGCCATTGTATCGGGCGATGGTGCGCCCGCATCTGGAATACTGCGTCCAATATTGGTCTCCGTACCTTAGGAAGGATATGGCGTTACTCGAGAGGGTTCAGAGGAGAGCGACACGCTTGATAAAAGGGATGGAAAACCTCTCATACGCTGAGAGATTGGAGAAACTGGGTCTCTTTTCCCTGGAGAAGAGGAGACTTAGAGGGGATATGATAGAGACTTATAAGATCATGAAGGGCATAGAGAGAGTAGAGAAGGACAGATTCTTCAAACTTTCGAAAAATAAAAGAACAAGAGGACACTTGGAAAAGTTGAAAGGGGACAGATTTAAAACGAATGCTAGGAAGTTCTTCTTTACCCAACGAGTGGTGGACACCTGGAATGCGCTTCCAGAGGGAGTAATAGGGAAGAGTACAGTACAGGGGTTTAAGAAAGGATTGGACAATTTCCTGCTGGAAAAGGGGATAGAGGGGTATAAATAGAGGATTACTGCACAGGTCCTGGACCTGTTGGGCCGCCGCGTGAGCGGACTGCTGGGCATGATGGACCTCAGGTCTGACCCAGCAGAGGCATTGCTTATGTTCTTATGTTCTTAACACAGGCCTTTCCCATGTGCTGAAGCCATTTTTAATGCTGCCAGTAAAAGGCATATTTTTCTATTTTCCAGTATTGGCCGAATGCTATTTCCCTATTAGCGCATGGCCTATAGCATGAGAGCCCTTATCACCAACTTTGTTGTAGGGGTAAATTCTCACACACTAACCCCCTCTTTTACTAAGGTGTGCTATGCTTTTTAGCGCGTGGTCAAGATTAGCGCATGCTAATCACGAGCTAAACGCTAACACATGCATGTTATCCTATGGATGCGTTAGCGGTTAGCGTACACGTTGATTTAGCACACGCTAAAACACTGAGTGCACCTTTGTAAAAGAGGGCCTAAACTGCACTAATCAGTTAGCACGTGTCAATGCCTACACGCTAACCATTTAGCACAACCATGTTCACTATCCACCCCCAAACACATTCTCAGCATTTGTACATTTTATTGCATGGGTAGTGTGTGGCAATTCCGAAACTAACATGGGATGCCTGAGGGTGCTCTGCAGTACTGCATGTTAACCAGGTTAGTAAAAGCATCCCTATCTATCTATTGAGCAGTATATTAGTTCTTTTGTATCTGTGTCACTTTTTCTTGTTTTCTGTGGTAAAAATTAGGTGCCACTGCCCTGGGCATCTCTCACCCTTACTATTCCACCGCTTCATAGCATGTTTCATTCATTCTGAGTCATCTTAGTCACTTAGGCCCATATTCTATAAACAGCACCTTGGAGCCTAAATTGAGTGAAAAACATCATTTAAATGACATTTTAAAACAATTTTCCAGGCACCTAAAAAAATGATGCTGGAATCGTGCCTCCAAAAGTACCTATTGGTGCCTAACTGGTGCTTAACACCACTGTAGGCATGGCTAATGCCAGTATATAGAAACCTCCAGTATATAGAATTACGTCCTGGATGTTTATGTACACAGGGTAGACTTTGATAATGTATACAGTACATGTAAAAGTGATAGGGAGAAAGAGTTAAGAATGGGGAGAGAAGGGAAGGATAAAGGATGGCATGTAGTTGAGATGCTTGTGTAGAACCATCAATGACACTTTGCAAAAGTCAGTTTTGTGATGTGCTCAAGTGTCATGGGACTGTCACTTTAAAATGCTAATTTTATAAGGGACAACATCACTAAGGGAAAACAGTAGATCAATAATCAAATATGCAGAACTATTGTTGATGAAAACTAGCAGAGTGAGAAATTCCAATTCACATCAAAGGTAGGCGCCGGAAATGCAGGCCTTCAAAACCTTGGCCTATATTTCTAACACCTACCTTTGCACGAGGCGCATTTTTCTAAACAACGCCATCTTGTGATTGACAAGCAATCGGCAGCTGCTTTTAAGGCAGCCACCAACGGTGCCTTTTAGAGAATCTGGGCCTTAGTATATGTAAGGGAGCAAACACACTTTCCCTGAATTTTGAATAGATGATCACCAGAGGGAGCTCTGGAAATCAGAGTAGAAGTGATTGTGATTCCAGGCCAATGCCTGATAGGAAGTGTAGTTTTAGAGTACAATATGAGAATAGGAAACATCTGAAGAGAAGTAAGCAGAGAGAAAAATATACTTTTGTTTGCAATGGATAGTCTCAAATATTCTAGTTCAGAATTTCCATATCAGTAGCTAGCGCATTTATTTATTTATTTAAAAATTTATCTACCGTATATTACCTATATGGTTTCCATAGTAACAAGCATAAAATGTTAAACAAACATACACTCTTAAAAATGGTCAATAAACATCAGAAATCTTCAAATCCAGTTTGAATATAAAATTTCAACTCAAAAAAGCCTTGTATTAGAGGTTACAAGCAATTTACTAATATATAGAAAGACTTTACTAACTGGCTTCATGTCTTAAGGTATACTGATATTAAAACCAATCCACATTCAAGTTGGCCACAACAGGCTTTTAAAAAATCCAGATATTTAGCAGTAATATATGGATAGTGGCTACCGCTGAATTTGTAGACTCAGCGATAACTAACTTTGCTATCCAATTGATAGTGATATTCAGACCACTAACCAGATAACTAACCAAATAAATTCACCACTAACCAGATAACTTCTGGCTCTGGCAAAGCACCAACAACTAGCCATGTCACTATCCAGATACACTCCTCCCTCCATATTTGCGGTGCTTAGGGGCGGGACATAATCGCAAATATGGAAAAACCACAAATAACTTTTTATATGTTATTTGCAGTTTTTTGTAACAGCCACCGTTATTACTATTGAAATCGCAAATAACAAATAATGGTGGGAGACTGACCTATTCCTGAAGGAGAGGCAATATTGGTGAAGAAAGCAGCAATTTTCAGGCTGATAGCAGGCAAGTAGCGATTTTCTCTGTGCATGCTGGGAAGCAGTGTTTTTCTCTGTGCACACTGGGAAGCTGGGAAGTAGTGATTTTGAGGGTGAAAGCATGGAAGCAGCAATTTTCTGAGTAAAAGCTGGTAAGTGCCAAACATTTGTTTTATTGGTACAGTACAGGTACTTTACTCATGATGTAATTTTTTTTGAGGGGAGGAGTCAACATGTGAAAAATCACGAATAAGCGAAACCGCGAGTGCTGAAACTGCAAATACGGAGGGAGAAGTGTACTGTCAAGGAAGCCCCAGGAAACAGTCAGTGGCACTCTCCACTTAGTGCCATTGAATATCCTTCTGACATTTCTCTGGGTAGAAGCCACTCCTCAGAGAAGTGCCTTTGAATACTAACCACTTAAGGAGGAGATTGGGAACTACAGACCAATAAATCCAACCTCTGTGGTAAGTAAATTAATAGAAATGCTTTTAAAACAGAGAATAGTGAGGACCCAAGGAAGCATGTTTTCACTAGAGTTAGGTCTTGTCAGACAAATCTTATTAATTTCTTTGAGTGGGTGACCAGACAGTTGGACTGAGAGTTCTAGATGTGGTATATTTAGATTTTAGCCAAACCTTTAACACAGTTCCATATAGACAACTATTAAATAAATTGAGTTCCCTCAGTATGGACACTAAAGTGACTGATTGGATTAGGAACTGGTTGAACAGAAGGTGACAGGGTAGTGGTAAATGGAACTCACTGTGAAGAGAGGGATATTACCGGTGGTGGACTGCAAGGTTCACGTTTAACATTTTTGTAATTGATAATGACAAAGTGCTGTCTGATAAGGTTTCGCTCTTTACAGATTATATCAAAATCAGCAATAGGATACATACCCCTGATGATATGGCACAAAGGGGCAGATGGATGTGGGGTTGTTTTTTTGCCAAAACATCTAAATCGTTATTTTCAAAACCCATTCTGTAGACAGTTTTCTATGCTGTTCATCTGCAATGCATTTAAATCACAAGGGGGCATGTTGTATGCATGGTTTGGGTGGGACTAGGGTGGACTTCTGATGTGGACATTTTTCCACAGTGATGGAACATTGTAGAAAGTTTTACATCCAGGGCAAAATTTGAATGTTTGAGGCTAGACCTGTTTCATTAATGAATAAGTACAAAAGAGTGCTCAAACTGACCCAATGACCACTGGAGGGATTAAGGCATGACCCTTCCACACTCTACCAGTAGTCACTAACTCCCTCCCACCCCATAAAGATAAGTTTCTTAAATTTATTAGGATTTTATATACCGCCTATCAAGGTTATCTAAGCGGTTTTTACAATCAGGTACTCTAGCATTTTCCCTCTCTGTCCCGGTGGGCTCACAATCTATTTAATGTACCTGGGGCTATGGAGGATTAAGTGACTTGCCCAGGGTCACAAGGAGCAGCGTGGGGTTTGAACCCACAACCCCAGGGTGCTGAGGTTGTAGATCCAACCACTGCGCCACACACTCCTCCTTGAATGAAACAGTAAATATCTTCCTTTATGACAACTTCAGATGTTATGAGCAGTCCTATTAGAAAAGTAAGCAGGTTCCTGAAGTACTGGAGTAGCCTAGTGGTTGATGTAGTGGACTATACAGATGGAGACCTAGGCCTATATATGACTAATACACTTGTGGTGGAACGTGAGCCCTCCAAACCCACCCAAAACCTACTGAACCTATGTATAGGTGACAGGCATAAGGGCTTTCACTGCAATATATAATTGAGTACAGTAGGTTTTGGAGGGCTCACCATACAATGTAAGGGTGTTATGGTGAGATGTGTGCCTGGACCTTTTTATGTGAAGTTCACTGCAGTGTCCCCTAGGGTGTCCCACTGCTCTGCTGGGATGTCTGTGTGGCCAATCTACTAAGAATACTGGACTGTCCTATATCCCAGTGGATTGTTTTCTTTTGGGTATTTATATGAGTCAAAAAGATAAACTCTCTGAGCATATATATATCTAAGAAATGGCCATTTTTGAAACAAAACGATAAGACGTTTCCTGTTTTGAAAATGATCGTGTTCACTACTGGATTTTTAGATATTTTCTGTAAAACGGCCAAACTCAGATTAGATGTCACATTGATAATGCCCCCTTTGCATTGTAATTTGATGATATCTCTTTTATGGATGTCCATGCTGTGAAAAATAAAAATGATTTTTTTTCTACTACAGTACATCATAAAATCAGTAATTGTTTTTTTTTTAATGAGAGCTGTTCTGCCATTGTGTTTATATGTGATGTTTAACCTGTTATGATTGCAATCTTTATAAACCATATAGTTAATATACGGCATGTAAATTTTTAAATAAATAAATAAATAAATAAATATATATTTAATTATGATAGTTGTTACTCCAGAGCACTGAAGAATTTTATTTATTTATTTAAAAAATTTCTACACCGCCTAAGACCTAAGTGGTTTACAAGGAAAACATGCATAATCATGTAAACACACATAATCAAAACAACATAATACATTGACTCATCAGAATTATCTAACGTATTAAAACTAGTACAAAACTAGTAAAATTTATGTAAAATAGACCAGTGGTTTCCAACCCTGTCCTGGAGGACCACCATGCCAGTTGCGTTTTCAGGATAGCCCAAATGAATATGCATGGAGGAGATTTGCATGCCTGTCACTTCCATTATATGCAAATCTCTCTCATGCATATTCAGTAGGGCTAGCCTGAAAACCCAATTGGCCTGGTGGTCCTCCAGGACAGGGTTGGGAACCACTGAAATAGATTATCAAAATCTAACCTAGTAAAAAGCTCTCACAAACAGATGTGTGTTTTAATTGCTTCTTAAAAGACACCTTGTTTACCCTTCTCACCATTTTTACGACATCACTGCTTGTGTTCAGATGTTATTCATTTTTGCAAAACATGATTGAGATTTAGAGAAATGCCTGTTGTACAGAACATAGGAAAGCAAAAATTTTACAACTGAAATTCAGTTGTCAACACATAACACAGGAAAAGTGGAGGATAATGATATTTTAACCTGTGCACTTAACTACTGTAGGACTACTGTCCAATTGCATTTACTATACAAAAACATTGCAAACTCCCCTTGTTTTTTTTCAGAGACTTCAATTTATTTTGCCTACATTAGAGGCAGAAATTAAAGGACCTTTTATTTTCCTCAGAGTTACTGATTTTTAAGTGGTTGGAATCTAACGATTGAAGGACGATGCATAAGGACATTTTTCTTGTAGATAGTGTTCTGTTTGTGATATTACATTTACAACTACTTCATTTAAGAACCTTTTAGATAGTAAAGAGTATTTGCATTTTGTACTATAGATCATGTCATCTATTGTATAAATTGTCCTTGCAATAAATTATTCATTGGACAAGCTACTAGAAAGTTTCAGATTGTATGACTGAACATGCGTCAGAGTACTATTGTCACTACAATAGAAAAATCACCTTGGCACAGCACTGCATACAATTGCAACATCACTTTGACTCATTATGCTGTTTAATACTTGAATGGATTCCACCTTTCCCAATGAGGAACAAATTTGGGGTATGAATTTGCTTCAGTAGGAGCAGAGGTAGATTTTGGGGTTAAACTTATTGGAGTCTAATGGTCTTGCTAAAAAACCTTAGAACAGGCTGGGTGAGTAAGCTCATCAGAATATGTCTGTGGAAACAAAAGACAAAGTTGATTCTGCCAGACGGTATCAGACAGGAAGTAGCGCACATGCACAATGGCACATCTTGAAAGCTCCTGTAAAATTCTAAGCTGGAGCAGCTTTTTCATAGGCTGGGCTCCATCATCTTGAACTGGTTTTGTGACTTCCTGGGTAAAAGATCTTACCAAGTGTTTAAAGAAGATACCTTGTCTTATCATTGGGAAAACTCCTTTGAGGTCCCGCAGGGTTCACCTCTGTCCCCCACTTTGTTTAATATTTATCTTGCTTCCTTGGGAAATTTGTTGCAAAGTTTAAAGCTCAAGTTCTACATTTATGCGGATGACATTACTATAATCATCCCATTAACTTGTCTGTCACCGGAGATCATAAATTTTTTTAGAGATTATTTTAAGTCAGATTGAACTTTGGATGACTGCTTATAAATTGAAATTAAATGCGGAAAAAACTAAATTTTTTTAGCAACTCCCAACGATAAGATTAAAGAAACAACAATACACGTGAATGAGTTGGACTATAATATAGAACAATCCATAAAAATATTGGGTGTGACTCTGGATAAACATCTCACATTGGAACAACATATGGATTTATTGTGCTTTGGAAGCTTCGTATCATTAAGAAGTATTTTGACGAAACTTACTTTCGTTTACTGATACAATCTTCTATCTTAAGTATTCTCGATTATTGTAACATTATATATTGTGACAGGGTTCATGCCAATCCCGAGCCTGAACCTCAGGAATATGAGTCTTGTCCTAGCGGCAGCTTAGAAAGGGAAGGTTTAGAACCCCTGAGAGAAAGACAGAACCTATTTAGAAGTGCTAAATGGAAAACTGCCCCTTTAAAGGCTGTAAAAGCTGAGTTTAAGTGTGCAGGTCCCTTTAAATCTTCTGTCCCAGCCAGAGGGAGGGGGAGGGGCCCTGGAGCAGAACTTTAGGAAGCAGCCCTGCTTGCTAGAAGGAGGGAGCAGCACCTAGCCAAAGAGGAAGGAACCAGCCCAGGAACGCAAATGTGGAATTGCTAAGAAAATTGCTTGAGAGAAAGCAGGAGCAGGTAGAAGTTTCTGATATTGAAATGCAGGACTTGGATTCAGAGAAGGCTGTCTGTGACCCACAAGGGGAAGGTATGGACTGGCAGCCGGCTTTTGAACTGCCGGATAATGCTGAGGAAAGCATGGACTTTTGAACTGTGTCACAAGATGGAGGACTGTGAGTAACGTTTTTTTTTTGTGTGAAAGAACTGGAGATGATATGATTTTTTTCTTGTTGTTTTATTGTGTGAACGGACTGTTTAAAGCTAATGAACTGATAAGGATAAAGCCCAGGGAAGGAACATTTCTGCTCCCTGTGAACTTTTTGATATATGTGGGGGTTTTTTCCTCTGAAGAAAACTTTGCTATGTTTAAAAGCTACCAGTAAGGACTTTGTAAGGCAGGAAGCTGACATAGCCCAAAAGCCTGCCTTGCTAAGGTCAGAGCTGGGGAGGAAAGAGAAGCATTTTTTTTAATGAAACGTTTTGGGGTTTTTTCTTTGGTTTAAACTTGTCTGCCATAACAGAGGCAATTGAACTGAGAAGTGTGAGCTCTGCTCAGGTTGCTGAGAACTGTAGTTTTGCTAAAACAGAGTGGGACTATGTGAATTACTTTTGCAAAGTATTTTGATGGACTTTGTTTTCTTGTTGGCTTATATGTGTGAAAATCCTGAAAACCTGATATCCTGACAAAGAGAAATTGTTAGTGGTTTTTTTTTTTGAATGCTAATAAACCAGTCTTATGTTCCTTCCCAAGTGTTCTGGTATGCCTGGGGAGATACCGTGGGAATTTGGGAATAAGACCACTTAGACATCCTGACTTTTGTGATTGTGGGACCAAGCACGGGTCTCCGCTCGGCCAGCCGCAGGTCCCTGTCATAATATCTAGATGCTTACAAGAAAATTTTCAAAAAATTGAGAACGCCTCATTTTTGGTTTTAAAAAAATGGGAGCATATCACTCCTTTTTATTTGAAACTCCATTGGTTGCCGATAGAGTCGAGAATTCTGTTCAAATTTTCCTGTATTTGTTATAAATCAGTTTCAGGTTTGTTACCAGGTTATCTTGTGTCTCATTTTTCTTTGAGTCACGCCACAAAGACCACACTTGTTTTCATATCCCTCCATAAAATCCTGTCATTACAAGAAGTTCCTTGAGAGAACCCTTTCATTTCAAGCCGCTAAATTGAATGTATGGCTTGGAAAAATTATGTTAGAGGTATCTTCCTATCTTGATTTTAGAAAACTGTTAAAGACTCAACTCTTTGAAAGGCTGGTATCTTAATGCATTCTGCTTCATTTTTTCAATCAAGTTCCTTATATTCAACTTGATGTATTTTATATGTTCTATGTATTACTTCTTTCCCTGCCATGCCAGCATTTTCTGCATTATAAATGCTTTCTGTCTTTATCTGGTTTTAAGTCCATTATTCTAATTTGTATTTTATTTATATCCCATGTATTAGTTCACCTTGTTGTGAGCCGCCTAGAACTTTTTTGGTATGGTGGTATATAAGAATAAAATTATTATTATTATCAGATACTGTCACATATATATAAGGAACTGATATCCTGTTTGTCCTTGAAGGAATGTATCTGTACCTCTGAAACTTTAGCTAACTGTCCTGAAGTAGCACAAAATGTAAAAGTCATCTATAGTTAGGCACCTAGATTGGTGTGCCTACTAATCTAGGCAACTAACTTCAATTTTTAAACTGGCTTAATCAGCGTTGATAATTGAAAACACTTTATTATATGATATATGTGTTATGATATATTGAAGAGTTGGGAGGGAATGGGATAAAATATATTGAGTATGATTAATTATAGAATTTCAAGTGATATATTTAAGTTAAAATTATGTTACTTTTTGTTACACTTGATGTAAGTTATAAAAATGAATAAAGAATTTAAAAAAAAGATAATTGAAAGCACCATTAAAAAAACCCCAAGTGATTAAAAAAAATAAATTTGCCACTAGGCGCCTACTACCTTGTGGACAAGAGTGACACGATGTAGAATTCATCACTGTTTCCATCCCGTGGATAAGCTCGGGAAATCATCCCATGTCATTCTTTAGTACAGGGGCGGGCAACTCCGGTCCTCAAGGGCCGGAATCCAGTCAAGTCTTCAGGATTCAGCACCTACCGACACCTAAGAACACTTATCCCCCTCTTTTAAAAAGGTGCGCTAAGCTTTTTAGCGCAAACTAAATATTAGCACGCTAAACACACACACTAAACACGTGCTAAACACTAATGCGTGTGTGCTATCCTATGGACGCGTTAGCGGTTAGCGCACACGTTGATTTAACATGCGCTAAATTCAAGCTTAAATGCTTAGCGCGCTTTTGTAAAAGAGGGCCTTAGGTGCCACTAGGCGTGATTCTATAGATGGTACCTTGGGGTTGATTTACCACCATACAGTGAACACCATTTATAAAATCAGGGCCACATACAATGTGGTTCATTAAATTTGATTTAGGAGCCAGAAAACAAACGTGCAAAAGTTTGCAATGATCATACATTTTGTGTGCTATTTCCACTTAGCATGTAGTAATGTGTTTTACCTCATGGTAGGCTGTGTTTTCCATTTGTAAACACATTATCACAGCTTAGTAAACTGGGGCCATAATGCTTTCTGTCACCACATTTATTAATGCAAACGATACTGGAGAATGCTGAATTGTTAACAATAGTTCTAAACATGACGTACAAATAGTAAATCCACAGTATGTTTCCAGGAATTGTAATTTTGTTCTCTTCTTTTATTGACATATTTTTATTTTTTGATTACAACACAAGGAAACAAGGGTAAGTACATAATACGCAATAGTATCAAAAAGCCATTTTATCCCGTCCCTTTGTTAAGACACTTACTGCAGAGAAGAACTGCCCCACCCAAATTCCCCACCTCATAGGAAAAAAAAAAAAAGAAATATAAATTAATAAATACAAAACAAATCACCGCACAGTCCTTAACTCTTTGATTGCTATGGCAGGAACCATAGTGGCGATTCAATCCTGTGACATTTACCACATTTAAAATTGTTCACAGCAGTCAAAGGGTTATTTTTGTTGTAAACATAAGTTCTTTGTTGGTAATGCTCAGTGGTGTTAAATGGACTAGGCTGAATGGGATTCATATAATTTTTCATGACCCCTTGACCTTTAATGATGCACGTTTATATGGATTTGTGAGCTGTTAAATTGATTAAACCCATTCTTTTGACGATACAGTATGAGGACTTAATTACTTATTAAATTCAACTTGCTTAAACTAAAACCCTGTTGAATGCATGAATCAATAAATCAATGGTAAACAATCAGTCTAAGCACCACAAAATTTTGCCTGATTATATGACAGTCATATTACACTTAGCACCATTAAGTCAGCCTTTTATTTACACACAAACAAGTTTGTGTTTGTCAGTAGAAGCTAACTGAAACAATACCATATGCTTACAAAAAGGATCCTTTATAGAATCCTGTGTGACTCTAAGAGAAAAAAAAATTAATTCAGTTGGAAAGAGCAAGTAAATACCCCAACAGTGGCATTATTTACACTATAGATATTTCTCTTTTTAAATATTTCTCCTGTTAAAATGATGTTATATATGCATATCTCATATAAACAAAACTGATTAAAGAATCTATTTATAATGCATCCATGTATCTAGAATATTCTACATACTAAGCACTAGCTATTGTACTTACCTTCTTGAGTAATTACTATTCCCAAATACAAATACGTTTCAAGTTGCCCTGCCATTTAGCAAAGGCCATCAAGCTTGGAAACCTCTTCTACTCTGGAAAAGCATTATACAAAAATATCAAAGCTGCCATGAAAGAAGCTTTCAGTAAATGTTGACATTGTAAACCATGTTGCCTAAAAATCCATTTTTGTAGCCCATTCAACTACTATCCTGGAAGTTTCAAGTTTATCGGGTAGTTGATATACCTCCCACTGAAGAGCATCTACAGCTGAAAATACATTAGAATTGCTAAAAAGGGGATTAGGAGGGAGGAAACAAATCCAATGATCAACAGAAAAAGGGGAAAAGCTTGTAAGGTGAGGAAAAGGGAGGACTGTACTCCACAAGTTAGTGCTGGAGAATAACATGGAGATAAAAACATAAATAAAATCTAAGGCGCTGGAAATGTGAAGTTTTTTAATCAAAAGTGTCTTCAAATAAGAAAAGAACAGTTTTATATCTGTCTAAAGAGGTTTCCAGAAGGAGTGAGGGAGGCAATGCATTCCATAAAGAAGGGCCCATAACGGAGACTCTTTTCCCACTCATGTGCTATAAGTATCTTGGAAAGCTGACCCAGATATTTTATCCACTCCAGCTCCGCTTTGTCCATTGTTGTTTACCATTGTAAAAGCCAAACCTGTTTCATGTGGATGGTGCACTCCCAGATGAATAAGTTGCTGATCTGTTTTTTAAGGTACAGTAATAGCAAACATGTTCTTCTTTAGTTGCATGGGAATGTAAAATCATGCAAAGAAGCATCCACTGTTGTCCACCAACTGTGTATCTTAATTGGACAGTAACACAGAATTGTTAAATGTGAGCTTCACACAAATGCAAGAGGAATTCTATTGCATACTAAGGACAAATTATCAAGAGGATAAGCAAAATATGAATGCACCAAATGACCTGAATGGTAATAATTGCTGTGCATCAGATAATGCAATGCACAGATATTGGTGCATGATGTATAACCTTCCTTTGGTATATAACATACCTAATATTCAAAATATCTTTTCTTTGATATTTCCAAATTGCTTTCAGTGTTAAATCAACTGTTATTGTCATGTCTAGCATTCAGCCATAAAATAAAGAGAGCCATGGCTATATGCTAGTTAGAAAAGAAGTTTACCAACACAAAGATTGATGCTTCCACTTTTCGCGCTAGGGCCAGAATAGTCTATGTCTGACATTAAATCATTCCCATTCAATTGAATAGGGTGGATGAGACAAATGTAGACTGTTCTGGTAACTAACCAGAAAAAGGATCCGCCCAGAATTTCAAAAATAGTTTAAATGGAGTTTACTGGCAAAACTAACACCTAGCCGTCTAGAAAGTTGAGTCATTGAGGACTAAGAACCTTTTCTTTTTTCTTTATGCAACAGCATCATTTTTTGCAGCTTCTAGCAAGAAAATATTTAAACATACAGAATCAACCAAGTAAGAAAGGCTGTGAAATTATAAAGCATTTTCAGGCTAAAGGCCTCCAAGTTATATTCTACATATTTGTTTACCACAGTTTGTTTGCCACAGTACTTTTTCCTATCCTAAAATTGCAGAACCTTGAACCCTTAAGTAAAAAATTGGGTTCTTTTTAACAAAACTGTGCAAGTAACCGAAATGCTGGTTGTAAGCTTACATTTTCCCCTACTTTAGCTGAACCTTATATGTGACCCTAAATTTCCTCTTTTGCAAAACTGTAGTGTGGTTTTAGTGCCAGCTGTGGCAGCAACAACTCTGATACTCGTAGAATTCCTATGAGCGTTAGAGCTGTTACTGCCACGGCCGGCGCTAAAAACCGTGCTACAGTTTTGTAAAAAAAAAGGGGAGGGGGAGATAAATGATGTAACCAATATTGTATCTCTCTGTTTGATTGTTTTTATCACATATCAACTGTTAGGTCAGGAATTAATGCTTTGTAGTTCATTCCAGCCTCACATGCGACCAACATAAATCATAAATGTACGAGTGTATAAGAGAAAGAAGGCAGAATACGCATTTTCATTCTGCACTCAAAGAAAATAGAAATTCAAGATGGCTAAATTATCCATCAGTAAAAAGAGAGGCAGATTGCTACACATTCTAGAAAATGACAAAAAGTTACCAAAAAGATAAGAAACTTATTTAATCATCAGATATTGGTGTCTGATGTATAACCTGGTAAGACATATTTAAGCCATTTTATGTATGTGTAGCTTTGTGATTGGTAACAGTGGAAGCAGAAATAATTAGCTGCATATTCAAAACTGTGTTGGAAATTAACACAATTTCATTTTGCGTTTTCTTTCAGACTGGACATTTGTTTGGTATGAAAAATATATAATTGTTAATGCACTATAAATATGACATTTTTTGATGCTGTTATTTAGTTCCTACGAGTCAGCTCATTGTTTTTCCAATCTTCAGAAATTAATTAAGCGCAAAGCAATCTAAAAAAAAATCAACAATACTAATATCCTTAATTTAACACGAAATTGCAAGTTAAAGGTCAAAGGGCAAGATCAGAATGGCATTCTTTGAGTAACTTTACATTTCTTCATAATATTTGACTCAGTAATGACAGTCAACAGGTCAGTAATTAAGTTCAAGGCAAGCTGTTCATTGTTTCCATAGTTATCCCCCATGTCTCCAGATACTTGCTTTCCAATGAAGCTAAGTATTTCGACTCATTTTGACTATCTTTAATAAGTTCACAGCATAGTGACTATAAAGCCTTTTGCTGCAAGATGCAGCTCCCAAAAAAATCAATAAAGAGGTCTGTCAGTTGCTGACTTTTCTCACAGAAAAAAAAAAAAATCTATTGATAAAAACCTGCCTGCAGGTCACATGAATATGACAATACTGTTTTTAGCACACATTACACATAGGAAATGCTTTGGTGATCCCTTGGCCTCGTTGATGAATTAATATACTGCTAAATGCCAGAGGTCTAACTAACCCTTTGAGAACTATGCAGAAGATGAACTATTTAGCGGCTATGCTCACTTACCTTTGGAACTGAAACCCTGCCTGTACATATGACATTCATGGACCAAGGCACACAGAATGATCATGCAACAGAGTACAAAGCAGAACATTTAAACAATTTCAAGGGGAACAACCTATCTTATAATTTGTAAGTTATAAATATCACCCTTCCAGCAATGAGAGTTGTGGAAATATCTTTATTGTGTTTCCATTTTTCATAACGGTTAACTAACATATATCACTCTTCCTATTTGCTTGTTGGGGCTAATAATTTAAAGGAAAAAAAAAATCTTTACTATAACTGTTGGATGAATTCCACTTTTGAAAAGAGATTTTCGACTTCCTTTTAACTCTATCTGCACAAGCCTGTAATTTAGTGACAAGAAAGCTAAGCGTCTTTCAGATTGAAATTTGATACTATAGTTCTCAAAGGGTTACACCAATATACAGTATAGTAATACTATTGTCAATTTCCTTCGCAACATGACCATCACTTTATTGAGGCTCATTGCAATCCATTTCAGAAGCATACTGTTTCTTGCTAAGTTTTCAGATAAGTGTTTCTGACAGACCTTCAAAAGGCAGGGGGCAGGAAGCCTAGTACAGCTTGAAAAACAATGATCAGTGAAAACAAAGAAAACAACAAAAAAAAAACAGTTTGATTTTCAATGTATTAATGACTATAAATGTGTTAACACTGAGGACATAGCTCAGAGCAATTGTATAAAACAGAAACTGGATATATCATTAAGGCTATTACTATATTGCAGGTATTTTGGCCCCTTTTTCTTGGATAATGGCTGTCCAAACAGTCTAAGGTCCTGTGTGTTTTATCCAGTCTCCCACTTTTACAAAATAATGCATAGGAGTTCATCCTCAGCAGACAGAAAGCAATCCTCTTTGGAGACAAAGCTGTTTTGGGTTGTCACACTTTCCTGAACGTTTTATAACGGATTGTTTCAATGTTTATGCTTTATATTTTAATCTTAATGACAAAAAAAAAATCTAAAAGAAATGTACTTTGTTATTTTAGAGAAAATAACAGTATTATCATGGGAGATTTCTTGAATATTTGCTTCATCTTCTTCATAAAATACTGAAAGTTAACTGGGCATTGAGCGTGCAGAAGAAAGGCCGAGAATCGATATAACAAAGAAAGACAAAGGACCGAAGAAACGTCAGATACTGTGTATCATAGAAGTTTCCTAGTTGAGTGAATCTCCACTCATGCGCAGGACAGGCAACCCCCCTGGGTTTAAAAATCGGCCCTGATTCAGGCTGACAGATGCCTGCTCCTAGCTAGGAAACAGCATAACAGCTCTCATGCTGAATCTTAAGTTACCACAAACTGCTTGCAAAAAGGAGCCCCTACATCACACCCACTCTTGCATAGAGCGTTTGCAGTACAGTATGTGGCGAGGCGTTCCTTTCCTCTTGAATTGAAACACAGTGCAAACCAAGACAAGGAGACACAAGGCCAAAATGCAAGGTATGACAATAGCTATGGCTTTTACAGTGCTGGCTGTGTTGTCCAGTTTGATGACAATGTCCACATCGTCCTGAGGGCTGTGTCGGTCTTTATCTCTATCAATTGATCCATCACACCCCATGAAATCCTTTAGGATGGATCTGGGATAACCAGGTTCTACTATGAGTTTCTGATTGTGGAATTTCCAGTATTCTTTTCCTTTATAGAAATAAGTGAAACCTAGAAAAAAAAAAATCAGTTATATAAATGGTGAATGTATCATATTTTAATATTGCCCATTATCATTTATTGAACCCAGTGATATAAATTTAACTTACTATACTGCTTTTCACAACTTGTGGAGAACAGCAGTTTACAGACAAACAGAGTAGATTTTTGAATTAGACAAAATTATTGTACAATAATCCCATGGTGCATATTAGGGAAAATGTTAACTGCTGAGAACCCATAGACTATAATGCATGCGTAAGTGTTTAGCGCATGGTTAGCACGTGCTAAAAAGCATAGCACACCTTAGTAAAAGGAGCCCTAAGATTCAACGGTATAACAAATTTGAATAAACATAAAACATTATGATTAATAGAACCTTTACAGAGTACAAGCTGGAGGGAGGAGAAAGGCAGGATTGTCCACTATCACCACTATTATACCATATTTGGAGTTACTGGCCATAAAGGTTAGGCAGATGAAGGAATGGGAAGGCAACTTGGAATATCACCATCTAAATTGTATGTGAACGCCATGCTTTTATTCATAAGGCACCCGAGGGTAGTGCAGACTACAGAGAATTTTGGTAGTTTTTTGGATTCAAGATTTATTATGTTTATTTTGGGTTGTTTTATTTTGTGGTTATTTGTAGAGCATATTATTAAGCTAATGTTTCCTTTGAGTGTGAACTGCTCTTAAACTTCGGGTACTGGGTGGTATATAAAATCTTGGAGTAGAATAGAAAATGCATTATTTGAAATCAAAAGCCTTGGTAATAGGGGATGCCAGCAGGACGGGACTATGGTAAATTTCCTGCTAGGATGGGTTCAGAGTAGTCTGAAATATGTAGGAGTATATCTAAGCAAAAGTTTCTTCAGTATGTGTAAGGACATGCATGAGACAAAATAGATCACATAAAAGAATGTCCTTCTTGTATGTTAGGGTAGCACTGGTCAAAATGGTAATGTTTTCTTTTTTTTTTTTTTTTTTATTTATATTTTCAATTTACAATTCAAGTATCACTTGTACAGAAAAATAAAGGTAAGCCAATAAAGTACTAATATAAACATTTCTACTCCCAGACTTTTTACAAGAAAAATCATTATAGCTTAACTTCAACTCTAGTCCACTATATGGATCCAAGTCATGGAAAGCGGATGATTAAAGTAATTTAAACAAACTAAGTTGTTATATAAAAGAAAATAGGCCCTTTAGGCAGAGACAGGTCAACAAAAATCAATTATCCTCTTATTCCCCCTTAAACCTGAGGTGCTGTAGACAAAAATGTTGTCAACTGGCTTGGATCAAAGAAAACATATTTTTTCATACTATATTGTATAACACATTTACAAGGGTGTCGAAGATAAAAAGTCGCCCCCAAAGCTATAACCCCTGGTTTTAAGAGAAGAAATTCACGTCTCCTTTTTTGTGTTTCTCGAGCCAGATCTGGAAAAATCAATATTTTAAGTCCCATAAATTTCTTAAGTCTATTTTTGAAGAAAAGCCTAAGCAACCAGTTTTTATCTGGTGCTAAGGCTACTGTAATCAACAGTGTCGCTGGAGAAACCATTTCTATATCAGAACGCTCCAATATTGCGGTAACATCTAACGGTTGCTGGTCCTTTTCTTGTAAACGCTGCTGTTCCTCTCTTTTAATAGGTAGATAATAAGCCTGCGTAAGAGGTGGCAACATATCTTCAGAAATTTCCAATATTTCCATCATGTATCGTTTCACTATGTCTCTCGGTGATATTGTTGCAATCCTCGGAAAGTTAATTAATCTGAGGTTATTATTTCTAGAAGAATTTTCTAAGGATTCCAGCTTCAAAGGTTCTATACCCATTACAAATGATGCCCGTTTAGGTTAATAACTGACGAACAGATGGAACTGTAAGAAGATGTACGCAAGGTTTTGTATGGGATCAGAAGTCTGCCGATAAATGCAGCCTTGTTTTAAAATTGTTTTATATTGGTACTAAAGCAGTATATCAAACCATAATAAACTTGAAACTATTCTTATTTGTGGATAAATCATTCTCTTCTATATCTTTATCGGCATACAAGTGAAAGCTAATTTTTATAACAGACTGGTAAGGTATAGAAACAATTTTGGGACTATATTATAAAGATAAAACAGGGACCTATGGAGCAATTCTCTATGGATCTCCTAAAGTTAGTCTTTGGGATGATGCAAACTAAACACAAATGTTATATTAGTAATTGGCTGCAGAGTTGCCAATACAGAATACTAGTGTAAATCCATATTTATGAGTCTAACTTTATGGCCCACTTTTACTAAGGTGTGCTAAGCGTTTTAGCACACGTTTAGTGCGCGCGAAATCAACACGTGTGCTAACAGCTAATGCATCTATAGGACAACATGTACGCGTTAGCGTTTAGTGCATGTTTGCACATAACTGCTAATTAGTGTCATTAAGGGGGTATCCATCCCTGTCCTGTCCCTGCCCCATTCCTGCAAGCTCTGTCCTCATCTGCACAAGCCTTAAACACTTTTCTCAGGTATCTATTATGGAATTTTTTAATGCTGACAATTCAAAATAAAGTGAGTTTTTAAACTATATCCTTGAAGTGTTGTATAATCAATATTAGTATTTGTTTTTAATGTTTAATACCCAGTCTGAGAAAGCAGGTCAAAATGGTTTACAAAATTAGTAGAATGTGTAAGCTTGACATCTTTTGGTGGCCTTCAGAGCTTTCTTATATTCACACTGAGAAAGGTTGGAGACCACTGCACTACTCTCTCTGTGAAAAAAGTATTTCCTGATGTTACTCCTAAGTCTGCCACTCCACAATCTCAAATTATGTCCTCTAGTTTTAACGTTTCTCTGTCTCTGGGAACTTGTATGCTTTTATGATTTTGTACACTGCCTAGAAGGCCGATTAGGCGGTATAAGACATTGTAAATAAACTTGAAACTTGCAGGACTGCCATTATAGAATAATAATGTAAGTGTGCAGTTTCACGCCTTACCTTAGGCGTGAGTGAGCACTTATGCCATTTCAAAGGCTGGGGTAAATTCTGGCACCTAACTGCAACCTCTCTGCAGATTTTGACACTCTTGACCCCTATGTTTTTATTAGTATGCTTAAGGACATTGGCTTGGTGGGTAACCCAACAAGTGATTAGAGCTACTGTGGCACAGTGGTTAAAGCTATAGCCCCCTTATGGCGGTGGTGTGAGAATAGCTAGTGAGAAGCTGTGGTTGAACCGACGATAGCTGACGCGTTCCATTGGAGTTATTTATCTTTTTGTAGTTCTTTCGCTATGCCGCATTCAAAAAGGAAGGGGGTGAGAAGGGCTGTTCATCCAGCAAACCGTTGACCACTTCTTCGCGGTTTTGCCTTCGGTTGCTCAACATGCTGGAGGAAGTGACCTGGCTTCGGGGGAAGATGTGGGAGAACCTTTTCCCCTAATGGAACTTGAAACATCTTTATCCCCTCCAGCTCCATCCAACCCTGCATGTCCATCCTCTGCCGGGGCTCAGTTGCAGGAGGACTACGATCCCGGAAGGGAATATATGGGGCTTCCTGGCGAGGGCGCTGAGCCAGTAATGGCAGGGCAGCTGAAGATTTCAACACCAATAGAGAGAGAGGGAATTTACCCCTCTCCCATGGAGGCGTCCTTGGAAGACAATTGGTCACTTCTTCAACAGCTGGAGACCTCGATGGGTAAAACAACTGAGGAGGTAATAAATATTAATACCAAGCTTGACAATCTTACTAAAACTGTTGACTCAGTGAAATTGGATTTCTCAAGCCAAACTAAACAAATGCAGGACGATATAAAGCAGTTGCAAACTTTTAAAAATGCAACTATTAAAGATAATTCCTTTATACATATAGAAAATTAAAACAAATTGAAAACTATAATCGGAGATTAAATTTTCACATCTTGACTTTTCCATTTTCCCCTGGAACTTCACCTATAGATTTCCTAAAAAGATACTTAATTGAAAATTTGCTCTGACAATATTCCTCCAGTAAACAAGATTTAATACTTTCTGAATAAAAAGATGCCTCAAAAAGAGATGGAGAAACAGACTGAAGGAGAGAACCAGATTGATTTTGGGAATGTGACTGCTCTTTTGGAACAAACTTTGAATGCAGATACTGAAAGAGCTACTCTTCTAATATCTTTTGTTTTTGAGCAAGACTTAAATATGATTCTAAGACTATACTTTAAGAATTCTCAAAAATTATTTGGAGAACAACGGATTTGGATGTACCCAGATATTCCAAAGTTACTCAAGAGCGAAGAAAAGATTTCTTTTCCTTAGGTAAAGAGACTCTTAAATTGAGGGCTATGTTTTTCTTAACTTATCCCTGCAAATGTTTGGTGAGGTATTTGGGAATTAAGTATACTTTTTTTTCTCCAGACCACTTGAGGGAGTTTCTGAAAGTCAAAAAGATCATTAAGGACTGATTAAGGAATGGACTATTAGCTAGATAGTAACCGTTTCACACTAAGCCTTTTCCTTTGAATTTATTATTACTTTAAATTATCTCCATTATAAGGGACCCATAATTGTGGTCTAAGAAAGGGATAAGCTACATCTCTGTATTTTGATACTTTTTTGGTTAATTGGTAAAAATTGTTTCCTTCCCTGTGTTGCATGGAACAAGATTATTCTTGTGAATTGATGTGAAAATTCAAATACATAAATAATAATAATAATAATATTAAAGCTATAGCCTCAGCACACTGAGGTTGTGGGTTCAAATCCCACACTGCTCCTTGTGACCCTGGGCAAGTCACTTAATTCCCCATTGCCCCAGCTACATTAGATAGAGTTTGAGCCCACCGGGACAGATAGGGAAAATTACTTGAGTATCTGAAAGTAAACCACTTACCCCCTCTTTTACAAAGGTGAGCTATGCTTTTTAGTGCATGCTAAATATAAACGCTAATGTGTGCATGTTATCCTACAGACACATTAGTGCATGCGTTGATTTAGCGTGCGCTAAACACGCGCTAAAACGCTTAGTGCACTTTTGTAAAAGAGGGCCTTAGACTAAGGGCTCCTTTTATCAAGGCGCGTTACGGGGGTTAGCGCGTCGGACATTTCATCACGCGCTAACCCCCGCGGCAGCCTAAAATCCTAACGGCTCATCAATGGAGGCATTAGGTACTAGCGCGGCAGGCGGTTTAATGTGCGGTATTCTGCGCGTTAAACCGCTACCATACCTGTGTAAAAGGACCCCTAAGTGGTATATAAATGCTAAAAATAATAATAATTTTTTAACAAACTGGAAACTGTATTTTTTAATGAGTATAAGTTATGGACAGACTGGATGGACCATTCTGGTCTTTATCTGTTGTCATTTACTATGTTATGTCACTATGTTATTATCTCATCAACATCAATGTTTTGCTTCTTATCTTTTGTATCAGTGGGTATATCAGGGCTCAGTCTTCTTGCTGGTCCTATTTAATAATATGTTGGTGCCCCTCACAAAACTCATCCAGAGCATTGACGTGATATGTTAGTTGTATGCTGATAATATCTAGATCCTACCCACTTGAATGGAAATAAGAGGGTGGAAATGTTGTACCTGAATTGATGGGAGACTATTGTTGGTTGGCATAACTATGATTAAATCCAACTAGATTAAAGATTTTGTAGAGAAACTACTGTGAAAAATAATCTTACTATATATATATATTTATCGTACTAAAAATGTAGTTATCTGCTTAGATGTGAAGTGAGGTTCACAGATAACCATATCAGCTAAAATTTCAGCTCTGATGCACAGGGCATTGCTCTGAGCTCAGGTCTCTTCTAGAGAAGAAGTAGTACGCCAACCATATTCTTTCATGAATAATGAACTGCATAGGTTTCTGCAATATATCATACTGGGGCTCGCAGATTTTATTAAACAGCTGTAACCTGCAGCCAGGTTGTTTATGGACAATCCCAGCAGAGATCATTTCTCGTCTCTGCTGTATGGGCTTCACTGGTTTCCCACTGTCAACAGGATCCTGTTTCATATTCTGAATCTGCTAAATAAACATCTTAATCAGACTGGGCCAGCATATCTTGTGAGGGTGCTTGTCTATTTTGAATTTACTAGAGAGGTTAGATAATCACGGCATCTCTTGCTTAAACTCCCCCTCTACTAGGATCTCGGACACCTTGTAGACGCTTACCCCCTCCCCCCTCTTTTACAAAGGCGCGCTAAACATGTGCTAAACGCTAACGCATGCATGTTATCCTATGGACACGTTAGCGGTTAGCGCATGCGTTGATTTAGTGCGCGCTAAATCCGCACTACAACGCTTAGCGCGCCTTTTAAAAGAGGGCTTTAGTCTCTAAAGGTCCAATATTTAAAACAGATTAAACAGGAAGGCTGAATAAGGGGGGAATGACCAATGTGGACTACCGTTAAGACATACTATTTTACCACAAACAGGGGTGGGGTCAGGGGAATTCGTCAAGCAGTATTAGAGTTCAGTGCACTTTAATGTATGTTAAGGGAATTAGTGCCCATTAAACACTAACCCCCTTGTTTTACTAAGGTGTGCTATGCGTTTTAGCACGTGCCAAATATATGCGCATGCACTAACCATTAAAGCATCCATAAACTAACATGCATTTGTTAGCGTTTAGCACGTATTTGGTGTGCGTTAATATTTAGCGTGGGCTAAAACGCTTAGCGCACCTTTGTAAAAGGAGCCCTAAGGCCAATATTCTCTAAACAGTGCCTTAACCTAGGTGCCAGTAGGCGCCCTACTGGCACCTAAGTTAAGTCCAAAATGTCATTTAAAATGGTGCTTAAAAGAAATTTCAAGTGCCTACTGGCACCTAAAAAAATACAGCAATTCAATCACACCTCTGCAGATGCCTATCAGCGTCTAACACCACTGTAGGTGTGGCTAATGCCAGGAGTGGTGTTAGGCATCAGTACATTCCTCCGGAGGCGCAATTCACATCAAAGGTAGGCCCCAAAAAGTTAGGCCTTGAAAATCCTGGCCTACATTTCCAGCACCTACCTTTGCTGGAGGTGCAATTCTTTAAATGGCGTTGTCGCATGATTGACACGCGATCGGCTGCTGCTTTTAAGTCAGCTGCTAACAATAGCACTGTTTAGAGAATCCAGGTCTAAGGGCTTCATTCTATAAACAGTGCCTAAATCAGTAGGTACCTAGAGAAATGGCACCTCATACCACATGTCATTCAAAGTTAGGTACTATTTATAGAATTGCGCCTAGCAGTGCCTAAATTGAACGAAGTGCCAGAAGTCGTCAAAGACATAAGCACCCGTATATTAGGTCATAGTTTTCTTGGCCTAAAATACTGGAGTTTAACACAATTTACACCCAAAGTCCGCCCCTACTTTTCCTGTAGGCACAGATAGGTGCCGCAGGGTAGACGCCTACTTGATACCTGCCGAGTTAGGTGCCTACCCGAAAATGTATTTTTTATTTGTTTTTTAATGGCACTGTTCAATTAACAGGACCAATTAAAAAAATTAAGTTAGGCATCTAGATTGGCCAGACGTGCCAATAAAGGTGCCTAACAGCAGGTGCTTTTTAAAGAATCAAGGCCTAAAAGTCCATAGGTATAAAACGGGCTTTAGAATTTAGTGTGCATTAGTTCTCATAATGTGCATTAAAAGTGCCTTATGGCCTAACGCTGCTGGATGAATCCCCCCTAGCTTGTGCTATTTTAGCACAAGTCCCACTTAATGCAATGAGACCTAGTCACTAATAACTGGGGTTAACAGTTAACTCATGCTAATGGTGGACCGAATTGATAACTTTCCCCTTATATTCTTATGAGTGCCCCTAGATCATTTATCCAGAAACTGCTACTGAATATGGGCTGTGGTGGTGGAGAAGTCCAGGGGTGAAGTCAGGAAGGAACAAGGACTTCACTGGTTAGCCTTTTACAAAAGCGCGGAAGAGGTTTTTAGCACCAGCTGGCGCGCTGAATGCTATGTGCTGCTCTGACACTCATAGGAACTCTATAACCATCGGAAGAGTGCACAGAATTTAGCTAGCTGGCCTTCGTTAAATCTTCTTCTGCGCTTTTGTAAAAAGGGGGTTGGTTAGTTAAATAGACAAGTGCCTAGATAAAGCTAGGACAGCAAACTTTAGCTGCTTAATTATCCAGATAACTCATGACTCAGATATGGAGGGTGGCCTAAGAGATCTGGCCAATCGGAGTCTTAGGCCACTCCTAGTGCATCCCAGAATGCACTGGGAGGGAGGTCCAGGATTTAAATTGCCCTAGGGAGGGGCCTTATGCCTCTCCACAGTGCATCCCAGGATTCACCAGGAAGGGGAAGGCCCACTATTCTGTGGAGGCGGGCAAGCTGGCAGGAGGGAGTAAGCATCCCTTCAGCTGGCCTACAAGAAAAAGTTACGTGGGGATCTGGGTTGGCTTGGGTAGTGTCTAGGTATTCGGGGGGGGGGGAGGGTTCCAGCAGGAGGGAGTGGGCATCCCTCCTGCTATTGATCTTTGGGGGTTGGGGATGGGGGTGTCCAGTAGGAGGGACTTGGCACCCCTCCTGCACTAACCAGTATTTCTACCACTATGAAGTTATCTGACACAGAACATTAGGGATCACCCAGATAATTTTTAATTGTTTTATTGGGCTCCTAATGTTTATGTTTATTGACATTTGATATATTGCCCTATCTTGGAGAAATTCATGACAGTGTACTTTTTTTTAAATCAGGTACTCTAGGTATTTTCCCTCACTGTCTCACAATCTAACTATGGTACCTGGGGAAATGGAGGGTTAGATGGCTTGCCCAGGGTCATAGGGAGTGGCATTGGGATCAAACCCACAACCTCAGAGTTGCTGCCCCAAGTACATTAGATAGATTGTGAGCCCACTGGGACAGATAGGGAAAATGTTGAGTACCTGTATGTAAACTGCTTTGAATGCGTTTGTGTAACTACAAATAGGCGATATACAAGTCTCTATCTATTATCCCTTATTTCATTTCCAAAAGGTAGCTCTAGCAGTATCAATGTTTTATGTCATACGCGGTAAAAGAACATAACTTGGACAACATTCACAGAGAATTATAAAGATGCTCTATTCTAAGCAGTACCTTACTTTTATAGGCCATATAATCCAAGCTGCCTTTTATGTCAAATGCTCGCAGTCTAAGCAACAAAGTTCATGATCTGCAAGCCCTGATATTAGAGGCAGATCTAGATATTGTTGCTATCACAGAGACATGGTTCAGTGAATCACATGGATGGGATGCAAACATACCGGGATATAATCTTTTTAGGAAGGACAGAGATGGTCATAAAGGTGGAGGAGTAGCTCTCTATGTAAAGATCAATATCCAAGCGACCGAAATGCAAGGGACCTGGGGAGAGGAAGAAGCGATATGGATTGCTCTGAAAAGAGAAGATGGAACTTCTATCTACGTGGGTGTAGTCTACAGACCTCCGACTCAATCGCAGCAAATTGATAAGGATCTGATTGTGGATATCCAAAAGTTTGGAAGGAAAGAGGAGGTTCTGCTGTTGGGAGATTTCAACCTGCCGGATGCGGACTGGAATGTTCCATCTGCGGAATCGGAAAGAAGTAGGGAGATTGTGGATGCCTTTCAAGAGGCTCTGCTCAGACAAATGGTGACGGAACCCACAAGGGAAAAAGCGATATTGGATCTGGTCCTCACAAATGGAGAGAGTATCTCTAATGTTCGAGTGGGTGCTTACCTGGGTAGTAGCGATCATCAAACGGTTTGGTTTGATATAACGGCTAAAGTGGAGAGCGGCCGCACGATACTTAAAGTCCTAGATTTCAAACGTACGGACTTTAATGCAATGGGAAAGTACCTGAAGAAAGAGCTGTTAGGATGGGAGGACATAAGAGAAGTGGAAAGACAGTGGTCTAAGCTGAAAGGAGCGATAAAAATGGCTACGGACCTTTATGTGAAGAAAATCAATAAAAACAAGAGAAAAAGGAAGCCGATATGGTTCTCCAACCTAGTGGCTGAGAAAATAAAGGCGAAAGAGTTTGCGTTCATGAAATATAAAAAAACCCAAGAAGAGGAGAGCAGAAAGGACTACAGGGTGAAACTGAAAGAAGCCAAGAGAGAGATACGTTTGGCGAAGGCACAGACGGAAGAACAAATGGCTAAAAATGTAAAAAAGGGAGATAAACATTTTTTCAGATATATTAGTGAAAGGAGGAAGATAAAAAATGGAATTGCTAGGCTAAAAGATGCTGGGAACAAATATGTGGAGAGTGATGAGGAGAAAGCAAATGTGCTAAACAAATACTTCTGTTCTGTGTTCACAGAAGAAAATCCTGGAGAAGGACCGAGATTGTCTGGCAAAGTTACACGAGAAAATGGAGTAGATTCTGCGCCGTTCACGGAGGAGGGTGTTTATGAGCAACTTGAAAAACTGAAGGTGGACAAAGCGATGGGACCAGACGGGATCCATCCCAGAATACTAAGGGAGCTCAGAGAGGTTCTGGCGAGTCCTATTAAAGACTTGTTCAACAAATCTCTGGAGACGGGAGTGATTCCTGGGGATTGGAGGAGAGCGGATGTGGTCCCTATTCATAAAAGTGGTCACAGGGATGAAGCAGGAAACTACAGGCCGGTGAGCCTCACTTCAGTTGTTGGAAAAATAATGGAAGTGTTGCTGAAAGAAAGGATAGTGTATTTCCTTGAATCTAATGGGTTACAGGATCCGAGGCAACATGGCTTTACAAAAGGTAAATCGTGCCAAATGAACCTGATTGAATTTTTTGATTGGGTAACCAGAGAGCTGGATCGAGGACATATGCTAGATGTAATTTACTTGGATTTCAGCAAAGCCTTTGATACAGTTCCTCATAGGAGGCTGTTGAACAAACTTGAAGGGCTGAAGTTAGGACCCAAAGTGGTGAACTGGGTCAGAAACTGGCTGTCGGACAGACGCCAGAGGGTGGTGGTTAATGGAAGTCGCTCGAAGGAAGGAAAGGTACTAGTGGAGTCCCTCAGGGTTCGGTGCTGGGGCCAATCCTGTTCAATATGTATGTAAGTGACATTGCTGAAGGGTTAGAAGGAAAAGTGTGCCTTTTTGCAGATGATACCAAGATTTGTAACAGAGTAGACACCGAAGAGGGAGTGGAGAATATGAAAAAGGATCTGCAAAAGTTAGAGGAATGGTCTAATGCCTGGCAACTAAAATTCAATTCAAAGAAATGCAGAGTAATGCATTTGGGGATTAATAATAGGAAGGAACCGTATATGCTGGGAGGAGAGAAGCTGATATGCATGGACGGGGAGAGGGACCTTGGGGTGATAGTGTCCGAAGATCTAAAGGTGAAAAAACAGTGTGACAAGGCAGTGGCTGCTGCCAAAAGGATTTTGGGCTGCATAAAGAGAGGCGTAGTCAGTAGAAGGAAGAAGGTGTTGATGCCCCTGTACAGGTCATTGGTGAGGCCCCACTTGGAGTATTGTGTTCAGTTTTGGAGACCGTATCTGGCGAAAGACGTAAGAAGACTTGAGGCGGTCCAGAGGAGGGCGACGAAAATGATAGGAGGCTTGCGCCAGAAGACGTATGAGGAGAGACTGGAAGCCCTGAATATGTATACCCTAGAGGAAAGGAGAGACAGGGGAGATATGATTCAGATGTTCAAATACTTAAAGGGTATTAACGTAGAACAAAATCTTTTCCAGAGAAAGGAAAATGGTAAAACCAGAGGATATAATTTGAGGTTGAGGGGTGGTAGATTCAGGGGCAATGTTAGGAAATTCTACTTTACGGAGAGGGTGGTGGATGCCTGGAATGCGCTCCCGAGAGAGGTGGTGGAGAGTAAAACTGTGACTGAGTTCAAAGAAACGTGGGATGAACACAGAAGATTTAGAATCAGAAAATAATATTAAATATTGAACTAAGGCCAGTTACTGGGCAGACTTGCTCGGTCTGTGTCTGTGTATGGCCGTTTGGTGGAGGATGGGCAGGGGAGAGCTTCAATGGCTGGGAGGGTGTAGATGGGCTGGAGTAAGTCTTAACAGAGATTTTGGCAGTTGGAACCAAAGCATAGTACCGGGTAAAGCTTTGGATTCTAGCCCAGAAATAGCTAAGAAGAAAAAAAAAAAAAAAAAAAAATTTAAATTGAATCAGGTTGGGCAGACTGGATGGACCATTCGGGTCTTTATCTGCCGTCATCTACTATGTTACTATGTTTTTATGTCTGATCACTGTTTGTGCAGCACAACAAAGAAAAATGGGGAGACCCAATGATCCACAGTGAAAATAATCCACCGATGAAAACAAAAACAAAACATAAGAACATAAGCCGTGCGTCTGCTGCGTCAGACCTGAGGTCCATCATGCCCAGCAGTCCGCTCACGCGGCGGCCCATCAGGTCCAGGACATGTATAGTAGCCCTCTATCTATACCCCTCTATCCCTTTTTCCTTCAGAAAATTGTCCAATCCCTTCTTGAACTCCAATACCATACCCTGTCCTATCACTCCCTCTGGAAGTGCGTTCCAGCTGTCCACCACCCTTTGGGTGAAGAAGAACTTCCTAGCATTGGTTCTGAATCTGTCCCCTTTTAATTTTTCCGAATGCCCTCGCGTTCTTGTAGTTGTCGAAAGTTTGAAGAATCTGTCCCTCTCCACTTTCTCTATGCCCATCGTGATCTTGTAAGTCTCTATCATATCGCCTTTAAGTCTCCGCTTCTCCAGTGAAAAAAGCCCCAGTCTCTCTAATCTTTCAGCGTATGAAAGGTTTTCCATACCTTTTACCAAACGTGTCGCTCTCTTCTGAACCCTCTCGAGTATCGCCATATCCTTCTTTAGGTACGGCGACCAATATTGGACGCAGTACTCCAGATGCGGGTGCACCATCATCTGATACAACGGCAGGATAACTTCTTTCGTTCTGCTTGTAATACACTTCTTGATTATTCCTAGCATTCTATTCGCTTTCTTAGCAGCCGCTGCGCACTGTGCCGACGGCTTCATTGTCAGGTCCACTATTACCCCCAAGTCCCTTTCTTGGGAACTCTCACTCAATAACAGCCCTCCCATCACGTAGCTGTACCTCGGGTTTCTGTTTCCTACGTGTAAGACTTTACATTTTTCTACATTGAACTTCATTTGCCATCTCGTTGCCCACTGTTCAGGTCCCTTTGTAAATCTCTTTAGTCCTAGCCCCATTAAATAGCTTTGTGTCATCTGCGAATTTTATTACTTCACTCTTCTTCCCAGTTTCTAGATCATTTATAAATACATTGAATAGCAGCGGTTCAAGCACTGACCCCTGCGGAATACCACTCGTGACCTTCCTCCAGTCCAGTGCATTTTTTTTGCTACTTCAGCTTGTCTGCAGTGTTCTTTTCTCACATGTTTAAAGACAATAGACTGTTTTCAGTCCAATTCTTTATATGTGAGTTTGCAAACCATTGGATCCCTGAGGAAGGCATGTTTGCCGAAACACGGACCGTGTAGGGTCCGGTTGGATTTTTATCACAGTATTTTTTATCATTGTACTTTTTTAATTGAATTTTCATGGTTTTATATGTCAGTGTTTAATAAATTATCTCCAGAACATCTGTATCCACAGTTTTTGTTTTTGTGATAACTGTTTGTTACACTGAGTCATACTGTTCAGTTTTAATGCAGAAATAACCTATGAAAACATTCTTCGTCATAGCATTATTTATTTTACATTTACAACAATATAATGAGCATGAAAATGCAAAGCATAAAGCTGTTAAATAATTATTAAAATAATAAATCAGAGTAGGGATTTCTTACCATTTTCTTTGTCAACAAAGGCTCCCTGAGGAGATTCTGGGATCCCTTTCCATACTGTTATTAACTTTGGATAACCAGGATCCATGACTCGTGTTTCTTCATTGTATCTCCAGTACCTAATTTGGAAATAAAGAGAAAATAAAATACTATAGAGGAGACTAACAGACTAATATTAAAAGATGAATGCTGGCTAATTCTATATGCTCTTCTTTGAGTTCATTGCCTTCCTTGGCCGTCAGCGACTTCTTCCTATTCTCTTCCATGTCAAAAACAAGTTGTGCATTTATAAGAACATAAGAATTGCCATATTGCGTCAGATCAAGAGTCCATCTAGCCCAGTATCCTGCTTCCAACAGTGGCCAGTCCAGGACACAAGTACCTGGAAGAATCCCAAAAGGTTGTGCGATTCATGCTACTTAACCTCTGGGATAAGTAGTGGCTTTCCCCAGATCTACCTTTTCTTCCAAGAATTTGTCCAAACTAGGGCTGCATTTTATTTAAAATGATGTTTAATCATGACTAATTATATGATTAAACATTTTAATCTCACAATTAATCATGCAAATAAAGGCAGGGCATATTTAGTCCATTGGGCTGGCTAAGTTGGGGACTCAAGAGCCATGAATTTCCTCTCCCTCCTCCCCACATTAGGTATTATACCTTTGCAGGTGGAGATGTTCAAGCCCTACCACTCAAAGAAATCCTGTGCCAAAACTACCTCATTCCTCCTTGTGCTGCTTCAAGGGCGAGGAATTTAGGGGTTCTTCCAGCCACCAATGCCGGTACTCCCGAAGCATGCTCAGGTCATGCACAAACAAGGTGTGCTTGGGGAGTGCAAGTGTCAGTGGCTGTAGATATCCTGCTGACTTCCTTGCTCTTGAGGCAGTGAGAGAAGGAAGGGAGTGACTCGGGCAGTAGATTTCTTCGACTGACGGGGCTTCAGCTACCCTACTAGCCATTGAACAGGTACTTCAGCTTTGGAGGTGGCTTGGGGCCTGAGCTCATGCTAGGTCCATGAGGATGCTCCTTTGAATTTGCATACATAGGGAAATTCCATAAACAGAACCCTAATGGCACATAAGTTAACTGGGAAACACTGTTTGAAATGGCAAACAATATTAAATTTATAGCATTTACCGGTGCCTAAACAAAAGTGCTGGAATTGCACCTCCAGAGACACCTACCAGCGCCTAATATCACTATAGTTGCCAAATGTCTATCTTTTATTTTTGAAAATGAGCAAGATATAAGTTTTGGTTCTTAGGACATCTACCTTTTTTTCCCATTTTCAAAAATAAAACATCCACACGAAAAACGTACAAAAGCAAGTTTTGTAGACGTACCCACCAACTACCTTGTCTGATTGCGGTAGAAGGAATCCCCATCAACTGAGCCAGTTTCGGGGGATTCCTGGTGGCTCAGCTGATGGGGATTCCCCCTGCCAGGATCAGTTGAGCCACTAAGCCCTAAACCCATCCCCCTAACAACCTCCTGACATCCCCCATATCCCCCACATTCTCCCTCCCATCCCGACATCCCCCTCCCATCCCAACATCCCCCTGATATCCCATATCTCCTCTGATAGCTCCACCCCCCACAACCCCCCAACATTCCTGGGTCCCCCTCCCACATCGCCCCTTTGGAAGAGCAAATGGCAGGAGAGAAGCTCCCTCCTACCTGCCTACAGGGCTGCGTACTGCAATGACCGGGGCTTTCCCATCCCACTGAATCTTGGGATGCAGTGCGAGGGACTGAAGACCCTGATTGGCTGTCATGGGTTGTCCACTTTGTTTTTGATCACACAAATCAGCTTTTCCCAGCCCACAATCTTTACATTTGTTTGGCCTATTGATCATAAACAACCTGCATGTGGTAGTGAATTTCAATTGTAGGGATGTTTTAACAATCAGAAATTCTAACCACAGCATGTTGCTTAATTTACATCTAGGGCCAGATTCTATAAATGGTGCCTAACTTTTAGGTGCCGGTCCACAAGGGTTGCCAATCAAATGCTATGCGTCCTTTATAATCACGCCTAGTGGCACCTATGCGAACCTAGTCATCGCTAGGTGTTCTAGAGGTAGGTACCAGTATATTACCTAACTTGGATGCCTAGCGATGCCTAAATCTACCATGCCCCTAATCATGCTTATTTTTCAGGGCACTTTGACTTAGGCATTGCTAGGCGCTGTGCAGAAATCCATGCATCAATTTTGATTAGGTTTAAAATGAATTAAATTCCAGAAGGGTCCATTTTAGATTACTCCTGACCCTATCACCTCTTAGCTTCATCCTATGCCCTCTCATTCTGAAGTTTCTTTTCAATTGAAAGAGGCTCGCCTCATGTGTATTAATGCCACATAGATATTTAAACATCTTTATCATATCTCCCCTCTCCCGCCTGTCCTCCAAAGTATTCAGATTGAGATCTTTAAGCCTGTCTTCGTATGCCTTATGACAGACCACCGACCATTTTAGTAGCCTTCCTCTGGACCAGCTCCATCCTGTTTATATATTTTTGAAGGTGTGGTCTCCAGAATTGTACACAATAGTCATAGCCTGAAACTGAGTGGCAGCAGATTCAGGACAAATGTCAGGAAGTTCTGTTTCACACAGCGCGTGGTGGGTACTTGGAATGCACTCCCGGAGGAGGTTGTGGCAGAGACTACTGCACTGGGATTCAAGCGCAAGTTGGATGCACACCTTCTTGCATATCATATTGAGGGATACGGTAAATCCGGGTCTCTAAAAAGGAGTACCTAAATGGGCCGCCGCATGTGCGTATTACCGGACTGGATGGACCTTGGTCTGATCCGGTGAAGGCGTTTCTTATGTTCTTATAGTCTAAATGAGGTCTCAGCAATCTTATATAGGGGAATCAATACCTTCTTTTTCCTACTTGCAATTCCTCTCCCTATGCACCCTAGCATCCTTCTAGCTTTGACCATTGCCTTTTCAACCCATTTGACCACCCTTAGATCATCACATACTATCACACCAAAGTTCCACTTCTCATTCATGCACAAAAAATCTTCACCCCTTAAACTGTACCATTCTTTCGGGGTTTTGTAGCTCAAATGCATGACCTTGCATTTCTTAGAATTAAATCTAAGCTGGCAAATTTCAGACTATTTCTCAAGCTTTACTAGGTCCTTCCTCTTGTTATCCGCACCATCAGGGGTGTCTACTCTATTACAGATTTTGGTATCATCCGCAAAGAGGCAAATCTTACCAAATTGCCCTTCAACAATATCACTTGCAAATATGTTAAACAGAATAAGCCCAAGAATCAAACTTGGGCCTATTCAAGAAGCCTTTAAAAAAAAAAAAAATTTAAAGATCAATGGTGTGGTCAAGCACCATGCCAATTAAGTTTGTTAAATCAATTTTGGTTGCACATGGAATTTAGTTAGGTGTCACTAGGTATCTGAAATTAGGGTACCTAGTAGTGCCTAACATAGGTGCCATTTATGGAATCTGGCCCAACTTAATTGTTTAACAAGCCAATCAATGTCAATTGGCAATTAACAAGTAATAATTGGCACAAATTGGCACTAATTAGAATTTACACACACCATAACTTGAAGTGTAGTCTACAAAGTGATGCACTTCAATTGATAAAGATGGGAATTACAAGTAGATCAGAGAAAGTTATAATACCGCTCTACAGAGCTATGGTCAGACCGCACCTGGAATACTGCGTCCAGCATTGGTTTCCATACCTAAAGAAGGATATAAAACTGCTAGAGAGGGTGCAAAGACAAGCAAGAAAGCTAGTGAAAGGTATGGAGAACCTGGACTACAAGGAACAACTTAGGAGACTGGGGTTGTTCTCCCTTGAGAAGAGGAGGCTGCGAGGGGATCAGATCGAGACTTTCAAAATACTGAAAGGATTCTACAAAATGGAGCAGGGAATGCAGTTATTTACAATGTCCAATGTGACATGGACAAGAGGTCAGAGACTGAAGCTGAGGGGGGACAGGTCCAGGACGAATATCAGGAAGTTCTGCTTCACGCAGCGAGTGGTGGACACCTGGAATGCTCTCCCAGAGGAAATAATTGCAGAATCCACCGTTCTAGGATTTAAGGGTAAACTAGATGCACATCTCCTTAAGAATGGCATAGAGTGATACGGGTAAGGGTAAATTAGATGCACATCTCCCTTGAGAAGCACATAGTGATATGGGGACTAAAACTATGCCAGCTTACACCTGGCGGGGCCTCACCCGTGTGCGGATCACCGGACTTGATGGGCCCAGGGTCAGATCTGGAGATGGCAATTCTTATGTTCTAATTCTAGTGCACGATATAAAAAGGGCATGGCTGGGGGAGGAGCATGAGGAGGTCACAGGCATTCCTAAAAGTTAGGTGCACTGTTACAGAATATGTACGATCTATGCGCAAATTAGGCGCTGATATTTAGGCCTGGCTTTCATTGGCATAAATGGGTGTGCCTAAATGTTAGTTATGCAGTTGGTACTACACATGATTCAATAAACTATGCCTATCTTCAGCACCGAGTTTTTAGGCATCACATATAATGTACCCCCAAAATTTCTGATCATTTTCAAAGCTAAAGTATGTGTGCAGCATTTACATGTAAAGAAATTATCACCTTCAAATCCTGGCTTGGATGCAGTCTAAAAGTAACCCTAAATGATACTCCCTAATGCAGTAGTTCTTTTGAATACACAAACTACCTTGCTTCACCGTTCCTTCCATCTATGCTTCATTGCGCTATGTAGTTGAATGTGAGGCATAACAGATCTATATGCTGTACATATAATTAAAACTAGCTGAAAAATAGACTTCAATATTGTAATGAGAGCAAAATGTAATATAAACAAGTGAAGTATAGGATTATCCCCAGTGGTGGTCAATATGTTGTTATAACTCAATTATCTCCGCATGGCTCATGTTCTTCAATCTTCTCTTACATACTGTATTTCATTTGTGTCCTGTTGTGTACCATTATGCTTTTTATAGCACAAAGAAACAACTTTTCCATCAATTGAAGTTTTCTTTGGTAGGTTTCCCTGTTAGGTACTACTTCTAGTAGTGGGTTTTTTTTAACACTGAGCTAAAAAAAATTGTTTCAGCTATGCAATTTCTTACACTCTACCAGTGTTAACTAAATCCTACAGGCAGCAACCAATGAGCTAAAAATGATTAACCAAGAAAAATGTTATATAAAATTTCCACATCCACAGGAGGTAAACTTTGATGTATTTTTCTTCCCAGTACCATGGATTATTACTATTTGAGATAGACGGAAAATATAACTCAGTAGGTTTGTTTGTATTTACCTTAATATTCTGGACAGTGAAATGGTTGCAGTCAGGAAACCTCTAAGGCAGGGGCGTCAAAGTCCCTCCTCGAGGGCCGCAATCCAGTCAGGTTTTCAGGATTTCCCCAATGAATATGCATGAGATCTATTTGCATGCACTGCTTTCATTGTATGCTAATAGATCTCATGCATATTCATTGGGGAAATCCTGAAAACCCGACTGGATTGCGGCCCTTGAAGAGGGACTTTGAGTCCCCTGCTCTAAGGGTAAATGTAGAGCCTCTGTGTAACTGTTCGAAGCATATCCATCATCTTCCCATATAGTCAACATAGAGAAAAATCATTTACTGCATATTAACTACCTTGCAGATAATTAGGATGCACTTTTTAGCTGCATTTACAATTAACACTTAGGGATTCTTTTACAAAGCTGTACTAAAAATTAGCCTTAGTACAGTCTTACATGGATTTTTCCCGTGCACTAAGGCAGCAGTAAAATGACCGATTTTCTAATTTTGCATTAATGGATAGACATTAATTACACTTCTCCCTTCGTATTCGCGGTTTCAGCAATCGTGGTTTCGATTATTTGCGGATTTTCGGTTGCTGGCTTCTCACCCCCAATTACACCACAGAAATCGCTGATTCAAACCATTTACAGATATAATCGCTGATTCCAAGCACTGCACAGAGAAATCGCTGGTTCCCAGTTGCACAGAGAAAATCGCTGATTCCTGCACATTTTATTAAAAAAAAAAAAAAAAGGACCCCAAGGGTTTGTACGGTTCAGATAAAATCACTGATTCACACCATGGCTAAAAAGCGCAAGACTTCTGGTGCTACCGAAACATACGAAAAGTTATTTGCGGATTTTCTGTATTCGCTGTCTTGCTATTCCCCTATCACCGTGAATATGGAGGGAGAAGTGTAGCTCCTAAATAGTTCCCCTTAGCCATTCAGGGGGAATTTATTCATGTGGAGCACCATTAAGTTAGGTCAGGTTACTTTAGCAGAAGGACCCATTTTATGCAATGAGACCCTGTGCTAAAAAAAACCCACAACTTCTTTTAAAATTCATGACATGTAGTAAAAAAAAAAAAAAAGAAGTCCATCTTAACGATAACCCACATCGATAACTTCCACCTCAACTTCTGTAACTTACATATTGTATGTATGAGGGAGCCACTGGAAAGTTCTCAGCCCAACCAACAATGTTGGGGCAGTCTCCATTGAGGGCTATACAATTAGCCTGGCGATTTTCTACTTTTTTTGTTCTGTATTTTTCTGACAGAACAAAAAAAGTGGAAAATCACCGGACTACGTGTATAGCCCTCAATGGAGAATGCCCCAACTTTGTTGGTTGGGCTGAGAATCTTTCAGCGGCCCCTCAAAGGTAGCAAAATGTATTTTATTTATTTTAAAACGTGTACCCCCTTAAACCTAAGCGGTTCACATAATACATACATAGTCATAATAACAATACAATAATAATTTACATCCATCTAAAACCCTTATTTATTTAATTCATTTTCTATCCCATTCTCCCTAAAGAGCTCAGAACGGGTTACAGGTTAATTTACATAAAATCTACCAATTACACTCATAAGTGCTAGCACTTAAATGTATAAAGTCCCTTCTATTGTCTTTTTTAAAATTGCTTCTACCAGTGTTTATCCCTCCAACTAAATGCTCTTTCCATGGTTTGACCCATATTTTACAAAAGAAGGGAGCCTGTTGCAAAATACACTATTAATTATAAACATCTTGACTTGGGCATCCTTTTTCCAACCTAAACAATTTATAAATATTAGTCTTCACACATGTTAATCTGTTCCACCAACCTGTCTCCCTTGAAGAAATAAGTTTTTCCAACATCCTCCCACCAAACTGCTGTGTCGATTCCATAAGAAGGAATTCCACTGCCAAGGGTCATCAAATCATGAGGGTACCCAGCCTGAAGGGTGGTATCTTTGAAAACCCAGAACTTATTACCTATGGAGAAACACAAGCATATGTGAAAATGTGAAAGTAGACTATTTCAAAATGGACTATTTCAATGCCAAAGACAATTTTCAGTTTTATTAGGAATCTTGTAGTACCATAGATAACTTTTTACCCGGAGGACTGAAAGTTCATTTTGAAAGGGAAACTCATTGCAGTGAGCAAAGTTCGTTAAATTTTTTTTTTAATGCATAAAAAGAAAAAAAAATAGTACATTCAGGTGTTCATTTAGAAGCGGCATTAACATATCAAAATTGTATATACTCATATATACAAATAGCAAGCTTGGAAAGCATATGTAGAAACTCTGCAATGTAGAAATTTCAAGGTGATACATGTTAGTAACTCCCACAAACAATTTTTTTGTGCTGCTACAGCTGTTACAATTTTGGGCTATTTCCACTAAAGGATGCTAGAAAATGGGTTTAGTGCATGCTAACATGAGCTTTTCCCCACGTATTAAGCCCATTTCTAGAGTGCCCAGAGTAAAAGGCATTTACAATGATTTCTTTTTCAAGTCATGTGCTAATGTTAGCAATAGCGCTTGATACTTGAAAAAAAAAAATCATGATGAGGTACTAATGACTCACTCATTTGTTCAGCACCGAGACAGTAATTGCGGCTATCTTGGATAACTTACGCCTCCTGTTCAGTAAGGGACTTAACGCTCTGATCATGCAATTCGATATGAGCTCTGCGTTTGACTTAGTAGACCATGGGAAACTGCTACAATGCTTAGATGCAATTGGTATCAGAGAAGAGGTGCTAGACTGGTTTCAAGGTTTCCTGATATCTCGCACCTATCAAGTACATTTCAATTATGATCTCTCTGATACCTGGAGCAATCCATCTGGTGTGCCGCAAGGGTCACCACTATCCCCATTGCTTTTCAATGTCAACATGTCTTCATTAGGTGTGCAATTGTCCTAGCAGGGGTTAAAATTATTTAGCTACGCAGACGACTTCACGATCATTATCCCATTCACTAACTCTCTCTCGGAAATCACTCCCAAAGCAACAGAAGTACTAAATTTGATGGAGCAATGGATGACAGAATTCAGACTGAAACTTAACTCAGAAAAAACAAAATTTTTGTTGCTTCGCCACACCCGCTTGATACCAAATCATCACTATGCATCAATAAACTCAGTTATCCTATTCAATCTACTATGAAGATACTGGTATAACACTGGACCAGAGCCTAACTATGAAAGACCAGGTGGACTCCATAATCAGAAAGCGTTTCTTCACTCTCTGGAAGCTTCGGTCCATTAGAGCATATTTTGAGGTGTCATCATTCAGAATTCTTGTACAATCCCTCATACTGAGCCAACTTGATTACTGTAACATCGCCTACTTGGCAATTTCCCTAAAGAATACACGGCGACTACAGTTAGTGCAAAATACAGCGATCAGACTGATCCTTGGGTTGAAGAAGTTCGACCATGTTCCACCTTCCTACCAACTTCTGCAGTGGCTGCCGATGGAGGCACGTGTGAAGTTCAAGTTTGTTTGCTTCTGTTACAAGGTACTATTTAGTCTAGCCCCTAAATATATAACTGACCTTTTCTGTTTCTCAGCCAACAGACATAAGAGAAGCTCACACTTAAATTTTGTTTCCCCACCAGTTAGAGGATGTAAATTCAAAAGACATCATCAACATCTCCTCTCACACCAGGCAGCATTATGGGGTATAGATCTAGAACAATTGCTTACGTCTACTACTTATGGGGAATTTAGGAAATGCCTAAAAACATATCTGTTCCTAAAGTACTTAGGCAACTAACCTCATCCCACAATAACTGATCCCTAGAGTTGTTAATCACTAGTTTCCAACTTCGCTAAATCCATTCAAACTGTAACATCTTTTAATTATTGTAAACTGCATAGAACTTCATGGTCCTGCGGTATATAAACTGTTATATTATTATTATTTGTTATATTATCATCAAACCATTGTTAAGCAAGTAGCACACACTAATATATATATAGGCTATCTGGTGTGGCAAGGAAGCCCCTGTCATATCCACAAACCCTACTGCTAACTCTAGTTCAGCCAAACCAGTGTCTATGCCTATAGAGAGGAACAGGGTTGTAAAGCCTAGCAGCTAGGTTTCTGGCCCTTCAGAAGGACAACTGATAGTGACCAGTATAGGATCAAAGCCATGCTTCATAAAAGGTCCCTATTATTCCTTCCCTAAGGCTACTAGTAAAGCTATCTATAATTCACCAGCAGTAGAAGAGAGTAAGCAAAGGGTTAATGAAAGGGGAGGTGCCAGTAGAGCTGTGCTGCACCGGGATGTGCAGCAGCCCTGGGGAAATAAATCCCTTTCAGCTAAGAGCTCAGGAGCGGGGGGGGGGGGGGGAAGAGTTGAATACTATTAACATTAATGGAGGCTGACATATGGTTATAACCAAGACTTCCATTATATGTGGCTGACTGCATTGCTGGCATTGTGGAGACTTGTAAACCAGCATTTAAGCATGGGTGCTGGGACCCATACAGAGTGGCAGGCATGGCTCTGGCCACCTTATTGGGCAAGCTATGTTACTGTGCTGAGTGTGGATCAGGACTTAATGTCCTTTAGCAGACATACAGTACCTCTACGTGTTCTTAACATCAGTAACACAAAGAGAGCATGGGATGGGAATCTACTAATGCTCCCTCCATCATCCTAAGAGACCCCCATATCAGAAAACTTTCTAACCATAATAACTCACAAATATGGCCCTGAATGGACCAATCTCCATCTCTGGACAGCCAAATATAGGAAGACATTTTGATTGCAGGATTGTCTGATTTGGAGGTTTGCCTGTTAGGGAGAAGGGGTCTGATGGGACTATTCAAGGAAAACAGAGGATAAGCAGGAACTTTAGTAGACCATCAGACTTATTTTTCAAGACACTCCCTGGGAGAAATGATATATACCAGCTCAAAGCTAACATTATCTTTAAATTAATAACACAGCTTGCAATGCTTAACTCAAGCTGTGTTATTCGGTTTGTATAATAATGAGGTGATTTATGTGAATTTGCATGTTTGCATGTCATTATTATTTACTTTCCATTGCAGTAAATTGGTATATATTAACAAATAATGCGTGATTTTGCTTTAAATGGCATAAATTCCCTTAATGAGTGTCAGTAACTGCCCCTTTTAATCTAAGAAAAAGGACACATGGGCTTATGCATGCTCAGAATAGTCTAAACTCAGATTATTTGCATCAGGCAAAAGATGTTTAAGACAAGATCTTATTATATTACACAAATAAATCCATGTAATCTACAGGGATTTTATTGGCAATTATTGTACTTAAAGAACTGTACAGATATGAAGAAAGCACAGTTTAAGACTGAGAAAGCATAGATCATCCTACATTAAATGAATGAGAGGGTTTTTTTTATACCTCAAATAATAGGAAAATAATGGAATATTTTTTCTACAAAAAGCAAATCTATATGTGTCGATTTGCAGCAAATATTTGGCCACAGAAAAGGCAGGTGTAAATCCTGTAGGTGCAAAAGCAACTTTGAACTTTGTCTCTCTTGTCTGTTAAGACTAAGCTCTTTTGAGCAGGGACTGTCTTCTTTGTGACTCTGTACAATGCTGCGTTACGTCTGGTAGTGCTATAGAAATAATTAATAGTAGTAACTTAGCTGCGGTGTGAACTATGCATGTTTATAAAATGTGTGTTAACTGTTATGTGCCAATTTCAAATATATGATAATACAGTAGAATAATAACATACTGTATGGGCCAAATTCTATAAACAGAATCCTGACTGTTGGTGGTGGCATCCTACCACTGTCTAACCAGCCAATTGGGACACACATTTTTTTTTTTTTTTAAAGCACCCCAAGGCAGCCCACCTACGCTGTAGGTATCTGTCTTGGTTGAGGGAGTAGCATAGGGACACTTAAGATTGCTAAAGGCTGACTGTGGGCTTGGTTTCACCAGGAAATGGCCTTAAATGAGCTTAAGCAGCCCTAGGCATCTTCCTAGGGCCGTGATAGTCACCTGAAATGTAGGCCTTTGAAAGCCTGGCCTACATTTCAAATAGATTCAGCTGCTAAACTGATCGCGGCAAGGAAATCTCCCTGCCGTATTCAGCTCAGCGACCATGGTAGGGAATCCCCGACCCCCACCACAAGTTGGCCGGCAGGAGAGATGCCCACTCCCTCCCGCAGCCACCCTTGAACTCCCTACACACACTTTCTAATGGCAGGAGAGATGTTCACTCCCTCCTGCCGCAAACCAATCCCCTTTCATGTAATATAAGGAGTCGGATGACAGGCACAGCCCTGGGAGCCCCTTGACAAAGCGCGATATGTGCGAAACATGTTGGGGCACAACTCTCGTTCTAAGGCTGAGATAAGTGCTTTATACTAATATTTAAATATATAAATATATCTTTTTCATACTATTTATACTATTTAAAACTATTTAACAAACAAAGTAATACACACATATTTTGAGACCAATGATGAAAGGCACCACGTGATTCTTCCTGCTTTTGAATAGTGTATAGCGGTGGAGTGGTGGGGCTGAGGTCTCCTCATAGTGAGATATCTGATACTAATGTCGATAATTACATCTGGAGCTTGGAACTAGTGATGAATATTGTTGATACAGCTTCTGAATGAGATATTGATAAGCATCGCAATTTTTTGTGCAAACTAATCCACGGCACTACCCCCCTCCCACAACATCCCTGGCAGGAGGAATGCCCACTCCCTCCTGCCGGCACTCTCCCCCCCAAACATCCCCAGCAGGAGGGATACCTACTCCTTCCTATCAGAATCCCCACACCATGAATATCCACCCCTTGAAACCACAACCCCCCCTCAAAGCCCCCATATATTTATAAAGAAGGCCGGCCAGAGGGATGCCTACATCCTCTGGCTGGCAGGCCCACCTCTTCAGAATGGCGGGTCTTCCCCTTCCCAGTGTATCCTGATTGGCCAGGTGCCTAAGGCCCCTCCCGTAGGGTCGGCCGGGGGGATCATGGGTCAGCGGGGGGGCCGATCGGGGGTTCTGGGGGGGTGGTCGTTGGGAGGAGGGGGGTTGTGTCGAGGGCAGGGGGGCCTGGGATCCTTCCTGCCCATATTGTAGTGGGGGGTGGGGGGTAGGGGGTCGCCGGGGCCAGGATGGCTTGGGCTTCCTCCTGGCCCAATCCAGTCGAGGGTTCGCCGGGGCCAGGAGGGCTTGGGCTCTCTCCTGGCCCGTTCGTGTCGGAGGGGGGGGGGGTCGCCGGGGCCAGAAGGGCTTGGGCTCTCTCCTGGCCCATTCGTGTCGGAGGGGAGTCGCTGGGGCCAGGAGGGGTGGGGGCACAATCGCCAGGGCAAGAGGGCTTGAGCTCCCTTTTGCCCCGATGTCATCGGGGGGGGTCGCGGTTCGACGGGGCAAGAGGGCTTGGGTTCCCTCTTGCCCCGATGTTGTGTGTGTGTGTGTGTGGGGGGGGTGATGTATCGTGGCAGGAGAGATGTCTCATCTCCCCTACCACAATGCCATCAATCCTCTACCCGAACTATCACGACGCACGGCAGGAGAGATAGGGCATCTCTCCTGCTGCGGGTCGTGGCAGTTCAGGTAGAGGAGTAATGGCATCACGGTAGGGGAGATGAGGCATCTCTCCTGCCGCAATGCTTGCGGTGGAGGGGTAGGCAGGTTGCTGGGGCCGCTGAGTTGATCGCAGCAGCCACAATCAGCTCAGCGGCCCCTTTTTTGGCACTTAGACCTGGTTTGACTTTATCTAAGTAAAAAAGATGTAAGTGCCGACTAGGCAACCTGCCTACGGTTTTGGTTATACCTGCTGTATGCCTAGGTATATGTCAGCCCACATCCTACCCACTGCCCGCCCTTTCCCCTCCTCTAAACATGCCTCTTTTCTCTCTGTGCGTTTAGAGGCAGGGGAAAGGTCTACGCTGTTTTTAGATACGTCTAAAAACCAGCTTTGGTTATGGGTACTTGGACAATCAGGCTTTTTGATCGTCCAAGTAGCCATTTAGGACATTTTTTAGACGGTTTTTTTTTTTTATTATGAACCCCATAATGTTTTGCACTTTTTGTTGGCCTTGAAACTTAATAAAGATTAAAAAAAGAATCCCTTTCATCTTTATCCTATGCCCCCTTCTTTAAGAGGAGTTATTTTGTTTTGTTTTTTTCAATTGAAAGAGACTCATCTTAAAGTAAGTGTATTTATGCTGCATAGGTATTTAAATGTTCTCAAGAATACTAATTGCAATAACAAAATATAAATTCAATATACAATCAAATGTTATTAGTCGAGTGGTGGGAATACCACATGAAAAACCATTTATACTCAGTGGAGAAAAAGCCTCAACCATCAACAATATACGGACGACAACCCAATGAGTTTTTTAGCCAGTCCAGTTCTGTATCATAGGCAAAAAAACTCCACAAATTTTCAAATGAAAAATTATATTTGAAAATTTGTAGAGTCTTTAACTACCTAGTATATCTTAAAAGCAGCCTGAAAAAGTAGGTTAGTGCTGAAAATTTATTACATTTTTGGCAGGTGCACTAATACTGGTCTAAATGTACCTAAAATATTTTTCATATCACAGTCAATATCCCATTTAGAGCCTGGAGGATAAGAAAGTGTTTTTATAAATAACCCTTTAGTCCTTCAAGATCCAATATTTCAAGGCCTGGGTATTCAGATTCTAATCAATGTTTGTTTTTCTTCCATAGGTTCCAAGAGATTAAGATGAAGATAGGAAGAAAAAATAATCATGCCATTAACTGGATATTACTTTCAGACTTGATTAGGAAACACAATACCACCTGAGTCTTTGTACAGCTATTATCAAATAAACTCAGCAGCACAATTTGACTTATACAGGTTTAGCAAACTGAATTCTAACAAAAACCATGAAAGACCCAAGCTCCATAATCTTTGCATAGGCCTATTCCTTGCACAGAGGAGATTTACAAAATGGATTATGTCAAATTACCCAATCTGTTTAGCCAATTTGAGACCAATATTGAGAAAGCACAGTGGCCATATTAATTTAAGTGTTGGTATTGGGGAAATTATGCTTCAAGATTAACTGCTTGAATTTTCATTTAAAAAATGAAAGCTTTCTCCAAGTCTTTCAGTAGTATTTTAATCTTAGCTCATTACTACTGTTTCATAATATATTATGTTTGTTTTGTTGTACCCCATCCTTATTTGACTACTTGATCTGTAGTGGTAGTGCTGAAAAACTACTGTTGGGGGGGGGGGGGAGAGGGGGCAAGGCACCATTTTGATGCCACTAGCCAACAAGACAGGAGTGGCTGGGGATTTCTTTTGCTTAGTCATTATCCACTAAATAACCCCTATAAGTGTTGGCATGGGCAGAGGTGGAAGGATGGGATTGACTGGTAGGGGAGGGCTTTTGGGTAGTTGCTTTTTGCTGTCATGAAGACTGTCAAAGTTTGGGGGTTAGGACTGGCTATTAGAGAATGCTGGGGGGTGTTAGAAAATTTGTATTTGATGGGAAAGTTCATAGGTAGGAGAAAAAATTAATTGGTAGACGGTTGTTGGAGGTTGAGATTGTTATTTCCTTTTGGGCCTGTCGAACAGATTTGGCTTGCATCTTATTATTTATCTTGTGGTATATTGTCAAAATATGCATTAAGGGCAAATAATGCAAAAGTTTACAGTGTAATGCATGTTAAATTGCAAACTTCCTCCCTTAATTCACTTTAGGAAGTAATCAGTTAAAGTCAATGTACTAAGCTTTCCTCCTATATATACAAAATTCGTCCTTTGCTGCATAAAATTAAGTTTTAACTCCCTAAAATGAAATATGCATATCTATGCCTTTAGGTGGGATTTTGGATTCAAATTTGATCTTTCTATTTTTAAGCGATAAATTTACAATATGTCAGAATGATTTTTAAATTAATGAAAATGGATAAGAAATATATAATCAGTAGTATAATGATTTCATATATGTACTGCACCAAATACTATGCACTTCTGAGATACAACAATCAAAATCCACATTTCTTAGAATGTAATTATATTTTTGCCTTCAATTTGAAATAAAAGCTGTACTTTTTCTTTTTTGAGCTTTTATTTATTACAATTTTAACATAATTTTACAAGAGATCTCTTGTTCAGGAAAAACAGATAGAAACCTCTTTCAAGCAACTCAACAAAATTAATGATGAAACAAAAAAGCTTACATCTTTCTTAGACTACAATAATTGAGGAGGAGGGTATGATAGAGTAAAGAGAAATTCAAATATACATATTTCATTTAGAAATAAGCTTAACAGCAAAGTTCACTTTAACATAATTGCTGGTCAAAAAGATTCTTGCTAAGCCTTCCCAGCTGCCAATTTCTTCTAATCCAGGAAAGCTCATAACTGTTCTGGCACAAAAAAGACATATGGAAGGTTTCCTGTAGGTATGTACATTTTCTGATTATTGGAGGGGGGGGGGGGGTAATAGTCGTACATTAATGTCTTTGAATTTAATGTGCATTTCGTGTAATATTATGTATACTGAAATTATTTGTTTGCACAATGATAGTTTGGAAATTTAATAAAGATTTTTTTTTTTTTAAGACATATTTCACTCCTAAATATTTAACCATACATTTACATGAATATGCCAGAAGAAATGTTGCTCCAAGAGTTAATGTCTCAGCTCTCATAGCTAGAAACAATTTTCTCCACTACTGTGTGTTCCTTGTGACGTCAGGGAATATCCAAACATTTTTTTTCCATAAAACAAACTTTGAGAGTTATAAAAATATAGGGCTCCTTTTACTAAACTGCGGTAGTGTTTTTAGCACGTGCTGCAGATTAGCGTGTGCTAACCCGCGTGCTACGCGGAAAAACTAATGCCAGCTCAATGGAAGTGTTAAGGTCTAGTGCGCATGTCATTGTAGCACACGCTAAAACCGCTTTAAACTGCTTTAAACTGCTAAAACCGCTATAAAAAGTGCAGCTTAGTAAAAGGAGCCCATAATCTCAGCATAGCATTAACATCTTGTTCAAAAAAGAAGGATATTAGTAGAATAGCTCTCTCTGTAGTAGAGAATGACACAGGGACAAATTTTCCTCCGTCCCCATGGGGATTCATTTTCCCATCCTGTTCCCGCAAGTTCTTTTCCTGTCCCTGTTCCATTCTTGCAAGCTCTGTCCTCATCTGCATAAGCCTCAAACACTTTAATATCATAAGTGTTCAAGGCTTGTGCAGTTAAGGTAGAGTTTACAGGAATGGGGCAGGGACGGGAATAGCGACAAAACTCATGGGGCAGGGTGGAAAAATTGAGTTCCTGCAGGGATGGGGACAAATTTGTCCCCATGTCATTCTCTACTCTTTAGCTTTGGATAATGTGGCTTCTAGCAGATTAGTAACATTTAATAGATCACCCATATTTAAATTCAATTCTTCTGCTTCTGCTTCAGCTTCATTTCTTCAGCTATTTTCTTAGTAGGCAAATAATATATACAATTCAAATGCAGAATGTGTTCAGGAGATATTTTCAATACTTTTTTAAATCATTTCTATAGGTGCCACTCCCAGAGATTTTGGGGAAATTCAATAAATGAATATTTAATCTACGATTGTAATTTTCTATTTCATCAATTTTTCTATATAGGAAATTTTTTTCTTTAAACATTCCATTAGTTAAAGCCTGCAAGTCATCCACCTTGTCCTTGACCTTTTTTTTTATTTTTGAGGCAAATTCTTTCTTGGTATTATTCAGACTTCCCCAAACCATCAACAGTACTCACAAGGTTGGCTACTTCCTGGGAAGATCTGGCAGCTGAAAAGTTCAGCCTCTCGAGAGCTTCCAAATACTCTCGATGGTCACCACCGTTTGTCTCAATATTTCTGAGCCAGCTTCCAAGCCAGATCCCGGAACTACATGCTCTCCTTGAACTCTTGTAGCTCCAGTCCCTTCAATTGGGGTCTCCCCTGTTATTGTCTCTACACAGGGTTCCACTGACTGGGCCGCAAGTGGAGCAGGGAGCGGCAGTGGAACAGCCGCTGGAAGAGAGAGTGAAACTTCCAACTTGAAGTCTCTGGCGACTCTTCCTGCTGGAGACAACTCGGACTACCATCCAGTTAATCCACAGGGACTGGCGCTGATGGCGGCGAAGTCCAGAATAGTTCACTGAATTGGGGTAGATGTCCTCACCATAGAGGGGTCAGGACGGACGTTACTATTTTGCTTGGAATGCAGCATATCTTAAAGGTTAGAAAAGGTAAATTTTTTTGCGCTTCAGGATTTCAATGTTGTAAACGCCAGCACCTTGCTGAAGCCATCTTAGCCCCTCCTCTCAAAAAAACAGAATTTTAAGAATGGGGTGTTCTTTTTCTTTTAAAGCAAAATTATAGTACAGGTTCAAGATCCTATATTTGAAATACTGAAAACTGAAATTTGATGCAAACCCCAGAAGTAGTCAATTTCCCTGATGTGACACACACTAAAAGAAACACAGGTGCCTATATTTCTCCTGGTCTCTGTGCAATTCAGGTCACTAGGCTGGAAAGTGGCAAAGAAGAGCTGCAGATTACACTCAGGGTGGCAGTGAGAAGCAGAAAAGTTTGGAGGGCTGGAAAATGTCAGAGATGCAGATTCCACTCAGACACTCAGACATGTATGTGTATGTCTATTAATGTTTGTAGTTTATGATTGATGTCTTATGAATTTTATGATAATATTTAAATGTTATAATATGAATTAAAGCTAATGCTGTTATCATATTTATGAATTTGGATTCTCTTATAATAATAGTCTATTCAATCAAACAGAAACTACTGAAACAGAAACCTTTGTTAATTAGACAAATGATATTGGAAGATATCTTTAAAAAAAAAAAAACTGCCACTGATTCTGCATCATCATCAGTTGAATACAGACAGAAGATGAAGCATGTTAGATGTTTTTGGCTAAGACTGTGTGAATAAAGACTATGTTTGGAATAACTTTGTATTTGAAGTGTTTAATGTTTGCAACTCTTTCCTCAGTAATACACACTCTTTTGACCTCTTTTACAAAGCTGTGGTAGCGGCTTTGTAAGAACATAAGAATTACCATACTCATACTGGGACAGACCAAAGGTCTATCAAGCCCAGTATCCTGTTTCCAACAGTAGCCAACCCAGCTCATAGACACCTGGAAAGATCCCAAGGAGTAATTTTCCAAGGAGTAAAAAGATTTTCCAGTGCAATAGGTGTTTCATTCTGGACAAGCGGGTAATCTTCCCAAGGCCATGAGCCTTTGCAGAAGGAATCCACTCTGTATTTTTTCTGTATCCCTCCAACTTCACTGAGAGCTCTACTGCCACCTACAGTTTTTTCCTTCTGAACATGAGCTGGAAAGAGTGTTTCTGTTCTGCTCTGCCTTTTTCTTCTTTATTTTAGTTGGTTTTTCATTTTTTTCCTTCAGGTTTCAGTGTTCAGTGCTTCCCATTTACAGGGTTCAACTCTGCCTGCATGGAAAAGAAGCAGACTGTGGTCTGGAGCTCGCAGGCCAATTCCTTGTGGTACCTGTTAGTCAGCCTGCAAAAGTGGTTTTGGAGCTGGGGGCTATCCCTGGTTAGCATTGCTTACTTACTGCCTTACAGGGGTTGGAGCACAGTCTGTTGGGCTTCCATAGGAGGCTCAGCAGTGTCTCAAAGGGTGCCAGCTGTATTTTTCCCTCCCCCTTTCTGGTTTTGTGCATTTGGTGGTCCGCGAGGGTGGGGATTCTGTTAGACACTATGGGCTTCTTTTACAAAGGTGCGCTAGCTTTTTTAGCGAACACACTGGATTAGCGTGAACTATAGTGTGCACTACCCGAAAAACTACCGCCTGCTCAAGAGGAGGCGGTAGCGGCTAGTGCCCGCGGCATTTTAGCGCGCGCTATTCTGCGCGTTAAGGCTCTAACGCACCTTTGTAAAAGGAGCCCTATATCCAACTGGCAGCCTGAAGATCAGCATTGGAGATGTTCTTCATGAGAAAGTGATTTATTCTCCCTTCCAGCTACTTTTGAGGGCTGAGGTAGGCTGCAGCATATTGTCAGCACAGTTCACAGTACGTAAGGATGTTATATCCTATGAGGTGAATCATGGGAGGGGGTTGACAATTGAAGATTTAGTAGTTTCTGCTTGTTCCCCTCCTCTAAAATCCTCTTAAAATTGTCAGGTTTTTACCTTTTATTTTGCCAAGTTTTCAGCATTTTTTTGGCACCAAAATCCTGCTGACAGCCATCTTGGATTTTAGCAATCTTTTTTTCAAAAGTCTTCTACAGCTTCAAATCTTCTCTTTTTGCCTCAAGACTGGTGAGAATGGAGTCCTTGGGTCAAGAACTGGTTGAGTGGAAGGTGACAGAGGGTAGTGATCAATGCAGATCGCTCTGAGTAAAGGGATGTTACCAGTGGTGTGCCTCATGGTTCTGTTTTTGGACCTGTTCTTTTAAAAATTTTTATAAACGATATTGCTGAAGGGTTGTTAGGTACGATATTGCTGAAGGGTTGTTAGGTACGATTTTCCTCTTTGCGGATGATATCAAAATTTGCAATAGAGAAGATATGCCGGATGATATGAATAACAAGAAGAAAGACCTGGCGAAGCTTGAAGAATGTTCTGAAATTTGGTAGCTAAAATTTAACGCTAAGAAATATAAGGTCATGCATTTGGGCTGCAAAACCCCAAGGGAACGGTACAGTTTAAGAACATAAGAATTGCTGCTGCTGGGTCAGACCAGTGGTCCATCATGCCCAGCAGTCCACTCACATGGCAGCCCTCTGGTCAAAGACCAGTGCCCTAACTGAGACTAGCCCTACCTGTATACATTCTGGTTCAGCAGGAACTTGTCTAACTTTGTCTTGAATCCCTGGAGGGTGTTTTCCCCTATGACATACTCTGGAAGAGCGTTCCAGTTTTCTACCACTCTCTGGGTGAAGAAGAACTTTCTTACATTTGTGCGGAATCTATCCCCTTTCAACTTTAGAGAGTGCCCTCTCATTCTCCCTACCTTGGAGAGGGTGAACAACCTGTCCTTATCTACTAAGTCTATCCCTTTCAGTACCTTGAATGTCTCAATCTCCTCTGTTCAAGGGAGAAGAGACCCAGTTTCTCTAATCTTATGTTGTACGGCAGCTTCTCCAACCCCTTAACCGTCTTAGTCGCTCTTCTCTGGACCCTTTCGAGTAGTACCGTGCCCTTCTTCATGTATGGCGACCAGTGCTGTATGCAGTACTCCAGGTGAGGGCGCACCATGGGCCGGTACAGCGGCATGATAACCTTCTCCGATCTATTTGTGATCCCCTTCTTTATCATTCCTAGCATTTGACATGCAGCTCCTGATTGGTGAGGCCTGACTTTAGTGCAGGAAGAGGCGGTCAGAGCATACCGCGAGTGATTTCCTTTACTCGCCAGTGCTCCGGCTGCTCTCTCCTGCCGCTCTGGCTGCCCTTTCCTGCCCGATCATTTGCGGTCGGAAAATCCGTGAATGACCGGGACCACAAATAGCGAACCGTGAATGACCGATGGAACACTGTATTGCACATTAACCTGGAAAATGGGAATGGATCAGCTAATTATACTGCTAAGTTATGCAAACTTTCATAGGCAGAAGAAATAAATAGAGATTTCACTGAAGATTTTCATAACATTGCCATGAAATGGGTGGTAATATTGTTAGGTGATTTCAATCCACCATATATTGATTAAGATATCCCAGTTTCTGTATCTGAAGCAATAGAGGGTTAATAATTTGCCCAAGATCAAACAGAGCAGCAACAGGATTTGAACTGGGCTTCTCTGGTTCTCAACTTGATGCTCTAACCACTACATAAAGGCTAATCCTCAACAAATATAGAATAAACTATAGATAGAAATATTCTATTATCAGAACCCACATGGGAAGGAGTCATGCTGAATCTAGTGCTTACACATGGGGACAATGTTCTGAGGTTGCAGCAGGTGATAATTTGAGATTACATGATCAGATGATGTGATTCTGTATTTAGGTAGATGCAATGATAGTTCAAAGGCAAGGGTCCTAGACTTCAAAAAAACGATTCTGTTAAGATGGAGAAGTACCAGAACCTCAAAGAGTCCTCAGTAGCAGGGCCAGATCTACCAATGAGTAAGTGTTTTTTTTGCATTTTATCCTGCTTTTCAGCTCCTTCTGATTTAGGCAGCAATCTGGTCTGAAACAAATTGGTTGGGATTCAAAACAATTTTGTGGTTGACTTTGGTGTTTATTACATAGATGATCGGGTAAATCTTCAAATGCCATACTCAGCAGTGATTCCACAGTAAATGGGTGCACTTAGCCCTGCATCCATTTGTATCCTTCAAGGGCTACCCTTGCTTAGCAGGTTGAAAAATCTAGGGGGCAATAGAAGTGTGCAAAATGAGAGGAAGATGAGAACAACACACCTGTGTATTAGGAAAGTAAATAAAGGTAAAATAAACCATTATATCTATTTTTAAGAAAGGAAAAGAAAAGTAAAGAAGATACATGATCATAAATTACAGGGGATTGCATACAGAGGAATATTTTTTTAATTTATTTTAAATATTTATTGTTCTAGGAGGGATGAAGGATAAAATGTATGTAATATTGCAATATTAACAACACAGACACAAAAAATAATACTAAAAACAAAAATGTATCATTTAACTCAGTCATAATTTGACATGATGAGTCAAATCCAATGATCTGACATAAACATATCTCAAATCTGTTGATACAGAACATAAACGTGTTCAAATAAGTATGTTTTAAGCTGTTTCCTAAACTGTAACAATCCTGTGTTCTTAAGTCTAATAGAAGAGAGTTTCACAGTTGGGCACCTTCAACATATATTTTAACATCATAATAACAAATCAATCTAATGTGTTTGAAAGAAGATATGTCAAGCAATAATCTGTCTAAGGATCTTAGATTCCATAATAATCTATAAAAACAAAGGGCTCCTTTTACTAAGGTGAGTTAGCGTTTTTAGCGTGCGCTACAAATTAGCGTGCACTAACCCCACGCTATGCACCAAAAACTAACGCCAGCTCAATGGTGGTGTTAGCATCTAGCACACAAGGCAATTTAGTGCGTGATTACCGCTAGCGCAGCTTAGTAAAAGGAGCCCAAAGAATAGTAGCCAAAGTTAAAGGAGTGTCATTACAAATTACCTTATATAAGGGTTCTTCAAAAATTTTCAGAATGTTCATATTTTCTTGGGAAATGGTTGGGGTAGGAGAAGTGACAAGTCAGTCAAGCAAGCCGGCTCATTGGTGGAAAAGTGATGTACTAATTTGCTTTTGAGATATTTAATAGCATTTTAAAAAATTAAAGTTCAAAAACTTTTTGAAGATCCCTCTTAGATAAGGCACAGAGCTTTAAATTTGATTTGCACCTTGATTGACAACCAATGAAGATTTTTTTTTTTTTTTTTAACTAAAGTCGCATGCTCACTTCATGATATTTTGGTCACCAACTGAGCCGTGGCATTTTGTGCAATATGCATTGCGTGGATCACATACTTGTGTAATCCCAAGTATGAGCTGCAATAATCCAAAATCAATAATGCTCAAAAATTCATAGGAGATAACAAATCTTTTACTCCTAAATAACTCGATAGAGTTGAGGTGGTATAAAGAGTATGCTTGATGACCTAATGTGTTAAGTTAATTTACTTTGTTGCTATAGGCAAACATTTTCTGTTTTTCCTCCTTATTTACTGATATTGGAATCCATTTTTTTCAAATGTCCTTTCTTTGAGTGCTCACATTTTTATAGTTTGAGCATATAACAGTGGTTGAAGCTATCTGAGTGGTCTGTTAGTAACAGTTAGTAACAGTTTTAATGGAGTATAAGAAGGGTAGAGTTTGGGGGGAGATAAAGCAGGAGGCTGGGTGGAATAAAGTTAGCATGTAGTTTAGTATAGTTGAGCTGGGTATATAGGTTTAATAAGAATAATGAAAGTTGGCTGAAGGGTGATTGTGTTCTGATTGGTAGAAGAGAGAGGCAGTGCAATTGGTGGACTTTCTGAAGAGACTTTTGGCAGATTGTTGTTGTTTTGTGGTGGGAGGGTGAGTGGGAGGAAGTGGGTAGTGAGGTTATGGTTTTGAGCAATACATTTTCCCACCCAACCTTAAGGAGGGAGGAAGGGACAATTGTTGGGTCTGAGGAAGGAAATAAATAAATCACTAGACAACAAAGGTAGGAAAAATGATTTTATTTTCAATTTAGTGATCAAAATGCGTCAGTTTTGAGAATTTATATTTATATTTGGGCGGGTCTGGGATGGAATTTGGCTGGGGGTACTTGGTTGGTATTTGTTAGGCTTAGGTGGTACTTGGCTTGGAAAGGTTCAAAAACACTGATGTATATGATCTGGGGATTTCGGTCTTTAAAGATTCAAGCACTGGTCTTGAGCTACAAGTTGGGGACTGTGCCTTTCTGGTCTTCAAGCCAAAATGGATATGTATTTATTTATTTATTTATTTATTTATTTAGCCCGTCCTCCCAAAGAGCCCAGAACGGGTTACAGGAATACATACACAGCATAGTCAAGACAAAATGGACAGACGTATTTGGAAAGCTAGTTGTACAATGACCGAGTTATGGTAAATAGAGAACATCTGAGATGCACTAGGTAACTATACATACTAAAGTAGTATTAGACAGCCAAGATACATTAATTAATTATACATGCTATAGTAGATATAAACCTCCGAGATACTCTAATTAACTATACATGCTTTGGTGAGGAACTTAGTGCTATGGCCTAGTTGAGTTTATCTGAGATTGCTTAGGCTTAGCCTTTTCATGGAGCTGGATTTGTGAAGAAGGTTTTCATGGCCTTCCTAAAGTTCCATAGGTCGTCCAGCTCTCTGATAGATGGGGGGTGAGGTTCCATAGTTTGGGCATGAAGTGTAAGTAGGTGTGCCTGTGGGTTGATTCTGTTTTGAGGGTGCGTCCAGTTGTCTTTCTTTCTGGGATCTTAATGATCAGCTTAGGTTATAGATGAGTAACTTGGGAATCATATAGCCTGGTACCAATTTCTTGAATGTTTTGAATGCCAGGACTAGGGCTTTGAAGATACAGCGCTTCTTGATAGGCAGCCAATGAACCGATGCTAGCGCTGGGGTGATATGATCATGGATGTTCAAGTTTTTGAATAGGCAGACTGCAGAATTTTTGACACATTGGGATTAAATATCCCTCTGCTAGTGTACTCTGTTGGGACATGATGATATTACAATTTCCAAGGCTGAAAAAATAAACTCATGCTTAAAAAAATCACTACACTTTTATGGACAGCAGTATTGCTTAGCATAGACAAGCATACCCTGAAGCACCATGCTACAGAACTATTAAGGGAACAACTTCATCCCAGAGTGAGTGGGATGGAAAATCTAGAAAGTTGGTTCTCGGTAGATTATGTACATTATTTTAGTTAACCCTATGTAGTACTGAATAAGGGAAGTCAAGTATGTAACATGAATGGGAGGTTATAGCCCCATCCAGTTCCTCTTCTCATTTCCACCTCAATGATTCACAGAATTTATTTAAATTTTTAAAAAACAACAACTTATATTCCACTTATATATAAGCGGATTGTAAAAAAAAAAAATAATAATCATAAGATAAGAATACCAAAAAGAATATAAAACATAATAATAATAAAATATACAGATATCATTTCCATTATTCACTTCATTCCTTCAGTCACTGCTCCTTAACCACTTAAAAAACTTCTATAAAAAGAGATGTTTTAAATCATTTTTTAAAACTCTGAAAGTTATTAATTCTCAATTGTCCAACCAGACTATTCCAAAACTTCACCCCTGCCACTGAAATAGCCATAACTGCATTACTATCATACCTCACATGCTGTAACTCATCAACAGATAAACACATCGTGTTCTCCTTTTTAATTAGGAAAGGGGATACAATGTAGTGTCTCCCGGGCTAAATCTTTTATCAACTTCTTTCAGCTGCTTGCCACTCTAGTTCAAGCAGAGGCACTTCATTTCACATTAAAACACTTATTTCTCTTTAGTATAAACTAAATCTTTTTTTTTCCCTCAAGAAATTCTCAAGCTGGTTGTACTGTGGATTGTTCAGCTGGGTTTAATGGAGCATTGTTCTTAACTAGTTTTCACTGTAACTGGCTCTCCCCCAGAGGATCCCAGTCAGCATAAACTTATTGAGGCAGTAACTAAACTAAAACTTTTTCTCAAGAAATTCTCATCTGCCTCCTCTACCCCTCCCCAATAGTCCAACTCAGTACTCTATTTTCAGTTCTAAACAGCCTAGAGAGGACAATTTTACAAAGGGGAACCTATATTATGCCTATGGGGAACCTAGTCTATAAAATAAAGCTGTTGCCTACTTTCCATTAGAGATCGGTTACATAATGTGTATGCTGTCTATATAGCTACTGATCTCTAAAGGAAAGTAGGCCACTGCTTGCCTTAGGATCAGTAGCATGGAATGTTGCTACTCTTTTGGATTTCTGCAAAGCACTTGTAACCCAGATTGACCACTGTTAGATACTGGGCTAGATGTATCATTGATTTGATTCAGTATGGTTATTCTTATGTAAACAGGTCCAACAAATTCTGGAAGCTAAAATATGCAGATGGGGGTGATCAGAGGAACGCCCCTATCTGCTGGCATGGATCGCTTTTCTGCGATCTGTAGATGGTCTCGCATGCCTGGAGCCGCAATCTTTTTTTAAAAAACTTTTTTTTATTAGTTTTTAGCCCTGCGAGCCCGTGGTTTTAACCCGTGGGTTAAAACCATGGGCTCACAGGGTGGGGAAGGGTAGGAGAGATTCGGAGAAGTTAGGGCAGGAGAACTGGGGCAGCAATGAGGCAAGCAGGCAGGAGATTTTTGGGGAAGTCTGGGCAGGAGAACCAGGGCAGCGATGCGGGGAGCAGGCAAGAGATTTTTGGGGAAGTCAGGGCAGGAGAACCAGGGCGGCGATGTGGTGAGCAGGCAGGAGAGGGCGGCGAGCAGGGCAGAGAGTAGGGCTTCCAGAGTTGGAAAGACTTTTTCGACTGGTCCCCAGCAGTTGCTTCTTGAGTTGATCGGCTAGCCCATTCAGATCGAAAATTTTGTGTTGTGAATCGCGTCTCTGCCTACTTTGCATGCATTTCTCCTCATTTGCATGCACGGATTTGAAGCGGATCGCAGGAGAGGTTAGTGAATGAGGCCCGAGGGAAATCTGGTCTCAAAGGGGTCGAAAACCAATCGGTACACGATCGGTTTGCTTTGTGAATCTAGCCCTATGTCTGGATCGTCTTAGCTTTAAGAGATTTCTTAAAAGAAAGCTTTTTGTCAATGCATATCTATGAACTGCTCCCTAGAATTTTGTTCTACATTTAACTGAAATGATAGTGAAGGATAATATTGAGGAATCCTTAGGTTGCACTTTTTAAGTTGATCTGATTTATTGTATAATGTTATGCATGTGTTATTTTTTGTATGTTATCTTGGAAACCACTGAGACTCCATGCGGTATATAAATTTTTTAAATAAATGCTTGCTCCTAAACTCCAAAGTGAAATGGTATGGTGGCCGTGTTAGTCCACTCTTCAAAGTAAAATGTAGAATTTAAAAAAAAAACATAAAGGAAAAAAATTATACCTTTTTTATTGAACTAACTTAATGTAGTTTATGACTAGCTTTCAAAGGTAACTCCTTCCTCAGGAGTGAATGTTTAGTGATCTAGTTGGATTAATGATTGTTGCTATTCTCTGGGTCTCGTCTCATCTGGGTAGGTAGAACAGATGTTTCAGTCATCATGCTGTGGCTTTCTTCAGGGCTGGATTAATTGTATTTTCATGCAAAACTTAATTCTTTAACAAGACAATCAGCGCTAATAATGGCAAATTAACAAGTAATAATTGGCACCAATTAGAATTTACCCGCACAACTTTCTATGTGGATTCTATAAAGTGGTACATGTAAAATCTACCGTGTGGATCTCAAAAGGGGGCATGGTCAGGAAAGGAGAACTGGTGGGTCATGGGTGTTCCTAAAACTTAGGTGCATTTTTACAGAATATGCCTGATCCACGAACAGCTTTGGTGCAGGTATTTAGGCCTGGTTTTCACTGGCATAAATGGTTGTGTCTAAATGTTAGTCATGTGGATGGTAGCTGTTCTACCTCCATATTCATGAAAGCAGAGTGCTATTTTTCAGATATGTAAACAGAGTGTAATTCTTTTTGATAAGCTCCCAGAGTGCATTACTGTTTGCACCGGTGGGCTGAGCTGCCCTTTCTCCTGGCTGCTGCTCTTGTGTGTGGAGATAGTTGACTCCATTTTAGAGCTGTACATAGCTATAGGCAAGCATTGTTCCTCATCTAGTTTATACCTTTGAATCTGTTAGCCTCGAATTAACTATCTTTGAATTTGCTAGTTTCAAGTATCTTGATATTGCTAAGGTTTAAGGGATAATATTATTACCCACAGAGTATGTGAGATACACTTATATCCATTTCTATCTCTAGAATGTTCTGGTAGAGTATAGATCTGTAGAAGAAATTCATTCAGATCAACTGAACTGTAAGTTTGCTTAGTTCTTTGTTTTAAGTGTCGTATTAAAGTTGTTTATGGAATACAGAGTCCAGTCTGATAATATTACAAGGCTACTGGTTCAATGAGTTTAAGCTGACTTGGATCTTCTGGGCGAGAGCCAGTTACATGTGCTACGTGTGATTCTATAAACTGCACCTAACTGCACTTATGGAATTGCACTAAGCACCATCCCTTTCAGTGCCGATTTTATGGGTAACATATATTGTCACCCTCCCGGCCTACCGGTAGCGAGGGTGCCTGGCTGGGTGACAAGGCTGATTGCTGTGCACCACTCAAACAGATGAATGGCTCCTCAGGGAAAGTAATGTCAAGACCAAGTAAGTAAGGTGAGCTGCAAAGTTAAACAGCCCCAAAAACACTTTCAAACAGCTCAGGGTTTTCCAAAAGAAATGAATTCTGTGAATTATATCCAGCCCATAGAATATCATACCAAAAACAAAACGGTCCTGGTATATAATTCCTTTAGTCAGTCTTTTACAAAAATTATGAGTTCAGTTCATACTGGACTGCCTTGTTCCCAAGTAGGCCCAGCAAGCAATTAACAGAAAAGCAAACAGTTCTTTAAAAAACAAAACAAAACCCATAGAGGGGCATAATCAAAAGAGACGTCTAAGTCTGTTTACGTCCATCTCGCAAGTCGTCCAAAGTAAAAAAAAAAAACAGCTTAAGACACATTTTCGAAAGATATGTCCAACTTTTTTTTTTCATTTCGAAAATCATCTAATTATACGTCCTGCCGATCTGATCGTCCAAGCCACTAAATCATCTATCTTTAGACCACATTTTCGTCCAACTTTCCGTCCAAGTCCAAAACGCCTAAAACAAGCCCTGTTGGATATGAGAGGGGTCTGCAAAGTGATGGACTGCACACCCAGACATGCCACCTAAATAGTGGGGTACCTTACAGGGCACTGCTGTAAACTTCACAAAAAGGGTGCCATGTCTTCTCCTCCCTACAGCTCCCTTATAGGTTATGGTGAGCCCCCCAAACCACCTCCAGAATCCCCTAGACCCACTTATCTACCATCCCAATAGCCCTTATGGCTGCAGGAGCCACTTATATGCCAGTACAAAAGGGTTTGGGGGGTATATAGGGGAGTGCACATGTTTAAATATCAATGCAGTGATTACAGGGGCTTATGGGCATGGGTCCTCCTCTCCATGAGTCCCTAAACCACCCCCAAGACAACTTAAGCTGCCTCTGGGCTGGACGACTAGGCTTTCCTATGCCAGGCGGCGAGGTGATGATGGTCTGGAGGCTGAATTTTAAAGTTATGATTAAAATTTTTATGGGGGTGGGGGGTTGGTGATCACTGGGGTAATGTGTGGGGGTCTGTTTTATGTTTGCAGTGCTTATCTGGTGGCTTTAGGTGGGTTTTTGTGACTTAGACCATGTTTTACATGGTCTGTCACAACGTCCAAGTTCCGTTTAGGCTCTGTTGTAAAACTTTCGGTTATACATGCTGTACGACTAAGTCTAAGCCGGCCCACGTCTCGCCTAACTCCCACCCTCGACACGCCTCCTGAAACGCCCTGTTTAGCTTTGGTCATTCAGCGGCACTATGAAGGCCTAGGTCGTTTAGAAATACGTCCAAAACCCGTTTTTATTATCGGCACTTGGACGTTTTTGAGAAATGTTCGTCCAAGTGCCAACTTAGGCCGGTTTTTGGACGTTTTTCTCTTTCGATTATGAGCCCCATAAAGTCCAAACTACAATTTAGTGCTTTGGGGCTGGCAAAAAGGCCACAGCCCTGCAAGATACCTAGACTACCATAGATTAGACACAGTTCCCTTCATCAGGTTCTTGAGGTAATTGCAAACAAAATTCAAACTCAGATAAAGTAAAACAATCACTGTTCCCAATGACTGCCTTCTACCATTATGGGCAGGTGTGTCCGCTCCTTAGAGCTACTGGGGGGGGGGGGGGGGGCACATACTGCTGTGTAGCTTCAATCAGCTCTTCCCCATGCAAACATAAGGTAAGAGGAGTCCCTCAAAATATCCCACCCGTATGACACATCATACACTACCCCTCGGCCTCATGCACTCCTCAATAATTCTTATCACAGTAGGGCTGGTAGTCAAGAACACAAACAGCAAAGGAAAAAAAAACTCTCCAAAAAGTAGAAGTCCCTTGCTAGTAGCAAAAAAAAAAAAGGTAGCACTGCTAGCAACACACAAGTCTTTCTCACAAAGTTCTACAAAAGGTTTTGGTAAGCTTCACCACAAGAGAAAAAAAATGACTTTTTTTTTCTTCCCAAGCAAAAAGGAAAAAAAAATGGCTACTTTCCCACTTTACATCAATTGATTTCCATAGCCTCTGGTCTGGTTCAGAAAAGTCCATGCTTTCCCCTGCTGGATCTGGGTCTGGGGTCAGAGAATCCTCAGCATTCAACCACTCCATGGGGTCTACTTCCTGGGCCTGCAGCTTTGTATGGAGAGCTCTCCTGCGGCACTGCTCCTCAACTGCACTAGCTAGCTTCTGTAAGCTAGGCTTTTGTCTACTGGGACTACACCCAAACCTAGCTGAGGTGGCAGTAGTCTTTCTCTCTCTCTGGCTCCCCTGGTGGTGCTAAAAGGGGACTGCCTAGGTTGAGCTAGAGCAGTGGTTCCCAACCCTGACCTGGAGGACCACCAGGCCAATCGTGTTTTCAGGCTAGTCCTAATGAATATGCATGAGAGAGATTTGCATATAATGGAAGTGACAGGCAAGCAAATCTGCTCCATGCATATTCATTAGGGCTATCCTGAAAACACGATTGGCCTGGTGGTCCTCCAGGACAGGGTTGGGAACCACTGAGCTAGAGGATAGACAACTTTGGAAGGTTTGAGGTATCTTTTACTATAGGTCTGCTTTACTCGGTGGCATGGCAGCACAGATTCTTGCCTCCCCTGTGTGTCAGGGCTGACTGGTTGGTCGGAACTGTCACAATATATATAGAGAATTTGGTCCAAAATCTAGTATTCTGGTCATTTACATGTGTATTATCATTTGTCATTTATTAAAAATTTTGTATACTGCCTAATTCGCAATGCTAAGTAGGTTAACAAAAGAAATAATGATATGGATATAGAAATGAACTCCATTATTGTTTATTTATTTACAACATTTACAACATTTATATCCTGCATATCATCAAAATCTATGCAGATTACAATATACATACAAATGCATTAAACAGCCAACTTCACACATTAAAATTACCATACATATAAAATTTAAGAACATAAGAACATAAGCAGTGCCTCCGCCGGGTCAGACCACAGGTCCATCCTGCCCAGCAGTCCGCTCCCGTGGCAGCCCAAACAGGTCAAGACCTGTCTGAATCCCCAGAGGGGGTCCCCTTGCCACCCTGGTTTCCCATTTAAGTCCTAGCTTCCCATCGAAGTCCTAACCCTCCAGTCTTGCACATGCACGACCTGATTGGGTTTCTATACTTATTACCTGGTTAGCTTTCTATACCTGTGATACATCCCAGCACCTCTCTCAGTATCCCACGATCCCTTTATCCCTCAGGAATCCGTCCAATCCCTGTTTGAATCCTTGTATCGTACTCTGCCTGATCACTTCCTCCGGTAGCGCATTCCAAGTGTCCACGACCCTTTGGGTGAAAAAAAACTTCCTTGCATTTGTTTTGAACCTATCTCCCTTCAGTTTCTCCGAATGCCCCCTCGTACCTGTTGTCCTCTTCAGTCTGAAGAATCTGTCCCTATCCACCCTCTCCAAGCCCCTCATGATCTTGAAGGTCTCTATCATATCTCCCCTGAGCCTCCTTTTTTCCAGAGAGAAGAGCCCCAGCCTATCCAACCTCTCGGCGTATGGGCAGTGTTCCAGCCCTCTTACCAGTTTGGTTGCTCTCCTTTGGACTCTCTCAAGTACCGCCATGTCCTTCTTGAGGTACGGCGACCAATATTGAACGCAGTATTCTAGATGTGGACGCACCATCGCTCGATACAATGGCATGATGACTTCCCGCGTCCTGGTTGTTATGCCTCTCTTTATGATGCCCAGCATCCTGTTGGCTTTTTTCGAGGCTGCTGCGCACTGTGCAGATGGCTTCATTGATGCATCCACCAGCACACCCAGGTCCCTCTCAAGACCGCTGTCTCCCAACAATGCCCCCCCCCAATTTGTAGTTGAACAACGGATTCTTTTTCCCTATATGCATGACCTTACATTTTTCCACGTTAAAGCGCATTTGCCATTTGTTTGCCCAGTCTTCCAGCTTGTCCAGGTCCCTTTGCAGGTCCTCACACTCCTCCCTGGACCTAACTCTGCCGCACAGTTTGGTATCGTCTGCAAATTTTATAACCTCACACTTTGCCTCCTTTTCTAGGTCATTGATGAATATGTTGAAGAGTAACGGCCCCAGCACTGATCCCTGTGGCACACCGCTCGTGACTCCCCGCCAGTCAGAATATTGGCCCTTTACTCCGACCCTCTGCAGTATACCCGACAACCAGTGTTTGATTCATCTGTGCACATCCCCTCCCACCCCGTGGTTCCACAGCTTCCTAAGCAGCCTTTCATGTGGCACCTTGTCGAAAGCCTTTTGAAAATCGAGGTAAATGATGTCTATGGGTTCCCCATTGTCCACCCGACTGCTTATTCCCTCAAAGAAGTACAGAAGGTTTGTTAGGCATGACCTTCCCTTACAGAATCCGTGCTGGCTTGTTCTCAGTAGGCCATTTCTCTCGATGTGCTCGCAAATGCCATCCTTGATCATAGCTTCCACCATTTTCCCTATTATTGAAGTCAGGCTCACCGGCCTGTAGTTCCCGGGGTCACCCCTCGATCCCTTTTTGAAGATGGGTGTGACATTTGCCAATTTCCAGTCCTCTGGTACCTCTCCAGTTTTCAAGGATAGGTTGCAAACATGTTGGATTGTGCCCGCTATTTCTTGTCTTAGTTCCTTCAGAACCCTTGGGTGGATCCCGTCCGGGCCCGGTGATTTGCCGCATTTTAACCTGTCTATCTGTTTGAGGACATCCTCCTTACTTACCTCTATGTGCTCCAATTTTTCAGCCTGTTCCCCACTCATGAGCTCCTCTGAGTCCGGTATAATAGATGTGTCTTCTCTCGTGAAAACCGATGAGAAGAACGTGTTCAACCTCTCAGCTACCTCTTTATCCTCCTTAATCGCTCCCTTCCTATCCCCATTGTCCAACGGCCCCACCTCCTCTCTCGCTGGTCGCTTCCCCTTAACGTAACTGAAGAATGCCTTGAAGTTTTTCGCCTCCCTGGCCAGCCCCTCTTCGTATTTCCCTTTTGCTTTTCTAACCTCTCGGTGGCATTCCTTTTGGCATTTCCTGTGCGTCTGGTGATTTTCCTCCGTTGGATCCTTTTTCCATCTCCGGAAGGATACTTTTTTGTCATTTATTGCCCTCTTTACTTCTGTTGACATCCAAACAGGGTCCTTTGACCGCTTGTTCTTGCAGCCTTTCCTGAAACTGGGGACGAACATTCTTTGTGCTTCCTGCAGGGTGTCCCTGAATAGGGTCCAGGCGCTTCCTACAGTCTCCATCCTAAAGATGTTTCTGAGCTTCCTCCCCACCATTTTCCTCATAGCAACATAGTTCCCTTTACTGAAGTTGAGCGCAGTTGTTGCGGTCCTCCTTACTATGGGTGTCCCCCTTTCTAATGTGAATCTGATCGTGTTGTGGTCACTGTTGCCTAGTGGTCCTCCCACTTCTACCTCTCTTGCAGGCCCCCCTAATCCGTTTAGGATGAGGTCAAGAGTAGCACCCCCTCTCTGTCCTCTCTCCGCTTCACTGCCTCCTCCGCTCTGCCTCCACTCACTCCTCCGCTGCCTGCTCCTTCCTCTCTCGCCCTGCTAGCCCTCTCTCCGGTTCGTTCTCCTCCCTGCACCGGCCTCTCTGTCTCCTCCGCTCTGCCCTCTGCTAGCGCTCTCCTCTAGCCGCACGTAGCCACGTGCTTACCAGGCTCAGCTCGCCCTGCAACTCCTTGGCTGGCCCAAATATATTTCTCCTTTCATAAATTACCAAAAGTCTCCTGAAAAAAAAAGTCTTCTGAGCTTTTCGACAGAATAATATACACTCGATCAAGACCCATTAGTGTGACCATTCATTCAGAGTCCATACAATTGTACAACTGTATCCTTCCCCACTTTTGCCCAAGTCTTCTTAAACAATGATATATTGTTTTCTAAATTGTTCCAAATGTCAGACTGAACAAATAGGTTTTAAGACCTGACCTAACTTGTTAGTGAGCCCCCAGATCTCAAACAGCAGAGCATGAACAAGAAAAAAGAGAGCTGAATTTTTGATCTCACATGTAGCAATTTTCAAACCAGGTAAGACCAGCCAGTGATTGTTTAAAGAATTACCCCACAACTTCTTATTCTATAAGAGGCCACCTAAATTTAAGTGTCTTTTGTGTATTTATATTTATAGAATATTGTTGAACGTTTGGGTAAATGTACATAAACATACATAAATGGCAGTCTCTATTCTATAATGGAAAGATGGATTATGCCACTGACTCACGGCAACATGCACAGTGAGGAATCTACCCTGTGATGTTTCATGGCAGAGTACAGGAGTGGTGCAGGAGTAGGGCTCCACTATGTTGCTGCTGCCCAACATGGGACCCCTCAGCCCACAGCACCTGGTATTCCCATCCAGGTATTAGCCAGGCCTGACCCTGCTTAGGTTCCAATAGTAAGAACAGGTCTACTCAGGGCAACCAGCCTGTAGGCCATTAGGGTAATAAACCTCATTATTTACCTCTTAACACAACTAATAGACACTAAGTGATCTTGCTCTAACACAGCAATAGTTAATTTACTACAGGCTACAGAGTAATAAGATGCAAATGTATATAAAGGAGTTCATTACCATGTAAATGTTATAGTGTAAGAACATAAGAATATAGAATAGCCTTACTGGGTCAGACCAATGGTCCATCTAGCCCAGTATCCCATCTTCGCGGAGGCCAATCCAAGTCACAAGTATCTGGCAAAAACTCAAATAGTAGCAGCTTTCCATGCTACTGTCCCATGTTTGTCTCAACAACAGACTATGGAGAGACCTTAGGCACCTGGGCCAATCAGACCCTAGGTTCCTGTGGGTTTGGCAGGGGAGAGGCAGGTCCCGCCTCATTTGGATGGAGGTGGGCCTGCCAGCTGGCCGGTTTGAGGACCCATCCGGCTGGCCAACTTGCTAGGTGAGCCTGGGAGGGGTTCTGTGGAGGGGGGTTTCATTGGGGGGTCTGTGGAGGGGGCATTTCTTTGAGGGGTTTCAGGGCAGGAGGTATTGGGCACCCTCCTGCTGGCAATCTTTGGGAAAGGGTTGACAGTCATCGGGCAGGAGGGGTTGGGCTCCCTCCTGCCGTGATCGTATGGGGGTTGGGGGACTAGCAGCTGCAGATGCTATACTTATCGCGACAGGGAGATCCATTGCCGTGATAAGTATAATGGATGCATCTACAGTAACCCACTTCTATGACCGGCATCTGTAACATGGACGTCGGTTACAGAATCGGGTTTATTTTGGGTCGGCCTAGGCCTGATTCTGTATAGGACGCCCTTCCAAGGCATCCTATACAGAATCCGGGCCTGAGTGTCTACTTCCTGATTATCAATGAATGGTTTCAGCATTGGTTTTTACCAGCTTTTCCTTGCTTGTGTTAGCACATCTCTATAAGTATACAGTACAGTCAAACCTCGGTTTGCGAGTAACGTGGTTTGCAAGTGTTTTGCAAGACAAGCAAAACATTCTCACAAATCTTGTCTCGCAAACCGAGTGTTGACTTGATTTGCGAGCACCCCCCCAGAACCACCATTGCTCCCCCCACTCGTGAACACCCCACCCCCCCTTGCGAACCGGTACCCCCCGCCCGAACAGCATTCAATCTTACCCCCCATCTAGCACCAGCACGTAGCCCACAGGACATACCGGTGCCGATGAAAGAAGTTCCTGACTCTTGCCTGGGCCTTGAGCATCTGCGCATGCTCAAGGCCTTCTGGTTCTCGCTCTCTCCAGAAGGCCTTGAGCATGCACAGAAGGCCTTGAGCATGCGTAGATGCTCAAGGCCCAGGCAAGAGGCAGGAACTTCTTTCACCGGCACCGGCACGTCCTGTGGGCTGCGTGCCGGTGCCAGATGGGGGGTAAGACTGAATGCTGTTCGGGACGAGGGGACATTCGTGAGCGGGGGGGGGGGGGGAGCGATGCCGGTTCTCAGGGGGGATGGAGCAGCGCCGCTGGCCTCGGGGGGTGGGGGTGGGTGGTAACGTATCAAGCGAGTTTCCCTTACATCCTATGGGGAAACTCGCATTGATATACGAGTAATTTGGTTTACGAGCATGCTTCTGGAACGAATTATGCTCATAACTAAGGTTCCACTGTATATTAATTTATAACTGTGCTCTCCTGATATTAAGAGTAGTTGAAATCACCCATCATTATACTGTTGCCCAATTCGCCTGCTTTCCTAATCTTTGTAAACATTTCTTCATCTGTCTGCTCATTCTGTCCAGGGGGATTGTAGTATTATCTAATAACTCACTCCACACTCACAAATACAAAGGGACTATAATAATTTAAAAAAAAACCCTCAAATACCCTTAGTGCAAATCCTGTTCTCAAAAGAAGAGATTTCACTTTTTACTCCTTTACAAAAGCATAATTTTAAATCTTTTCCTAAGGCTCAACAACACACTGTGGACTTAAACTCAAAAAGCCACTACTATGCTTCAGGAATCTTGTAAAGGGAGAGAAAAAGCTTCAGACTCGTGCCTGCTGCTTATTTTATAAGCATTCAGGCTACTCTTAGGGTTACCTCATCGGCATAAAAAAACCCTCCTCCAAATATTCCCACCTTCAGTAGTAGATATTTTTTCAATAATAAATATTGTTCAAATATTCAAATATTTCTTTTTTTAAGTATATAAACATATAATAAAACAAGAAAAGCACATTTGTCTTACAGACATATCTGAGCAATCATTTTAACCTACCCACCCACTGATTAATCAATAAAAGCATAAATACATAAATTCATTCAATAACCTTCCTTTATGTAAAATAATAATGCAATCCCACCCACCTCCCCCCTATCCTGGATGTATATATTCAAAGGTATAGAACTAAGATACAAATAGTTCCCCCTCCCCCTTCCCTGAATGTGCGTGTGGAAATAAACAAAAAGTTAAGACATAAAAACAATTATAATGAAGTAATAAAAGATGTCAACGGGCCCCAAACCAGTTTAAATATAATAATAATAATAATTTTTATATACCGCCAAAGCTGTAATAGTTCAAGGCGGTTTACAATAAGAAGAGCTGGACAATCAGCGAAGATAGGCACAATGAAAAGTCATTTGATGCATGTGAGCAGGATACAGAGATAAGAGGAGCTGGAACAATCAGTGCACGATCAGCGAAAATAGGCACACTGTAAAGTCAAGTACAAGTAGGCAGGGTACTAAGAAGGCTTGAGAGATCTTGGTTACAAATTGGTTAGAGTAAAAAGGGAAAGGGCTTTAAGAGATCTTAGGTTACAAATTTGTTGTACAAGTTAGTTTTTACTAGTTTTCTAAAACTTAGATAGGATGAGGAGTGTGTAATAATGTTACCAAGCCAATTGTTCAGATGATCTGCTTGGAAGGCGAGTGTTCTGTCCAAGAATCTTCTATATCGGCAGGCCTTTATAGATGGATGGATAAACATGTGGATTCTGCGTATACGCCTAATGGAAAAATCCAAGTTGAAATGAGAGAGCAAGTACATAGGGGCCAAACCAAGAATAGATCTGAAACAAAGACAGGCAAATTTGAATAGAACTCTTGCCTCCAGGGGCAGCCAATGAAGTTCTTGATAGTAGGGGTAATGTGATCCCATTTTATTATACCAAAAATCAATCGTACTGCCGAGTTTTGAATAATTCGGAGTTTTTGTAAGGTTTTCTTGAAAGACCCCAAGTAAATGATGTTGCAGTAGTCGAGCATGCTTAGAATGGAGGATTGCACCAGTAAACGGAATGAAGTTGCGTCGAAGAACTTTCTGATGGTTCTTAGTTTCCATAAAGTTGAGAAGCCTTTTTTAACCAATAATTCCATGTGTGCATCTAGAGTAAGGTAACAGTCCAGAGTCACTCCCAGAATTTTTATGGAATCGACAATTGGAAAGACTTGTCCATTCAAAGAAACTGAAGAATCTTTGATTTTGTCATTCAGACTCGCCAGGAAGAATTTGGTTTTTTCTGGGTTGAGTTTCAGTTTGAATTCTGTCATCCATTGTTCAATTTGCTTTAAAATAGAAGCCAGATGGTTCTTAGTCTCAGAAGTCAGGTTTGTTAGGGGGAAAACTGTAGTGATGTCGTCAGCATAGATGTAAAATTTGACTTTTAAGATTTGCAGTAAATTACCCAATGAGGCTAGGTAAATGTTAAACAGTGTAGGGGATAGGGGGGAACCCTGCGGGACTCCACAAGAGTTAACCCAGCTGAATGAATGATTGTTGTTACTGTAAACTTTGTAAGATCATTTAGTCAGAAAGCCCTGAAACCATTTTATCACATTACCTGAAATACCAATTGACTCCAGACAGTCAATTAGGGTGATGTGATCGACTAAGTCGAAGGCACTACTTAGATCAAATTGCAGGACTAGTGCACTTGTACCCTGATCTAATAAGCTGTGGAGGGAATCTAGCAGTGAGGCAATAACTGTTTCAGTGCTAAAACCGGACCGAAAACCTGACTGGTTATCATGTAGTATGTTGAATTTATCCAGATAGGTTACTAAGTCCTGGTTAACCAAACCTTCTATCAGCTTTACAAAAAAGGGAATGGTTTTGATGGGTCTGTAGTTCGATGTCAACTTGAAAGATTCCTTGGGATTTTTTACGATCGGAGTGATTAGAATCTGGCCTAAGTCTCAGGGAAGGTACCTGACAGTAGAAGAGAGGTAAGCCAATTATGTAATTTGGCTTTGAAGGCAGCTGGAGCAGCTTTCATAATACTTGGAGGGCAATAATCTAATTTGCAGTAGGAATCGGCATATTTTGAATAAAATTTGCAGAAATGTTGCCAGGTAGGGGTGGTAAAATTATTCCAGGTCATGTCTACCCTAGGTACAGTCATGAGTTAAGCAACAGGGTAGTCTGAATGGTTGGTTGTAGCGACCAAAAGGAAAGATCTCAGGTTGATGATTTTGTTGCTAAAGTACTCAGCCAAAGAATCGACCAATGGTTGGGGGTCTGAGGTAGGGCGGGAGAGGGTCTGTATGTCGTAAAGATTGTTGACTAATTTAAACAGATTTCTGGTGTTGGTATTTGGAGAACCAATTTTTTGAGCGTAAAAATTAGTACGTTTTGTTGTTATTAATTTTTTATATTCTTTTAATTTTAGTCTCCAATTCATTCTCCCTTTACTGTCTCCTGATTTCAGTCATTGTCTTTCAAGTTTTCATAACTTCCGTTTCACTGTTTCTAGTGAAACGGGAGCATTCATTTTCTCATATCTATAACTGGAGCATATATTCACCCACCAAAAAGGAAAATTGAGGCGATCGAAATTTTTCCAATTGTGAGTTATCATCTGCATGGCTACCATATATTTCAATTAATTTCCATCCACATGCGCAGGAAGCCCTACTCTAAACCCCGCCCATCTTAGTTCAAAAGCTGTTCTATCTTCTTTTTAAATGTTAGTCCCAGCAGCCTGGTTCCATCCTGGTTAAGGTGGAGTTTATCCTTTCAGAATAGGCATCCCGTTTACCAGAAAGTAGCCCAGTTCCTAACAAATCGATATCCGTCAATCCTACACCATCGTTTCAACCATGCATTGAGACATCGGAGCTCTGCCTGCCTCTTGGATTCCTGCACTCCATTTCTGAAAATGCTACTCTGGAGGATCTGGATTTCATCTTTCTACCTAAGAGCCTAAATCTGGCTTCTAGAACCTCTTTGGCATATTTTCCTATGTCATTACTACCTATATGTACCAAGATAGCCGGTTCCTCCCCAGCACTATCTAATATCCTATCTAAGTGACAGATGAGGTCTGTCACCTTTGCACCAGGCAGGTAAGTGATCAGGGAATCACCCAAAAATTATTTTGGTTCCCTTAAGGGCTGCTACAGTTTTTTTTCTTATTGCTGATAAGTTACCACGTGTGTTTTTGATTTTACCTGCTTTGGTCTTATAAGAGGAGTTTTTTGCCATATGAAGCTGAACTGAGGCTTTTTCTCCTCTTTTTTCTTTTGTTTGACTGAGTGGGTGTGTATGAGTATAGTGCAGTGGGTATGAGTATAGTGAAGTGGGTGTGAGTATAGTGCAGTGGGTGTGAGTATAGTGCAGTGCGTGGACCTTGCAGTGTCTTGGGTGTCCCCTGTGGTTCCTGATAGGACATAGTTTGAGAAACTTAGTTATTTTACTGCCCCATAGCATTGGACAAGCAAGACACAAACTAATGTTTCCAGCTATGATCTCCAGGATCTCCCCCCTCAATTTTGACCTCTCGAAACAATACTCCACCTATCCAACCATTCTGGACCAGTCCCTTATGAAGTAGATCTCCCTGAGCAAGAATCTCCCAATTCAGCCCCTCCCCAGTTAAGAGCCCTTCCAAACAAGACCCCTAAATCAAGCACCACACTCCCTAAAGGATTCCCCTATCTCTGATGCCAGACCTTAATTCCCTGGTGGTCTGGGAGAGCTTTGGGCAGAAGTGAGCTCCACTCATTCCTGCCTATGCAGTGCTATCCCTCAAAATGGTAAATCTGTCTCATGCTTATTCATTGTAGATATCTTGAAAACTTGACCTACCTAAGGCATTTGAGGCCTGGAGGGTTGTTCACAGTGCTTAGGTGGGACTGACATTTATGTGGGCAACTTACAGAATATTGTAAGTAGGACACATAAATGTCACATTTAGGCACTCACATTGCGCAACACACACATTTCTGCAGTGGGCCATAATACATCTAATGGCAGCCCTGAAGAAAGGTGACAGAATCTGGAAAAAAAAAAAAAAGTTAAAACCGTAGTTACTATAGGAAATTATTTCCTTTCAACTGTTTTTATTTCCAATATTCTTCAGGGGAGGGGAGTATTTTTTTTCTGTGCATTTCCTTGCTGTTCCATTTCAGTGACAAATTATAGATTTTTTTTTCCACCATCATTTTTTTAAAACTTTTTTCTCCCTTTAGCTTCTTGTTGAGAAATGGCTAGTCATGTAGCATTACTGTGATCTTTATAACAGTAATGGGCAATAGCCAACAAATGTAATGAACTGTTACAAACACTTTAGACCAGTGGTTCCCAACTCTATCCTGGAGGACCTCAAGCTTGTTGGGTTTTTGGGACAGCACTAATGAATATTCATGAGAGAGATTTGCATATAATGGAGGTGACCGGCATATTCATGCATATTCATTAGGGCTTTCCTGAAACCTAACTGGCTGGTGGTCCTCTGGACAGGGTTGAGGACCACTGCTATAGACAGCAACTTGTTTATTAAAAAAAAAAAAAAAAATTAGGGCTCGATATTCAAACCACGCCTATCTACTGTGCTTGGCGGTGAACCCAGAAATTCAATGCTAGGCATGTCTGGCAACCAGCATTGAATTCCTGGGGGTTTTTGGCTGCTAGAAGCACGGTTAATTGGCTGGCTGGCTAAGTTATAGCGACAAAGATAGACCTGCTATTTATGCAAGTCTATCTGGCTGCTTAATTTAGCTGGTCAACCAATGAATATTGACATTACCCAGCTATGAAGAACGACATAGTCAGAGACTGGGTTAGCTGCTTAGCACTAATAGCCAGATAAGTGCTATTTAATCAGTTAGGAGCCATTCCTGGCCAGTTAAATAGGACTGGTTTTTGGGTGGTTGGTCTTTAAAAAACAGAGATGGAAAAAAAGCTTTTTTATAGAGCACTTGTAATATGAGCTGACCCTTTATGTGAGTGAGAGGACTGAAATAATACTGCAAGTACCAAATCACTTGACGCATTCTGCAAAGATAGATATGGATCGCCTCTAAAACACTAGTTATTATGGTAACATCACTATGATAGGTTTTAGAAGAAACCAGCAATCTACAACTGAGTCACATTCACATGTATTTTTTTTTTTTAACCCAACCAGATGATAACACAGTAAATTACAATTTAAGTTTGATTTTCTTCCATTCAGTATTTGTGGGAAAAAGCTTAGTGCATAGAAGACTTAAAGAGCCAGTGTACATCTGCATGAAACATAAACACTTTGGCCCTGATTCTATAAATGGTGCCATTGTCAATAGCCGCTTTAAAAGTGGACGCCGATCGCATGTCAATCACACAACAGCACCATTTATAGAATTGCACCTTCGTGAAAGGTAGGGATCAGAAATATAGGGCAGAGTTTTCAAGGCCTAGATTTCCGGTGCCTACCTTTGACATGAATCGTGCCTAAGGATGTGTTTTATTGCACCTAATGCTACTTTCGGTGCTAGCAACAACTACAGTGGCATTAGGCATCATTAAGCACCTCCGTAGCTGTGATTATGGTGCCTACTAGTGCTAAGTTAAGACACCATTTATAGAATATGGGCCTTTAGTATGTCCCATAACTGTGCTTCAACAAAACTACAGTACTAAAAGTCAAAATGTCAGTTTTAGCCAGGGTAAAATAAACATGATTTAATGAGCATGGGTTCAACCGAGGGAGATCTTGCCTCACAAATTTGCTTGACTTCTTTGAAGGTGTGAATAAACATGTGGATAAAGGTGAGCCAGTTGATATAGTGTATCTAGATTTTCAGAAAGCTTTTGATAAAGTTCCTCACAAGAGGCTAATGAGAAAATTAAAAAGTCATGGGATAGGTGGCAAATTTCAGTTGTGGATTAGGAATTGGTTATTTGATAGAAAATAGAGGGTAGGGTTAAATGGTCATTTTTTTCAATGGAGGAGAGTAAAGAGTGGAGTGCCGCAAAGGTCTGTACTGGGACCGGTGCTATTTAACTTATTTATAAATGATCTGGAAATTGGAAGACTGGGTGTCAAAGTGGCAGATGAAATTTAATGTGTACAAATGCAAAGTGATGCACATTGGGAAGAATAACCTGAATCACAGTTACAGAATGCTAGGGTCCACCTTGGGGGTTAGCGTCCAAGAAAAGGATCTTGGTGTCATTGTAGACAATACGATGAAACCTTCCACCCAATGTGCGGTGGCGGCGGACAAAAAAACAAACAGAATGCTAGGAATTATTAAAAAAGGGATGGTTAACAAGACTAAGAATGTCATAATGCCCCTGTATCGCTACATGATGCGACCTCATTTAGAGTATTGTATTCAATTCTGGTCTCCTTATCTCAAGAAAGATATAGTGGCACTAGAAAAGGTTCAAAGAAGAGCGACCAAGATAGTAAAGGGGAAGGAACTCCTCTCGCATGAGGAAAGACTAAAATGGTTAGGGAACTTCAGCTTGGAAAAGAGACGGCTGAGGGGAGATATGATTGAAGTCAACAAAATCCTGAGTGGAGTAGAATGGGTACAAGTGGATTAATTTTTTACTCCATCAAAAATTACAAAGACTTGAGGTAAGGAGACCAGAATTGAATACAATACTCCACATTGGGTGGAAGGTTTCATCGTATTGTCTACAATGACACCAAGATCCTTTTCTTTTTTTTTTTTTTTTTTTTTATTCGAATTTTATACCATTATTACATATACATAATAGTAAGGTAAGGAACATAAATAATATTAATACATCAATCATAAAGCTATCACATAAATTCCTCTAGTCCTCATAACTATGGGAGGGCAAGTACTATATATTCTAGAAAAAAGTCACATAAACATGATCATATAGACCAAACATATTAGTGTTTAGAAATTCAAAACTCCAAACAATTAATCATGTGGTAGCAGAGGAAATACTAATGGATTCTTGATGTTGCAAAAATTGTTCTAATTGAGTTGAGTCCCAATAAACATAATCATTTTCCTTAAATTTAATCAAGCATTTACAAGGAAATTTTAAATAAAATGTGGCTCCCAAAGCCAACACCCTAGATTTCAAAGCCAAAAATGATTTTCTTCTCAATTGTGTTGCCTGGGCCACATCTGGAAAAATCAATACATTATCTCCGCAAAACTTAGTCTGCTTATTCTGAAAATAAGCTTTCATTATCAAGGATTTATCTATCTCTCTAGAACATGTTATAAGAAGTGTAGATCTAGTTTGGATTATATCCTGTGAGTCTTCTAAAAATCCAGTTAAATCAAAATCAATTTGTTCCAACTGATCTATACCTGATTCTATGGGAACTTTTTTCCTCTGAGGGATATAATACAAATTTGTCAAAGGCAAATTTTCTACGTCCGGCATCCCCAAAATTTCCTTAAAGTATTTTTTAACCAATATTTCTGGAGATAATAAATGTGTTTTGGGGAAATTAACTAGACGCAGATTTTTTGCTCTGTACAAGTTCTCCATTTTCTCAAATTTCATATGAGTGATATGAAAATCCTTAACTGCTGTTGTAGAAACTGCCTGTAATGTAACCACCTGAGACTCAGTTGTTCTAATCGATTTTTCCATAATTTTTAAGTTTGAATCAACGTTTGCAAGCTTTTCAATCACCTCTTGCGAAAATTTTTCATTTTGTTGAACCACTGATTTTAATAACCCCTCCATACGAGTATTTATTTGCCAAAGATCTTTCAAAGTAACTTCCTGAGGTTCAGTCGGAGGCTCTCTGGCAAACAAAGCCTCACCTTGAAAGGATAAGGCTTTGGGCATCACCCCATAAACTAATGAAGGTGATCCCACCCGCCCAGAGGAGTCTCCCGACTGACTACTGGAGCCTATCTTAGGTTCCAGAACATCAGGATTATTCGGTGGGGGGGGAGGAGTTCTACCTGGGGGGCTAAGGGATGCCCCCGATAGCGAATCCGCTCCCTGACTGTGGCCTAAGGTATTGGTTGGAATAAAGTGCCTATCAATGGGACCTAATAATATCGGTGTGGACACCTTTGCTTTACCTTTCCTTTACCCCATTACAGTAAATATTAATACATACAGTTCCTCCCGTTCCTCCCAGTGTCTCCAAGGGGCTCCCAAGGGGCAAACGTGCCCCTTAGGGCACGCCCCTTTGGCCACGCCCTGCGGCCGCGCGCCGCAGTCGCGGCGTCCTTTTAGCCCCGCAGGAAGAAGGACCCGCGTGACGTCAGTGCCTCTGTCTCTGCGGGTGCCCGACTGAAACCTGGCTCCGACTCTCCAGCTCCAAGATGGTAAGGAAGCGCTGCAGTCCAGGGCACACTCAAAGTCCACCAAGATGATAACACCCGAAATAACCTGCCTCTCCGGTCTCCTGCAGTCGCGGCGTCCTTTTAGCCCCGCAGGAAGAAGGACCCGCGTGACGTCAGTGCCTCTGTCTCCGCGGGTGCCCGACTGAAACCTGGCTCCGACTCTCCAGCTCCAAGATGGTAAGGAAGCGCTGCAGTCCAGGTCACACTCAAAGTCCACCACGATGATAACACCCGAAATAACCTGCCTCTCCGGTCTCCTGCAGTCGCGGCGTCCTTTTAGCCCCGCAGGAAGAAGGACCCGCGTGACGTCAGTGCCTCTGTCTCCGCGGGTGCCCGACTGAAACCTGGCTCCGACTCTCCAGCTCCAAGATGGTAAGGAAGCGCTGCAGTCCAGGGCACACTCAAAGTCCACCAAGATGATAACACCCGAAATAACCTGCCTCTCCGGTCTCCTGCAGTCGCGGCGTCCTTTTAGCCCCGCAGGAAGAAGGACCCGCGTGACGTCAGTGCCTCTGTCTCCGCGGGTGCCCGACTGAAACCTGGCTCCGACTCTCCAGCTCCAAGATGGTAAGGAAGCGCTGCAGTCCAGGGCACACTCAAAGTCCACCAAGATGATAACACCCGAAATAACCTGCCTCTCCGGTCTCCTGCAGTCGCGGCGTCCTTTTAGCCCCGCAGGAAGAAGGACCCGCGTGACGTCAGTGCCTCTGTCTCCGCGGGTGCCCGACTGAAACCTGGCTCCGACTCTCCAGCTCCAAGATGGTAAGGAAGCGCTGCAGTCCAGGTCACACTCAAAGTCCACCAAGATGATAACACCCGAAATAACCTGCCTCTCCGGTCTCCTGCAGTCGCGGCGTCCTTTTAGCCCCGCAGGAAGAAGGACCCGCGTGACGTCAGTGCCTCTGTCTCCGCGGGTGCCCGACTGAAACCTGGCTCCGACTCTCCAGCTCCAAGATGGTAAGGAAGCGCTGCAGTCCAGGGCACACTCAAAGTCCACCAAGATGATAACACCCGAAATAACCTGCCTCTCCGGTCTCCTGCAGTCGCGGCGTCCTTTTAGCCCCGCAGGAAGAAGGACCCGCGTGACGTCAGTGCCTCTGTCTCCGCGGGTGCCCGACTGAAACCTGGCTCCGACTCTCCAGCTCCAAGATGGTAAGGAAGCGCTGCAGTCCAGGGCACACTCAAAGTCCACCAAGATGATAACACCCGAAATAACCTGCCTCTCCGGTCTCCTGCAGTCGCGGCGTCCTTTTAGCCCCGCAGGAAGAAGGACCCGCGTGACGTCAGTGCCTCTGTCTCCGCGGGTGCCCGACTGAAACCTGGCTCCGACTCTCCAGCTCCAAGATGGTAAGGAAGCGCTGCAGTCCAGGTCACACTCAAAGTCCACCAAGATGATAACACCCGAAATAACCTGCCTCTCCGGTCTCCTGCAGTCGCGGCGTCCTTTTAGCCCCGCAGGAAGAAGGACCCGCGTGACGTCAGTGCCTCTGTCTCCGCGGGTGCCCGACTGAAACCTGGCTCCGACTCTCCAGCTCCAAGATGGTAAGGAAGCGCTGCAGTCCAGGGCACACTCAAAGTCCACCAAGATGATAACACCCGAAATAACCTGCCTCTCCGGTCTCCTGCAGTCGCGGCGTCCTTTTAGCCCCGCAGGAAGAAGGACCCGCGTGACGTCAGTGCCTCTGTCTCCGCGGGTGCCCGACTGAAACCTGGCTCCGACTCTCCAGCTCCAAGATGGTAAGGAAGCGCTGCAGTCCAGGGCACACTCAAAGTCCACCAAGATGATAACACCCGAAATAACCTGCCTCTCCCCCAAGATCCTTTTCTTGGACGCTAACCCCCAAGGTGGACCCTAGCATTTGGTAACTGTGATTCAGGTTATTCTTCCCAATGTGCATCACTTTGCATTTGTCCACTCCCTCCATCCTATTGTCTATCATCTGTCTCCCTTGCCTCTGTTTTTAGACCCATAATTTCTTCCCCTCCCCACTACCCTCCGTCCATAATATGCATATCTCTTTGGACCCCCCCTTCCCTCTCTAGGTGTACTTCTACACCAGGTTCCAGGCCCCCCCTCCCTGAAGGCCTGCATGTTTTCCCCCTTTTTTCTAGTGTCCTCCAGCTTCCTGGTCTCACCTTCAAGGCAGTCTGCAGAGGATCGTCGGTGCTGTAGCGACCCTATCAGGCTGCCGTTGATCTCAACAGCACATTCCCTCTATCGCGGTCCCACCCCTTCTCTGAAGTACAGGACCACGGCAGAGGGAATGTGCTGCAGAGGCCAGCGTCAGCCTGCTAAGATCGCTGCAGCTGACCAGCGATCCTCTGCAGGCTGCTTTGTAGGTGAAACTGGGATGCCAGGAGAGAGATGGTGGACAATGGGATAGAGGGAGGGAAGGAACAGAAAGGGTATTTTCTTGCGGGCCATATCTAATTACATTGAGGGCCTGAGTTGGCTCGTGGGCTTGAGTTTGAGACTCCTGTCTTAGAGAGAGGAAAAGATAATGGTTACTGCGGATGGGCAAACTTGAAGGGCCATTTGGCCTGTATCTTCCTTCATGTTTCTATGTTTCATTGATATTATGTGTTTGATGTAAGCCGCTTAGGTTTGTAAGTAGATTATAAATATTTTAAATACATTTGAAATTGTCTAAAAAGTTGCAGTTAGTAACATAGTAAATGACAGCAGATAAAGACCTGAATGGTCCAACAGTCTGCTCATTTGTTACACGCATTATAAATTATTGATTAAATTATTTTTTTCCTTTTATATTGATATGCCAAAGACTAAGTCCGCCAGCTACTGTCCTAAGGTTCCAATTACTGGAGTTGTCATTGAAGCTCAGTCCAGCCTATCTAACCATACCACAGCATACATTTTCTTCTATACCACAAGGATTCAATGCGATTTACAACAAGATTTCTAATCATCTTGTTGTTTGCGGAATACAGACTGTAAAAAATGCCCAGCACCATCCTCATGTTCCAAATTACTTGAGTTCCCATCAAAGCCCTCCATAGCCCATCCTAAAATAAATTGTCATATATGGAACAGAAACTGTGCAAGTCTGTCAGTACCGGCCTTAGTTCTTCAACGTATACCATTCATTTCTAATTAAATCAGAATACTGTTGTGAGGCTAATTTTTTGGCCAAAAGAGATATGATGGCATTTCTGCAACATCTGGATTCAAGAAAGCATGGGACAAACTGGTCAAACATGTGGCATCTCTTAGGTAGAGCTGGAGATAATAGATGCTGTGGATGGGCAGACCTGATGGCCTATTTGACCTTTATCTGCTGTCATGTTTCTATGTTTCTATATAATAGACTTCACTGGTTATCTCTCAAAAAGCAAATTGAGTTTAAATCTACTTGTTTGATTCATCATATTGCAAGCTGATTCCTCTGATAATCTTGTTTTGTTTTTCTCTCAGCTATATTATTCTTCTACAAGGTTAAGTGGTACATTTTTATTGCATTATCCACAAACTAGAGGAGCATGATTTAAATGTCAGTTTAAATCTTCATTTGTTAGTGCTGTTATTACTATTTGGAATAATTTACCATTGTAGTTGAGGATGGAATTCAGTCATTTTAGTTTTTGTAAAATGTTGAAGACCTTTTCATATGATACTGTTTAGTATTTCTTTTTCAATCTGATTAATTACTACTTATCTACAAAACTCTTCAAACAGATGAGCCACCAATCTCTCCCATCTGCTTACGCCTTATGCCCCCATAGGATGCTGAGATCCGCTGCTCAAAAACAATTTGTCGTCTCAACCTAATGAGAAGTTATCCATGAATGTACATGTCTGTGAATCTTTCTTTTTTGTACATGGCCTTACCTTCTGGAACAAACTCCCTGTCATTTTACACCTTCACACTTCTCTTGAAAGATTCGAATCAGATCTCAAAACTTTTCTCTTTAAAGATGTATATTCTCTAACACCTCCTCCCCTCTTACAAAAGCTCAAAAGCGGTTTTTAGTTCAGGCCAGTGCGCTGAATGCTTTGTGCTACCCCCCATGCTCATAGGAAATCTAAGAGAATCGGGAAAAGCGCAGAGCATTCAGCGTGCCGGCCTGCGTTAAAAAATGCTTTTACGGTTTTGTAAAAGGGGGGGGGGGGAGGTTAAGTTAAGCAACATTTTTTTCTTTTTTTCTCTCCCTCAGCTTGGGACGGATGTTTAGAGCACATATAGCCCTCCCATCATTCTTCCACTCCCTACACTTTTCTTTATACATTGCAGTTCCTCCCTTTCCCCCTCACAATCATGTCAACAACTTTTTCTCAGCACCTCTTTTTTCTTTTTTGATATTAATTGCGAGCAGCCTAGAAGGTTTCCCCAAATGGGCAGGATCAGTGAAATAGCGAGGGTGAGAGGCACTATGGGTGGTAACACCCTCCCCCGCCCTTGTCTCCACCCCTCCTGCCGCGTGCCCCCTCCTTTCCTTTTCCCATACCTATAGTTATTCACCGCCATGAACAACAAGAACTTCAAAGTGCCCTCACAACCCTGTTGGCTCGCCCTCTGATGTCACTTCCTATGTGTGGAACCTGGAAGTGATGTCAGCGGGAGAGACGATGCGGTCATGAGGAGCACATCGAAGTTGTTGCATGTGGTAGTGAACAACTAATGGTATGGAGAAAATGAAGGGACGTATGCTTAGTGAGGGGAGGAGGAGAGGTGCTGGTGCCTCTACCAACATGATGCCTGGGGTGGACTGCCCCCCCGCCCCCCCTTACTACACCACTGGGTAGAATGTTAAATTCTAATTAACTTGCCCTATGTATTTTCCATAGATTGTGTATGATTTCTTATTACTTTATATTGCCTTGAAGCTATAAGCAAGATTACATTTAATTTATTTTATTTTAAACATTTATATATTGTCTACAATTAGGCGTTTTACAGGGTATGAACATAAAAACTTAGGAATAAACATCATAAAGCAAAATTGTAATAACTACTCTTAAAATAATCACTCTGCCACTGAAAACCTTGGACAAACAATTGCATTTTCAATAATTTTTAAAATCTTAACCAGTCAGAACACAGCCGTAAATGTCCCATTAATGTGTTCCATAGCTTAATACCTGTAATATAAAAGCAGCGGCTCAGGTTTCAGCATATCTACCTCACATTATCAGTTCCAACAACTTTTGATTTAGATTAGTTCTTTTTGAGACACAGTGACCAGAATTGCATCTAATACTCAAGGTTTGGTCACACCATGGAGTGATACAGAGGTATTATAATACTATGGGCTCCTTTTACAAAGATGCGTTAGGGCCTTAACACACGGAATAGCGCGCACTAAATTGCCACGTGCGTTAGCCGCTACCGCCTCCTTTTAAGCAGGCGGTAATATTTTTTGCTAGCGCACGCTAATCCGGTGCGTATGCTAAAAACACTAGCACACCTTTGTAAAAGGAGCCCTATGTTTCCCCGAAAATAAGACCTACCCCGAAAATAATCCCTAGCATGATTTTTAGGGTAGGTCCTAAAATAAGCCCTACCCAAAAAATAAGCCATAGTTGGATCGATTACCGAAGCCCCTCACGAATGTCCCCGACACTCCCCAATTCACCAGTGATAGTGCTTCCCCCCATGTGCAGCATCTTTTCTCCCCTCTAAACTATCCCCTTGCACAGCATCTTTCCATCCCTTCTTCCCATCCCACACAGCAGAACCCCGCCAACCCTCCCACTGCGAGGCTGGCAAACCTTTGTTCCAAACAGCAGCAGTGGCAGCACTGAACAGGCTGCGTCGCAGCCTTCCCCGCTGGGGCCTTCCCTGTGCCACATCACTGATGACATCAATGTAGCAGAGGGAAGGCCCCAGCGGGGAAGGCCACCAAGCAGCCTGTTCAGTGCTGCCGCTGTTTGGAATGGAGGTACGTTGGCCTCGCAGTAGGAGGTTCGTCAGGGCTCTGCTGCATGGGGGAAGGAAGGGAGAGATGGAAAAAAGCTGTGCAGGGGGATGGTTTGGCGGGGTTATCGAGGTCCTGCTGCACGGGGGGAATGGCTTTGTATTATCTGTTCCACAAAGATCTCAAAACTTTTTTATTTCATAAATATTATGATATATAAAATTTGGTTTGTTTAAGGATAATCTGTAATTTGTTTATTTGTTAACCATTTAAAGCTCTATTTTATAGGGAAGATGTGGCATAGAAGAACAATGCTTAGATTAGATAAGATCTAACGCAACTCATTGCTTTTGGGATTCTGCTGCACGGGGGGATGGAAGGGAGGGATAGAAAGATGCTGCACAAGGGGATGGGTAAGTGATTATCGTTGTATACACACAAAAAAAGGCATCCCTGAAAATAAGCCCTAGTGCACTTTTTGGACCCCAAATTAATATGACAGTATTATCTAATTCTCAAGGAGAGACAGAAGTTGTGATTGTGGCCATGTTTATATGGGCACAGCCAGATGGCACACTATGACCCAATGAGGTAAACACCTTATCTCTGTCTTTGCACCAATCTTCCACGCTCTGGCAATTTAGAAGAGGAGTGAAACTGTGTTTGAGTGCTTCTTTGGAGTGAGCTCTGTGATTTCTTGAGCAATGGTAGTTCTTTTTTATGCTGTTTCTCTTTTGCTGTTTTGTAATTGTATGTATTATTTAGTGTTATTTTGGCCCTCTTTTACAAAGGTATGCTAAGTGTTTTAGCGCGCATTTAGGGCACGCTAAATCAACACATGCGCTAACCGCTAACGCATCCATAGGATAATATGCAAGCATTAGCATTTAGCGCTTGATTAGCACACGCTAATATTTAGCGCACGCTAAAAAAGTATAGCACACCTTAGCAAAAGAGGGGGTTTGTATGTGATTTTTGTTCCCCGCTTAGATTTGTGGCTAGGCGGGTTATAAATAATTTTAAATAAAATAAAATAAACCACAATTTTCTAGAATGAGTATACCAAGCTGCTTTCCCTGTTGGGAGAAGCATGTTTTGGTAAGGTTAAAAGATGTGTTTAATGACGTAGAATTAATAACAGATAAATATCATATTCCTATCACAGAGAAAATGGCAGTGATGCAGCGATGCAGCTAAGGCAATGTGTGTGATCTTTGAAATTAGATGCCTTTGAGGAGGAGGCAGGAAAGCAATTGGAGGACTGCCTTTGAAAATAAATTTTAATTAGGGCATAAACATATCTGCATATAATAAAAGGTTGTTCCGGCAAAAAGCCCAGCTGAGATTTGAGCTCTATTTTTATAGATATAAAGATATGGCAAGGAGAAATGGGACAAGAATTTTCCCTAGATAAAGCTGGATGGAAGATGAACCATATTTGCATTGTATCTGAAAATGCTACGTACTAGGAAATGGAGAATACATTTCTGCTGAGATACTATATTGCTCCACAGCAGGCGTTTCAAGCAGGGCTGTGGAATGATGTATTATGCTTAAAATGTGGGCTCGTTGGAAATAATTTAGGACATGTATTCTGGATTGCTCTGTTGTGCAATTTTAGCAAGTGATACAGAAATATCTTGAGTCAGAATAGGGCAGAAAAATCAGTTGAACAGCAGGCCAAATGCTTGTTGATGATTTTGCTGGAAACCTAGCTTTGCATAAAGCCCGGATATTTTTACATTAGAGGGCATTAATTCTTTCATGCAAGAGCACTGTGTCAGTTTGATGCTCCCCCTCTTTCACTGTGGACAAAGCTATTATTCAATACTATCTGTGTATGATTTTTGCAGCATGGTATAGAGTAAGGTTGTGGTAAAACTGGACTTCTGCAATATTCTGTACCTAGGAATGTCGGTCTTGCAGAGTAGCATTCACCTGTGTCTACAGTTTATTTTGAACTGAATCACCCTCACCGTAGTTCCTACCTCCTGATGCCCAGACCCTCAGAAGCACCACCTGGGGCTCAAATGTTCTCACTACCCCTGGCTTCACGTGCAGTTCTGCAGAGTAGGGCATAGCAGGTTGTCTAGAATGTCGCAAGGTTAGTTGTTGGAGTGTCAAAATTCACTCTATGTCACTGGCATTAATATAACTTAATTGGTTACCTTTGACCTATAGGGTGCAATATAAGGTGCTATCAATTATACATTAGGCTTTATATTCATGTGTACCATTATACTTTAATATAGCCAAGCCATATATGTCTATCATCCTACTGGAGTACTGAGATCAGAGAATGCTATGCAGTTGCCACTGGATTCAGTAACAAAGATGCGTTATGCTGAAAGGAGGCCCTCTGTTTTCTCAATGGCAGGACTTACGCTGTGGATTACATTATCACAATTTCACAATTTAAGAACACATGAATGTTTTTTTAATGTTAACTAATTAGGTATAGAAGCAGAGTCCGAATTGGTGATGCATTTGTGTATTTTAATTTTAAGTAGCTATTGATGATTATGGATGTTAGAGAGTAATGTGTGGTATTGATATTTTCGTGATTGTTTTTGTAATTTTATATTTATGTTTATTGTACATTTGATTTCCCGCTTAATACAAAAGGTCAAAGCAGCTTTACACATTTTTACATATAATAAAATTTGTGTATATGGTATAAAGGCACATAAAAATTCCCTATTTGTCATGGAAGGGCTCACAATCTAAGCTAAAGTGCTTAAAAAAATTAAAGGTATGAACTATCTATAATAATAATATGCTAAGCGCGCATGCGCACTCTAATCCCGTGTTCCCTGAGTCCTGATCTGTCAGGATGTGGCCGGCAGAGTGTGCATGCGTGCTTAATTTGTCACCAGGACTCCAGCCGGGACCGCAGCCAGCCGCCGATCACCTCCACAAGCCCGCTCCTCTCCTCTGGTCTCCCCGGGCCCTTTTTCTCCATCTACTCGCATGCAATCGGAGGCAGGGACACCCTTCGCCCCCGCAGACCTCCCCCTCCTTTCATCTTACCTGCTGTGCTCCGGCCGCGGCCGAAGTTCGCTGCTAGCCAGGTGATCGCAGCCCCAGCGCAGTGCTTCTGCTGCCCCGACGGCTACCGGCCGCTCATTGGCAGCCCCGAAATTTCCCGGAGTCACATTTTCAGCCCTCCTACCTCTGCCCAGAATAGCCCAGATGTGCAGCCAGCGGAAGCAGCACTGCGATTGGTCCCCGCCAACTCTGGCTGCCAAACCCCTCCTCCGGGCGGGTGGAGCGAAGAAGGATGCAGAGCGCGAGTGGCCTCTCTCTCCATCGGCGCGCGAGGTTCCGTTGAACGCAGCATGGGGACCCGGGCTCTCGAAGCCCTTTCGAATCGGGCCCACAAGCTGGAAGAGGTTTCCTTTCAGGCTAATTCGCTGAACGGACACATCAGAGGGGAGGGGCGGGCAGGGTACTGGAAGGCCGTCAGCGTTTGAGGGGCCCGCCTTTATTTTTTCTTTTTCAGGTGAGCAGCACCAGACTTGGGAGATGTGGAAAAAGGGGTTGACTTAGGGTTTCCACATTTGTGAAGACAAAAAAAAAGGGACACGACCCTGCCCCCAGCCTCCCACAAACTGAGCCATATGCAGGGAGAAGGACTACTGCTAGACAGGGGGAGCAGAGAAGGGGTGCTGCTGGACAGGGGGGAGAGACAGAAAGAAAGACAGACAGGGGGCCAGTGAGAGAGACAGAAAGAAAGAAAGGGGGCACGGAGAGAGAAAGAAAAAGACATATAGAAAGAAATGCCTAAGTCAGGGGTGTCCAATGTCGGTCCTCGAGGGCCACAGTCCAGTCGGATTTTCAGGATTTCCCCAATGAATATACATGAGGTCTATTTGCATGCACTGCTTTCATTGTATGCTAATAGATCTCATGCATATTCATTGGGGAAATCCTGAAAACCCGACTGGATTGCGGCCCTCGAGGACCGACATTGGACACCCCTGGCCTAAGTCTACACATCTATTCTAGCACCCGTTAATGTAACGGGCTAAAAAACTAGTATATATATAAATGAATAAACAAAAAATATAGGAGAGTTCAACAATATCAAGAATTCAAAAAAGAAAAGTTAGAACAGTAAGGAAAGTCAAAAAGTAAAAAAACAACAACTTTATTACACTACTTCTGTACCTTGGCTAGCATACTAATATACTGTATATTGGAAGATGAATGATAACAGGATGACACTAATAGGTAAAGTCACAGTACATATATGTTAATGATAGCTGTGTACGCTACTGTAATCCGTGTTGAGCTAGTTATTGAATGTACCAGGCAGCTGGCAGACTACAGCCAGAAATGGCCTTAAGGGACTATCTGGTCTAAAGAAATAAAGGAAGCCACAGTAATTAAAGGACAGATGTATTTCAGAATCCACAGAAAAATAAGTTTTGGGGGGGTGTGCTATATGAGCTTGTGCCAATATTTTTATGTCTACAGAACTTAAGAGATTTTTATGAATACAGTGTTCATTACTCCAAGACTGCTTTTTATTGTGCTAGAATTGACACCTGTAGATTTTCTGAGAATCATTTAGCACATATCAGTGCTAATGTTAAGGGTATATCACTGGATTAACAGTGAGATTATGTTTAACAAGTTGCACTTACACCTTAAACCCTAAAAATTAAATCATGGGGATCAATATTCAGGCTATGTCCACGATCTGGCTTTGAATTCCTGGATTTGAGGAGCTGGTTGCACCATAGCTGGTTAAGTGTGATATTCAGCATTTAAATGGCTATGGGACACCACATAAACATAAGCCCGATTTATATGCAGTTCAGTTTATGTAGTGAGTGACCTTGGCCGGGTAAATAACGACTCCACCCCCGAGACACCTCCCCAAACAGCCATCAGCCAATTTTGCTGGTCATTTTTCAGTGGCACTTACTAGTTAAGTGCTGCTGAAAATGAACAGTTAACCCTTTACAATATTGCATCAAATACTGACCCCTGTATTTTTAAGCAACAGCTAAAAGCACTGCTTGACTGACTGAAAGCTGTGGGCCTGATTCTCAAAACGGCATCCTGATTATAGGCGTCCTACCCCCGTGTAATGGACCAACTGGGATGCACGTTTAAAAAAAAAATCAAAGCACTGTCATCTTGATATAGGGACACTGTCATATGATATAGTAATGTTTGGAACGCTAATAATGCCTAAAAGTCCAATAAATGTAAACAAAAAAAAATTGCTTTACATAATGACAGGAGTTGCCATACAGTTAATTACAAAAAACTGAAAAATTGGGAAAGATTAAATTATAGTTTTTGGTGGGCATCCTTATGTCAAATATATAAATTAGAAAGAATATAGGCAACACAATCAGGGCAATATAAGGAATTTAGGGAAGTTTGGGACCAGTTGGCAAAATTTTGTAATCAATGAATATACACTTTTTAATATATACACCTTATCCTGTTAGTTATAACTGAATATCCAGGGAGGGGGGTGGGGGAGGGTGATTATGATATGATTTTGGGATTGTGATATGGGAATATGCAAGTAATATTATTTGGTTTTCATGAGTGTGTTATAATAGGGGCAGGAAGGGGGAGAAAATAATTTTGGGTGGGAAAATTCTGTAAAATATCAGTGCTGTTTTTATAACTGTTTTTGTATGTATTCCTTTACACACTGTTTTAGTTTCTTTTTTTTTAATTCTTTATTGATTTTTAAACAAAAACAGTGTCATACAAATGAAATAACAAAAGATATTCCATATATTCCACTATTATCTATAAAGGTAACATAAATATCATTCAATAATTTCATTTTCCTGCATATAATAATATCATAATATATCCTAATATACAATACAAATAAAGAATTAAGTTACCCAAATATCACTATCAATATTTATTCCCCTCCCTCCAACCCCCCACCCCTTTAAAAATTAATAAAGATATAAAAAATAAATAAATAAAATCAAAGCAGCAAATGACACCTAGAATGTAGGCATCATTTGTGTGTGTACGGAGGCATCTAGGAATGCCCACAGATGCCAAAAGCCAGCATTGATGTGGCTTATGCCGGAAGTGGCATTAGGCATCCATAGGCGTGCCTAGGTGCTTCTGTAGGCATGAGTCAGATGCCTTAAATGTAGGCCTGTAAAACTCTGGCCTGCATTTAAGTTATCTGTACAAAAAAGTAGATACAATTCTGGACAAAGCGCCTACTGGTGATTGATGATTGATGACACCTGTAGATTTTCTGAGAATCATTTAGCACATATCAGTGCTAATGTTAAGGGTATATCACTGGATTAACAGTGAGGTTATGTTTAACAAGCTGCACTTACACCTTAAACCCTAAAAATTAAACCATGGGGGTCAATATTCAGGCTATGTCCACCTGTTTTCCAGATGCCTACTGCAGCAGATGCCATTTCCAGAATCAGGCTATATGGGCCTAATTCTAAAAATGGCATCCAAATGTAGGTGGTGGTAGACATCCTACCTCTGTATAACAGACCAATTGTTTTTTTTAAAAAATCAATGAGGCAAAGATCGCCTGCAATATAGGCATTGTTCACACATATACAGAGACATCTAGGAATGCCTACAGATGCCTAAAGTTGGTGTAGGCATGGTTTATGCCAGAAGTGGCCTTAGGCATCCATAGGTATGCCTAAGCACTTCTCGTAGGGATACATCATATGCTTTAAATGTAGGCCTGTACCATTTAAGGTATCTGTAGAAGAAAAGAGACAATATTCTGAATTCAACACCTACCATGATTGACATGTGGTAGGCACCCATTTTGGAGGTGCCTACTGCACCATGCACCATTTCCAGAATCAGGCCCAACCAGCGTCTAAATTTAGGTGTCGATAGGTGCCCTGCCAATGGTCAGAAACAGCAGGGTTGAAGCGCCTACTGATGCCTAAATAAAAGGCGGCTGAAATGGCCACTGAAATCACGGCTAGGAAGCCACTTTAGGCCAAGGAACGTCAAAGTAGGTGTGGCCAACCCCTGAAGTGGCATTAGCCGATCTAAAGCGGCTACCCAGTTTCAAATCACGCTAAGATAGGCGGCTGAAATTTAGGCCTAAGAAACTCTGACCTATATTTCAGCCACCTATCTTTGCCTAGACCACATCAGTCGATCGTGGCAGGGAAATTCCCCCTCCACTTGAGCATCAGGGATTCCCCAAAATAGCAATTCTGTAACTGGCACCCAAGTTCTGGACATCAGTTACAGAATTGCAGCTTTGGGGAGTCCCTGTTTCTCAGCTGATGGGGGAGGGGAGAATTCCCCTGCTGCGATTGTCTGAGAGCAGCTACATCAGGGAACACCCAAACCTCACCGCAAATCAGCTGGAAGGAGAGATACCCACTCCCTCCTGCCGGCACCCTTCCTTCCCCGCTAACATCCCTGGCAGGAGGGATGCCCAATCCCTCCTGCTGGCAGCCCCTCTAACATCCCAGGCAGGCAGATGCCCAATCCCTCCTGCTGGCACCTCCCAAACACCCTCACCCCTGAAATCCACCTGCACCCTCCCCCATACCTTTTCATAGAAGACCGGCTAGAGGGATGCCCAATCCCTCTGGACGGCAGGCCCGCCTCTTCTGAATGGCAGACCTTCCACTTCCTGGTGCATCCTGGGATGCCCCAGGGAGGAGCCTAAGGCCTTGATTGGCCCAGGCACTTGGGCCAACCAAAGTCTTAGGCCTCCTTCCAATTGCATTCTGGAATGCACTGGGAGTGGTCCTAAGACTCCATTTGGCCAGATACTTAAAACCACTCCAATGGGGTCTTAGGCCACACACAGTGCATCCTAGAATGAACTGGGAAGGAGACCTAATACTCCGGTTGGCCCAGGTGCTTAAAGCCCCTCCTATGGGGGAGGCCTTAGGTACCTGGGCCAATCAGAGCCTTAGGCCCTCCCCAGTGCATCTCAGGATTCACCACGAAAGGAAAGGCTTACCATTCTGAAGAGATGGGCCTGCCAGTCGGAGGGAGAAGGCATCCCTCCGGCCAGCCTTCTTGTTAAAGGTACTGGGGGGGGGGGGGTGAGATTTGGAGGATGGAGGTTCAGGGGTGCCGGCAGGAGAGAGTGGGAAACCTTCCTGCCAGGGATTGTTTAGGGATTTGCAGCAGGAGGGAGTGGGCATCCCTCCTGCTGTAGACAGTGTGTGTGTGGGGGGGAGAGGTTTCAGGGGAGGTGGCAGGAGGGAGGGAGCATCCCTCCTGCCAACCAACTTGATATGGGGTTCAAGAGTTCCCTGCCGCTGCCACTCAGCTGATTATAGCAGAGAGATTTCCTTGCTGTGATCAGTTTAGTGGCATGTCAGTTTGAAATGTAGGCCAGCATTTTGAAGGCCTACATTTCAGGCGCCTATAGCAGCCCTAGGGAGACGTCTAGGGCTGCTTAAGCTTGCCTAAGGTCACTTCCGGGTGAAACCATGCTCACGCCTAGCCTTGGACGAGCTTAAATGTCCCTAGGTGCCTACCTGAACCCGTGACAGATGCCTAAAGTGTAGGCGGCCTACCTTGGGTTGTTTCGATTGGCTGGTTAGACAGCGGTAGGATGCTTACCACCGCCTACAATCGGGACACCGTTTATAGAATATAGCCCTAAGTGTGCACAGATGCTAAAACTACCATGGGACAACTGAAAAAGCAATGACTACTGTATAGTAACTGTAATTCTATTACAAAATTATTCTGAAAGTTACTTTGCCAAAAGTGGGAGAACAATGAAGGAGTATGTGGTATTTTCAACAGTGGAGAAAAAGCCTCAAAAACACCATGCAGCACATTTCACTAACATTGTGACTAGCCGCCTTAATACTATCATAGGCATATAAAACTCCACTCATAAAATACCTTTCATATCTCACAAGAGAACATCCCACTATTAAAAAAGCAAAAAAAAAAGCAAAAGCAAAACTTAGCTGTCGGTTGAATTCTTCAAACATTCTCTCAAGATCAAAACTGATACTAACACGCCCCTCAGTGTTTTTTTCAAACAAACTTCACTCTTGCAGCTCAAATTATCAGCATAAGCAGTTTAAAATCTCCCAACAAGAATCTTGTTTCGCCAGCAATACTGGCTGCGTCAGGGGAAATTGTAATTTTTTTCAGTGCATCTCTGGCACAGCCAGTATTTTTTCAGTGTTAGCCACAGCTACTTTGATCTTAGACGTTCTAAGGTGCCCCCATAAACGTGATCTAGGCAGTGGTTTTATAGACATCTCTAGAAACCTAAATTTTAAAATTTTAAATTATTTTTAAATGGTTTTCCCTACTTAAGTTAGGCGCTGGTGCACCTACTGGCACCTAACTTAAGGCAGAGAACCAATGCAAATACTGCTATTACCCAGCACTACACTTCTACATATAAGCCCAAACAACTAGAAGGGCTTGGGTCTCAGAAACGGAGCCTACGCGCAGCAGTGACACTCACAAACTGGAAGAAATCAGCGTAGTACAATTGCTCCAACTCCAATCATTGACCCCCATACATATTTTTTTAAAGCATTTTCAGAAAGCACTTAAAACAGCTAACCCACAATCGGGTCGCAAAAAGGAAGTGTAAGCTAGACACTAAGAAAAACAGCAACCAAATTACTTAGCTTTTTAGTGGTTGACTTTGCTGATTTTGCTGATTTAACTTTATAAAGGAGTGCAGTCGCTGGTGTAAATTTGCCGACGCGGCCAGCGTTTCGCGGAATCATTAATCAAAAGTATCCGCTGCGTCAGGGCCACCAGGACATTCAAGAAGTCAAAGCTTCATCTCTTAGTGGGAGCTCTCCTCCTGGAACTCCTCTCCTGGATAATCTGTACTTCCCAAGGCTTGTATCAGCCTCTTGCTAGGGAAGCTCTCTCTCTCCCTCCCAGGGAGGCACCATTTATAGAATATGGGCTTTTATGTTTATGTTTGTTTAAACTTTCTATACCACCTTTACCATCAAGCAGGCCAAAGCAGTATACACAGTAAAAACTAAAAATATTAAGAAAAGAATTCCATCTTAAAATAGGATTAAATGAACAGGTTGTTTTCCTCATAGAGGTGAATATGTTTGCTAATTGAGTAAGAGTAGGCAGAGTACCAACAAAGGCCCTCTTTTACAAAGGCGCGCTAAGCGTTTTAGTGCAGATTTAGAACATGTTAAATCAACGTGTCCATAGGCTAGCATGCACGTGCCAAAAAGCTTAGCGCACCTTTATAAAAGAGGGGGGAGGGGTAAATGTTTATTATGAGAAACTTGGGGGTCCTTTTACTAAGGCATGCTAGCTGTTTTAGCATGGACACATTACCATTTAGCGTGGCTAAAACAGCTAGCGCGCCATAGTAAAAGGACCCCTTGGTCAAAAAAAATCAAATCCATTATTATGTGAACTTGTTGAACAACTGTATTATGCAGAAGTTTAATGTTAACTTGGAGAGATTTAGCTGTTTCATCTGTATCAGTTACACTCCAAAACAGACTCGCTGTCTTGCCACATATCTCTGAATGCAAAGAACTATACAATGATATGTAAATAATAATAATAATAACAGCTTATATACCGCAATACCGTGAAGTTCTATGCGGTTTACAGAAGATTAAACGCTACTCTGAAAATTATCAGCGTAGCAGCACTCCTCACTGAATTCACCCTGTGTATATCAAAGTTAGTTTTTTTCTTTTCTTTTCTTTTAATTTAACCCTCGGCTTTTCATGAAAGCTTAATTCAATTTTCTTTCTTCAATTATGTTGACAAATTTCATGTCCTTATCAAACCTTCATCTTATCTTTTGAATTTGCTCATGTAGGCATTTCATTCTCTAGCAATCATGAATGAATAATACACTTAACTTAGTGTTAAGGCTGCATGGCCGCACTGTTCCCCACCAACGTGTTTCGCCTTCTTCGTCAGGACGGGGCTAGTGCTGCAACTGTTGGTTTACACCAGTGGTTCCCAAACCTGTCCTGGGGGACCCCAGCCAGTCAGGTTTTCAAGATATCCCTAATGAATATGCATGAGAGAGATTTGCATATAATGGAAGTGACAGGTATGCACTGGTTCATCCCGCAACTATTTTTAACATTCAAACATCTGGATCAGGAGTTTGGGAGTTGTGATGAGAAAGGGTTAGCTTCCTTTTTTAAAATAGAATACAAAGTCTTAGATGGGTTAGATGAAGAAGATATGAAGCGCGAGTAAAATGATCTTTTTGCAATTTTTAGTTCCATATTATGCGATTTACTACATGATCTGTAAAACTGCAGTGAAGATGGAGAACATCATTTTCTTCAAAGATGTTTTGCTCTTCTCAATTAACGCTTAAGAAGGCTTAAGCTATCAAGAAACTATCTATGTGTATTATTACATGATTTTTGGATCCTTTATCAAAAGATTTTTTTCCACTGCAAGACTCAGTGATTGATTCCAAATATGAGATCAACATTCTAATGATTGATCAGGAAAAGCAGAAGGAAATATTGAAAATAAAGGAGGAAGAGATGAAATATCAATCGTTCCAAAATTACGAGCTACATTCTGAACAGATCTTATTGTAGGTAAAGCATGAGCTAAATTGAATCTAGACAAATATTCTGTAGAAAATATGATCAGAAAATGATCTGTCTAAGGAAAAGAATCAAACTGAAAAGGAGATTGTGTTAAAAACGTTCATTGATGATAGAACCAAATCTGAACAATTTTAGCATTCGGTTCTGCTAACTCCCAATATATTTTCCATATTAAACTATTATAATGTATATAGCATATAGTATATAACAGTAAATTCTCTGATGATGCTCCGATACTCATAGAATTTCTATGAGCACTGGAACAGCATCAGCGCATTAAGTGCCCTGCGCCATGGTAGAAACGTCTACCACAGCTTAGTGAAAGAGGGCCTTAATTACTTACTCCAGTCCTGTGTTCCTCTAAAATTCTGTCTGTGGTAATATCCTCTATTAGTAAGCCATGGTTAATCATGCAGCATTCAGTAAGTGAAAAAAAAAAATCAAGATTTTACAATTCCTTGGCATTTCTTATGTGCCGCAAATTCCTAATAAAAAAGTTGTCCCATGACATCTACAGACAGGCCAACGCATGATCATTTCCAGAATCTTTTCACCACCTTCCCATATCTTGCCAGTGTGTGTATTTCTTACCTTTAAAGAAAACAAAATTTCCCTCACTGTTTTCATATACCGCATCAATGCTCGGAGGTAGGCCCCTCCAGAAGTAAGTGATCTGCATTGGGTATCCGTCCATCACTCTGTTATTTCTCACACGCCAAAACCACTGATCCTGGAAAACAAATAACCACTTCATTCAGAAAATCTGAGACAATCTATATTAATGCCCTTTTTATATTAAGAGAAGGCAAAATCACTGTATTCAAATTATCTACCTAGCTACAAGATAAAAGAACATAATTTTATTATACAGATTCAAAAATAACTCTTACACCATCATATAAAATGTTTTATTTGGTGTATTCAAGGTGAAATAAAATACAAACGAAATTGCTAATAAAGCATCTATTATTGCTGAATTAATATGCACAGAAATGCTGCTGCGAGTGCTTTTTTATGTTGAAATAAAGGCACTTTAGGTATTCTGGGGGGATTCTATAAACGGTGCCTAGTTTAGGCATCACTAGGGGCCCTAATTGGGAATGCCTAGTCTAATTCTAAACACAATTCCAAATTAGTAAATTGACTTTAATTGCCCTTTTGATTAAAAAGCTATTAAAAGTCAATTATGAACAGTAATTTACTATTAATTGAAGTTGAATGTGGAATTCAGCATGGCGCTTACCAGCACCTAAGACGAAGTGCCTAACAATTCCTACCTGAAAAATGGGCATGGTTAGTGGCAGAAAATAGATGTGGTATGACTTAGGCATCGTTAGGCTTAATGTAATAGTGCCTACCATTAGGGTACTCAAAAATACCAAAAGCAAAAAATGTATAGATATACCAAAAAATAAACTATCACATAACTATCACTCTAACTACATGGGTTGGGGATTGGCTGAGCGGTAGACTTCAGAGGGTGGTGGTAAACAGTACCCCATACAAAACTTCAGAAGTGATCAGTGGAGTGCCGCAGGGCTCAGTCTTGGGCCCGATTCTATTCAACTTATTCATAAGAGATATGACGCAAGGACTTAGTGGAAGGGTATCACTGTTCGCCGATGACGCCAAACTTTGCAACATAGTAGGTAAAAGCATTTTACCTGATAATATGACGCAGGACCTACTGCTACTGGAACGATGGTCAGCAACTTGGCAGCTAGGCTTCAATGCTAAAAAGTGTAAAGTAATGCAGCTGAGTAAGAGAAACCCGTGCAGAACTTATGTACTAAATGGTGAGACCTTGGTCAGGACCACGGCGGAACGTGATCTAGGGGTGATCATTAGTGATGACATGAAGGCTGCCAATCAAGTGGAGAAGGCTTCCTCCAGGGCAAGACAAATGATGGGTTGTATCCATAGAGGTTTTGTCAGCAGGAGACCTGAAGTTATGATGCCGTTATACATATCCATGGTGAGGCCTCATTTGGAGTATTGCGTTCAATTCTGGAGACCACACTACCGGAAGGACATGCTGAGGATCGAGTCGGTTCAGCGAATGGCCACCAGGATGGTCTTGGGGCTCAAGGATCTTACATATGAAGAAAGACTGAAAAAATTGTGGCTGTACTCAGTGGAGGAACGAAGAGAGAGGGGAGATATGATAGAAACGTTTAAGTACATCACGGGACGTATCGAGTCGGAAGATGATATCTTCTGTCTCATGGGACCCTCGACCACCAGAGGGCATCCGCTGAAAATCAGGGGAGGGAAGTTTCATAGCGACTCCAGAAAGTACTTCTTCACCGAAAGAGTGGTGGATCATTGGAACAAATTCCCACTGCAGGTGATTGAGGCCAGCAGCGTGACAGATTTTAAGATAAAATGGGATATTCACGTGGGATCGCTAAGGGAGTGAATTCAGGGGGGCGGATACTTGAAATGTTCAGACTTGGTGGGCTATAGCCCTTTTCTGCCGTCATTTTCTATGTTTCTATGTTTCTAAACCACAGGTATGTCAAAAACAAAAAGAAAACTTATTACATCAAAACGTGTAATTACCTTCAGCATTTATTAACTCTAACAGCTGCAACTTATTAACACCTATTCAGCTGGCCAGTACCAATGGAAAACAGACTCTACCACCTAAATAGGATATAATGACCTTGGGCAAGCTTAAGTGTCTCAACACATCCCCCATCCACCGCGACAGAAGCCTAGAGAGTAGGCAGCCTGCCTGTTTTTTTTTTTTAAGTGCATCCTGATTGGTTGCTGGACAGCAGTAGGATGCCTATTGCTGCCTACAATTTTCTATTTATAAATATTTATCAATACAGCTACAATACTACTTTATTCTAAAGCAACAAAAAATAAATGTTTTTCCTCCTTTTGTAAACTCTGGTTTCAGCTTTCCTCCTGTTCTCTTCACTCTACATTCCATCCAGTGTCCAAGTCTGTAATCTATCCCTAAAAACAGGCGTGATCCCGGAGAATTGGAAGATAGCCAATGTTACGCCCATCTTTAAAAAGAGATCGAGAGGTGACCCGGGGAACTACAGACCGGTAAGTCTGACCTCAGTTACGGGGAAAATGGCAGAAGCGCTGATAAAAGAAAGCATCGAGGAGCATCTAGAAAAGAATAAACTTATGATAACAAACCAACATGGCTTCTGCAAGGGAAGATCGTGCCTGACGAACTTATTGCACTTCTTCAAAGAAATTAACATTTGGATGGACAAAGGGGACCCCATAGACATCGTATATTTAGACTTCCAAAAAGCCTTTGACAGGGTACCACATGAATGCCTACTTCGGAAACTGAAGTACCATGGGTTAGAAGGAGACGTACACAGATGGATCAGGAATTTGTTGGCGGGTAGGAAGCAGAGGATAGGAGTGAAGGATCACTATTCGGACTGGAGGAGGGTCACGCATGGTGTTCCGCAGGGGTCGGTGCTTGGAACGCTGCTGTTCAATGTATTTATAAATGATCTAGAAACAGGGACGAAGTGCGAAGTAATAAAATTTGCAGACGACACCAAACTATTTAATGGGGCTAGGACTAAAGAAGACTGCAAAGATTTACAAAGGGACCTGAACACACTAGTGGAGTGGGTAACGAGATGGCAGATGAAGTTTAATGTAGAGAAATGTAAAGTCTTGCATGTAGGAAACAGAAACCAGAGGTACAGCTACACGATGGGAGGGCTGTTACTGAGTGAGAGTACCCAAGAAAGGGACTTGGGGGTAATAGTGGACAAGACCATGAAGCCGTCAGCACAGTACGCAGCGGCCGCTAAGAAAGTGAATAGAATGCTAGGTATAATCAAGAAAGGTATTACAACCAGAATGAAAGAAGTTATCCTGCCATTGTATCGGGCGATGGTGCGCCCGCATCTGGAGTACTGCGTCCAATATTGGTCACCATACCTAAAGAAGGATATGGCGATACTCGAAAGGGTTCAGAAGAGAGCGACACGTTTGATAAAAGGTATGGAAAACTTTTCATACACTGAAAGATTGGAGAAACTGGGGCTCTTTTCCCTGGAGAAGCGGAGACTTAGAGGGGATATGATAGAAACTTACAAAATCATGAAGGGCATAGAGAAAGTAGAGAGGGACAGATTCTTCAAGCTTTCACAAACTACAAGAATGAGAGGGAATTCAGAAAAATTAAAAGGGGACAGAATCAGAACCAATTTTAGGAAGTTCTTCTTCACCCAATGAATGGTGGACTCCTGGAATGTGTTTCCAGATGGTGTGATAGGACAGGGTACGGTATTGGAGTTCAAGAAGGGATTGGACAATTTCCTGAAGGAAAAGGGTATAGATGGGTATAGATAGAGGGTTACTATACAGGTCCTGGACCTGGTGGTCCGCCGCGTGAGCGGACTTCTGGGCATGATGGACCGCTGGTCTGACCCAGCAGAGGCACTGCTTATGTTCTTATGTTCACCCTCTTTCTCTGTTCCTTCCATTTTTCTCATGCTCTGGTTTCTCTCCTTTCTCTTTTCCTTCCTTCCTTTCCACTTCAACTCACCCCATGTTCTAGCATCTGCTTCCCTTCTCCCATGCCCTGGGATCTCTCTCCTCTCTTCTTCATCCATCTTTCCCTCTCCCTCCATGCTCTGGCATCTCCTTTGTCTCCCTCTCTTCCTCCCTCCCTTCCTGATGGTTTGACACCTCTGTCTCCTTCCCTTTCCTCCCACCCATTCCCTGACATCTCTTCCTCTCCCTCCATGGCCTGGCATTTCCTTCCTTCCCTTCCTTCCTTCCTTTCTTTCCCCATAGTCTGGCATCTCTCTTTTGTCTCCTCTCCCTTCCCTGGTCTTCCTTCTCCCTCTCCCTAATTGGGTGCAGCATTTTTCATCCTCTCCCCTCTCTCTTTTTGTCACCCTCCAGTCTGTAGCACAACCTTCATGATTTGCTGCTCTTGGCATCGGGCCTTCCTCTCTGCTTTGTTCCGTCTACTTCCTGTTTTCACAAAGGCAGGACCAGGCACAGAGGAAGGCCCAATGCCAAGAGCAATGAATTGGGAACACTGCTGCTGCTGCTACCCAGAATAGTTCTTGATGCTGGTGCCAGTTGTCAGAGCATCCAGAGTGAACACCCCACCCCCAGTACGCCACTGGTCACTATCCTGCCTGGGGGGGTGCATCGCTATCCACAACACACACACCAGAGCCGCTATCCACAATTCATGCCCCCACTCCCTAAGTCACTGACCTACAAATACCCATTGGTGCCGCTGCAGATTTGCTACCTCCATGCACCCCCCAGAGCCACTGACTTCCTTATACCTATAGGTTCTGCCGTGACCGATCTGCTGTATGTTGAACCAGGTGGAGCTTGAGCATCTGTGTATGCTCAAGGTCTGCTGGCTCCCACTCAGAGAAGGAAGGAACCAGTAGGCTTTGAGTATGAGCAGATGTTTAAGGATGCTCAAGGCCCCGCCCGGTTCAACATACAACGGATTGGCAGCAGCACAATCCACAAGTGTATGGAGATCAGCAGCTCTGGGGGGTGTATGGAGGTCAGTGAATCTACAGCGGCAGCATCAACGGGTATATGGGGATCAGTGATTGGGGGTGGGGGCATGTATGTGAATATTGGCTCCAGGGATGGTGTGTGTATTGTGGACAACAGTTCAGAGTGGAGGACGCCCCTGTAGTTCAGGAGGAAGAGGACAGCTGAGCCAAGTGGTCAGGTTTTAGCTTGAATATAAACTGAGACTCCTGTTTTTGTCCATTTTTCTGACCCCAAAATCTAAGTTTATATTTGAGTATATTTGGTAATTTCTTTTCTCTCCTCTTCAAAATTTTTTATTTGTTTTATCATGATTCATCAAGATGGCATACCAATGGGTGAGCATGGAACCATAAGGCTAGACTATAATGATAAGGGCACTGATGTCTAAACCTCTGACCTAGTTGCCACAGCAGCAAAAATTCCTACAGCATTATCACCTAGCAGCTGAAGACACATCACGATGGAATCTGCAGTTCTGCTACTGTATTGGGTTGGGAGGCAGGACCCATTGATTAAGGCTTGAGGAATTCTCAACCTTAATTGAGATGGTGGCTTTAGTGTCTAATCCAGTCTCAGCACCATGTTTATTTTCAACCATCATGTGTCCTGGAAATCGCAGAATAAGATACCTGACATCACCAGGACATGGAAGAATAGGGCAAGATTTCACCCTTCCTTTCTATTTGCCAGTAGCAATTGAAATCCTTGGCCATAGTCAATCTGCACCCCCCTCCCCTCTCCCAGTACTGTGGTTAATTATAAATTATGGAATGTTAATGAAGAAAGGCTGTCTGTCTGGATAGTTAGCACCAACCACTATCCAGAAAAAGGAGGTAAACATCCAGATTTTTTTAAACTGCCACAACCAAGATCGGCATCCTTAAGAGAATCAGACCTAGATTGTCTTGAGCACAACTCAAAAGAGCGTATAGTAAGAGGAAGGGCATTGGTGGATCAGGGGTATTCCTAGAATTTAGGCACAATGTTATAGAATAGGATCATTTGCATGCCCAACTGTCATTGGTTGCGTGCCAGCATTTATACCAGGTTTCAGCAGTGCCCATAGTTGGGCACCAGAATCCTTGCCAAACACTTTTCAATAAAAATTGCTTAGCGCTAAGTGACCTTTATATTGTGAATCTTAATGATGCCGAACTTTGGGCCATGCCAAGCGCTTTTTTTATAAAAGTTGCTTAGCGCTAAGTGACCTTTATATTGTGAATCTTAACGGTGCCCAACTTTGGGCACCCTTTACTGAATCATTCTCCAAATGCATTCAAAAAAATGCATTTTATCTGCCTGTAAAATTCATGGGCTAATCTCTAATCCATGCGCTAATTCTCAGAGAAAAGTTGTCCTATGAAAAGTACCCAGCTTTTCTTACAGGTACTTTTTTCTCTTCCGTACAACATGTGCAGATCTGAAAATCTAACTTGCATGCCTCGTTTCCCTCCTCCAAACTGCCCAGCGTTGCTGATCATTGAGAGTACCTTTATCTAGGTAAGTAGTGGGCAACTTTCATTTTAATTTATTCCAGGCAAATGGCTTCTGAAAAATGTTTTCTCAGAACAAAGCAGGCAGCAGGTCCATTAACCAAAATGTAGAAAACACATAAGTTACAACTTAATAAAAGGCTAGACAGAGAAATATATATGAAATGCATGATCTCCAACATGGTATACATTGATTCAGTTAGACCTCTATTTAATTTCAACACCAAGGCCGAGACTGGAAAACTTCTGTTAATCAGACATGTATAACAAACTGACTTTTTCACTCTGACAGTAATAAATGTTTTGACCAGTCTTTCGTACAGTATTTTTCAGGCATCATCAATCAAAAAGTGACCTAGTACTGCCCCAAAAGAAATGATGCAATGAATACCAAAATGTTTAGCTACTCCTAATTTTCACAAAATGTTCAAGATTCAAATGTATTAGAAGCCAGTCTTGTAAAAAAACACATTTTAAGTCCTATAGCTTGTGGCAATTTTCATAAAACATTTTATATCCCTTTTTTTAACTTTATATTCCCAGAAATGACATTATTTTCAGAAATATGAATAGTCCTTTGGGACAGATATACTAAAATAGCTTTCACAATTTGTGTATCTGGATAAAAATAGTGAATCTGATACATAGGTTCAAACAAAAAATTTTGAATTTATAATTCCACCCCCCGTTTTTATGAAGCTGCTACTACTATTTATCATTTCTATAGCGTTAAAAGGTGTACGCAACACTGTACATTTAACAGTCAATAGATGAGCTTACAATCTAATTTGGACAGAAAGACAGGATGTCTCAGGTGTTGGGGAGATTCTGGTAGAAGGAATGATACAATGTGTAAAGGTACTGACAGTGAGTGGGAGTTTTGAAAGCAGTTTTAAAAACAGTGGGCTTTTAGCTTGAATTTCAATACAGTGGTACCTTGGATTACGAGCATAATCCGTTCCAGGAGCATGCTCGTAATCCAAAATGCTCGTTTATCAAAGCGAGTTTCCCCATAGGAAATAATGGAAACACGCTTTGATACGTTCCCCCCCACCCCACCTCCTGAGGCCAGCAATGCTGCTCCCCCCCCCCCCCCCGCTCGCAAAGACCCCCCCATCTGCGTGAACCGGCACCCCCCCGCACGAATCGGCCCCCCCGCCCGAACAACTTAAACTTAACCCCCCCCCCGGTCTGGTACCGGCACGTAGGCACAGATCGTGCCGGTGCCTAGAAGATCTTCCGGCTTCTGCCTGCCTTGAGCATGCATCTGCGCATGCTCAAGGACTTCTAATTCTCCCTTTCTCGGCGAGAGGGAGAATTAGAAGTCCTTGAGCATGCACAGATGCATGCTCAAGGCAGGCAGAAGCCAGAAGATCTTCTAGGCACCGGCACGATCTGTGCCTGCGTGCCGGTGCCAGACGGGGGGGGGGGGTAAAGTTTAAGTTGTTCGGGCGGGGGTGCTGCTTGGAGCGAGGGGGCCTTTGCGAGCGGGGGGGTGAGCGATGCTGGTTATTGGGGGGGGGGTGCTCACAAATTGAGTCAACACTCGGTTTGCGAGTCAAAAGTTTGCTGAGTGTTTTGCTCGTCTTGCAAAACACTCACAAACTGGGTTATTCGCAAACCGATGTTTGACTGTACTTCTAGAGACACGAGCATGACATATTGATTTTGGCAGTCTGTTCCAGGCATATGGTGCAGCAAGAAAGAAGGGATGGAGTCTGGAGTTGGCACTGGATGAAAAGGGTACAGATATGAGGGACTTACTCGATGAACGAAGTTCACAGGGGGAGGGGGGACCATATAAGGGATATTAGGGAGGAGAGATATTGAGGGTCCACAGGGTGAATGCACTTGTAAATCAGTAAGATGAGTTTGAAGAGTATTCGGAAATGGATGGGGAGCCAATGAAGTGACTTGAGGAGAGGGGTAATGTGAGCATAGCGGCTCTCACAGAATATGAATCCTGCAACAGCATTTTGAAAGGATTGAAGGGTTGACAGACAGATGCACAGGAGACTTGAGAGAAGTACGTTGCAGTAGTCTAAGCGTGAAGTGATGAGAGCTTGGATAAGGGTTTTGATACTATGTTCAGAGAGCAAAGGTCGGATTTTGGTAATATTATAGAAGAGAAAGCAACAGGTTTTAGCGGTTTGTTGGATCTAAGCAGAGAAGGAGGGAGAGGAGTCAAAGATTACCCTGAGGTTACGCTATGCTAGGGTTTTTTTTTATTACAGGCCATGGCAGTAAAAGCTGCAATGCTCATAGGAATTCTGGGAGCATCAGAGCTTTTACTGCTGTGTCCAGCAATAAAAAAAACTCTAATGCGACTTCTTAAAAGGGGAGAATGTTATTTTGTAGCTTGTTATTTATTTATTTCTATAGTTGCTAGGCCGACTGATAGTTAAATATTGGCTATTATAATCCTATTACATATTGAATGGACGCAGGAAACAAAGGACAGAGTCATCACAAGCAAATCTATTATCCATCATGCACAGAAAATAAATACAAACAACCCTGTTCTCCTAGTTTACCCCCTTCCCCCCCCTTTTTTTTTTTTTTTTAACAAAAGTGTAGAAGAGGTTTTCAGCGCCGGACGGTGCGCTGAGTGCTCTGCGCTGCTCCAACGGTCATAGAGTTCCTATGAGTGTCAGAGCAGCACAGAGCATTCAGCGAACCGTCCAATGCTAAAAACCTCTTCCACGTTTTTGTAAAATGGGGAAGAGTTAGTTTCAAGACGACTGCAGGATTTTAGTCATTTCATTTTGGTCTCTAGGATGCTGCATATAATAGTTAGTTTTGGTTCATGCCTATAGTGATGTACGCAGCTTTACTATATTCAATAACAGAATACATCAATATGAGGGTGGTTTGAAAAGTTTGGTTAAAAAGAAAGTTAAATAGCGTAGTCTTCATTGAAGGCTGTACATTTACCCCCTCTTCTATGAAACCGCGCTAGCGGTTTTTAAAGCAGAGAGCCGTGCTGAATGGCTTGCGCTGCTCCCGACGCTCATTGAGTTCCTATTAGCATTGGGAAAAGCACGGTCCATTCAGTATGGCTCCCCATGCTAGAAACTGCTAGCACGGTTTCATAGAAGAGGGGGGTTACTCCAGCAAGTTTCCAGGTTTTTTCATATCATAGGAAAAACAGCTTAAGAAAAACTGGAAACTCGCTGGAGTGTATAGTCCTCAATGGAGACTATGTTGTTTAACTTGCTTTTTTAATAAACTTTTTAAATTACCTTCATTTTATCATTGAACAGCACACATAACTTATTATTTAGGTACAGTCAAACCTTGGTTTATGAATGCCGTGATTTGCGAGTGTTTTGCAAGACGAGCAAAACATTCTTGCAAATCCTGACTTGCAAACCAAGCATTGACTTGATTTGCGAGTCCCCCCGTCCGTGAATCAGCATCGCCCCAGCCCGCACACTTCGCCTCCAGCCCCCGCGAACCAGCATCGCCCCCCTCACAAACGCTCACCCCCCACCCGCATGAATCGGCATCCCCCGCCCACCCAAACTGAATGCTTACCCCCAATGAGGCACCGGCATGCAGCACCAACCCACAGGAGGTGCCGATGCCTGAAGATTGTGCCTCTCCCCCAACTGGGCCTTGAGCATCTGTGCAAGCTCAAGGCCTTCTGGCTACTGCCTCTCTCCGAGATGGATGCAACACGGTGATGTAACATGTGTGCATGACATCATTGTGTCGCATCTGTGCATACATGGATGCCCTCCTGACCGATGAGAACAGGCTGAGGGGGCGGGGCTAGGGGGCAAGGCTGGGGCATGATGTGGGCATAATGGGATGGGGTGGGTGGAACTGGGTGGGCCTGGGGGTTGGCCTATGGGTCCTGATAAGTAAAAGCATGCACCTCTGGTCACTGTTTTAATTTTTTATGCATGTTACCTCTGTGGTAAGTTTATAAAAGACATTTATAAAAAAAAAGTTTATAAAAGGCAAAATGGTATAAATTGTTATATGGATTTTTAAATAAAAAAAAGAAAACTGGACTTAGGGATATTTGGAGTATTGAGATTGGACAGACAATTTCTGCTTCTCAATGGCCACGATTTTGGTCCTGGAGATTAAGGTCTACAAGGTCAGCATCTATGAATCAAACATGGATATTCTTGTTACATAGAGTGTTATGGACCCCTACACGCCTGCAAAAGATAGATAGTACTAGATCCAATAGATGCTGGCATTGTAGAATAGAAGTAGGGATGCTAGATCATTTAATTTTTTTCTGTCCCTGTGTAAATGCCTTTTGGAATTTAATTTGGCCCCAAATTAATAAGTTATTAGAAAATCATGTAGGACTCTCATATGACACCATACTATTTGGCACTGCTATGAGAACTCAGAGTCCGATCTCAGCAAATAATAATAAGCTGCTATTAATATTGACAGGAATCGCCATGCAACAAATAACTCAAAATTGGAAGGACTATACCAAATTAAATTATACATTCTGGTGGAACTCTGTCTGTCATATATACAAAATGGAAAAAATAATAGCGTTACAACAAGGGAATCTTCATAATTTTAAGAAAATATGGCAACCATTGACTAATTATTCTACTGATCAGATTTCTTAGCACATTTGTAATAGATATATAGGATTGGGGAGGGACTTATATAATTTTTGGAAATAAGAATTGGGGAAAAAAAGGGAGGGATTTATTATTTATGATATGATATATTGATTGTAATTACAAATGTTATGTAATAATTAATTATATTATATGTGAATTAATTGATGTAAGAATAGAAAATTAATAAATAAATTAACAAAAAAAAAAAAAAGACATTTCACACATGCATAAAGGTCTTTTTTCATGAAAAACAATCAATATAAAATTACCCATTTTTTGTAAAAGTAACATAGCTTGATCACATCTTGGTCTTTTGGCTAAGATCAAGTGTAGAAACATAGCTTTCGAATGAGATAAACCTAAATACTAGGCTACCTCCCAAAAGTGCAGTAACCTGTGCAGGCCACATTAAATGCACAATAGTTTGTGAATCAATCCCATCAAAACCAATGGGATTGCAGCAATTAAAGAGTGCATTCATCTGTGTTAAAATTAGCTGTCAGTGCTTTAGTTTATAATCCTATAAATGTTAACAGTTAAACAAATATAATTTAAAAAGAAAGACAAGGATGGGCTCTTGCAGTTTACTGGCCACCAGACAATGCTCATCTGATAGCATATGTATGCAACTAGAGCACTGAAATATTAAATCCAATTTAGTATGAGACAGCTGGCTCTATTACAGATAGCACACTTGGGCCCTAAATATTCACTAATTATATCACAATACTCAGCCAGTGGTGATCAGTGTTTTGCTGACTGCTGCTAGCATTAAACCTGGTTTAGTTGTTAAGGTGCTGGGCCTAGAGAATGATACGGGGACAAATTTCGCCATCCCCATGTGATCTCTCTATCCCTATCCCTGCCCCCCCTCTGTCCTCATCTGCACAAGCCTCAAACACTTTAAAATCATATTTATTCAAGGCTTGTGCGGTTAGGGCAGAGCTTGCAGGAATGGGACAGGGTCAAAACTCGTGGGGACGGGATGGGGATATTGAGATCCCGTGAGAAAGGGAACAAATTTGTCCCCGTGTTATTCTCTACCTGGCATTATGACCCTCTTCTATCAAGCTGTGTTAGGGTTATTTGTCGCCAGCCGCTGCGATAAAAGCTTTGACACTCATAGACAATTGATGAGCGAAGGAGCTTTTATCACAGTGGCCAGCAATATAAAACCCTAACGCGGCTTGATAAAAGGGGGCCTAAATTGCTGGGTCCGGGTTTTTCTTTGGTTGTAGACTATAAGCGTTAATTTGCATGTGTAACTTAGGATACTATATACAGAATTTGGGCCCTGCTCTGTAAGCTGAGCACCTAACTTCTCTCACATTCAACTCCAAAGGGGATGTGGTAAAGGGAGAACTATAGATTGGTCATTGGCATTTCTGAGACATAGATCGTAGAAATCTGCCCAACACTGTCCTTAGGCTCCAACCACTGGAAATGCCTATCTAAACAGTCCTGCCATTTGCGGGACACAGACGATAAATGCTGTCTCATGTTCCAAATTACCTAGAGTTTTTGTTAAAACCTTCTCCAGCCCATCCTAAACCAAATTGCCTGCCCAGTACCGGCTGTAGTTCTTCACAGCTAGAGTTTCGATCTAAGCACCACTCAACATATGAAACACACATGCAACTATTTAAGTTCTTCTTTTTTATACTATTCATTTTCTATTTATTTATTTGGTTTTATATTCCGTCCTCCCAGAAGAGCTCAGATTGGGTTACAAGTTCACATACATAATAAGGTGTATTTATATCAAGTGATGCTAGTTAGAGATCATCTATGTTCATCCCATGCCTTTATGAATTCTGTCACCATTTTCATCTTCACTACCTCCTTCAGGAGGGCATTCCAGGCATCAATCACCCTCTCCACAAGAAAGAGTTTCCTGACATTACTCCTCAGTCTACCACCCCATAATCTTTAATTTTAAATAAGAATTAGGGTCAATATTCAAAAGGGTTTAACCAGCAGTTGAGGCTCTTTCCTGATTAAATTCTGCAGAGCTGGCCAGCTACTGATATTCAGCAGCACTTAACTAGTATTGCTTTAAAAGAAATCCGTCGTTTACAGATCATACAAAATGCTTCTATAAAACTCATAAAAAAAGCAAAAAAATTTGATCACGTTACTCCGCTACTCAGGGAAGCACATTGGCTCCCTGTAGCCCATCGAATAACCTACAAATTAAACTTATTAATTTTTAAAAGTCTTATTTGTAAATCTCCCTCTTTTATTTACAGAGTTTTGATCCCCTATACTCCACTCAGATTGCTTAGATCTATTGATCAACATCTTTTGACAGTTCCTTCTTTAAAAATTATAAATACACGGCAAAATTCAATCTTTTCTGTCACAGCACCTCAAACCTGGGATTTACTTCCAATCAATATTCGTGAAGAATTAGATTTGGTTAGATTTAAAAGTAAGCTCAAATGTTTTCTTTTTAAAGATGCATTTGACAGCTGAGATAACCAGAACACACAACCCGACCAAAGTTTTTAATAGATCTCATGTGTACTACTTTCGCCTCCCTTTGTTTTTCCTTTCCTAATGTTGTTTACCATAAATGTTTTCTTTATCCTTCTCAAAATTGTATTTCTTTCCCTTCTCCTTTCCCTTTATATCCCATGTTGTCTTAAGTTTTTTTTTTAATTAAATGGTCAGTCTCCCCCTATTAATTTATGTTTATTATTATACTATGTACATCGCTTAGAATGTTGAATAAGCGATTAATCAAATATTGAATAAACTTGGAAACTTAGTTAATGCTGCTAAACATGTCTGCTAATCAGCCTCTCTTAATCTGCCAGGTTAGGGGCGGTCCAGAGACCAAGCTTGGTAGAACTAGCACTTAGCTACTTAGTGGTCATATTCAGATCATAACCAACTAAGTAACGCTGGCATTTACCAGAATTTATATTTATACAATCTGGATTCATGGCCCCGCCCCCAGGTCCACCCAGCCCTGCCCCATTCCATTCACATCGCATCCCATTCTGCCCTAGCCTCACCCACAGTCTTGCTCCCATCAATGCTTGGAGCCATGTCGAGAGGGTATCTGCACATGCGCACATGCATGTGACATCACCGTGTTGCATTCGTGCATGCACAGGTGCCCTCCAGATGACATCCCATGCTGGAAGCTTTTCAAATCCCAGATAAAGTGCAGGATTTTGAAAAGCCTTCTGGACGTCCGGACATGTCCTCTAAAAAGAGGACATGTCCGGGAAAATCCTGACTTCTGGTAACACTAGGGCTAGAGATTTTTAGCGTGGGTCAGCAAGGTAAATGCTCTGACGCTGATAGGAATTCTATGAGCGGCGGAGCATTTACCTTGCCAGCCAGTGCTAAAAACCTTGTTTAGTAAAAGGAGTCCTAAGTGCATAAAGTTAGGTTTAAAGAAAGGCTGTCCTAACTTTAAATGCCAAGTTAACCAGGCACCGTTTTAGTATTGGACAGTGCCTGGTTAACTACTGGGTTTGCACACATATCTAGATATTCAATGCCGGGACCATCTTCATGCTCATACTGGGACCCTACTTAATGCTCATGATGTAACTTCACTGCAATAATACAGCCTCTCTTGTTGTAAACCCTCTTGAACTGAAAGGTATGATGGGAGATAAATAAAGTTATTATTATTATACCCCAGCTGCAGCTGGAATTGGCTTACAAGCTGCTCTCCACCTTGGGCTGAGTAATCCCCCATTGTGTTATTTTTGTATTTTTAAAGAAAGAGTTATAAATGATAAACTTGTACAAATGATTTCCAGAAAATCAATTTATTTACCTACACAAATATATAAGCAGCTGTGCCCATAGCAGAGATCTTGCCTTTCAAAGCTAATGAATAATGTGGGAACAATTTCAAATTGAACACATTCCATGGAAATTATTTTATTTTGTTTAATGAAGTCATGGACTAGTAAAGAAAACGTAAGTAAAACACATTATATAAACACCAAAAAGGAAACAGCTGCATAAATGTGAGGATATTGAACTAAGGCATTGGAAGTGCCCCAAGAAATCCATGAACTTTATTTCTGATCTTCAGTGAATTATAATTGCTTCAACTTGGGTAGGCGCCACATTGAAACCTTCAGGATTTTTATCTGTTCCTTCCTGCCCCGACCTTACCTTGCCTAACTTTCCTTACAGTTTCCTAGCAGTCTTGTTTTCCAGAATAAATCACAAAACACACGTCATTTGAGAGATTTGTTTAGTGAATGATTATTGCCATATTAAAAAAAAAAAAAAAATTACTACAATAAACACTAGCATAGAAAAAGTGCATACCTAACATTTATCTCTGAGGTGATCAGGTTCGTGTGATGACACATCTCTAGCACCTCATATAACATATTAATGGTCATTTTGTGGCTGTAATAGACCAATGAGGTTGACCGTAAAACCTTACTCCACTTAAGGGGGAATTCATCAACATTTGCTACTGCTAAAATTGGTTATTTTACCACAAGTTGTGCTGTTTTCACACAGGGTCCTGTTTTATTCAATGAGACCTTGTACTAAAATAGCACAATTTGGGGTAAAATAACCCATCTTAACAGTACCACACATTGATGTTTTCCCCCCTTATTTTCAAGTCTTGGTGGAATTAGAAGTCAAAAGCCTCACCCTCACATTGATCTTCAGCCTAGAATGGCCATGACACAATCCATTTCATCAAAGTCTGGGTGCGCTATGCTCATCACAATCTGGTGTGTGGTGAGCTTCATATCCCAGTCTGAATTGTTGAGAGTGTAGTGTCTGTCTTGCCATTATTCATACTTTCAAATGCAGAAAGAAGTAGGGAGGACAATCTAGGCCTGGCCCTGCCCTCTTCTTATACCAGCATATTACCTAGTTTAAGTGGCAGAGATGCATAGAAATGCTATTATGACGGTCATTTATGAAATGTATGTATGAGGGATACAGATAGAGATAGGGATAGGATTATGAAAGGGTATAGATAGAAGGATAAAGGGGATTAAAGGGTTTTAGACAAGGATCACCATACAAGTCATGGACCTGATGGGCCGCTGCGGGAGCAGACTGCTGGGCGAGATGGACCTCTGGTCTGACCCAGTGGAGGCAACTTCTTATGTTCTTATGTAAACACATATACCGTATGTGTAAATGAGCAGTTTCCAGTTAAACAATATTCTCTCATGACATGTCTAGATTTAGCACTATGTACTTTGTACTTTGTAGGAGGCACTCACGTGGGCATAGCACGGATGAGACACAAAAATATGCATGGAGATTATAAAATTTTATCTATATGCAGTCTCTTGCAATCTAGGCATAAGCATTCATACCAGCTCTATGGCTGGTACATGCTTTCATACTTTCAATACTGCTGCTACTACTTATCACTTATATAGCACTAAAAGGCGTGCGCAGCACTGTACATTTTGACATTTCTAGACTGTCCCTGCTCAGAAGAGCTTACTTGGACAGACAGTCATAACATATAGGGTAGGGGATGCAGAACTCAAGGTGAGAGGAGTTAGGAGTCGAAAGCACTCTCATAGAGGTGGGCTTTTAACTGGGCCTTGAACACTGCCAGAGACGGAGCCCGCCGTAGGGATTTGGGTAGCTTGTTCCAAGCATTAAGCAAAGCAAGGCAGAAGGGAAAGAGTCTGGAGTTGGCAGCCTAAGAGAAGGGCACAGCAAGGAGGGACTCACCAATTGAGTGGAGCTCATGGGGAGATCATAGAGGGAGATAAGTGAAGAGAGATAGTGAAGGGCAGCTTAGTGAGTGCATTTGTAGGTAAGAAAGAGGTACACTTTTGATCACTTGTACTAGTATTCTATAAAGAAAAGTAGGCACTGATATGTTTTATATGATAATGGAATATATGGGAAGGAGGGATGGGAAAGGGGAAAGGATAAGAATTTATGAAATATATCAATGATTGTTTGTAAGTGATGTATTTATTGTTAATATGAATGGATATATTTAACACTTAATGTATTTTTGAAAATGAATAAAGAATTAATAAAAAAAAAAAAAAAAAAGAAAAGTAGGCACATACTTTTTGGTATAGAATAAACTTCAAATACATAATTTCCTTGGACCTAGATTTGAAGCACCTAGACAATGCCAAAATGAAGTCTATTGTTTAAAGGAAAGTAGATGCCTACATTCTTTACAAAATGTCAGTAGAATAGGAGCAATATGGCTGCTTCATAGGCTACAAGTGAAGCAGCTTTCTCTATATGGTATTTCCTTACTTGATTTCCCTTGTTTAATGGGTAAAAGAAAATGAAAAATACACCCTGTAGTGCCATCTAATCCTTTGACTTTTGGATCAATGGATCACTTCCTGACCACCAACACTGCAGAGGTGAGTAGAGCTGGAACCACATTGTTGGGGAGTTTAGGAGAAGTAGGGCCAAACCCCCTCCCCCTCACCAGCAGCAGAGGTACCTTTGAACCCAAAAGAGCTCCAACAGACCAAGAACTCCAGACCAACCCTTGAGTAGGTCCTCACACTCTGATATGGAGAGCAGAAGCTCTGTTGCATGGTGAGTCTGGCTTAAAGAAGTGTTGCAGGTGTGATGTTTTCAGCAGGACCTGCCAGCCTAACAGAAGCCATTAGTGGACTCTCCCTCTATGGAGGAAAGCCGGAGGAGATGCCTGGATCATCAGAGCATTTGATTTTTGTGGTTAAACCAACTTTAGTAACTCTGGACTCCTGGGAAGTCTTTACAAGGTTTAAACTTTCTATCTTACAAAATTTATTTTCTCTGTCTTTGTTATTAAAGCAATCTGTTCAAGATTATTAGTGATTGGAGACAAGGGAAATCTCAATAAAGAACAAGCAGGTTCAATTTGAAGACTCTTAAGGTTACCTCAGATCAAAAAATTATTTTAAAGAATAATAATATATCCATTCATAAGAAACTAAAAATGAATGCAGAGATGAAGTGGGAAACTACAGAACGGTAAGCCTCACTCAATTATTGGAAAAATAATGGAAGTGTTACTAAAGGAAAGAATAGTGAAATGGAAGTGTTACTAAAGGAAAGAATAGTGAAATTCCTAGAATCCAATAGGTTACAAGATCTGAGGCAACATGGTTTTACTATACAGTAGATAAATTATGCCAAATGAATCTGATTTAATTTTTTGACTGGGTGACTAGAGAATTGAATCGTGGACATGTGCTAGATGTAATTTACTTAGATTTTAGCAAAGCCTTTGACACAGTTCCTCATAGGAGACTCATGAATAAATTTAATGGGCTGAAGCTAGGACTCAAAGTGGTGGACTGGATTAGAAACTGGTTGACAGGCAGATGTCATAGGCTGGTGGTTAATGGAATTTGCTCAAAGAAATGAAAGGTGAGTAGTGGAGTGCCTCAAGTATCGGTGCTGGGGCCAATTCTGTTCAATATATTTGCAAACAACATTGTCAAAGAATTAGAAGGTAAGGTTTGCTTTTTTATGGATGATACCAAGATTTGCAACAGAGTGGACACTTTGGAGGGAATGTAAAACATGAAAAAGGATCTGCAAAAGTTAGAAGACTGGTCTAATTTTTGGCTTCTAAAATTCAATGCAAAGAAGTGCAGAGTGATGCATTTGTGGAGTAGAAATCCAAGGGAGCTGCATGTACTGGGAGATGAGAGACTGATATGCACAGAAAGGGATAGGGACCTTAGGGTGATAGTGTCCAAAGATCTGAAGGTGAAGAAACAGTGTGAAAAGGTGGTGGCTGTAGCCAGAAGGATGCTAGACTGTATAGAAAGAAGCATAACCAGTAGAATAAAGCAGGTGTTGATACCCCCTTTACAGGTCATTGATGAGGCCCCACTTGGAATATTGTGTTCAGTTTTGAAGACCATATCTGGCAAAGGATATAAGACGACTTGAAGCAGTCCTGAGGAAGGTGACAAAAATGGTAGGGGCGTTTGCACCAAAAGACATGAGAAGACACTGGAATTCCTGAATATGTATACTCAAGAGCAGGGGTAGGAAATTCTGGTCCTCGAGAGCCACAGGCAGGTCAGGTTTTCAGGAATCCACAATAAATATGCATGAGATAGATTTGCATCTTAAGGAGGCAGTGCATGAAAATTCATCTTATATATATTCATTGTGAATAGCCTGAAAACCTGACCTGTCGAGGATTGGAATTGCCTTCTCCTGCTCTAGAGCAGTGGTTCCCAACCCTGTCCTGGAGGACCACCAGGCCAATCAGGTTTTAAGGCTAGCCCTAATGAATATGCATGAGAGAGATTTGCATATAATGGAAGTGACAGGCATGCAAATCTGCTCCATGCATATTCATTAGAATTATCCTGAAAACCTGATTGGCCAGGTGGTCCTGGAGGACCACCAGGCCAATCAGGTTTTAAGGCTAGCCCTAATGAATATGCATGAGAGAGATTTGCATATAATGGAAGTGACAGGCATGCAAATCTGCTCCATGCATATTCATTAGAATTATCCTGAAAACCCGATTGGCCAGGTGGTCCTCCAGGACAAGGTTGAGAATCACTGCTCTAGAGGATAGGGATAAGGGATATGCGATACAAATTTTTAAATACTTGAAGGGTATTAATATAGAACCAAATCTTTTCCAGAGAAAGGAAAATGGTAAAACTAGAAGGCATAAATTGAAGTTATGGGGTGGTAGACTTAAGAATAATGTTAGGAAATTATTTTTCACGGAGAGAGTGGTTGATGCCTGGAATTACCTCCTGAGGGAGATGGTAGAGAGGAAAATGGTGATCGAAATCAAAATTGTGTGGGATGAACACAGAAGATCTCTAATCAGAAAATAATGGTATAAATTGAAGAACTAAGATTGGTATTGGGTAGACCTGCACAGTCTGAGTCTCATTCATGGCTATTCGGGTTATGATGGGCTGGGGAAGGCTTTGATGGGAACTCCAGTAGTCTGGGATAGTTTAGATAGGCTAAAGTGAGCTTCAATGACAGCTCCAGTAGTTGGAACCTAAGGACAGACTTCTATGTCTATGGCCCAGAAATATCAAATTTAATTTAATTTAATCATGAATTTATAATGCTTGTACCTGTTGGGCAGACTGGAAGGAATGTTCAGGTCTTTATCTGCAGTAATTTATTATGTTACTATGAATCTAGAAAATACAGTTTGTGCTTGTACATTACAATTTATTCATTTTGCTAAGCTACCTTCAATTACTCCCGCTTTGACGTTGAAAATATATTTTCTGAAAGTTTTAAAAATATCAGAAGCTTCATGCTAACCTATTTCTAGACCATATTATTTACCACCATTTGCTAAAGAACAGGACAACCACCATTATTGTCTGCTTCAGATATTTCCTTTTATTCTCTGAATGTAGCTAAACTTATAGAAGTTAATGAAGAGAATGTGACTCCAGATACATAAGAACACTCACAACCACTTCCATCATCCACCATTATAAGCACAAAGCAAAACTTAAAATAACTGACCTTACAACTGTGTTGGCAAAATAACTTGGAACAAAGAACAAGAGATCCAAATCCACAAAGCTCAATGACCTAAAACAAGGAGTAGAGATGTCCAATGAAAACTGGTGAACTCAATCTTTCTTAAAAAGTCATTTATTCATCCAAAAACCTTAATGAGTCGACATGTACATGTTTTGGCCAAATCGGCCTGCTTCAGGAGTCTCAAAGTTCTTCAGAATGAAGTAATCTTAAATAAAAGGACTTCCTAGTCATTCATTTTGTATTATATCTTCTTGTAGAAATCATATGGCTGATAAAAGAAGCATACTCGGTGTTCGCTTAATCAAGATTGATTAAGCGAGCACCAAGTATGCCATATGATTTCTACAAGAAGATATAATACGAAATAAACGACTAGGAAGTCCTTTTATTTAAGATTACTTCATTCTGAAGAACTTTGAGACTTCTGAAGTAGGCCGATTTGGCCAAAACATGTACATGCCAAGTCACGGAGGTTTTTGGAAAGATTGAGTTCACTAGTTTTCATTGGACAGCTCCACTCCTTGTTTTATGGCAAAATAACTTGGCCACAGCTTTATTTATCACTTCCACAAGAATTGAGCATTACAAACAACATTCTGCTTCACATTTTTTTCCTAGCATCCCTCCCCACCCCCCCAAACACACACATACAGGTATTCTGTATCCCTTCTCCATCAGCTATTCGGTAATGACCTAGCTGTCCTGTATCAATCAATCCATGTAAACATTTTTCAACTAATAAATATCCCCCTTTCAAGACCTGAGGAATCAACCAGCCTCACAGCTATCTGTGGCGCTGTCACACACAAGTATACTACATCATAATTATTTTACATCCCTCACCACCTGTTGGCCACCTCAAAGAACCCCTCATTCCCACACAGCTCCCTCCACCCCATGCCCAACAAACTAATAATAATACCCCCACCAAAAAAAACATACCCCACTCCCCAGTTTCCCCAGACAAACTAAATACTGTAAACTAAAAAACAAAGGTAGGAATGGTGGTCAAACTACAAACAACTAACACCCTCCATCCTAAAGCCAGAAATCTCCAGTCTCTCTCCACTATTCCCAAACCTACTCTCCTATGACATAAACACAACCTCCTTTTCCTTCCACACTACTTCCTACACCAAGCCTGCCTAATCAACAAACTTTACCAATCCCTAGCTACATTTTCCTAAGCAGCCTGAAAAATACCCAGCACATCACTTAGCACAGTGTTTTTCAACCTTTTAACACCTATGGACCAGCAGAAATAAAATAATTTTTCTGTGGACCGGCGGTTGAAGAACACTGGACTAAGTCGTGGGCCAGACCCCACCCCCATAATAGTACTAATTGTAACACTATTTTTTCCATTCATTTTTCACAGATACACAATATAATCTTATTAACAACACATAATGGTTAACCACAAAATTAAACTATATAAGGCACACTGACAGCAGTTGTAAATTCTCAAAATTGACATAATTCAATCACTAAATTCAAAAATAAAATCATTCCCCCCTACCTTTGTTATCTCCCTCCCTCCATGCTATGCCTTACCTTCTGGCCTGCTCCCAACTGGCCATTTTATGCCGCCCCCGGTATTATCTTCAGGCCGGCTCCCTCTTCCTCACTGATGCAGTGCACAAAGCTGCGGGCAGCATCTCCTTGCGCGTCCCGTGCCTCATCTGGAAGCCCTCCCTTTGACGTTGCAACGTCAGAGAGAAGGCTTCCAGTTTAATGCGCAGGATGCGCATAGGAGCCACTGCCTGTGGCTTTGAGCACTGAATCAGTAAAGAAGAAGCTGGCTCGATTGCACTGTGGACCGGCGGTTGAAGAACACTGTTTTGGGCCTGATGCACGTGCTGGCCCTGTGGACCAACAGGAAATTTCTGTGGACCGGCACTGGTCCATGGACCGGTGGTTGAAGAACACTGATTTAGCACACATTGATTACTTTCTCCCTTAATGCAGTAATATAGCATGTGATGATAGTGGCAAATTTTGCATGATACCAAGTGGGGTTGGAACCAGCATTTTTTTGTGTTGATCCTGTATTAATTAGTTACATCTTGTCAGGTCAGTGAATCCACTATTTACAAAGACAAACTGCACACCTTGAAGAAAGCCACAGCATGGTGGCTGAAATGTCAGTTTCTACCTGACAAGACCCAGCGAGACCTGGAAACCTGTTATAAACACAATGCCAGCTGCGGAAACCCTTGAGAGAACATGTAACCCAACTCCATGGGAAGAACATCTCTAAACCCACCAGAGACTTTTCCATTCTAAGAAAAATTAGATCAACTGACTTTCACCCCAAAATTTAAATTTCTGACCAACTGACCAACCCCAAAATTAAAATTGGTGGATTGACCTGTTCCCAATCAGGTCAGTGAACCCACTATTTACAAAGCCAAACTGCAGACCTCACAGCATACCCTGAATAAAGCCACAGTATGGTGGCTGAAACGTCGGTTTCTACTTGACAAGACGCAGCGAGACTCAGAAACCTACCACATGCACAATGCCTGCTGCGGAAACCCTAAGAGAACATTTTAATCTTTGTTTTCCATTTCTTTCCTGATTAGTCCTAATATTCTATTTGCTTTCTTAGCTGTCACTGCACATTGAGCTGAGGGTTTCAACATATCCTCAACAATGACACCTAGATCCGTTTCCTGGGCAGTGACTTCTAACATAGATCCCAGCATCATGTAGCTATATTTTGAGTTCCTCTTTCCCACATGCATCACTTGATTAACATAAAAGTACTTATGGCTGATTTAGTGAAAACTTTCCCCAGATTTTGGGCCAGTAAATACTGTAGTTCTGGCTACAATTACCTCACAAACTGCAATTACCATTATATTTCACACATTAGCAAGAATTCAAAGTTTATTCCTCAATCACTTCTTTCATCTTATTCCTATCTCACTGCAGCACACATCTTGTAGAACATCAGAAACATTTCCAAAGCACCACAGAAGCCAAAGATAACATCTTCAAATGAAATTTAAAAAAACTGTAGAAAAAAAAGTCATGCTCTGTAGTTACTTATTTTGAGTAGATGAATGCACTGTGCCTGCACTGATTGCTTTTGCTTCCTTTACAAGTTGTTTCTTAATCTTGAAATAACTTTTGGAACGTGACCTTTATTGTTTTGTTATGGTCTTCCTGCCCACATGTTACTAATGTCTCATTTACAGTGAACTCTGCAGCTATCATTTTGGATTTAATTACGCACCTTTTACAAATCTAGACTCAAGGCAATTTACTATCAGGCAAAGTCTTGCTGGTTCATTTTTGGAAAATTTGATTTTTTCCCCTGGTTTAAATTAATATTTGTGATTGGTTTCACATACTTCACTTAATAATTTTTGCATATTTTTAGATGATATGGGTATCAGTCTTGGGTTCCCCTCAAGCTTAACCTTCCTTCTATCCTATAGCCCACTCCTGTCTCCCCCTCCCCCTTCCCCTTCTCCCCAAATTCTTCCTATTTTCCTTATTAAAAATAATAAAAAAAAAACACCTGAGACAAATTCTTAGGTAAACAGATGGTCACAGCTTTATTATATGAACTTAGAACATGCTATAACACTAGAACCCTTTGTTAAGACAGGACCACAAATTGCTTACACATAACATCAAACTTCCTCTTGTCATATTACTAGTTAGGAAACTCACTCCTGATGATGACACAAGACCTAATACCCTCTATTGTAGTTCTCACTATATGACTAGCTAAGACCACAAGCAATTGGGCCTGATACCCTGCAAACCCTTTCTCCTATAGATCTGAAAGGTACAGCATAGTTTGGATTGGGACAATATTATCATACTGAAATAAGTCAACCAGGTAACTATCCCCATGGGAAGGAGGGTGGGGATCAAATGCCCTTCCCCCATGCTACACTCTTGAACCCCTTAAGATCCCTCCAATGACACTTCTTACCACTCCATCCTCAAAACAGCCTACCCCATCCTTCCTTACCCCTTAACCAATAATCTCTCAATAGTGGCTCCAAAAGCAGCAAGTGATGCTCAGGAGCCTGAATCCTTCACTAACATCATTCATGTCCTTGTTGGGATTGCCTGCCAGCTTCCTCAACTTTTTAGTAGGTTCAAATTGTAGACAAATTCATAGGTTTTATGTGATAAATCAGTTTTGCCCTTTCTAAATTAGGGACCTGCTAACTTTTTTTGTTTGTTTGTTTGTTTATATTCCACCTTTATCAAGGTTGCACACCAAATACACACAATAAAACTACATACAAACATCTAAAAAATATAAAAAATTTTACAGTACAAAAATCAAGATCCATAATATCCACAAAGCTAAATTATTACATATACAATTCCTCACTAAAGAGCAATACACCAGCCACAGCATGATTTTAGAAGAAAATACAGACTTAGCCTGCATACTTTATAAAACAAAACAGGTGTTGTTTCAGTAATGTTTTGAATTCCACCATCCTTCCCTGCTTCTTAATACAGGATGGAAGTTTATTCCATTCTTCAGGGGCAGCACAGGAGAAAACCCCTGTCCTAACTATCTGCAATCTGACCTCTAAACTGTAATAGGTTTTTGCTCTTATCGTGACCAAGTTTTCAAATTTATTTTTTAATGTACCACTCATTGCAGGGTTTCTGAGCGGTTTACATTCATAATAATAATTTTAACAGTTAAGAGAAAAATATAGTAGGATTGAAAATGGTAATAAGAATAGGTGTAAGAAAGAACTACAATTAATAATAGGATGATAGGATGAGGAATGGATGGAGGGAGCTATTGGACTAGTGTCACAGGCCACTTTCTGGTGGCCAGAGTAAGAGAGAAAAGCCTATTAGATGAAAGATGGGCATTGACTAAATGCATATTCAAATAAAAATGGTTTTCAGTTGGGCTTTAAAGTTATCTAACGTGGGTTCTAGCCTTAGGATAGGTTATTTCAAAGGTAAAGTTCTATTACTGAGAAAATTCAATGACGAATAGTATCATAGATTATCTCACTCTTCTATTAAACTGCGCTAGCAGTTTGTAGCACAGAGAGCTGTGCTGAAAGGCCCGCACTGCTCCCAACGCTCATAGGAACTTTATGAGCGTTGGGAGCAGCACGGGTCATTCAGCGCGGCTTACCGCGCTAAAGAGTGCTAGTGCAGTTTTGTAGAAGAGGGGGCATGTGTCAGGTGGTTGGAATGACCAAAAGATTTTGCTGTGCAAAATGAAGTGATCATGATGGCACATAAGGAATAAGTTCAGTCGAGAAAGGCAGGGGCATGAGTCTGATTTTAAATACTGCCAGGAGGATCTTGAAAACAAGTCTATGAGATGTGGGATGCCAATGTGACAATTTTAACAGAAATGTATTGTGATCAAATTTATAGGCACCTCTGATGGTGGTATTTTATATTAATTGAAATATTTTGAGTTCTTTTTGAGAATGGCCATAATATAAAGGATTACAATAGTCCAAGTGAGTTATTATCAAGGCGTGAATCAATATTTCGAGTGCATTAGGTTCTAGTAATGCCTTGATGGAACAGATCATTTTGAGTTTGTAAAAGGAGCATTAAAATAATGTGGAAATCTGTGAGATTAAAAATTAAAGCCAAGGTGCGTATAATGGGTGCGTTAGCATTTAGCGTGTGCTAATCTTTAGTGCACGCTAAATCAGTTAGCCTGCACTAAATCAACTTGTGCACCTTAGTAAAAGACCCCTCAAGTTTGTTGTTGAGTACAGTTCCAAGGACTTTCATAAAAGGTACTGTGGGGACAACAGTATTATCGAGGAGAATGAGTGAGATATATTGGTGATCATCAGTATTTGTGAACAGAATCACATTTCACTTGGGATTAACGAATGTTTGTTTTCTTTGAGCCATGATGTTATACTGGAAAGAGACTGATTAATGATCTGAATATCTGTAGTATTAGTGGGATCAAAGGTAAAGCCATTGTCCACTTTGTTGGTCTCCACAAATATAACAGCCAATGAGTCCCTCCTGATGAAGCAGTTTCTTTGTGAAACTCGAGTAGAGGGTGGCAGACATGAATATGACAATTGTGGTGATTCAGTGGGGGTGAAATGGAAGCGCAGAGTGCAGACTGCTAAAAAGAGACACAGTTCTTTGCAAGCGATTAGTGGATAAGATAAGATAAGTAACAACAACCGATGTTATTTTAACAATTCCAACAGATAGAATTTCTGGTATAAGGCAGTGTATGGGACCTATGAAGGTGCTATGATGGTCCCTAAGCAACCTGCGCTTGTCATAATAGTAAGCACTAAGGTTGGTGATCTGAGTACTTTATATACACACTTAATACTATGTTTGATTACTAAAAAATATTTTTTTTAAACTGAGAATTGTGGAGATATTTGAAGTGTTTATGATAACAACACAAGCTATACATAAAGATTTTACTCCTTTTGTGGAACGTAATAAAGCAATTGCATGTCATCTGCATACATGAAAGGGGTGATTCCTAATGACTGAGCAAGAGTCAGGAGGGGCACTAGGAAGATGTTGAACAGTAATGCTGCAAAGATGGAGCCTTGAGGTACCACACATGGAAAAGAAAAGATATTGGAATAAGATTTCTGGAACTGTACATAAGTGTGATTACTGAAATAAGATTTGAACCAGTTATAAACTGTACCTGAGATACTGATCTCATCAGGGTGTGATCAACCATGTCAAATGCTGCAGAGAGGTCTAATGATAGCAGAAAGGCAGATTGATGATGATCTAAATGATAGTAAATATATGTAGTCATCTCAATCAAGGTGATTTATGTTGAATAATGGTGTCTGAATCCTGTTTGATGTGGGTGAAGAGTGTTTGTTTTGTATGAAAACACAATCTTTTCTATAATTTTTGCTTGAAAACTCAGATTGTTAGAAAGTGCTTGACTAAAAATGCTGGAATGGGATCATTGAGAGTTGTTGATAGAAGTATACTGATGACCTCGCTTAGAGAGGGCATGTTAAATGCAGACAATGTGATGCCAAGTGTGTGGGGTTGACTGCTAGAAAACTGAGTTGGGAAGGATCAATTTGAAGTGGACAGTGATGAACACACAATAGGACTTGAAGTGTGAAACTTAAAATGCAGTCAGTGCATAGCCCAGCATCTAACCTGCTTTAACGACACAGGATAGACACATACCACATGATCCCAGGTTATATAATATGCCTCAGCAGATAGTATAAGTGTGCCATGCTCTCTGTTGAGGCATATAATTCAGGCACTGGTCCAAGCACAAAAACTAAGCAGTGAAAATTGAATCATCCTCTGAACAGCACCTTCCTGAATATTAGCTGTCCTGAAGACTTTCCCTCATAGTTGAACCCCCTTAACACCTGCCCTAGACAGGTGAACTTCCTTGAATAGGCTCTCCCCTGACTAAAATCATCCCCCCAACACATAGGAGCCTTCCTTAGCACTCTCTGACTCTCACCATACCCCCTAAACTTCCACAGGGCTCAACAAAGGATTCCAGTGGATGGGGCAGGAACAATTTCTCTCTGCTCTTGCAATTGTAGCTGCTCCAGGTTCAAAATTGCATCCACAATTCCTAGTGATCAATTTGTCATATAAGGGCTATTACTACTTATATGGAAGGTTGACAACTATAATAGTACTGCAAGACTACCATTAATAATAATAATAATTTTATTTTTATATACTGCCAAAGCCATAGTAGTTCGAGGCGGTTTACAATAAGAAGAGCTGGACAGTCAGCGAAAATAACAATGAAGTCTTTGAATATATGAATATTTGTAGGGAGGGAGAGAGACAGAGTAAAAAAAGTTACAATGTAGGAACATCAAGTACATATAAGTAGAATACAGTGGTGAGGCTTAGGAGTTCTTGGTTACAAATCGGTTGAACAGGTTGATTTTACCTAGTTTTCTAAAGTTAAGATAGGATGAGGAGTGCTTGATGATGTTGCCATTCTGTTGACTTGCTTGAAAAGCAAGAGTTCTGTCAAGGAATCTTTTGTATCGGCAGATATTTATTATAAGGTGGCTAAACATATGTATTCTGCGTGTAGGCCTGATGGAACTATCCAATTTAAAATGTGAGACCAGGTAGGGGGGGGCCAAACCAAGTATAGATTTGAAACAAAGGCAGGCAAATTTGAACAGCACTCTTACTTCTAGGGGCTGCCAATGAAGTTTTTGGTAGTAGGGGGTTATGTGATCCCATTTTTTTATACCAAAAATAATAATAATAGCTTATATACCGCAGGACCGTGAAGTTCTATGCAGTTTACAAAGATTAAAAGATGGTACAGGTTGAATGAACATGACAGAGGAGAGAGATCGAGTTAATAGTTCAAGGTAACTGATATTGAAGAGATAGAGTTGTACGGGTCAGTTGTTTAGATACATCAGGAAAATCAGTCACACTGCTGCATTTTGTATGATTTGGAGTCTTTGAATGGTTTTCTTGAGAGACCCCAGATAAATGATGTTGCAATAGTCGAGCAGGCTTAAATTGGAGGATTGCACCAGTAAGCGGAATGATGCTGTGTCAAAATACTTTCTGATGGTTCTTAGTTTCCATAGTGTCAAGAAGCCTTTTTTGATCAGTAACTCTGTGTGGATATCTAGACTGAAGTAACGGTCCAGCGTCACTCCCAGGATTTTTATGGAATTGACAATAGGGGGAAGTTCTGTCCGTTCAGGGAGATTGAAGTATCTTTGATTTTGTCATTCGGGTTCACCAGGAAGAATTTGTTTTTTTCAGAGCTGAGTTTCAATTTGAACTCAGTCATCCACAGTTCAATTTGATTTAAGGTTGATGTTAGGTGATTCTTCATCTCGGGATTCAGGCTTGTTAGGGGAAGGACTATGGTGATGTCATTGGCATAGATGTAAAATTTGATTTTTGTAGTAGATTCACCAGTGATGTTAGGTAAATGTTGAACAGAGTAGGGGGAAGGGGGTAACCATTTTGAATCCAGAAAAGCTACAGGGCATGACCACATCAGTATTATCTACTAGTTGACAATGAAAACCATGAGAGAGTCCAAGAGGGTGGGATTAGTGGGAGAGGAATAGCTGGGGCTGAAGGGGAACCTTTGGTTTGGGGTGATTTTGGTATGGGGGGGGGGTCTTTTGACTGTAAGACAGTCTGTGGAGGGAGTTCACTTTTTAGGGGGGAGGTATCTATTGAAGAAGGGGTACTGTTCAGGGGGAGTTGAGAATGGTTACAGTTAAAAGCTATGGATACACTACTAGACTCTTGAGATAGCATTAAGTGCTGCTGCTGTATCAGCAGCCATGACAGCTAATATGCAGTATCATCCCAAATGCTATTTGTGCTGGCCATGCTCCATCTCCACACATGACTCACTCAGATATTGCACTTGCCACCACTAAGAGCTAGCATAGGATTATCATACTTACTTTTCTGAACGTTCATTAAGGGTTATCATTAATAACTCAATTTCTAATTCTATTTCAATGAATTATAGTATTCTGCAGGACGCAATATTATCTCCCTTGTTATTTAACATATTTTTGTCCCCTCTACTAACACTTTTTGGATGTTCTAGTGCAGAAATAAAATTCTACCCTTACCACTACCGCATTTAGGAAACCAGTTGAGGTTAACAATTATTTAAGCTACAATAGCTGCCATCCTACCCGATTGAAACAATCTCTACCTATCAGTCAGTTTCTTTGGATTTGTAGTCTGTGTTCTAGCGTCAACGAATTTCGTGTTCAAGCACAGATCCTATACAACCAGTTCAGAGAATGGGGTTATCCTCACCAGGTTCTCCAACGCGCATACACCAGAGCTCTATATGCCAAAAGAGACTTATTGCTGTCTAACACAACGTCCTCAGAGGACACCAAAACCATCTATGTATTAACTTTCTCTGATCAGGCTACTACAGTGGCACACAGCATCAGACGCCATTGGCATGTTCTTCAATTACATCCTTCCCTGTTGGATCTTCCTTGCATAGTAAATTCCCGTACTAAAAACGTGGCTGACTATGTGGTACATTCCAGATTTATTTCAAACCCCAAAATTTGGATTCATGATGGTAAACATCAAAGATGCAGCGATAGTTGTGATATCTGCAAAACCACTATTGAATGTGAAACATCCTCGTACTCACAAACTGTATTCCCTTAAGTCTAATACTCACTGCAAATCTATGTGGGTCATTTACATTATAATGTGACCATGTCAGTTGTTATACGTGGGATGTACTCAAAAACAGATCAGAACACGCCTCATTGAACACAGAAGTAGGATCAATCCATGAATTCATCTTTGGTACCTCACTGTGTCCAATTTGGCCATTCTTTCAGTGACCTACGTTGGAAGGTCATAGAGCAGGTTGACAATGAGTATGAAGGGGACAAGTCATCTCTCTTGCAGCAGAGAGAACAATATTGGATTTTTGAGCTCAAGTCCTTGCACCCACTGGGGCTCAATGAATATATTGAATGGCACGGTACATGGATTCAAACAGGGATTGGACGGATTCCTGAGGGATAGGGGGATCGTGGGATACTGAGAGAGGTGCTGGGATGTAACACAGGTATAGAAAGCAAACCAAGTAATAAGTATAGAAATCCAACCAGGTCGTGCATGTGCAAGACCGGAGGGTTAGGACTTCGATGGGAAGATAAGACTCAATGGGAAACCAAGGTGGCAAGGGGGCCCCTTCTGGTGACTCAGACAGGCCGTGACCTGTTCGGGCCGCCGCGGGAGCGGACTGCTGGGCAGGATGGACCTGTGGTCTGACCCAGCGGAGGCACTGCTTATGTTCTTATGTTCTTATGTTCAATGTGCTATCTAACAATTCACGTTTTACAGGGTTATGACTTTCATTACACTATTGAAGGAGCTTCAATGCTATTGCAGATTGTGGGAGCTCCAGTGTCTCTGGCTTCCACTCGATTTTAGGTTTCTTGTTTGGAATATATAGTTACTTGTGGAGATTTCAGAGAGAGACTTTTGAATCTCCCGGGTTGATTATCACGTGACCTCTTTATAAGTGACGTCACACTCACTGCAGTTAAATCACCGGAGTTGTTCCCTCTGGCTTAGCGCCATTTTCAACTTTGCTTGTTCACTTGTGGCTGGTGATTGAGAGCGTTGTTCAAATAAACAGCAGCTGGTTCCTGAGGAAGGGGGTTTCTGCCCCTGAAATGGAGCCCCGTTGGACTAACTATGGAGAAGCTAAGTACTTCCAGTAGACGTTTAGATTTTTTGCTTGCATCGCTGATTCTGGACGCTGCCTTTAGTCCCTCTGGATGAGGGGTAGAGATAGCCTCAACAACAAAAATAAGTTTTTTGTGTGTGCATTATTCATTTTCTTTTTCACTTTAACACAATTTTGTGTGTATTGGTTTATCACAAAAATTTATACGAAGGTTGCCCAGGGATGTTTCACAGATAACACCCATGTGGGTATACACTTGTGACAGCTGGTGCATTAGGGCTGTGTTCTCATTGCAGGCTGTGTGACTGAGGGCTCCCTTCCACCACCATAACATTATTAAGATCTTGAGTTGTGGTTGCACGTTGTTCGGGCTATCTCTCCCCTTTACCCTTTTGTTTCTTTGGGAAGTGGGGAGATTTTTCTCTTGTGTAGTTCTCTTGTTTTTTCTCCCCCATTTTTGGGTTTGTTGGATGTTCTGTCGCCAATTACCGTAGATCTGAAGAAGGTATACAAATTGTACTTTGGCTGTCGATCGGGTGACCAGGATAAGTCTTGGGCTCCACATATCATCTGTACCAGTTGTTCCAATGGGCTTAGTGACAGGCTTAATCGACGAAAGGCAGCAATGTAATTTGCACAAAATTATATATCCTACTCTGGATTCTGCTATTAGGCCTGTTCCTCATGATGACTCACTGCCTGTCCCTGTCCCTCCACAAGATGGACTTGCTTCTGTGGAACATAATGAGGAATGTGATGATGCTGCACCAGCTGGTCACAATTCAAAATTATCTGATCTTGATTATGTGAATGATGAAGATTCAGAACCAGAGATCTTATTCGTGATCTAAATCTTTCAAAATAAAAAACAGAACTTCTTGCACCAAGGCTTAAGCAAAAGCACTTGCTTGCAAAAGATGCTAATATTACAGAAAAAGGAATCATAACTTAACAACATTCTTCACTGTAAATGGCTCATTGTGCTTTTGTCATGACATTAACCGGCTCTTCAACAGTTTGTCACAAGTGCTTTGTCCAGATGAATGGCGTCTCTTCATTGATTCTTCACAAAGAAGCTTGAAGGCAGTGTTACTACACAACGGAAATTCCAAACCCAGTATATCAATTACCCATTCTGCTCATCTAAAGGAATTTTATGAGACTATGAAGAATTTGCTAGAAGCTATCAGTTATAAAACAAACCAGTGGAACATCTGTGGTGATCTGAAGGTCATTGACATGCTAATGGGAATGCAAGGAGGATTCACCAAATACTGCTCTTTCCTCGGGGGGGGGGGGGGGGGGGAACGCATCAAAGCGAGTTTCCATTATTTCCTATGGGGAAAGTCGCTTTGATAAACGAGCATTTTGGATTATGAGCATGCTCCTGGAACGGATTATGCTCGTAATCCAAGGTACCACTGTACCAAGGTTTCTGGAATGAGAGTATGATGGCCGACTACTGCTGGATGTTGTGCCGGAAAATCCAGACACAACTCACAAAAAGAAATCATACTCTAAGCATTTTTGAAGAAATATCGGTTGCTATGTGACACAGTCCAGTATAATTATGCTATGCTGTGTGCTTATTTGACTTTGGACCAAAGATACTGCAACATTTCTTTAAGTTGATGCTGCAAATCTTAAAACCCTATATGCTAAAATGCTATAAACTAACATTAGTTATAACTTTAATAGTTTACGTGACTGAAAAAAAATAATAATAATAACAGATCTGAAATCAGGTACAGGGCTGTTAGTCCCCCCAGTAATGGAATGAGGTCTTTAGGTAGTGGAGAATTATAATCAGGAGGGGTGACTGGGGGTTGAGGGGAATATGATTTGGGATAGAAGAATGTTACTGGGGAGGTTGTGGAAGGTTTGATTGGAGGTTGGGAGTGTTATTCAGGGGGAAGGATGAGATCAGCACTACAACCCCTTTATGCTCTGTGGTGAAGTAAAGGGAGGGAAAAGTGAAGTGCCCTAGCACTGTCATGATGGAATCACTGGCATCTCTCCCTCCTCCCCTTCCCAACTAGGGGGATCTATTAAATGCATTATCTTCCTGTACTTCTTCAAGTCTTTGCTTGCAACAAGCAGGAACTCCCTGCTGCTCACGTCAGCCCCAGCCCTCGCTCCAACATCATTTCCAGTTCATGGGATCAGAAAATGACATCAGAGAGCAGGCTCAGCTTGCAAGAGCAGTGGATAGGAAAACCTGCTTGCTGCTGGTGAAGATTAGAAAACACTACTGAATCCCAAAATTCAACACCATTAATATCCAGATATCAGTGCTTGAATATCTAGGTTTAATTCAGGTTAATCAGCTGGATTTTAAAATGAAAAAAATAAAATAAAATAAAATAACCTATTCCTGCTGAATATTGGTCCTGTCAGGTTCTTATGACCTGAATTGGCCACTGTTGTATATAAGATGTCAAGCTTGAATGATCTTTGGTCTGACCCAGTATAGCAATTCTTATGTGCTTACATTTTTTTTTTTTTTTTTGTAATCAAGATCCATCAGATACCCCACCAATCACTGTAAACAGGCATCTTTTCTCTCATATGTGTGCAAAATGTTTCTCAAGCAATTCCATGTTTTTTATTTTTCATTTTGTTTATTTATTTTTCTGGATATATAGGATTTTCATTTCTTTTACTTTTATTTTTGAGTCTTCTTGTAATCGGAAAACATGAAACAGGCATCATGCAATTAAATCTTTCAAAAACATGAGATTTGGTATTTGTGCAATATATTCCATTGGTTTCCTTCCTGCTCACTCTACACTGCAATAGTCTGATTATACTGATAGAACTATTGTAATGTTTGCCTTGGAAATCTTGCCAAATTGAAATATATACATAGAATAAAAGCCCTACATTTTGTCAACCACAACACACACACACAAAAGTGAGCAATCTCTGAAGAGTTATCTATTTCTGCATTAATTATCTGCTAAGATACCACAGCCTCACATCCACATAATGACAGACCTGCCAAGGCATCAGAAATCTGAAAATTAATGGAACATATTACTCTTTGTGAGTAATTAACTATTGATTTCCAAAACACTGCTTTCCAGAAAAGCTTTTAGAAATTCCTCATTTCAATAGAAGAATTCAGCTTTCATGGCAAAATAAATCTATCTAATCTTTGATTAGGCACTGCTTGTAGCACTTATATAAGCTAAGAATATACCCCCAGATTCTACACCTGGCACCCAGATTTGGGCTTGCTTCTGATATGTGTATGCAATTTAATGGGCTGATGTGCTGTTACCTATCAATAATTGGATGCTAATGACCAATTGTTGACATTAACTAGCGCTGATTAGGATTTGCACACATATCTAGCTCATGCTATTTTACAATGCTGGACAATGAAATCCTATAGCGTAACCCAAAAGAGCATGAGGCCCTGGGAGGGACATGAGTGGGTCAGGGGTATTCCAAAATGTTACACACAGTATTAAAGAATAATGGGTCAGTGCTAGGGTTACCAGTTGTCCAGATTTCCCCGGATATGTCTTCTTTTTCAAGGACATGTCTGGGGGTCTGGACGGTTTTCCAAAACCCAGCTTGGGACCCCTCCGTCCGGCCAACTGTTTTAAGGTAAAGGGGGTGCCGGGAGTGGGGGGTGGTGTCGCAGGGTCAGCGGGGGTAGGGGGAGTTGGCGGGCTGATCAGGAATTTGGGGGGGGGGGGCGATCGTGAGGGGGTGCATCGAGGGCAGGATCCCTCCTGCCCATATCTTAGTGGGGGTGGAGGTAGGGGGTTTCAGCGGGGCAGGAGGGCTTGGGCTCCCTCCTGCCCGATCCAATAGAAGGGGGGAATCATGGCAGGAGAGATTGGCTATCTTTCCTGCTGCGATAGCAATCCCAAGTGCCGCAAGGCAGCACTTGGTGGTATCGCTATTGCGGCAGGGGAGATGAGCAATCTCTCCTACCATGATTGTTGCTGGGGGGGGGGGAGGGTGGATTCTGTAACTGGTGTTGTTTTTGACAGACACCAGTTACAGAATCCAGCTTTTAGGCAAAGGAATGGCTCCTCTTTCACCTAAAAGGCCTGGCTTTGGGCGTTTGGGACTTAGGCTTTTTTTGGTTTATTATATGTCTTAAGTGTAGACGTAGTGGTGGTCTTGGCGTTTAAACAGCTGAACGTGGAGGCAGGCCATTATCAAAAAAAAACCCTCTTTTTGGATTTTTTTTTGAGAATGGACATTTTCCCTGCTTCTACTTTCAACGTTTAGGGCCTTAGGCCAAAAGGGGACTTAGACTTTTTTTTTTATTATGCCCCTTTATTTTTTTAGGGTTTGCACTAATATTTTATAAAGACATGTGAAATTATATTTTAGAAAGGATGTCCAACTCAGAATAAGGAACAAGCAGATCAGAGTGAATCAGTGACACAAAGTGCAGCAAACCAAAAAGACAGTGAAGTGGCCCTTAAATGAAATAGAGCCAGAGGCAGGATTAGTTGAAACCAAATTTTGTTAAAAGACCAGACAAGGGTATCTGAAATTCATTACGTTAACATTTTAGATTAGAGAAACTGGGCCTCTTCTCCCTTGAAAAGAGGAGACAGAGAGGACATGATCAAAACAGTCAACATAATGAAGGGAATAGACTTAGTAGATAAAGACAGGTTGTTCACCCTCGCCAAGGTAGAGAGAACGAAAGGGCACTCTCTAAAGTTAAAAGGGGATAGATTCCGTACAAACGTAAGGAAGTTCTTCTTCACCCAGAGAGTGGTGGAAAACTGGAACACTTCCGGAGGCTGTTATAGGGAAAAATACCCTCCAGGGATTCAAGACAAAGTTAGACAAGTTCCTGCTGAACCAGAACGTACGCAGGTAAGGCTAGACTCATGGCACTGGTCTTTGACCTAAGGGCCGCTGCGTGAGCGGACTGCTGGGCACGATGGACCACTGGTCTGACCCAGCAGCGGCAATTCTTATGTTCTTATCTTATTTCATTTTTTTTTTTCTAGTCACTAGAGGCCAACAGCATAGTACTATTATTTGCTACAGTAGCACTGGATCAGGACAGGATCTACCTGGACCAGCAGGGGAGCTAGCATATCTTCCTCCACTAGCAGCCACACGACTTTCCAGAGTGTGGGTAAATGCAAATTAAATCTTAGGAAAATTACCTACCTACCCTCCCTTTCTGTAGCTTGACTGAGTTTCAGTAATGCTTTCTTTGGGATTTTGTTTCCAAAGAAATTTAGAAAGAACCTTATCTATTTTACAGAACAATGAAGTTGGAAATGACAGGGGAAGCATACTAGAGTAGCAGTTCACAACTTTGGTGGCAATTGTCATCTTTAATGGTAGCAACAGGTAGTTTGGAAATATTTTGATGTCAATTTTTGCGCTTGTGGTTCAATTGCTTATTCTTTTCCAGATAGACTACTGTAATATTATTTATTAGGATGTGCTAAAGGATTGTTGAAAAGATTACAAACTGTGCAGAATACTGCAGTGAGGGTAACTTTTTTCCCATCTCTAAATACAACAGAATTACACCATATTTCATTAAATTACTTTGGTTGCCAGTAAATGCAAGGATTTATTTTAAGCTTTGTATTATGATTTTTAATATTCTATATGGCCAGGTGCCATATTATTTAGTGGAACTGATTTCATTATTAACAGGAAGAGCAGGTCATATCATATGGACACAATTCTATCTTCAATTTCCCTCACAAAGACAATTAGATTATCCGTATAGGGGGGCGTGGTGACAAAAGGGCCGAGGCAGTTGCCTGGGGAGGGGAAGGGGTGGGGGGAGGGGCTAGGAGGGGTCGAGGGGGAGGGGAACATGCAGGGAGCCAATCAGGGGCAGGGTCATAGGCACCGGGGCGGGGAAAGGGGGGCATGGTGACCAGAACTGAGGCGGAGGCTTCAGTTCGAACTTTGCCAGGGGAGCGTCTCCCATCCGCCCCAAGGGACACTTGGGTCGCAGCTATAGATGCGCAGCTATAGATGTCGCAGCTATAGATGCAAGTGGGAGATCATAGTGGGGTCATACGCACAGCATATGGCCAAGAAAGCACTCAGCATTATTTTTTGGTGATAGCAAAGAAGTGGCAACGTATAGACCTGCAGAAGCAAGTGAGGTAAACACTCTGAGACATGTCTCCCTGCTTGGACAGCGGGGAGGCCGTGTGGCATTGACTTTGACAACTGACAGGTGAAGGGCCCCTTCCTTGAACGGGATGGGGAGAAGGCAGGGACAGCTTGAACGGCTCTCCCAGGGGAACAATGTTAGCCCGGCCAGATAGGCTGGACAATCCATGGATGAGTTGTGTATTGTAAGAATCGATATACAGCAATGGTATCGATATTGTACAATGGTATCGATGTTCATTGCTGTCAAATATGATGTTATGTATTGGTATCAAAATGCGCATCGTTAATGATTGTGATATGTTGGTGTTTACTGTTTGAAGATGTTTGTAGTTGGGCATTTATGGCTGCGGCCACTAATAAATCCACATTTGTTGAAGAACAGTGGGTCTGTGTGGTGCTTGGGGGGAGGGCAACCAAGGCCGAGTTCCAATTTTGTTCAATGGAAGGCATCCTTCTTTTATCAGGATCCTTTAGGCCCTCTTTTACAAAGCCGCAGTAGAGATTTCTACCACGGTCCAGAACACTAAGGCCCCGATTATGTAAACTGTGCCTAGTTTTAGGCATGGTTTAGACGGTCACGCGGCATAAATTGCAATGAGCGTTACATAGGCATTGGGTAGGCGTCCAATACCCGTTCCCAAAAATCACACTTTCTCTGATATAGATGCCAGATGGACGTCCCTACGATGTTAGATATATATATATATATAAATGTGTTTTTTACTGATTTGTTATCATTATTTCAGGATTATAAGCTTTAACATAATAAACCTAAAGTATACCATCGTTAAAAGGATAATAAAAACACAGTATAGCATGTTTAAAAGGATATTTCTAATATATTAGTTTCAGTGGGAGTTGAAATGGGAATATCAGTGTGAATTTTGAAAAAATGTGACATGCTTACACGCTAACCTTCATTCTAATCCGCTGTGCTAGACAATGAGCCATACAATAATAGCAATTCTGATTTGATTATACTGCTTCTTATAGGTAGTGAATGACAATTAATTCTGCTAGGAGACAAAACAAGGTAGATCTCACTGCCCTGTTATAACCTTTTTCTTCATTATTTCAGAATTGTATACTTCAACAGTATAAAAACAAAAAAGTAACAAAGTATGCCATGTTTAAAAGGATAAGTATATTACTTTTTGACTGAAAGGTACTGATTGGGAGTTGAACTGGCAGAAGGGTGTAAGCTTCACTCCTGTGCTACACAGAAACTTGTATAGTAATGGTAAGATTAGCTCCTATAAGAAGTGTAAAGCATAGGAGTTTGAACATCATATAGGCTTTAGATAGACGTGGTTTAAGCTCCAGAAAGACTTTAGCAGGATACATGCTATTTAGGCAGTGTAGGTCATCCAATGGGCTTTCTCTGGGCATCCCATAGACGTTATTTGAGAGATATTTTTAGATGTTTCCAAAGTGATCTTTTAAATACAGTTCAGGGATTTTTATTTTGTTATTCAGGCACTACATAAACAGGACACATCCATACAAGCATATTGAATTTAAAACTGCTTAAAGAAGCAATGATATTAGCTAATTGCAGCACATGAAAATCACAGCTTTAGGTTCCTTGCTCTAAATAACATTCTCTTTCTCATTAAACATTGCTATAATAAGCTCATTCTTCAAAGCAAAGAAAAAGCCCATAACTTCATTTGGCCAAGCTTAAAAATAGAATAAAACACAGAACAGACCTGAATGTGGCTTCTAGTTCATTGCAAAGGGAGGTATGCAGCTGCACAAGCTGACCTCATTGTGAGATCATCAAGGTGCACCAGCAAGGTAGAATGCCACAAGCAACACCTTGATTCCGGACAGTATTATCTCTATTCGTCTAAACAACAGAATCCGGACAATATTATCTTTATTCGTCTAAACAACCTATCACTATCTACTATCTGCTATCAATTTCTCCTGGAAAAGTCCAGAATAACAATTGTAACTTGACGCATTCTTGATTACATGTACTGTAATGCTACTGGAAATGTCCAGTCTTCTAACTTGTAATCCGCTTAGAACCGCAAGGCACAAGCGGAATAGAAATCACTAATGTAATGTAATGTAAAAGATGGGCCAGGAGTTGAACTCACAACCTCTGCAAGATCAGCTCAGAACTTTTACTCATTGAGCTACACCACCTTCCACTCCAGTTTCTCTGATTCCCCTGTCATATCATAGCTTACTGACCTGCCTATCATCTGCCTAGCTATCAAATCACAGTTAGCTGAGACAAAAGACTGGTAGCTCAATGGCTTAAAGCATTGCTTTCATTGTCCCAAAAGCCAGAATCTCAAGTATGATTCAATAAATGTGACATGGAGTCAAATACTGCTGTTTTTATCAAATGCAAATTCCACTTTTGGAATAGATTGCTTCTAGTATTGCTAATGTGCTGTTTGAGATGAAAATTAGATTTGATTACCGTAGTTTGTAGCTTGCAATTTTTATTAAAATGAGTATTGTGTCAGCTGAAGTATATGAGGGAGTCAAACCCAGACCAGGCTCACACCCTGACCTTCATTCTAACCGCTGTGCTACACAATAAGCCATAAAATCATAGCAATTAAGGTTTGATTATACTGTTCCGTTTAGAAATCTTTATGGCAGTAGCTATGGCGTGCTTGCGGCTCTTTAGCGGAGCGCTGGAAGCACGCCGTAACGGCTGCAGTTAAGCATATATCAAGCTGTCAGGGTAGGAAACCTCTCCCCTGACTGAAAGAAGCCATTTCTGGCTCACCAATTTAAGGCACCTCGTTACACCTTTTCATCTTATCCAGCTCTCAAATAATCTCAGTTTCTCAAATATTATGCTGGTTGCAGGCTGTGAGGCAGGAGACATGGCAGCTACCCTGTTTGCCACCCCCTAAGGGCCTTCCCACTTCTCTCCTTTGCAGCCTGGGCCTCATGGAACACTAGATAAGACAAAGATCAATGTGACGAAATAGCTGAAGTGGTGCTTATTAAGGAAACACTAATGCCCGGCTGATACTCAATGTAAATAAGCACAAGAAGAAAATGGTTTAAGATTTTTATTGTCGAACATCTAGAATTATTGCACAGTCCAGGAAAGCAGCATGCAAGTTCGATGAGATGGATGACAGGTATGCAGAGTAAGCTAATCCTAGGTCCAAGTTGTTACTGTGGTAGAATTGTTAAGGTCTCATAATCTGCTCCTGGTAGGAGAAGGCAAGGTGTAGAAAATGGAAGATGAATTGAGACAAATTAAGAGTTTATTGGTGAGTTTTAGGTTATCTTTTACAAAGGTGCGCTAAATCAACACATGCGCTAACTACTAACGCGTTCATAGGACAATATGCAAGCATTAAGATTTAGCACATGCTAACGGCGCCCTAAATGGCACCATTTTAAGCGCGTGGTAAATGTTAACGTGTGCATGTTATTCTATGGACGCGCTAACAGTTAGCACATGCATTGATTTAGTGCACATTTGTAAAAGCGAGCCTAAAACTCACCAATTTACTGTTCTCTCAGAAAATCATCAATAACTACACCTGTCTGAAGGAAAAAAAGTGTGAAACAAGTTAGTATTATGAAAATGTATACACTTTTTCCTCTGTAGTCACGGTGGATGTATCCTGGCTATAGGCGCAAATAGGTTTTGTATATGTTATTTGAGTTTTTTTTTGTAAAAGACAGCGTTTTTGTGATTAAAACCACAAATAACTTTTCAGCTGTTATTCCCGGTTTTTGGAAAAGACTCCTACTATATTATTACTATTAAAATTCACAATGTTGGTAGAATAACGATACAGTACTGTATTTATTGAATATTGTAACAATATTTATTGAATAGTACAAGTACTGTAATAATCTCAGGGTAAACAAAAAAGTTCAATACAGTACTGCATAAAAAGGGTTGCAGGGCAGAGGCTGCGAATTATAGACCAGTGAGTCTCACATCAATAGTGTGCAAACTCATGGAAACACTAATTAAAAGCAAATTGGACACGATCTTGAATGAAGGGAATCTTCGGGATCCCAGTCAGCATGGATTCACCAAGGGTAGGTCCTGCCAATCCAATCTCATCAGCTTCTTTGACTGGGTAACAAGAAAGTTGGACTTGGGAGAGTCTTTGGACGTCATGTACCTGGACTTCAGGAAAGCTTTTGACAGTGTCCCACACCACAGGCTGCTAAGCAAGATGGAATCGATGGGGTTAGGAGAGACACTAACTGCATGGGTCAATGATTGGCTGAGTGGCAGACTTCAGAGGGTGGTGGTTAATGGTACCCTCTCTAAAACATCGGAGGTGACCAGTGGAGTGCCGCAGGGCTCGGTCCTGGGTCCACTCCTTTTCAACATATTCATAGGGGATCTGACTCAAGGGCTTCAAGGTAAAATAACACTATTCGCCGATGACGCCAAACTATGTAATATAGTAAGTGAATGCAGTTTACAGAATTATATGGCGCAGGACCTGCTTACATTGGAAAGTTGGTCCTCAACCTGGCAACTAGGCTTCAATGCTAAGAAATGTAAGGTCATGCACCTCGGAAGCGGAAATCCATGCAGGACGTACTTCTTGAACGGAGAAACTTTAACTAGGACTTCAGCAGAACGAGATTTAGGAGTAATCATCAGTGCAGACATGAAAACTGCCAATCAAGTGGAGAAGGCTTCATCTAAGGCAAGGCAGATATTGGGTTGTATCAATAGAAGTTTCGTCAGCCGAAAGCCTGAAGTCATAATGCCGTTGTACAGGGCCATGGTGAGACCTCATCTGGAGTACTATGTGCAATTCTGGAGGCCACATTACAGTAAAGATGTGCGCAGAATTGAATCGGTTCAACGGACGGCCACCAGGATGATCTCGGGGCTCAAGGGTCTCTCGTACGAAGAGAGACTGAACAAATTGCAGCTCTACACTCTTGAGGAACGTAGGAAGAGGGGAGACATGATCGAAACATTTAAGTACCTCACGGGACGTGTCGAAGTGGAAGATGATATTTTCTTTCTCAAGGGACCCTCGGCCACAAGAGGGCACCCGCTCAAACTCAGGGGCGGAAAATTTCATGGCGACACCAGAAAGTATTTCTTCACAGAGAGAGTGGTTGATCATTGGAACAAGTTTCCAGTGCAGGTGATCGAGGCAGATAGCGTGCCAGACTTTAAGAATAAATGGGATCCCTACGAGGGTCAAGATAAAGAAATTGGGTCATTAGGGCATAGACAGGGGGTGGGTAAGCAGAGTGGGCAGACTTGATGGGCTGTAGCCCTTTTCTGCCGTCATCTTCTATGTTTCTATGTTACTGCTTTCTCAACAAGGAAAAAAAGAAATGTTCAATACTAAAAGTTCAATACTGTAATACCTGTACAGTACAGTAATTAGGCAGTGTCTTCATCCTCACCATCTTGTACAAGTACCGCAGGAGAGGAGATGAAGCAGATAATTGAGCAACAGGGGCCTGTACGCAGGCAGTGTCTTCATCCTCATAGTCCAGTACAAGCACTGCAAGAGGAGGAGATGAAGAGGATAAGCGAGCACCAGTGGCCTACTCAGGCAGTGGAAGTGGGTCTTCAGTACAAGGAAGACGAAAAGACAAAGGGGATGCCTCCTCATGGGTGGAAGAGGTGGATTGTGAGGCAGTGGATGGAGAGGCAGTCCCTCTAGGTATCTTTTGGAAATACATTTTGATTTCCATCTGGCTCTTCTCCTTCATCATTTCTTAATATATATTTTTGTATGTCGAAATAGTCACTTTTAACGCACATACCATGGATGGGTAGATTTAGTGCTAGTTAGAGATCATGGGTGCAGGGGGTTGGAAGGGGTGGGTTTCACTCAAAATTGGATCTGCATGGGAGCTGATATGTTGTGGATTTGTCTATGTTTATTTCCTTTTTACATGTACCCTTGACTTTTGTACATGATGTCTTTCTTGGATGGTTGCATTTTGTATTTTCTCGTATGCATTGATCCTTTAATAAACACATTTTCAAAAAAAAAAAAGAAAAAGTCAATTGTACCATTGAACCTGCGTATGCCCTTTGCAATATTATCCAGTGTAAACTTATCTTCTAGCACCTCTTCTTCTACTTCTCCTTCCTCCTCTTCATCTGGTATTGCCTCTCCTTCAGGTCAATGAGATCATCTTCCATTAGTTCATTTGATCTGATGTCTATTAAGTCTTGAATATCCTCCATAGCCATATCTTCAAAGCCTTCCCCACCCACCTGCTTTGCCAAGTCAATGATGCCTTCCACAATTTTTTGGCCTGGCTCTGTGATATTTACATTGATATCCCTTTTTACACATTTAGGCCAAAGATTCTTCCAGCACAAGTTCCAGGTCTCTGGATTGACAGCTTTCACTGCTCTTTCAATAATATCGATTGCATCCACAATAGTGAATTCCTTCCAATTTTTTATGATATTCTCAACGTTGTGGCCTTCATCCATAGCGTGGACAATCCTCTCTAATGAATACCGTGTGTATTGTGCTTTGAAGGTCCTTATTACCCCCTGGTCGAGAGGCTGGATGATAGATGTTGTGTTAGGGGGCAAGTAGATGATCTCAACACCCTCTATGTGGAACTCATGTGTGTCTGGGTGTCCAGGAGCATTATCCAATGCCAACAGAACTTTGAATTCCATTCCTTTATTGGCCAGGCATTTTCTTACTTCTGGCACAAAACACTGATAAAACCACTCTAGGAACAGAGCTCTTTTGTCCAAGCCTTCTTGTTGCTCATACAGTAAACAGGCAGCTGGAACTTATCTTTCCCCTTCAAGGCTCGGAGGTTTGCGGCTTTATAAATCAGTGTTGGCTTTATCAAATGGCCTACTGCATTTGCACAAAGCAGCATGGTCAATCTATTCCTTGCAGCCTTGAAACCTGGTGCTCACTTATCCTCTTTGCTAATGAAAGTCCTCTGTGGCATTTTCTTCCAAAAGAGAGCAGTTTCATGGCATTGAATGTCTGTTCAGGTTCATATCCCTTCTCTTCAATAATTTGCTTAAAGGTAGCAGGGAACTCTCTAGCCGCCTCTTTGTTGGCAGATGCTGCTTCTCCTGTCACTCTAACATTACGCAGGCCATACCTGTGACGGAATTTATCAAACCACCCTTTACTGGCCAGAAAGTCGGTAGATTGTGACATTCCACCTTCTCTGCTCTTCAAGTTTTAATACAAAGACTTTGCCTTTCCTCTTATCATCACAGTCTATCAGTATTCTTTTTGTAGCAATCCTGCACCCACAGAAATGTTGCAGCCTCCGTACGAGAGTGATTAGACAACATGCAATGTCTTTGCACTTGCTGGTGCGGCTGCCGCAAAAGCTTCACGGATTTGTTTTTCATTCTTTTTTATGTACCTAATGGTTGACTCGTTAATGCCATAGTGTCGAGCGACAGCGGAGGAGGACTTTACTCTCTGAAGCATATCCAGTAATTCTACCTTTTCTTGTAAGGTTTTCACTATTTTTCCCTTTTGGGAGCACTTTCAGTAGCACTTGAACTCTTGCGCTTTGTAGCCATGGTGGGAGACCTGACCTGTTCCTGAAGAAGAGGCAATATCCCAGATATATTAGCACTTTTGGCAGGCAAGCAGCAATTCAAAATGCTTTTGGCAGGCAACAAGCGATTCACAATGCTTTTGGCAGGCAAGCAGCGATTCACAATGCTTTTGGCCGGTCAAACAGTGATTCACAATGCTTTTTGCAGCTTTTAGAGCTTTAAGCATGCAAGTAGTGATTCAGAAAGCTTTAAGCAGGCAAGCAATTTTATCCATGCATGCTGGGAAGCAGCATTTCTCTCTATGGATGCTGGGAATGCATGCTGGGAAGCAGCAGTTCTTTCTATGGATGCTGGGAAGCAGCGTTTTTCACTGTGCATGCTGTGAATCAGTGATTTTCAGGGTGAAAGTATTGAAAATTCGATTTTGTAGGATAAAGCATGGAAGCAGAGTGAATGTTGGTAAACGTTAAACTTTTTTTACAGTACAGAAAAAAGGAAAGGAACTTTAATCATGATGTAATTTTTTGGTGCGGAGTCAGCTGACAAAAAATTGCAAACATGTGAAACGTGAGTGCCAAAACCACGAATACGGAGGGAGAAGTGTATAATTCATCACAAGGGCAAACAAAGTACATAATTCTCACTTATTCTTTGTGTTTTGGTATTTGAGTTTTGGCCAGGTGCAAGCTGGTGTGCTGAATCCACTTTGAACAGACCTGCTCTGGCCTCTGGGAAATACAAGAGGAGTCATTAGCCACTCTGGGAACCTGAATTCAGGAGAAAATGTGGAAATTGTTAGACATCTGTGGCAAAGATAAAAAGCAGAAGTCTTGGGAGAATATGTCATAGCACAATCTCACAATAACAGCTAGAATGAACAGAAGCACAAACACTCTTCCCTTTATATAATAAGGATGCCTAACAATTATGACTCTAAAAAAGATTTACCTTTATCTCTATGAGGAAAAGCAATGCTATAGGTTCCACATATTCATGTAACTTGAATATCCATTTTGCTGGCACCAAAGTTTCAAACAGCATGGGGGAGGGGGGGTGTTCAGCCAACACTCCTGGAACCAATTTTTATCATCACTAATTCTCAGACCTGCTAATGAGTTGTGGCAGATATCAGGGGAACAAAAAGTTAATGGAGAATCACCATAAGCAATAACAAAGAATGGGAGTCCAAAATAAGAAATCAGTTCTGCCTGAGCTTTTATCTAATAAAGACACCTAAGTAGCTAGCAATATATCATTCTCACCTTGATTTGTTATCTGAGCTGCTACCAAGGAGTTCCTTGCATAGGTGCAGCATAGTCACCTGGAAAGATGAAAAAGGTTAGAAAGACATCAAAATTGCAAATTACTATAGCTGTTAATGGTCCTGTGAAATGGAGAGTTGTGGCAGATATAGGAAAGAAAAGATTAAAAGATAATCAAGAAAGGTAAGGTCTCAGAAATCAGCATAAGCAATAACACGGAATAGGAGTCCTAAAAGAGAAAAAGCTGCTCTGGTGGACCTTCTTATACTAAGCATGCCTAAGTGGCATCTGATGTCATAGGCACCGTTAGGACTTCCCACCAGAAAACTTTCAAATCTGATTGGGCGTGTTTTGGGTGTGGTTTGGCCAAACACAGCTGCACTGACTTTTTTAATAATTTCCTTCACCTCTCAAAGCTTTGACAAGAAGCCATTTGTCATCTGCTTAGTCTGTAAAGGCTCTGTTATCAAATTCTAAACAAAGCTCCCTGTATAGCTCTATGCCTTAAGGCTTTGCTTTTATCTTCCATACGTCAGGGGTTCAAGTCTTGAGTGCAGTTAGCAAATATTTGATATTCATTTTTCTACCAGAAAACCTTCAAACTCTTTAGCCATTCCTTTGCTTAAACATATTTGAGTTGATCTTTAAAATGATCTGCAGCAATTCTCAGATGTCTAAAGCAGCCTGTTCTCTCATCTTAACCCCCCCCTCCCCTCCCTAACACACACTCCTCAAGCATGAAACCACACCCGCAATCCTAAAGCCAAGCTGAATTTACCAATAGTAATGTCTTTAGGATACATCTCAAAACAGGTACCTTCCTTCAACACCTGTCCAAGCCCACTGAAGTTTTAGTAAACTCTTATACCTGTTGCCCATTGCAGATATTGCATATAAAGAAATACATTCCTACCACAATGACTTGTAGCTGAGAGCAGATGAATGTATCTGATGCACCTGTGCCTGCAAACTGCAGAATGCTGATGAAAAACAGCAAAGTCCACCACTTATGAGAGCTGTTAGGATGCTGTTAAAATGAGTGAAGGTGAGGGTGGGATTTGAACTGATGAGCTTGAGAAAATGGACAAGGTGCAACAAGGTGATATAACTTGGTGAGCCACAAATGGCTTTGCTCTGTCAGAGAAGAAGTTTCCTCCCATGACAGCTTAGGATGTCCTAGCCATGGGAAGGTGAAAATAAGTTTGCCTGGAAAGGGAAATGTGCTGATAAAAATAGCAAAGCCCACCATCTAGACCCTCTTATGATAGCTAATAGGAAGCTGTTAAAATTAGTGAAGGTGGGATTTGAACCAGTGAGCTTGAGAAGATAGACAAGGTGCAACAAGGTGCATTAACTTGGTGAGCCACAAATGCTTTCTTTGTGGTAACTGTGATATTCCTAAGCATATGATACATAGGCAGGTCAATCAACTACGATATGACAGGGTAGTGAGATCCACCTGAGTAGAGGCTGATGTAGCTCAATGTGTTAAAATCCTGTGCTGATCATACAGAGGTTATAAGTTCAACAACCAGCACATCTTTTATTTCTGGCATTCTACCTTGAAGGTGCACCTTGATGATCTCACAATGAGATTAGCTTTGTGCAGTTGCACACCTCCATTTTTAAGGAAGGAAAATGCATGTTAAGGTCTGTATCAGGTTTTTCTATTTTTAATCTCTGAGAAAAGAAGTAATATGTGCAATATTGATATCTTTTTCATGTTCTTTCTTTGCTCTTAAAAAAAGAGCAGCACTGTTTGTTGAGAAAAAAGGGTGTTCTTTTTAAGCAGGAAAGCCAAAGGTGATATAATGAGCAAATCATATTACTGTTTGGGCAGAAAAGTACTATGTTTTCCATGCAATATGTTTATATTGATGTGCTCTATTGATATGGTGGCTTATTAAATCTATTAGGAGGTGAAAAAGAGGAAAAATACCGATTCCTGAAGTCTATATAGAATATATCATTTTGGAGGCTCAAAGCACATCTATGTTCCGCCCATAGAAACCCGAGTTCAGCCCAAGCAGAAACCACACTTAGACCAGCTTTTCATTCGCCTACAATTTCCACGATGTTTAGACACAGTCTACCACTCAACTAGCGCCTATGTGGTACCTATCCTTAACCATGCCCACGTTACGCCCTCGTTATGCCCACGTATACTTACTTGGATGCGAGTTTTCCAAAAACTCATGTCTACCTAGCGTTTATATTCTGACGATGCCTACGTGACGCCTACCTCCATCTAAGTTCCAATTAACGCTTGTTAAGACCTTATATCACTAGTTAACCACTTAAATCGGACGCCTAAACCACGCCTAAAGTTAGGCGCAGTTTACAGAAATCAGGGCCTAAATGCTCCAATGCGCATAGGAATTCTATGTGCAGTTGAGCAGCATCAGAGCATTTAGCACTCTGGGCCGCAGTAGAAACATCTACTGTGGCTTAGTAAAAGGAGGGGGAGGGATAATTTGGAATGATCTCCTTATTTTAATAAGGTCAGTAGGTCAATATACTTTTAAAGACATTCTTGAAATTTATCATCTTCTACTGTTAATGTTCTATTTGAATATTTGTCGTTGCATTATGTTTAACTGGGTTTGTTCCCAGTAGTATACTGTAAATATATTGTTATCCACCATGAACTCATAAAGGCTTTGGCGGAATATGTCAGAATGTAATGTAATCTAGCCTACCTACCAATACATGTACAGAAGAGGTCATTTGGTCAATAATAATAATAGCTTTATTTATATCCTGTCATACCTTTCAGTTCAAGACGGTTTACAACAAGAGAGGCTGCAGGAATGCAGCGAAGTTACATCAAGAGCATGAAGTAGGAGTAAACAAACAGGCATGGAAAGCACCTGTTGTCTAATGTTTTCCCACTCATTTTAAAGTATCAGAGTTTTACCAAAGCAGGTATTCATTTAAGTCTGTTCAAACTGCATATATGTCAGTTTACCTTGTAAACAGAAATGGTTATAAACCAATCAATTATCGGAACCAATTTGGAATAGAATTTGAGGGACTAAAAACTTAAATATCATCAGCATAGATTGTACAATTTGTATCCTAGAGTACACTAACTTTGCTGAATCTCTATTTAAATGTAGTTAACAATTTACAGTTTATTTAGTGGCTAAATCTAAGGGATGCTAATCTACAATTTAAGGTTTGTTGAATTTTTGGATATATAAGTGTATGAAACAGCTACTGAGGTCGAGACTACATTACAGATATAATGAATTTAGCCATAAGTGACAGAAATCATGCACATACAAGCACACTCCACCCAATTCATTCCTATAAAAGCCTACCAGTAAAATCTAGCTCATAACATCAAAGTGCTTACTTTTACACTGGTCGGAATACCGTAAGAGGCCATTTGTGAACAAACTGTATGTGGCTACACAGGTACAGAATGATTTTTAAAAATTACCTATTTAATATCAGCAGTTTCATAGGGGCTAATTATTTTTTTAAAAAAATATTTATTAATTTTCAAACCTTCAATAGTGCAATACAACAAATGTAACTTATAATTATATAATAAAGGCACATTAAACTTACACATGCTTATAATCAACTATTTTCCCCCCCACCTATCCACCCAATGATTATGCAATAAAACACAAAAACATAGGGGCTAATTTAGTAAAGGTTTTCATGTGTAAAGTCTTTTTATGTGTGAAAATGGCCTTTTATATAACTTTTGCTGATATGCATGCAAATAATTATACATGCCAACAAAATGGCATATACTAATATATATGTGTAGGAGTGTGTAACATAGTGGTTAGAGCTACAGCCTTGGTACCCTGAGGTTATAGGTTCAAACCTCACGCTGCTGCTCCCAGTGACCCTGGGCAAGTCACTTAATCCTCCACTGCCCCAGTTACATTAGATAGATTGTGAGCCGAACAGTACAGATAGGGAAAATGCTTGTGTACCTGTATGTAAATTACTTTAAGTGTGGCTGTATAACTACAAGAAGGTGGTACACAACTCCAAATCCTATGTAAAGATGCTCCAGGGTGGAAAATGTGACATATTCACATATTTTATAAATTACAAGGTTCAATATTCAGCTGGTGGTGGTGAGCATTGTGCTTACTGGTGCTATTCCTGGATAGTCAATATCAAGCCTTGTTCGGGCTTTTGCATTGAAGACATATATATATATATATATATATATATATATATTTTTTTTTTTTTTTTATAACCAGCTAGCATATAACTAGTTGTCACTATTCAGAACTTAACCACCCATGGTCTAACACGTAAAGATAGGACTATGATTTCTGTGCTAAACCTGGCCAGTTAAATTCTGAATATCAGAAATTATGTGGCTAAATGCTGACTCCACCCTGGATCACCCCCACAATAATCAGTTTTTGCTTAGGCATTAACAAGTCATTTTCAATATTGAACAGTAAGGAGCAAATTCTGTAAAGGATGTCTAACTTTAGGCATCCACAATGTGGACGTCCATCAAATTAGGAGTCCAAATAAAGTAAATAATAAGCCCAATTAATGACTTTCACAAGCATTAATTGGAACTTAGATGTCCAAATGCTGGACACGATTCTCAAAATAGACATCCACAATTTTGTGGATGCCCATTGGAAAAAGTCACGCCTAACAGAATAGGCATGGGTTTGGCTTCGAAATAGACTTTCATTTACAGAACTGCATGCCGCTGAGAATGCTAACACGTCTACCTAACACCTAAAATGTAGGCATTGCAAAAACAGGTTTATTTTTTAGCGTGAGCTGGGTGCTAGGTAGACGCAAGTTAGGTGGACATGACTTAGGCGTCAATTAGGCATGTCGGAGGCATCCACAAATAGGTGAACGGGGCTTCTATTTTGGGGGTATAGAGGACTTCAGTTTGATATTAAGGTTAAAAGATTTTTAATAATGCATTATTTAAGCAAAGCACATGAAAAAAAATATATACTGTATATTGCATTCTAAACCTCAATTTTGGGGGTAAAGAGAACTCCTATTTGATAATAATAGAAAAAGATATGCAATAATGTGCATCAATGGGAACTCCAGTAACTTGGAACATGAGGATATTACTGGTCAGACTTTATGGTAAATATCCTTCAAGCAGGATGGCTGGATAGACTGGAGTGAGCTTGGATGACAACTTCAGCATTTGGAACCTAAGACAATACCAGGTGGACTTTATAGTCTATGACCCAGAAATATCAAAGAAGAGACAAGTTAATTTAATCATGTATTTGTAATGGGTATAACTAATGGGCAGACTGGATGGACTGTTCAGGTCATTATCTGCCATGATTTACTATGTTATTATATATTTATAGAATTTGGGGGTTAGTGCATTCACATTAGTGTACACTGTGGGCCTGATTCTCTAAAGGACACCAATCTTAGCAGCTGTTTAGGAAGGCGGGGAGAGTGTGGTGCAGTGGTTAAAGATACAGCCTCATCACCCTGGGGTTGTGGGTTCAGACCCACGCTGCACCTTGTGACCGTGGGCAAGTCACTTAATCCCCCCATTGGCCCAAGTACGTTAGGTAGATTGTGAGCCTGCCGGGACAGATAGGGAAAAATGCTTGAGTACCTGAATAAATTAATGTAAACCGTTCTGAGCGCTTCTGGAAAAACGGTATAGAAAATTGAATAAACAAATTAAAAGATTGCATGTCAATCACGTATTGGTGTCCTTTAGAAAATCATATCTTTTTTCTAACAGATGTCTTAAATTTAAGCCAGCATTTTAAAAGGCCTACATTTAAGGCATCTGTCTTGTGCCTATGGAGTCACATAAGAACACTTACGGGCACTCAAGGCCACTTCCAGTAGAAACCAAGCCCATGCCGGCATTGGGCTTCGGTAGGTGTGCCCAGACACCTCTGTAGGCATAAGTCAGATGCCTATGTTATAGGTGTCCTTCGTTGCATGATTTTTTTTTTTTTTTAATGTGTGTTCCGATTGGCTGGTGAGATGGCGGTAGGACGTCTACCACCGGCTACAATTGGGATGCCATTTGTAGAATCAGCCCCTAGCTTGATAACACTGATTTACAGTGAAAGCACTTAGCACCTTAGGATGTGATAATTACTCCTACTTTAATTGTTTTCAAGTCCTATACTCTAATGGAAAAATTAACACAGGACCTGCAAAATATGTATATAAATGGGCTTATTGCACAGGAATGCTTCATGTTAGCAAATGCTAAACTCAGATTTTGTTGCAACTTAGTAAAACAGCATTAATCCTTTAGGGCTCCTTTTATCAAGCTGCACTAGAGATTTTTAGTGCGATCCAGTGTAGTAAATGCTCCAACGCTCTTAGAATGCCTATGAGCATCAGAGCACTTACCCCGCCAGCCCATACTAAACCTTCTAGCGCAGCTTGATAAAAGAGAGGGTTAAATAATGAAGCATTAGGTTTAAAGCTCTCCATGGACATCTGCCTCTCAGATTCCTTTCCTTACTCCAGCAGGTCTCATACAAGTCCTACATGTTTTTCTCAGCCTCCTACTTAATGCAGATATTAATTTTAAATCAAGTGGGCGGAAGTGTCACAATGAGTTACACACTATTTTCTATCTTTTCATCAGTAAACACACTGTAGGATGATAATATCTTCAGCAGAGTAGTGTACACAGAGCTTTAAGTAAATTAAATCATCCATCACATCCCTGTTTTAAAAAACTGAAATTAGAAATACGCTGTTAACATTTTATCCAACGAACAAAGATAGACAATAAAAAATTATTTGAGAAAAGATAAGGCTAAAGAAACATAAAGCCAAGAAGAATAAATGCATTGTATTTCAGTTCTTTTGAGTTTATAAATTGCCAATGTTATAATATGGCAGTATGTTAAAGTCCAGGAAAAAAGCAAAAGTGATATATCACTAGTATATATATACTAGTCTTATAGCCCGTTACATTAACAGGTGCTAGAATATATGTGTGTGTGTCTGTGTTTATTTCTTTCTCTCTCTCTCTCCTTAGCTACTTTCTGTATTTCTGTCTTTCTTTCTGTCTTTACTTTTCCTCGGCTGTCCACCCATTCTCCCTTCCTTTTACCTTCTCTGTGTCCACTACCACTCTTTCACTGCTCCCCTTATCCAGCAGCAGCCCTTCTCCCTTTTTTTAATCTCCCCCCTGTCCAGCAGCACCTCTTTCCTGTCCCCCTGTCCAGCAGTAGGCCTCCCTTCCTTTTCCAGGCCTCCCTTCCTTTTTCTCCCCCCCCTCCGTCTGTTCCCCTGTCCAGCAGCACCCCTTACTTCGCGTCTGGCCTCCGCTGACAACCGCCGCGGCCTGCAGCCGCCAAGAGCCGCCACGGCCAACAGCCTCCGCCTAAGCATGCATGTGCACTCTGTGACAGAGCCGGTACCTGTATTTGCCGTAACCCGGCCTCTGCTCACCCGAGCGCAACTCCGACGTGCTTCCGATGAAGGAAGGAAGTCCTGCTGGAATATCTTTTCTTGTCAGGAAGCAAAATAGCAAAAATAAACAAATCAGTTCACTTGTTCAAAGTCCCTTTATTCCTTGAAACGAAGTTGGGAGCAACGTCTCCCTTAAGCATTCATAAAAAAAACCCCCAAAGTCCAAATAGAATGCTGCACACAGATAACCAAAAATAAAGTCTGGAGTGGACCCACTGGAATGGGTTGCCACTGCTACCTTCAATCAGGCAATTAAGGTAAGTATCATTTACATCAAAAAAATAGCAAACAGAACTGTAGTGGGCTTGTCTTTACCTTAGGGAAGATAAAGCAACCTTACACACTCTCACTCAAGTTCTGGGCCTCTAAGCTCAGCAAGTTTAACGCTGGGCTGAATCCAACAGAGAAACTGTTGGTGGGGGAGGGGAGTAAAGGAATTCACTTATTACTTTTCTGAAGTATCAGAATGCCAATAATGGCCCCACTATCCCGTCCTGGATCTTAAGTGAATTCTCCCCAAAAGTTATGACATTTACTTCCCTCACAGTCACAGAAATGCATCCCCAATTCAGGCCACTTGAGTTACAAAACAACAATAAAAAAAAAACGTTTTTTTTTTTTTTTTTTCCCAGCACAAGTCCCTGCACTTTCTCACACACAGCACAACTGCACAACAGGGTTCTAATAAACAGAGAACGGCTCCAAACCTTCAGACCTGCCACTTATCTTTATTGCATGAGCGTATCTTCAGGCAGTCCAAGGCTCTCTACCCATTCCATGGGTTCAGGTGGGGCTGGCTGGTTGGCAACAAGGTCAGTGTCAGTTTCCATCATGGTCACATCCTCACAGTCAGGAATATAGTCAGGAGAGACCCTTCCCTGAGCTGGCTCAGGGCCAACTAACTTTCCTCTCCTCAGAGCAGCCTCTATATTGTTCAAACGAACACACCCTGCTCTCTGAGGGGGAGGAGTTACCTGCCTTGATTGCTTAGCTTGTTTTACATTTCTCACCATGGGCCTCAGCTGGGAGTGAACAGGAGGAGGGAGGTCCCTCTCAGGCTCTTCTGAGCTGTTCTGCTCTCCTTCCTCTACTCCCTGCAGTTCAGCCTGCTTCCAGTTAAAGGGAAATGTACCTTTTTTCCTGGGACTAGTCACAATCCTATCCCCGTGGTTAGCTCGCTGAATGGCTGTATAAGGTTTAGCCACCGGCAGCTCTGGAATGAGCGGAGCCACTGGGGACGGATTGTGACATACCCTCACCCTTAAGGAGTGATTGTCCCTATTTTCCCGGGGCAACTCACTATCCTCTTGCATACGAGACAGAGTGTCCACATTCACACTTAACTTGCCAGGGCGATGCAAAACCTTGAACCTAAACGTTTGCAGTGCCAAGTACCATCGTGTTAGCCTTGCGTTGTTATTTCGCATAGTGTTCAGCCACTTCAGGGCTGCGTGGTCGGTCACTAAGGTAAATTCTCTTTCCTGCAAGTAGTGTTCAAGGGTTTGCATAGCCCATTTGGCTGCCAGACATTCCAACTCCACCGTGGCATAACTCCTTTCGTTAGGATGTAACTTGCGGCTGAGGAAGAGGACTGGATGTTCTACCCCTTGAACCTCTTGGCTTAATATCGCCCCCAACCCTGTTCCCGACGCATCGGTTTGTAAAATTAACGGTCGCTTAAAGTCAATTGCTATGAGCACCGGGTTAGTGCACAAAGCTTCCTTTAACTCGGTTAAGGCCTGCCTTCCCTCCTCCTTCCAACGTAAGGTGTCCGGACTATTTTTTTTTAGCATGTCCGTGAGGACTGCGGCCTTGGTAGAGAATGCTGGAATAAACCTGCGGTAGTACCCGAGGAGACCCAAAAACCCCCTCAACTGTTTTTTGGAGCTAGGGATGGGGTATTCCTTTATGCAGTGTACCTTGTCCACTAAAGGCTTAATTTGCCCTCGGCCTACCACGTACCCTAGGTATTTTACCTCCTTTTGCCCTAGATAGCATTTTTTTGGGTTGATTGTAAACCCTGCCTTTCTTAGGGCCTCCAGTATCGCTTGCACATGCACCAGATGTTGGGCCCAATCCTTAGAGAAAATCACAATGTCGTCAAGGTACGCCTCTGCGTAACTATAATGCCCCCTTAGGACCTCCGTGATTCCTCTTTGGCAAGTTGCGGCTGCCCCATGAAGGCCGAAGGGCATGCGCCTGAATTGGTACAGCCCGTGGGGTGTACTAAAGGCTGTCTTTGGTCTGGCCGATGGGGATAGCGGGATTTGCCAATACCCTTTCGTTAGGTCTAACGTGGAGAGAAATTGGGCCTGACCCAACCGATCCAAGAGGTCATCCACCCGGGGCATGGGGAAGGCATCAAATTGCGAGACCTCGTTTAACTGACGGAAGTCGATGCAAAACCTGGGGGTGCCATCAGCCTTTGGAACAATAACAATCGGGCTGCTCCAAGGACTTTGGGATGGTTCGATCACCCCCAGTGTTAGCATCTCCTCCACCAGCTTGTGAACCAGTTCTTTCTTTCCCTCTGTGAGTCTATAAGGCTTCACCCGGATGACCTTCCCTGGTGTGGTGATTATCTCATGAGTGACCACTTCAGTCCGCCCCGGGATTGGCGAGAATACATCCCCAAAAGCCTGCACCAAAGCCTCCAACTGTCTGGCCTGACTGGTGGACAATTCAGTCCCAATATTGACCCCTTCATTCTGGTCCATGTCCGCTATTTGTGGGCCCAGGTCGTCGTCGGGTTTCTGCTCCGCCATCATGGTTAATATTTCCCTATCCCTCCAGGGCTTTAAGAGATTTATGTGGAAAGTCTGAACGCGGTTTGCCTCATCCCTGACCTTATAGTCCACTTCATTTACTCTCTCTATCACCGTGGAGGGTCCCTTCCATTCTGCTAGGAATTTATGAGGGTCTGTGGGTATCAGAACCAGGACCTTATCCCCTATGTTCAAGTGACGAACCCGAGTCCCCTTATCGTAATACTTTCTTTGTTTTTCTTGACTCCACTCCAAATTATGTTTGCCCACCTGGGCCACCTGTTCTAATTTTTTCCTTAGCTGGGCTAAGTAGGACACTACATTCATATCCTCGCTTCCTTGGGAGCCCCACTGATCCTTAACCACATCCAATATTCCCCTAGGGACTCTCCCAAACATCATCTCAAAAGGGCTTACCCCCAAGGAATCTTGCACTCTCTCACGCGCGGCAAACAAAACTAAGGGCAGAAAAAGATCCCAATCTCGCTTTTCGGAGCCCACCACCTTTTTAATCATTTGCTTTAATGTCTGATTGAACCTTTCCACCATCCCGTTAGCCTGGGGATGATAAGCAGCCGTTCTAAGGTGGCGGATCCCGAACCCTTGCCAAAATTTCTCCATCTCTTTTGACAGGAAATTGCTCCCTTGGTCCGTTAAGACCTCCCGGGGGAACCCCATCATACAAAAGAGGTTCATCAACTCCCTCATAAGTATTGAGGACGTTGTTTTCCGTAACGGGAAGGCCCAGGGATACCGAGTGGCCACATCCATTATCACCAAAATGTAGCTGTATCCCCTTGGAGTCCTCTCCAATGGACCCACAATATCCATAGCCACCCGGGCCCAGGGTTCTCCTATTCTGGGTATAGGTATTAACGGGGCCTTAGCTGGTCTATTCAATGAGAGCTTTTGACAGGTGGGACAAGATTTGCAAAAACTTGCTACATCCTGACCGAGGCCTGGCCAAAAAAATCTTTGGGAGACCTGAGTTTCCGTGGACTCCGTTCCTTTGTGCCCAGAAAGCGGATGATCGTGTGCTGTTTCCACTATTATCCTCCGGAACCCTTGAGGAATTACTAGCTGTTCCGTGTTGCAGTTAGAGTCCTTCCCCAATGTGAGTTTATACAATAACCCTTGTTTTACCTTAAAGCCCACTGGGGACCTAGGGGTTTGGGCAGCTTGTTTCCAGAACTCTGCCAGAGAGGCATCCGCTTTCTGCTCGGCGGCGAAAGTAGGAAATGCCTGTGTCACCTCCTTGGGTAACCAGGGAATATCCTTGCCTGTGCTAACCTGTTTCATAGCCTGGCTCCGTTGCTGCCTCTGTCTGCGGTTCTGTGCCCTAGAGCTTCGGTTCGGCCTTTGGGTTGCCTCCCCTATTACCTCCCCCCTAAAGGGAAATATATTCCCCAGTTCCTCCTCTCCGGCTGAAGAAAGGGGTCCCTGGGATCGAGTGTTCACTAGGCTTTGTTTAGGTTTGAGATACCCCTCTAAACCCTTCCAATCCCGACCCAATATGAGGTCGTAGGGTGCGCCGGGTACTATGGCTATCTTGACCCTGTCTACCTTATCCTTATTCAATATGGTCGTGGTACGGAGAGGATACCTTACCCTGTCTCCATGTACGCACTTAATAACCACAGATTCTTCCCCCTTATGCTCGGCTTCAGAGGGAAACAATTTCCTATAACATGGGGTAGACATCATGGATTGATCCGCTCCTGTGTCTACCAGAGCCTCCACCATTCTCCCGGCAACTGAGACTGTAGCTCTATAAGCCTCCGGAACCTGGGTATGTGTTCCTAGCGTTACCATCAGCTCTCTTTTAGGGTTGCAGAACTTCTGGGTATGCCCTATTTTCCCACAACGATAGCACCTCTGGGTTTTCTCAGGGACAGGCTCCTTCGCCCTAGGGTACCCTGTAGGTTTCCTAGGTGGGTCCTGACCTCGGCTGTCCTTAGCTTTTCCCAGGCCTGGTAGGGTGGTTGTCTTTCCCTCCTCATAGGCGCCTTGGGCGTCCAAATAGGCTTCTGCTACCTCTAAGGTCTGGGCTAAGGTTTTGCAGCCCTGTTTCTGCACCCAGCCCCTCAAATTCTTGGGAGCGGATTGCAGAAACTGCTCCCTGATCACCTCTAATACAATAGCCCGGGCATCCCCAAGCCATGGACTAAGCCACCTCTCAGCCAACTTAGACAGTTTTTGAGCAAGTGCCTTAGGCCTTTCCTTATCCTGCATAAGGGTTGCTCTAAACCGCTGGCGGTAATGCTCTTGAGTGTAGCCTAAGTACTCCAATATATGTGTCTTTACAGCTTGATAATTGTTAGCTACCTCAGGGGCTAGTGTCTGATAAGCAGACAGGGTTTCTCCTGCAAGGCATGGGAGTAGCCTTACAGCCCACTGACCCTGAGGCCAACCAGCAGCAGTAGCTACCCTCTCGAACGCGGATAGGAATTCATCCGGCGCATCCGCTGGTGTAATCTTACACAGATTTAGCGTGGCTAGAGGGTTAGCTGCTCCTGAGGGTTGTGGCAAATTACTGTGTCCAGGCTCACTGCCTGCCGACGTCGATGGGTTCTGCAAAATTCTAGACAGTACTTGCGTTTGCTCCCCCATCGCTAGCACCATCTCGTCGTGTTGCCGCCGAGATAATTCCTGAGACCGGTACCATAACTCCTGGTTGGTCTTTAGCACTGCTTGTAAGTCCTCGCTTTGCTTCTGGCGTTCCGCCGTCAAGAACGCTATCAGCTGTTGTTGGTCCATCTTGACGATTAACCTACAAGAAACAAAGCGAGAGAGACCAACCCAAGTGCGGTACCACTATATGAGTGTAGTCAAACTCCCTCACCCCCCTGGTCAAGCCTCTTACCAGAGCACAAGGTGAGTCTTTGCCTTTTGTTTGTAGGCCTCCTTGGCCCCCAGTCGTATAGCTGCGTTTCTGTCCTCCTATATCGATCCTCAGCCTCCTCCGACTCTGGCTCCTCACTGGTGCAGCTGGGACAGCCAAGCCACTTGCTTCCTCTGCACCCCGGTCGGAAGACTTCTGGAACTCCGCTCCGCTCAGACTGGAACCAATACAACAAACTAAAATAACAAGCTAAAACAACAAATTATTCACAAGTCCAAAACTTTTTTTTTTTTTTTTTTCCTCCAATTCTCACAATGTCCAGCAGGAGGCGCTGATCCCACTCCTGATACCATATGTGACAGAGCCGGTACCTGTATTTGCCGTAACCCGGCCTCTGCTCACCCGAGCGCAACTCCGACGTGCTTCCGATGAAGGAAGGAAGTCCTGCTGGAATATCTTTTCTTGTCAGGAAGCAAAATAGCAAAAATAAACAAATCAGTTCACTTGTTCAAAGTCCCTTTATTCCTTGAAACGAAGTTGGGAGCAACGTCTCCCTTAAGCATTCATAAAAAAAAACCCCAAAGTCCAAATAGAATGCTGCACACAGATAACCAAAAATAAAGTCTGGAGTGGACCCACTGGAATGGGTTGCCACTGCTACCTTCAATCAGGCAATTAAGGTAAGTATCATTTACATCAAAAAAATAGCAAACAGAACTGTAGTGGGCTTGTCTTTACCTTAGGGAAGATAAAGCAACCTTACACACTCTCACTCAAGTTCTGGGCCTCTAAGCTCAGCAAGTTTAACGCTGGGCTGAATCCAACAGAGAAACTGTTGGTGGGGGAGGGGAGTAAAGGAATTCACTTATTACTTTTCTGAAGTATCAGAATGCCAATAATGGCCCCACTATCCCGTCCTGGATCTTAAGTGAATTCTCCCCAAAAGTTATGACATTTACTTCCCTCACAGTCACAGAAATGCATCCCCAATTCAGGCCACTTGAGTTACAAAACAACAATAAAAAAAAAACGTTTTTTTTTTTTTTTTTTCCCAGCACAAGTCCCTGCACTTTCTCACACACAGCACAACTGCACAACAGGGTTCTAATAAACAGAGAACGGCTCCAAACCTTCAGACCTGCCACTTATCTTTATTGCATGAGCGTATCTTCAGGCAGTCCAAGGCTCTCTACCCATTCCATGGGTTCAGGTGGGGCTGGCTGGTTGGCAACAAGGTCAGTGTCAGTTTCCATCATGGTCACATCCTCACAGTCAGGAATATAGTCAGGAGAGACCCTTCCCTGAGCTGGCTCAGGGCCAACTAACTTTCCTCTCCTCAGAGCAGCCTCTATATTGTTCAAACGAACACACCCTGCTCTCTGAGGGGGAGGAGTTACCTGCCTTGATTGCTTAGCTTGTTTTACATTTCTCACCATGGGCCTCAGCTGGGAGTGAACAGGAGGAGGGAGGTCCCTCTCAGGCTCTTCTGAGCTGTTCTGCTCTCCTTCCTCTACTCCCTGCAGTTCAGCCTGCTTCCAGTTAAAGGGAAATGTACCTTTTTTCCTGGGACTAGTCACAATCCTATCCCCGTGGTTAGCTCGCTGAATGGCTGTATAAGGTTTAGCCACCGGCAGCTCTGGAATGAGCGGAGCCACTGGGGACGGATTGTGACAACTCCTACCTGTGGGGCCCTACAGCGCACGGAAAACGGAACATTCAGGTGGGAGTGCGCATGCGCGCTTAGGCTTTTATTATATTAGATGTATATATATATAATGACCGGGTAAGACCTGGACTGGATCAGCCAGAATCCTAACCTGGGTCATCCAAGCCTCGGCTGAGCGGATAAGCAAGGCATGTAGGGTAGAGGGGTGTCTGTACCAAATAAAAATATCCAGCAAAGGTGTTAGTGTGAATTATTATTTCTTTATTTTCTGATTTATACTTTGGTGAAATGAAAAACAAAACACTAACTTGCCCTGGTGGCTAAACAACCTGTTCACCCAACCAGATTTCAGCAGTTATACAATTCCACACGCTGGCAATTTTCCACAAAACATGTGCTTGCAGCAAACTATGCTCTGCCAGTCTTTATTTCAAACAAAGGAAAACCAAACTTTTCATATCCAAGTCCTAGAACCAGCTGGGACTGCTCAGCCCAGTTCTCTCACAGTATTTCTGTGCTTTGTACAATGTCAGAAACAGTGCTTCCTACTTTTCTGTTCTCCCTAATTTAATTAGAAGCAGTGATACTTCTCTCCTCTATTATCAGAGTTTTGAGGCAGTTCTACCTTATCAACACAGCATATGGTTTCCCCAAGCTTTTATTCAATTAGCATGTCTTCAGACAAACAGAAGCTATCAAGTTCCATTTCATAATGAAATTGTGTACATTTCTTCTGTCATTTCTATATAAAAAATATTGCTACCTTCAGAAGAGTGCTTACAAGCTTCAGTCCTGAGAGTTTCTCCCTTTTGCCTGTGGGAAATGCTGACTTCTGTCCCCTGGATTGCACTGGTCTGCCTCTTTCCAAGAGTTCAGGCAGGTTGACGGTTGGTGGTTGCCTCCATTGCCTAGAGACCACACCTTTTTCTCTAACCCTTTACTAATTGTCTCTAGGTTCAACTGTGGTTCTCTGGTGCTTTGCTAATGAGCCTGGACAGCTTCCTTGCTGACTGGCCCTACCCCAGCACAGATGATTGCAGGAGCTAATCCCTTTGTGGGTTTTGCTATCACTGGCCTGATGCCTGCTGGTACTTGTAGTTCTTTGCCTTTAGCATTCCCTACACCAGAACTAGGCAAGTATAATTGGGTCACTTTGGGTTGTCTTTCACTTGGGATAAATTCTGCAGGGCAATTTTCCTAACCTGCTTGCTGCTAGGAGCAGGTTTAGAAACATAGAAACATAGAATATGACAGTAGAAAAGGGCCTTTGGCCCAACAAGTCTGCCCACTCAAATAACCCTCCCCTCTAAGTTCTTCTTTGAAGTGAGCCCAAGTGTTGATCCCATTTGTTCTTAAAGTCAGTCACGTTACTGGCCTCAATTACCTGAAGTGGAAGATCATTCCAATGGTCAACCACCCTTTCAGTGAAGAAGCACTTCCTAGTGTCACTATGGAATTTCCTGCCCCTGATTTTTAGCAGATGCCCTCTTGTCGCCGTAGGGCCTGTAAGGAAGATGCCTTCTTCCACCTCAATACGGCCAGTAACATATTTGAACGTCTCTATCATGTCACCCTTCTCTCTGCATTCCTCAAGGTGCAACTAGACATTTTTCATATGGGATATACTTGAGCCCTGAGACCATCTTGGTGGCCAATCGTTGAACCGATTCCATTCTTAGCTTGGTCTCCAAAATTGTACACAGTATTCCAGATGTGGTCTCACCATGGACCTATACAGCAGCATTACCACCTTGGGCTTTTGGCTGATAAAGCTTCTCCGGATGCAACCCAGCATTTGTCTAGCCTTGGATGAGGCTTTCTCTACTTGATTGGCACTACAGGGTTTCTTTTAGAGCACTACAGGGTTTCTTCCAGCATAACAGGGCTCTCCTTGTCACTATATCTATCTATCAATCTGTATACTTTGGAGGAAAGGCGGGAGAGGGAAGATATGATAGAGTCATTTAAATACCTACATAATATAAATGTGCATAAGTCGAGTCTCTTTCATTTGAAAGGAAACTGCAATGAGAGGGCATAGGCTGCTGTTTTACAAATAAGTGCTTTTGAATATAGTGCCATCTATCTTTATTCTCTGGGCCTCAGAAGGGAATAAATACATATTCAACCTTGAAACATTTATGCAGCTAGTTGGAGGTTCCAGGAAGTTTTGCCGAATGGCTCTTTTGTTCACAGCAGGATCCTGTTTGTGGGAAAGAAACACAATTCTATCACACAGTGTGGAGTATTCTCTGAAGTGGTCTGAACTACTTTATGTAGCACAAGAAAAAAAAATGTAGCTTAAATGGTGGGGGATATTCAGCAATCATCGCAGTCCAGGGATTTAAAAAGCAGACTAAAAGATGCAGTGGATTTATTTTAACAGCAAAAGGAGGCAATTGTTCCAAAATGTTCAGATTTTGTCCTCAAATTATTTGTTCATTTAATATGATTTATTAAGCACCTTTTTCAAGAGATTCACCCAAAGCACTGTGAATTAGATTAGACTGAAAGCCAGAAAATTAACTCAGAGTGGTAATATAAGAGTAGACAATTATAATATAAAACTGTAACAGATAATCAGTGTCAAACAGTGTATATTAGGTTCTTATTCTAGAAGCCCTATTTTCAGTTTACAAAAATATCCTGAATAAATATAGAAAGCCTTAATTTTGGAAGCAGGGACCTACATTTGTAAATCTGAACTTATGGCTTATGGCAAGTAGTGGGATTTGGATGGGGTTTGAGTAGGACGAGAGTAGAACTAAAATGCTATTAAAAAATGTGATCTTGGATCATGTTATGCCAATAGAAACTGAATTGCACTGATTACCTATAGAGCAGGGCTGCCCAAGTCCGGTCCTCGAGATCTACTGGCAGGCCAGGTTTTCTGGATATCCGCAATGAATATGCATGAGAAAGATCTGCCTGCACTGCCTTCTTGGTATGCAAATCTCTCTCATATATGTTCATTGTGGATATCCAGAAAACCTGGCCTGCCAGTAGATCTCAAGGACCAGACTTGGGCAGCCCTGCTATAGAGCATAAGACCTCTTCTTCAAAAATGTATGCTTAATTTTTGTTGCGGTAAATAGATATGGCCCTGCTGACCCAGGAGACTTGATATATGAACTTCCACAGATTTTGTGGTTGTTCCAAAAGGGACTTTGACAGTTGCCTAATGAGATTAACTTACAAGTGACAAACATTTTATGACAGTAGGTGTGAATTATAGAATAACATTCTGGCAGAGTTCAGAGGATTAAAATGCTATTTAACTGGTTTATGTTTCCATCAGTAAAAGCATGCCGCAGCAAGAGGTTCTTGGGAAAAACCTCTTGCATTTCAGGCTAGCATAATGAATTAATGTTGGAATGCTCCGATTCCTCAAGCTCAGTCTGATTACCTATTTCGAAAAATTTTGAAAACTTACATGTTTGAGAAATACTTGACTTAATTGTAACCGACGGCCTCTTTTAGAAAGCTGCGCGACAACAGCCCCGAAGCCCTTTAAATCTCTATGGGCTTTGTGGCCATTAAGAACATAAGCAGTGCCTCTGTTGGGTCAGGTCAATCATGCCCAGCAGTCCGCTCTCGCGGCGGCCCATCAGGTCCAGGATCTGTATAGTGATCCTCTATCTATACCCTTCTATCCCCTTTTCCTTCAGGAAATTATCTAATCCCTTCTTGAACCCCAATACCGTACTCTGTCCTATCATACCCTCTGGAAGCGCATTCCAGGTGTCCACCATCCTTTGGGTGAAGAAGAACTTCCTAGCATTGGTTCTGAATCTGTCCCCTTTCAATTTTTCCGAATGCCCTCTCGTTCTTGTAGTTTTCGAAAGTTTGACGATTCTGTCCCTCTCTACTTTCTCTATGCCTTTCATGATCTTGTAAGTCTCTATCATGTCCCCTCTAAGTCTCCGCTTTTCCAGGGAAAAGAGCCCCAGTTTCTCTAATCTCTCAGCATATGAAAGGTTTTCGATACCCTTTATCAATCATGTCGCTCTTTTCTGAACCCTCTCGAGTATCGCCATATCCTTCTTAAGGTACGGTGACCAATATTGGACGCAGTACTCCAGATACGGGTGCACCATCGCCCGATACAATGGCAGGATAACTTCTTCCATTCTGGTTGTAATACCTTTCTTGATAATACCTAGCATTCTGTTCACCTTCTTAGATACCACTGTGCACTGTGCCGATGGCTTCATTGTCTTGTCCACCAGTACCCCCAAGTCCTTTTCTAGGTTACTTTCACCCATTATCAGCCCTCCCACATCGGGTTTCTGTTTACATGCAAGACTTTACATTTCTCTATATTAAACTTCATCTGCCATCTTTTTGCCCACTCTCCCAGTTTGTTCAAGTCCCTTTGTAAATCTTCACAGTCCTCATTAGTCCTAACCCCACTAAATAGTTTGGTGTCGTCTGCGAATTTTATAACTTCGCACTTCGTCCCTGTTTCTAGATCATTTATAAATACATTGAACAGCAGCGTTCCGAGTACCAACCCCTGTGGAACACCACTCGTTACCCTCCTCCAGTCAGAGTAGTGGCCCTTCACTCCCACCCTTTGCCTCCTACCTGCCAAACAATTTCAAATCCACCTATGTACGTCTCCTTCCACCCCATAGTTCTTCAGTTTCCGTAGTAGGCGTTCATGGGGTACCTTGTCAAAGGCTTTTTGGAAATCTAAGTATACAATGTCTATGGGGTCCCCCTTGTCTATCTGTTTGTTAATTCCTTCAAAGAAGTACAATAAGTTCGTTTGGCACGTTCTTCCCTTGCAGAAGTCATGTTGGCTTGTTTTCATCTTTTTGTTCCTTTCTAGATGCTCATTGATGCTGTTTTTTATCAGTGCTTCCGCCAACTTCCCCGGAACCGAAGTCAAACTTACCGGTCTGTAGTTCCACGGGTCGCCTCTCGATCCTCTTTTGAAGATGGGCGTTACATTAGCTATCTTCCAATCCTCCGGGATCACGCTTGTTTTCAGGGATAGATTGCAAACATGCTGTAGTAGTTCTGCTATTTCCTCCTTTAGTTCTTTCAATACCCTAGGGTGGATTCCATCCGGGCTTGGAGATTTGTCAGTTTTTTTATCTATCTGCTTGTGTACATCTTCAAGGCTTACCTCCATGGATGTTAATTTATTTGCTTGATCTCCTTTGAAGATTTTTTCAAGTTCCAGCACGTTGGATGTGTTCTCTTTTGTATGTACTGACGAAAAGAACATGTTTAGTCTATCCACCACTTCTTTTTCCTCCTTCACCACTCCTTTCCTATCTCCGTCATCCAGTCCCACCTCCTCCCTTGCCGGCTACTTCCCTTTAACATATTTGAAAAACGGTTTGAAATTTTGTGCTTCCCTGGCTAGCCTCTCTTCATATTCACTTTTTGCTCTTCTAACTGCGAGGTGACATTTTTTTGATGCTTCCTAAGCTCTTTCCAGTTCTCCCCGGTTTTGTCCTTTTTCCATTTCCGGAATGAATTTTTCTTATTTCCTATCGCTTTCTTCACTTCTTTAGTTATTCACGCCGGGACTTTTATTCGGCTCTTTTTGCATCCTTTTCTAAATCTGAGGATATACAGTTTTTGTGCCTCGCTCACTGTGTCCTTGAATAAAGACCAGGCTTGCTCTACAGTCTGCGATTTCTTTGAGCTATTCCTAAGTTTATTCCTTACCATTACCCTCATCGCTTCGTAGTTTCATTTCTTGAAGTTAAAAGTTGTCGCTGTGGCTCTCTTTCCCTTCGGTATTCCTACTTCAAATTTGAACTTGATCATATTGTGATTGCTGTTTCACAACAGTCCCACTACTTCCACTTCCTTTGCAGGTACTCTTAGCCCATTAAGGATTAGATCCAGAGTGGCATTCCCTCTCGTCGGTTCTCTGACGAGCTGTTCCATGAAGCAGTCCTGTATAGCCTCCAGGAATCTTGTCTCCCTAGCGCATTTTGAGTTTCCAAGACTCCAGTCTATCCCGAGATAGTTGAAGTCTCCCATAAAATCGTGTTACCGATTTTACTTTCTCGATTCATCTCTGCTTCCATTTCTTCATCGTTAGCTTCGGTTTGCCCAGGTGGACGATAGTACAGGCCCATCTTTATCTCGGACCCTTTCCTTCCCAGTATTTTAACCCATAGTGATTCCACTTTGTTGGTTGTTGCTGCTGTGACTGCTCTAGTCAAGTGTATGCTTTCTTTTATGTACAGGGCTATTCCTCCTCCTTTTTGACCTGACTTGTCTTCGCGATAAAGTTTGTACCCCGGCAGTGCTAGTGCGGCTTTGTAAAAGAGGCTGTGTATTTTCTGAGAAATATTTGATGGATATGCTTGTAATTCATTGTTCAACTGTTTTTGCTGTGAACCACCTTGAACTGAAGGTTTGGTGGTATCTATAATAATAAAAAGCTACGCGCGCATGCGCACTTGCGCCGCGTGTTCCCTAATCCATTGCAATGTGGCAGCACGAGTGCGCATGCGCTAGATGGCGCGGAGTGAGGGGCCGGGACAGGGGAAGGAGAGCAGGCTCGGGATTCGGCCGGGCCCGGCCAGGCAAGACCCCCCTTCCTCGCCGCACCCAGGCCCTGGCGGTCCCCGCCGGCAGAGGCGGAAAGACAGCGGTCGCTGGCTGTGCAGACGTGTTTCCTTAAATCCCGATCCTTTCCGTGTAAGGCAGATCGTCGTCGTCGCACCCTTCCCAGGGAGCGAGAAAGACAGAGAGAGAGAGAGAGACAAAAAGAAAGAAAGACAGACAGACATATATTCTAGCACCTGTTAATGTAACGGGCTAAAAGATTAGTATAAGAATAAATTATTATTATTATTAATTGAGGGACATTCTAAATAGTTCGTTAAGTCCGATTTTGGATATACCTGCAAGACATCTAAATACTGGGATGGGGAAACTTATAAATTTTTTTTGAAAATGACCTATTTGGGCGTCTTGGCCTTTAGGACATCTAACTTTTGGGGCCATTTTCAAATACAAAAATATTTATGTTCAAAACATCTTAATCCAGATCATTTGGATGTGGGAGGGGCCATCATTGTAATTGAATGGCCACATAGACATCCTAACAGAGCAATGGGGCACTTTAGAGGGCACTGCTGTCAAAAAAACCTGTATCCTAGTAATGAAGAATTCTCACTGAATACTGAAATCACCCAGAACCATTCATTTATTTAATTCTACAGGGAATGAAGCAAAAGTCTCTACCGGCAGCACTGGAGCCCTGGAAATTATATAGAAGGATGATAAATCAATGAGAGCACACAGTTTAAAATCTAATAATATTTACTTTCTTCATTATAAACATGACTTTTTAAAAGATTCATTACATTTTACTATCATGCCTCCTCCCCCACAGTTATACACTCATAGCTGATGTTCAAAAAAATAACCCTGTGGAAAAATGTAATTTAAAATTAAATTAATCAGCATTCATAGTAACATAGGAGCATGTTTACTAAGGCACAGTAAGCAATTAGTGTGAGTTTAATAATAATGTATTTATTTATATACTGCAATACCTCATGGTTCAGTGCAGTTTACAATACGAGGTAAGAGCTGTAAAAACACAAAAAACAGAGGGAAAAGTACAGTTTAGGGGGTGAAGAACTTATGTACACAATGGAAGAACAGGACTTGGGTGTGATTGTATGTGATGATCTTAAGATGGCTGAACAGGTTGAAAAGGTGATGGCGAAAGCTAGAAGGATGCTAGGTTGCATAAGGAGAGGTATGACCAGTAGGAAAAAGGAGTATTGATGCCTCTGTATAAGACTGGTGAGACCTCATTTGAAATATTGTGTACAATTCTGGAGGCCGCAACTTCAAAAAGATAATACATTATATATAAAATATAACAATAAGAAATTAGATTATACATGTTTATCAAACATAAGTTTTTAATGATCTTCTAAAGGCCTGGTAAGAAGAAGAATTTAAGTTCAAACCACTAGCCCATTATTAAGTCTAGTGTACATTATAACAGCCTGTGCAATAAAAGTCTGGTGCTGGCTGCTTAGCGAGGACTGGATCAGGACTAGACGGGGTATCAGCAGAGATTGGGTAGGGACTGCACATTGCAGTCAGCTCATGATAGGTAGCAAGCGCTGTCAAATGTGGGTTCACCTAATGACACCTCAATGTCACTATCTTCTGGAAGTCTTCTATGAAACAGCCATTGAATTTGGAGTACCGATTGCAGAAGAGAGAGCCATCAAAACCACAAACATCCTCTCCTTCCTTAACATTGAAATAGATAAGGCCCAAATGATATCATACTGTACAACTGTAGTATGTAGTAATAAGAGGGGAGAAAAGCAAAACCTTGCCTCAAAAAACAATAGAGCAAACACAAAGAGAGGCAAGTGAGATGTCTAAGTCCAACCAAATACAGTATGTTTTTTAGTCCTTCCAGAAGTGATGCGATACATACAATGGAAGATCTCCGTTTCGCTCTATTTTTATAACGAGAGCTTCTTCAGGAAATGGTTCTTCAGGCCATAGGTTCCAATATTGTCTACAAACAGTTAGAGAACAGCAATTGCGTTAAGCTTAATTAAAAATAAATAAGGTACTTTATGGTGGCCCCCTAGCACTTTCATATATATAGCTGGAACGAGTTAGTTTTACAAATCAAAATTGGTTAATATAGAATTAATATTCTTTCCTTCTTTTATAGTATATGCATTTACTGAAAAAGCTCTCGTTATAAAAATAGAGCGAAACGGAGATCTTCCATCGTATGTATCGCATCACTTCTGGAAGGCCGGGATTAGAAAAAGTCCTATATAAAATGAAAGGGGCGAAAGAGTATTTGAATATATTTAAAGAATATTTATATATTTAAAGAAATACTATTTATATGAATATAACTTTGAAAGAAGTCCATAAAGACAAACAAAATAAATAAATATTAAAAATAAAAATAAAAAAGAGAGATGGTTGGACCGATGATTGCCTGCATATAGGCTAGCAGCCAAGACTGGTTCTAACGGCTAACAGCTGCAGGCACTTGAGATCCATAATCTCCAGGGGAGATATAGTAAAGTCAAATTCAATCCAGCATCAGCCTACTTTGAGTGGTATTATTATATTAAATATAAAAATTAAAAAAAATTAGAGAATAAAAGAATGGTATAGTGGGATAACATTAGTCCAATACCATTAGTCCAATACTATCATTTAGGCAGGACCATGAAATTTGGCACCAATCCTTAGAAGAGTATAACAGAGTTGTGTTCCTGCAAATGGAGACTGTGTCCAGTCATGATCTCCATCTCTTCACTGACAATAACCAGTCAGCTTCTGTACATACTATTATGGGGACTGGTTCACTGCACATTGACTCCAGACATGGAATAATTCGCCAATCATCTTGAATCTGGCTTTCTTGGAACTCTTTCCCATCACCATTATTTTGTTTATCTGGGAGTACATTCTGGGCAATAGAAAAATAACTTTCTGGTCTGGTAATGTGGTAGTAGTGACTGCAATTGAATGTTCTGAATAGTACATAGACAGATTTCCTATCCCCCAGCGCTTTCTTCCATCTCTGAGGGAGGCCAAGGAATAGCAAACAGACACAAATTGTAGTTTAAATCTTTAGGGCCCTAATGGGAAGTTTTAGTGATCTGCTAATTCAGGGGCATTCAGCCTCATCCCTCCCCAGGTCAGGTTCTCAGTATTTCCCAAATGAATAAGCATGACATCGATTTGCATACAATGAAAGGAGTGCATGCAAATAGATCTCATGCAAATTCACTGGGGAAATCCTAAAAACCTGACTGGATTGTGGCCATTGAGGACTGATGTTGGACAACCCTGTGCTAATGGCAGAATCTAAACCAAGAGTCTCCCTGAACCATGGGCTGCAGGCCATTTTATTAACTTTATAATATCATTCATCTATTATTATTCATATATAAGTTAGTACATTTTCCAAGTATAATACAATTACTTCATTAAGATCCAATGATAAATTGCATATGACTGCATTTTGCCACTAGATTCATATTTGGTTCATTGGTCATGTGTTTTCTTATCAATCTTACTTCATTAGCAGTTTTCACTAACATTAGCAACTCTATAATTACTTATAAATCACGTGCTTGTAGTTTTGCTCTTGTCAGCAATTCAATGCATTGGACATCTTATAACAACATTTTAGCTTAGGGTACAGTGATCTGTTTCCTGTTCTAGGACTTAGCTCTTAGGCCAATAAACGTGTTACTGGGACAGGATATAGTTGGAACAAACATCTATTCTAAACTTTTAACTAGCACTTGCCAATAACATACAATAACCTCTTGAACTAATTCACTCCGTACACCTGATTAGTTAACCAAAATTAGGTTTAAAAGATCAGCGATTTTCTGAGGTGTTAGGATTGGAGTGTTGGCCCTGTTCCTGATTATCTCATGGCTGACTTTGTCACCCCTGCTTTCTGGCATGGCCTATCGAGGACAGTAACCTCCTTTAGGATAGAGGGTTATGCCTTCTTTGCCAAGCTTTAGAGATGGAGCAACCCCTAGAATATCTTGCTCATTAAAACCTTCATCAAATGGAGGTCTAGTCTGAGTCTAGTCCTTTTGGACAAACAAAAGCCTGTGACCCATGATTTGCTGCAATCACTGTGGATAGTGCTGGGGTGAATCTGCACATCTAACTATGAATCTGCCTTGTTCAGAGCTGCCTTTAGCTTGGCATTCTTTGCAGTCTTGTACATCAGTAAGGTCCAAACATGACAGAGGTGGCATTGATCTTACTAATATCAGCATTTCTGCAGACAGAGTGAGCAATAGTGGCTCGTGGCCAGTAGGGAGTGATGTCTGTGGGACGGTAATGGAATGGACATCAGGACATGATAGTGCAGTATTTTTGTGGAATTTTTCTACAAAAGGGCCTGTTTTTCGTATGATTCTGGGTAACTCTAGTTAGATACAAACATATGTGTTAGATAAGGCCACACCCAAATAGAAGCGTATGAAAAACTGGTGAATAAAAATCTGATTATGGCTGAAGCCAAGGCCAGAAAAACACACTACAGATTAATATTAAGGGAAACCATAATAATATTCTTTTTATGTACTTTGCCATTAGGCTAGATCATAGAGGAAATCAGGATATACATGGACTCCATTTTGTTCTCTGTCTCTCCATTTTGTGTCAGTGACTTTCTGTCTCTGTCTCTGTCTTTGTTCAGGTTTCCCGCTTCTAAACCACGTGGTTCTAATTGATACCAGATGTGCCTTAGGCTGGCTAGGAAGAAGTATCCTAAACTAAGATATAATATGTATTAAATATGAATGACCGAGTTATGAATGAAATTATGAATGTTGGGCCCAAGTATAGATGGATGAAGGAATTTTGTATTAAAAATGAAATGGAAGATACTAAGGGAAAAATCCTGAACACAACAGCCGGAAATGGTTAACTTAGAGTCAGAGACTCTAAGTCTCTAACATAGGAAGGCTTCTGTGTGAAGATCAATGAAATTTGAAACTGTCAGCTTAGGGAGAGGGGAAGACAGCCCCTCTTTTCCTCTAAAGCTGACCAATTTTCAGCACCCTTTTAACAAATGATTCTCTTAATATACTTTTGTGACAAGGATAAAAGGAATATTGGATATGTTATAAAATGTTAATATATATTCAGAAATGAATGTAAACAGAACAAATGTAATTTCTGAAACTTTTAAACGTAGAGGAATTTTCTTTGTCTAACTTTTAAGACCACCTCTGTTAGTTTTGATTGGCCTGCACAGCCAATGATGTCACACTGAGCCAAAGGTATATAATGGGGTGTTGTGAAGTATTGAGCTGAGCTCGTTATCAGAAGGCCAGCATTTTGGCAACTATAACGACCTTTCACTAACGCAACTGTTAACGCAATTATGCTTTATTCTTTTGAGTTTCATAATGAAAAAATATAAACAATAACTAAATAAATTATTATATTTTGGTAAAACCTTGCGTTAGCGTCATTTTCCATGTTTTTTGTTATTTTTCACACCTTGAGTGAAAGCTAGCAGCTTAATTGGCAACTGCAGCTTTATGAGTGCGCAGGCGTCCAATGCCCATGCTCAAGAGCTGTGCTTGTGATTTCCTGATTGTAAAAGGGAAAAGGGGATGGGATTCAATATACTATCTTTCTGTGGTTTTTATATACAAATACTTATTTTGTACATGGGGCAATGGAGCATGGGTTAAATGTTTTGACCAGAGTCACTAGGAGCTACAATGGGCATCTAATACAGCTCCTTTGATTCTCAGGCCATTTCACTGGCCATTATATTTATGACTATTTATGTTTATTAAATCCAGAAAAGAATTCCATCTTTCCAATAGAAAAGACCTATCACTATCATTACAGAGAACATTCATAGAAACATAGAAAGATGACGGCAGAAAAGGGCCATAGCCCATCAAGTCTGCCCACTCCACTAACCCACCCCGATAAGTCTAGATGCTAGTGATTCGTGCTATGTAGGGATCCCACGTACATGTCCCATTTACTTTTAAAGTCAAGCACGCCGGTGGCCTCGACCACCTGCACCGGAAGCTTATTCCAGTGATCTACCACCCTATCTGTGAAAAAATACTTCTTGGTGTCACTACTAAACTTCCCTCCTCTGAGTGTAAGCGGATGCCCTCTTGTGGTCGAGGGTCCCCTGGGCAAGAGGATGACATCTTCCACCTCGACCCGTCCTGTGATGTATTTAAATGTCTCAATCATGTCCCCTCTCTCCCTGCGTTCCTCTAGAGTGTAGAGCCCCAGTCTGCTCAGTCTCTCTTCGTACGAGAGACCCTTGAACCCCAAGATCATCCTAGTGGCCATCCGCTGAACCGACTCGATTCTAATCACGTCTTTACGGTAAAGTCATTTTCTCAATTACAGATATATCAGTAGATCTTCACATCCAATACATTGAAAGTTTGAGGAAAGAAATGAGTTTTAAGCATAATCTTAAAGTTTTTGAAATTTGCTTCAGATTACAAATCTTTAGGAAGCAAACCACAGAGAAAAGTCCACTCTGCACGAATTCCAAGGAGTCCAAAAGAAGAAGCAGAGAGAGCCTGGTCTTCAAATGAACTACACTTTAATGGCAACTGATATTGTAATACATTCCATGGACTTGGGCCTAGATTAAAAAAAAAAAAAAAAAAAAGCTCTATCCATAGTCACTTCATAACATATTCTTGTCAAATTAGGCATAAACATCAGAAAATCCTGCAGTAATCTCAAAATTCTACTAGATGTATATGGTATCATGAAGGCTTCTCAAAGATTGGCCAATGGGCAGGGAGACATTGGATGATACTGCATGATGTACCAAATTTATTGACATGACTGGTAACCAATTTATAGGTTTACTTCAAACGCTTCTGACTAACTCTAAACTCTTCTGTCTTTCACACTGCAGGCAAGGTTTATTTTATTTTATTTTACATAGTCAGACCAGAAAGCAGTTTTAAGGTTTAATCTGTAGTTGGAAATTATAGCACAGAAGCTGCTAGCTAGATTTATTGGGAATATTTAGAATTTTTTTAAAAAGGGAAAAAATAAAAGGTAGATTCTAGTAGAATTTTTATAATTTGTATCAGTGTGTCTCAATTGCTAGGTCCTCCTATAGAACTGCTGACTCACTGTGAGGAAAACTGTCTCTCACAGCAGGGAGTGGGCTGGTCTTTGAATAGTGGAACAAAGCAGTTGACTTCCAGTTGCTGCTCTGCAAGGATCTGATCTGGAAAATTGCTAAGTACCTTGATTTTATTCTTATATATCTCTTGATTTGAACACTGATTTTAATATTTAAATTATTAAGGATTTAAAAACTGCTGTTCTCTGGGCTTGAGTACAAACTTGATTATTTAATTTTGAGATTTAAAAACTGTTGACTGTGTTTCTCTAGACCTGAGCACAGATTTTATTATTTATTTAATTATTGGGATTAAACTTTAAAGAACTGTTTGTTTATAGTGTGGTGTAACTTTTGTCTTCTAACCGTGTTTTTCAACCTTTTTACACCCGTGGACCGGCAGAACTAAAAGAATTATTTTGTGGACTAAAATTTAACCCCCCCCCCCCATTTCCGTCCCATCTCCGTGAGCTCGGTTAGCTATAGAAACTATAACTATAGAAAAATAGACAAATATAGTGCAAAATATATACAGCAGATATAAATTCTCAAAATGGACACGTTTTGATCACTAAATTGAAAATAAAATAATTTTTCCTACCTTTGCTGTCTGGTGATTTCATGAGTCTGGTTGCGTTTCCTTCTGTCTGTGTATCCTTTCTTTCATTTCTTTCTTTCTGCACTCAGGCCCAAGAATTGTCCCTTTCTATTCCCTCCCTCTTTCATCCTATGTCCTTAGTGCCTCTTTCCCATGTCTTTAGTGCCCCAGTGCCTCCTTCCCATGTCCTTAGTGCCCCTTCCTATGTCTTTAGTGCTCCCAGTGCCTCCTTCCCATGTCTTTAGTGCCCCCAGTGCCTCCTACCCATGTCCTTAGTGCCCCCAGTGCCTCCTTCTCATGTCCTTAGTGCCCCTTCCTATGTCTTTAGTGCTCCCAGTGCCTCCTTCCCATGTCTTTAGTGCCCCCAGTGACTCATTCCCATGTCTTTAGTGCTCCCAGTGCCTCCTTCCCATCTCTTTAGTGCCCCCTGTGCCTCCTTCCTATGTCCCTCTCACTGCCTTCCATACTTTGTTCCACCCCCACCCCCGAACCCAGCCTGCCTGCCCTGTCTACCTCTCTCCCTCCCTCCCTGGCCAAAGTCAGCCTGCTTGCCTGCCTACCTCCTTCCCTCCTTGCCGTGCAAAAAAAAAAAGCCTCCCTCCTTCCTTTCGCCTAATCTTACCGCCCTGCTGCTGCTGCTAAAGCCGACAGGAAGTCTTCTTTCCGACGTCAATTCTGATGTCGGAGAGGACGTTCTGGGCCAGCCAGGCAGGATTGGGAAGGGACCTGTCATTCCGACATGTTTTGCCCGAAGGCTGTATCAAGAAAAAGTCCCCCTTTGTCACAAAATTTCCAATGATCGGGATGGTGTGGAGCTAAAGCAGAAGGGGGGACTTTTTCTTGATACAGCCTTCGGGCGAAACATGTCGGAATGACAGGTCCCTTCTCGATAACTATTGACAAAGGGAAAACTCAGAAAATGCAGAAAAAAGATAAGTTGAAAGATTATTTATTTATTTATTTACTCAAGCACTGAAGTTTAGAAGCACTAATGCATTAAAGCACTTTATATAAAACATAACGGTCTGATGAGGAGGCTAGTGCCACATAGTATTTGGCCACTCAAACCAATTGGCTAATACTGGCACTTCTGAAGACCAATGAGTAAGTAAAAATTATAAATGAATATGTTATGAAGTATTGATTGGGATCTTGGTGACTTACTGGGACTTTAGAAGGTGGGGGTGGCGTATGTATGGAGGTTACTTCCGGTGGCCACCCCCAGCAAAATACAAGATTTGATGATCATAAAGATAGCTATGAAAACAACAATATTAGCAATTCACTTCCTACCGATGCAACAGGAAATGAGCTGAAATTAAAAACTATACAAAAAATGAAATTGCTGCAGAAAGCTGGAAAGCAATGACCACAAACGCCCAAGAGTCTAAACAACAAAAATCAGGATCTATAAGTCCTGATGTTAGAGTCAGACTTGGATATTGTTGCTATCACAGAAACATGGGTTCAGTGATTCCCATGGATGGGATGCCAACATACATATAATCTTTTTAGGAAGGACAGAGGTGGAAGAATAGCTCTCTATAGTATGTAAAGACAGATATCCAAGCAACTGAAATACAGGGGGCCTGGGGAAAAGAAGAAGTGATATGGATTGTTTTGAAAAGAGAAAATGCAACTTCTATCCACTTGGGTGTTGTCTGCTGACCTCCGAATCAATCGCAGCAAATTGACAAAGATCTGATATTAGATATACAAAAGTTGGGAAAGAAAGGGGAGGTACTGGAAAGTTCCATCTGCAGAATAGGACAGAAGTAAGGAGATCATGGATTCCTTTTAAGGGGCTCTGCTCAGACAAATGGTGATGGAACCCACGAGGGAAAAAGCGATAATGGATCTGGTGCTTACAAATGGTGAAAGTGGAGGCCCACCTGGGAAGTAGCAATCATCATATGATTTGGTTCGATATTACAGCCAAAGTGAAGGAAGGCCACACAAAACTCATAGTCCTGGATTTTAAACATATGGACTTTAGTAGCATGGGAGAATACCTGAAGAAAGAGCCGCTAGGATGGGAAGACATAAGAGAAATGGAAAAACAGTGGTCCAAGTTGAAAGGTGCAATAAAAAGAGCTACTTACCTTTATGTAAAGAAAAAGAAAAAGAAAACCGATATGGTTCACCAAACTAGTGACAGAAAAAATAAAGGCAAAAGAATTGGTGTTCATGAAATATAAAATAACTCAAGAAGAGCAGTACTAAAAGGAATATTGGATGAAACTGAAAGAAGTCAAAAGAGAGATACGTCTGGCAAAAAAGCTATCGATATTGTCGGAGGGGGGGATCGGTAATGTCGGGGGGGGGTGGTCGGTAGTGTCGGGGGGGCGGTCGGTAGTGTCGGGGGGGGGGTGCGTCTTCGGGCAGAGGGTTTGGGCACCCTCCTGGTCAGGGGGCCGCGGCCCGCTATACTTATAGCGGCAGAGAGATCCCTTGCCGCGATAAGTATAGCGGCCACGTCTACTTACAATGTAGGCCAGCATTTTGCTGGCCTACATTTTAAGCTTCTCCTCTACTAGGGAGACGCGTAGGGCCGCCTAGGTTCAGCCTAAGACCTGCCTAAGGCCCTTAGATGAGCTTAGGCATCTTGCGGGTCTCCCTAGGCTCCCGGAGGTGCCTTCAGGCTTGCCTGGGGAGCATTTTTTTTTTTTTAAAACATGCATTCCGATTGGCTGATTAGACAGCTGTAGGACGCCTAAAATCGGGATGCACTTTGGAGAATCAGGGCCTAAAGGCCTAATTTTATAAACATCATTTCAAATGTAGGCGGTGGTAGGCATTCTACCACTGTCTAACCAGCCAATCGGGATGCATGTTCTCTAAAACTAAAACAACCCTACACTGTAGGCGTCTGTCTCTGGTGCAGAGAGGCGCCTAGAGACGCTCAAACTCACTCATTCCCATTAGGACAGATGTGATTCTGTATAGGATGCCTGTGTGTGATTCTCAAAGGCCGCTTATGCGGCTGCTGAGACCGGGTGTACTATAAAGAATCAGGCCCTAAATGCTTGAGTTACTGGAAGATCATTGGTAGATGACTACACCAAAGTGTGCATACAGTATTTAGCTATTAGCAAAGTATGTTAAATTTCTGTTATTTTCCACAATAAATTTCATCCTAAAAGTAGATGCCGCTGCTGGCTCAGTTGATCATGGCAAGGGAATCACTGATCAGCTGAGTTAGCAGGACCTCTAAACAGCAGCTTCGAAAAATCCTGCCAGATAGAAGAATGTTCATGCAAGATCTGAGTAAAGTACAGTATGTAGAAACAGCACTGTGTGCTTTCCCAATCGCTGGCCCTCGGTTATAGAATAATTTGCTAGTATATATGTGGTGCAGTACATTGGTGTGACAGTTTAAAAACTGTTGAGAAAACCTGTTTGTTTATACAAGCTTTCTCTTGAGGCATGGCTTTAAATGTGATGTGATGATGCTGGTAGGTTCAGTTGTACAATGTGTAAGTGATAGCATAGTATTTTCTTGCAAGTTTAGAGATAGGTGTGCCTGTTTTATAAGATTATGTATGTTTTTATTGTTAGCCGCTTGGTTTTAAGCAGGGTCTAAATGCTTTAAATAAAATTGTGTATTTTGAGAAACTTTTCTCTAGTGTATTTATTTTAAAATTATTGTAGTAGTATGCAATTTGCAGCCTGGAAATGTTATTAAACTAAAATATTATTAAATATTACTAAGCTAAGATACATTTTCTCATTGTTATATAACTGGCTAGATAAAACATATAAGCCACCATGCCCTTTGAGATCAGCAAATTTGAAATGGTTGTTAGTTTCAGGGATGAGCAAGGCGTATTATGCAGACACAAAGGCTGCTGCTTTTCCAGTGGCTGGTTCGTTGTTATGGAATTGGCTGCCTGGCTGCTTGTGTTTATATGCAAATATGACACAATTCAAGAAATATTTGAAAACTCATTTATCCCTTCTTGCTTTTCCTACTGTTTTAGTTGTTAGTATGGGCAGAGTAACATCGGCAGGCCAATAACGCCTGATGGTTTATTAGCATAACGTTTCTTGGAACACTGGAGCCTTAAATTAATCACTCTTTTCTGACTTGCCCCGCCTCCTCTCAGTGATCTGCTATCTCACTGTCCAGCTAGGTCATGTGTGTGTCTCCTCCTCTGAAAACAGTGTAGCTCAAGTTCATGCATGTCATACTCAAGCTGGGCATTGTAACCAGCAAAGCACCTATTAATGATGTCAGTTTTATGTATACTGCTGTACCCCTGATCTCTCAAGGATGCTTTATTGGCTTGGGTGCTCCTGCCACAGATTTTGACTTTGTGTAATTACCCCTCCCCCATATACACACAAAAGGTCCTTTTTTTTACACAGGTGATCTATGCAAGAGATGGTGCTGAGGTCATTGCCTCTCTAATAGAGAAACAGGGCTGCAGGAGGAGTATAAAAGGACATCAAATCTCAAACTTAGGGCTCCTTGTGACCCTGGGCAGGTCACTTGGTCCTCCATTGCCCCAAGTGCATTAGATAGATTGTGCGCTCACTGGGACAGACAGGGAAAAATGCTTGAGTACCTGAACAAATTCATGTAAACCGTTCTGAGCTCTCCTGGGAAAAATTGAATGAATTAATAAATAAATAAATCTAATGCCAACACATTCCTCAGACACCTGCTCAGAAGCAAGACCCTAATGGGCCCACTTGATTGCATTAAAGATATATTAGTGTCCTATGATCCAGACTGTATAGCAGTGCTCTGTCAACCATGCAAGAACAAAGAGCTAATGTAAATGTGGCTCACTGGTTGGTGAAGGGCAGATGTAGCTCAGGTAAGCCTTCGACTTTATCTGCTCAGACTCTGTATGGCTTGATCTGATAAGCCCAGTTGGGCTGCTATTATGACCACCCCAATCCTGACTCAGTGTGTCCCAAGGTTAGAGGGATTATGTCCCACCACCAGAAGAGCCAGAAATTTGGTGAGAAGCATTCAATCTGAGTACCACCAATGGGACATATAGTAACATAGTAAATGATGGCAGATAAAGACTTGAATGGTTCATCCAGTCTGCCCATTAGTTATACTCATTAAAAATACATGATTAAATTAACTTGTCTCCTCATTGATATTTCTGGGTCATAGACTGTATAGTCCACCTGGTATTGTCCTAGGTTCCAAATGCTGAAGTTGCCATCCAAGCTCACTCCAGTCTATCCAACTATCCTGTTTGCAGGATGCCTACCATAAAGTCTGACCAGTAACATCCTCATGTTCCAAATTACTGGAGACCCCATTGATACCCTCACCAGCCCATCCTACACTAAACCATCACATATGGAACACAGACCATACAAGTCTGTCCAGCACCGGCCTTAGTTCTTTAATTTACACCCTTCATGTTCTAATTGGAGATCCTCTATGTTTATGCCACGTTTTTATGAATTCCATTACTGTTTTCTATTCCACCACTTCCCTCGAGAGGGCATTCCAGGCATCTATTAGCCTCTCCATTAAAAATAATTTCCTAATGTTGTTCCCTCAATATCCTAGGATGGATCCCGTATGGTCCCATAGCTTTGTCCACTTTCAATTTTTCAAGTTGTATATAAACACTCTTCCTTTTCAAGTTGTATATAAACGATGCAGTATCCACTCCATTCTCAGGTGTAACTTTGCTAACCAAACGTGGTCCTTCTCCATGTTTTTTCTTCTGTGAATACTGAACAGAGGTATTTGTTTAGCACATTTGCTTTGTTCTCATCACTCTCCACAGCAGTTCATACCTTGTTTCAATCTTGTAATTCCATTTTTTGCCTTTCTTCTTTCATTATTATACCTGAAAAAATTTTTCTCCCTTTTTTATATTTATAGCCATTTGCACGTCGAAATGAAGCGGGCCCGCCCCTTCCCAGCCCATCCCGCCGAAGCCTAAGGCCTGATTGGCCCAGGCTCTAGAAGCCTGGACCAATCAGGCCTTAGGCATAGCGGGTCCGCCCATCCCCACTTAATCTAAGGCCTGATTGGCCAATCAGACCTTAGACTTAGTGGGGAAGGGCGGACCCGCTATGCCTAAGGCCTGATTGGTCCAGGCTTCTAGAGCCTGGGCCAATCAGGCCTTAGGCTTCGGCGGGATGGGCCGGGAAGGGGCGGGCCCGCTTCATTTCGACGAGGCGTGCCTGCCGGCTCAAGACGTGCAAGACCCTTCTAAGAACAGGTTTGGTGGAGTGGAGGTTTGGGGGTTGTTAGCGCCGGGGAGGGGGGTGCGTCTTCGGGCAGGAGGGATTGGGCACCCTCCTGCCAGCTATCGATATTGTCGGGGGGAGGGGGGGAGATCGGTAATGTCGGGGGGGGCGGTCGGTAGTGGGGGGGGGTGCGTCTTCGGGCAGAGGGTTTGGGCACCCTCCTGGTCAGGGGGCCGCGGCCCGCTATACTTATAGCGGCAGAGAGATCCCTTGCTGCGATAAGTGTAGCGGGCCGTGTCTAATCTAACCCGCGTCTGTAACATGGACGCCGGTTACAGAATCGGGATTTAGTTTAGGCCGATTCTGAATAGGACGCCTCTCCCGGGCGTCCTATTCAGAATCCGGGCCTAGGTGTCTTGCGGGCCTTGCCTTCAATATAGGCGGCCTGCCTGGGGAGCATTTTTTTTTAAAAACGTGCATCCCGATTGGCTGATTAGACAGCTGTAGGACGCCTACAGCTGCCTAAAATCGGGACGCACTTTTAGAGAATCAGGCCCTTAGTGTCTTCTTCAGATAGTCAGGATAAAGCCAGCAATGCTGTTCAACTCCTTGCAACAAGGCTTCACACTACACTTCTACATTTTTGATACTGGATAAGTTTAAATTGCATTGATCTGCAACTTGGTATTTTTGAGTACTGCTACTGATGGAGTTTTCAAAGAAAAAATAGGGGGGAAGGAATAAAGAGTACACACTAGATCAGACATGGGGGAATTTGCATTCTTAACCTTCTTTTTCTAGTATCAATAGCGCCATTGGCTATGGGTATTACAATGAGATAATTGTATTTCCTGGATCATTAAATACATTATTGATGTGATAATTACCTCAAGATAACTCCCATGGGACTGGCAAAGCAGATTATTTATCCAAGAGCAATTTGTCAAGCAATTTTTATGTTTTTCAGGTAACTAGCCTAGAGCTAAGAGATTTTCTTTCTAAAAAAACTTTTTAACATGTACCATATGGTAGCAGTAAAGATAGCAACATACAGGAAGTGAGATTAAACAAAAAATGAGACAAAATATGAAATGGACACAGAAAAGTAGCTGGAAAGCAATGACCTCAAACACTCACAGTCTATGCAAGAGAAATCATGATCTATAAGCCCTGAAATTAGAGGCAGACTTGGATATTGTACCAATCATAGAGACATGGCAGGAAGTGTGTGTGTGTGTGTTGGGGGGGGGGGGGCGCTACGGTAGGGATGGGCAGGATTATGGTGGGCTTGGGGGTGGGGTTAGGGGATCCAGACTTTCCAAAAGGAAAATCTGGCAACCTCGAGGGCATTCTCAATATTTTCTATTATAGCTTGTGTGTTAATATTCACATTTACACAAAGTACACGTCATCCTCTTACTGTTCTTCACTAAAGAAGAGGCTTGTGAGGCCTTTGGTTTTTTACTAAACTACAGTATATAGTGCATCCTTATGTGGGTTTTCATGGTATGCTAAAGCCATTTTTAAAGTACAGTAAAAAAATTTTAAAAATTCATTTTTTTTCATTAATGGCCATGTATTAATGTCTCAGTAATTAAACACCCAAATTTATCCCACTTCAACAATATAAGCAAATATTTTATTCACTGGACCAACAGGAGCTTGCTTCTCACAATAAGGGCTCCTTTTACGAAGGCACGTTAGTGGTTTAACGCGCGTAATAGCGTGCGCTAAACTGCCGGACGCACTAGCCGCTATCGCCTCCTCTTGAGCAGGTGGTAGTTTTTCGGCTAGTGCAGGGGTTAGCACGTGATGAAAAGTCGCGCACGTTAAACCCGCTAACGCGCCTTCGTAAAAGGAGCCCTAAATGTTCTCATGAGAGCTAAATTATCATCAGTCCTTTCATTTTTCAATATTTTTTTCTCAATATATATTTATAATTTCATTGATTCATTTCATTATATATGTATGTTCAAAAAACATATTACAGTGGAACCTTGGCTTACGAGCATAATTTGTTCCAGAAGATTCTCGGCGAGAGGGAGAATTAGAAGGCCTTGAGCATGCGCAGATGCATGCTCAAGGCCCGGCAGAGGCAGGAAGATCTTCAAGCGGCACCGGCACGTCTTGTGGGCTGCGTGCCGGTGCCAAACGGGGGTTAAGTTCAAGTTTTCAGGCGGGGTTGCTGGTTCGCACGGGGGGGCCTTTGCGAGCGGGGGGGGGGGAGCGATGCCGGTTCTCAGGGGGGGAGGGTTCACAAATTGAGTCAACATTCGGTTTGCGAGACAAGTTTTGCGAGAATGTTTTGCTCGTCTTGCAAAACACTCGCAAACCGGGTTACTCGCAAACTGAGGTTTGACTGTACTTATCTCATGAAGAATGGCAAGGGCAAAATTATCATCCCTTGCCTTGCAAAAAAAAAAAAAAAAAAGGCAATACAGTGGTACCTTGGATTACGAGCATAATCCGTTCCAGGAGCATGCTCATAATCCAAAATGCTTGTTTATCAAAGCGAGTTTCCCCATAGGAAATAATGGAAACTCGCTTTGATGCGTTCCCCCCCCCCTCGAGAACCGGCATTGCTCCCCTCGAAGGCCCCTCCCTGCGAACCGGCACCCCCCCGCCATGATCTGAACCCCCCCGTCACGATTGGGCACCCCCGCTACAATTCGACCCCCCCGACACGATTAAACACCCCCTGACACGATCCGACATCCCCCCGACACAATTGGGACCCCCCCGCCGCTTCTTACCCTCATCTGGGCACTCTTGAAGATCGGCCTACTCATCTGCTGGGCCTTGAGCATCTGAGCATGCTCAAGGCCTGCGAGTTCACGTTCACGTTCAGAACGTGAACTCGCAGGCCCTGAGCATGCTCGGATGCTCAAGGCCCAGCAGACGAGTAGGCCGATCTTCAAGAGTGCCCAGATGAGGGTAAGAAGTGGCGTGGGGATGCCCAATCATGTCGGGGGGGGGTCGGATCGTGGCGGGGGGTGCCCAATCATGTTGGGGGGGTCGGATCGTGGTGGGGGGGTGCTGGTTTGAGGCAGGGGGTGTGCCGGATTGCGGGGGTGGGGGGTGCTCGTAAATCGAGCCATGCTCGGTTTACGAGGCACCGATTTTGCAAATGTTTTGCTCGTCTTGCAAAACACTCGCAAATCGGTGCACTCGTAAACCGAGGTACCACTGTATATCAAAAGTGGATACCCATTCAGAAAAACTGCTTCAGGAGCTCATACCTATTTTATGAGTCCTCTTTACTTTTTAAAGTAAACTTAACAAGGCCACAGCATCTTTTATCTTCATAAGTGACGTCAGGGGAATGTAAATATTGTATAATTTTGTAGACAACTGAATGGTAGTGTTGTGTAATTTTTGCAGACTACTGAATAATAGCACTGTAAACCACTTAGGGCTCCTTTTACAGGAAATTACCAGGCGCTATGCCTCTAGAACTAACACCAGATCAATGCTGGTGTTAAGGACTAGCATGCGCGGCAATGTAGCACTTGCTATTCCGCGCGTTAAAGCCCTAATGCGGCTTAGTAAAAGGAGCCCTTAAAAATGATGTCATAGTAGTATATCAGGAACAATAAATCAAATCAAAATCAAATCAGGATATCACACTCTACAAAAAGTTGCATTTGTATCTCAAAGTTGTGAAATGGCTGAATGGCATTCCAATGGAGTGCTGAACCAATTTCCTTTTATGATTTGCTTCTTATATTTACCATGTAGTCGTCATCTAAAAATCTTAAATGCATTTAAGAATTAAGATGCAGCTCAGGAAATATTTCTTCCAGCAGTCTTTATAAATTGAGCATTTTATTAAAAACCTACTAATCATTTGTGTTAAATAAAGTATTCTCTTTGAATAGAAACTAAAGTCTAGAAGAGAAAAAAAAAAATAATTCCAAAGCTGAATTAATTAGATTCCACTTCCAATGGTTTAAGTTAAAAGCCTTTTCAGTATGTGTTAATATTAAGGTATTGACAACCACTACTTAATTTCAACAGTACAAAGGGTGACAGGTTTTGTACTTTTACCAGTCATGCTTTCAAATGATCAGAAGCAGAAAATACATTTTATACATTATTGCCAACACAGCATGAGAAGCTGCAGTATAGTTCTAAGAACAGATATGTTTTGTGAAGTGTTTAAAAGCTCATTTCAAAAATATATGAGAAAGCATTATAAATCGTTATCAATATGCAGGATATTTTGTACAAACACTGACAACTCTCAATAATGTGCAGACAGGCAGGAGACACTCAAGAATCTAACAGGCATTCCTTTTCAGCTGAATGGGGGTTGGGGGGACATAATATTTATTGAGAAAGGGGAGGCAGATCTGGGGAGGTGTTTCATTGAGGGGAATGGCATAAATGGAGCAACCTTCCAGAGAAGGTAATGAATTTATGAAGAGAGAACAAGATCTCTCCTGAAAAAGGGGAATCAGCCACAAATAGGGCCAAGGCCTCAATGATCAGGGAATAAATGGAGAGGGGGTGGGAAGGGCTCGTGCAGGGGGGTTGAAAAAACGAAGGTAGAGGAAGGGGAAGGGAGGAAGAGAGCAGTCAATAAGGAGCAAGGGTACTAGGACATAGTGACATAGTGAGGAGGACGCTGCAGAGGAGTGTGTGGCGCAGTGGTTAAAGCTACAGCCTCAGCACCCTGGGGTTGTGGGTTCAAACCCACGCTGCTCCTTGTGACCCTGGGCAAGTCACTTAATCCCCCCATTGCCCCAGGTACATTAGGTAGATTGTGAGCCCACCGGGACAGACAGGGAAAAATGCTTGAGTACCTGAATAAATTCATGTAAACCGTTCTGAACTCCCCTGGGAGAACGGTATAGAAAAATTGAATAAATAAAAAAATAAATAATATCTGAGGGAATCGGCAGAACGGTTAGGGCTAAGGCCAAGGTGACCATTTATTTTTTTCATCAAAAGGGGACATCTATTAATTGTCAGCCCCGCCCCTAATCCCGCCCTAGACCTGCCCCAATCCTGCCTTAGCCCCGCCCCAATTTTTTCCATTCATTTTTCACGCACACATAATATCTTATGAATTCATAATGGTAACCATAAAATTTTAAAAAACTACAAAGCACACTATACACATAGAAAATGTTAATTATCATTTATATTTGGGGGGGTTTCAAAGATATCAAGGCAGATGACTTTAAAAATATGCAATGTCCCCATAGTAACTATTAAAAAAAATAGACAAATATAGTGGAAAATATAGACAGCAGATATAAATTCTCAAAACTGACACATTTTGATCACTAAATTGAAAATAAAATCATTTTTCCTACCTTTTCTGTCTGGTGATTTCATGAGTCTCTGGTTGCTTTTTGTTCTGACTGTGTATCCTTTCTTTCTGCACTCAGGCCCAACAACTGTCCCTTTCTATTCCCTGCCTCCTTCCTTCCCATGTCCTTAGTGCCCCAAGTGCCTCCTTCCCATGTCCTTAGTGCCCCCCAGTGCCTCCTTCTCATGTCCTTAGTGCCCCCAGTGCCCCCTTCCCATGTCCTTAGTGCCCCCAGTGCCTCCTTCTCATGTCCTTAGTGCCCCCAGTGCCCCCTTCCCATGTCCTTAGTGCCCCCAGTGCCTCCTTCTCATGTCCTTAGTGCCCCCAGTGCTTCCTTCCCATGTCCTTAGTGCCCCCAGTGCCTCCTTCCCATGTCCTTAGTGCCCCCAGTGACTTCTTCTCTTGTCCCCAGTGCCTCCTTCCCATGATCCCCCCACACTGCCTTCCAGACTTTGTCCCACCCCACCACCGAAGCTAACCTGCCTGCCTACCTACTTCCTTCCCTCCCTGCCACTGTAAAAAAAAAAAAAGCCTCCCTCCAGCGCCCGATTTAACCCCCCCCACTGCCGCCGCTGCTCTCCTTCTTACCTCCCTGCTGCTGCTGGCAATTGCTGCCCAGAAGCCTTCTTCCCGATGTCAATTCTGACGTCGGAGAGGACGTTCCGGGCCAGCCAATCATTGCTTGGCTGGCCCGGAACGTCCTCTCCGACGTCAGAACTGACGTCTGGAAGAAGGCTTCTGAGCGACAATTACCACCAGCAGCAGGGAGGTAAGAAGGAGCACAGCGGCAGCGGGGGTGGGGGTTTAAATCGGGCGCCAATCTTCCAGGATGCATATCCAGCCCTGGTTCCTCCTTCCGCCCTAGCTATGAGTAGCAGAAGGAGCTGAGAGTGACGCCTTCTTTTCTCTTCTCCCCCAATCAGAGCTAGAGGGCAGACCCTTCTATGACTCTCCCCGCCTCAGGAACTGTTCTGACCAATCAGCACTGAAATGGATTGAAGACCGTTCATCACTCAGCCCTTGTCTCTGCCCTTCTCTCCCTCCCTCCAGCACTGAAAGCGGCCAGAAAAAGAGGCTTTTTTTTTTTTTTTTTTTTGCAAGCAGGGAGGGACAGGAAACGATTGCCTGTCACGTTGTCCCCGCGCACACCTTCGGGATGCTGTCCCTGAAAACGGGACATTTCGGCGTCCCAAAGCTGTGTGTGGGGACAACGGGACAGGGGGTCTGAAAACAGGACAGTCCCGTTCAAAACGGGACGTATGGTCACCTTAGCTAAGGCACATGGCAGTGTTTTCTCCTGTGAGCTGAAGTGAATGGTAGCAATCATCCCAGTAAAAGTTGGATGAAGATTTTGGAGAGCTGAGAAGACAGCACAGAGCAGGATCCAGAGCACTCACACAGGAGGACAGAGAAGGGCATTGGTGCAGCCACCGCTCTCGGGGGCATAGCATGGGCCTCTGGGCTGGAAGAAAGATCACAAACTGAAACTCAACACAGACAAAACTAAATTCATCCTCCTCGAAAACGACAAAGTCCCAACCATAACCAATATAGAAATTAACACAATCAACTACCCCATTCAAACTACCATAAAACTACTAGGAATGACTATAGACCGATGCTGCACCATGCAACCACAAATAAATAAAACAATACAGAAATCCTTCGCAGGGATGAGAAACCTAAGACAAGTCAGGAAATTCTTCGAAAAAAGCACAATTCCAGCTTATAGTACAATCCCTAATACTAAGTCTACTAGATTACTACAACATCCTCTACCTCCCCTGCCCTGCTACAATGATTAAACAAATACAAACAATCCAAAATACAGCTCTGAGATTCATCTACTCATTGAGAAAACATGACCATACATCAACTCACATTGGCTACCAGTCCAAGAAAGAATACTATTTAAATTCTACTGTATGTTATTTAAAGCCTTAAACGGAGACAGCCCAACCTACCTGAACAACCGCCTCATCCAATCCACCTCAATCAGACATAGAAAAACACACACCCCATTCACACACCCCTCGATCAAAGAAGTAAAACAGAAAAAAACTATACGATGGCCTCCTGGCCACTCAAGCAGCTAAACTAGATAACCAAATCTCCAGTCTACTGATAACGACGCCAGACTACAAGACGTTCAGAAAATAAATAAAAACTATACTCTTCAAGAAATTCCTGAAACAGCCATAACTTCAGAAAAGAAATAAAAACTACAATCTTCAAGAAATTCCTGAAACAGCCTTAACTTCAAACTTACCATACTTCCCCCCCATCCCTCTTCTCGCCACACTGAAACTACATAACCTACTCTTTACCTCTCTAGAAAGGACAAATGTTTTTCCATTGTAACCCTTCATTTTTAAAAAATCTCTTTTGTAACCCGCTTTGAACCGCAAGGTAATGGCGGAATAGAAATCTCTAATGTAATGTAATAGTCTCTGTATTAAGTGCAAACTTCAGAGAGGTACATTTCTACACTCCTTCTTTGCATGCCCGAAGTTGCAATTTTGGGTTCCGGTACAGGCCTGCTTACAGAGGCTGCTTCCTTGTAAATTGTCCTGGAATGCTCCAGCATTATTGTTGTGGGATGTGCAGGAGTGGCTCCAACATGGTTTGGATCCACCCTCTCAAAAATTTGCCTTGCATGCTATCTTAGTGGGGAAAAGACTTGTACTATAATGTTGGACCTCTGAGGACGCTCCCACCTACTCCATGTGGCTTGCTGTGATGAAACAGCAAACCCATTATGAATTGGATTCCTACTCTTCTCAGCAGCCAGACAACTGGAAAGTTTATTGCGGACTATGGGAGGAGTGCCTCACACTTTGATACTTTGCGCTTTAATGTCTGCCATGGGAGGTTGTGCTTTTGTGTTTTCACAGTTTTACGTCTGATATATAGGATTGTATCTCATATGACTGAGGCCAGGGCTGAGTATGATGTGCAGATATGGGGGTGACTGTGGGTGTTTGGAGTGTGTGTAGTTGGTATGGGAATACATAGGGTTGAATCGTTTGGGGATTCAGTGAGAGTTCTGTTTTAACTGTTAAAATGTCCGAGATACCTGGTGAGCTGTGCTGGCATTCTTCCATTTCTTTCTGCTGGGCATTTCTCTGATGTACGGGCTACTTGCTGTACCTATTTTCCACTTTCGGGTTGATGCCTTGCAGTGTGCAGACACTTATTATCATCATTATTTTCTTCTCTGTACTGATTTCTTTCTTTGCCACTATGTTTGCATTTTCTGACTTTTCTGAGACTTTGTACCTGACTTGATCACTGTTCATTTTATTGCTTTCTTGCTCGATTGTTTTATTGTACCTGGTTTTCTCTGCTCAATAAACATGATATTACAAAAAAAAAGAAGTGACAGGCCTTAGCAGTTTGTTGGATGTGCGTAGAAAATGAGAGGTTGGAATCGAAGACAACTTCAAGATTGCGAGCAGAGGAGCCTGGAACAAATACAGTATAATAGAGGAATGTCTCCAAGCTTAGATGGCATGGAGGCCATTGGCATGTTCAGCAACTAGCATTGGATAGGGGCCTATCTTTGAATGGGATGGGACAAAGCACAGTCAGGAATCTGGTCAAGAACAAAATGGAGTAATAATAAATGACTGCTTAAATGGCAAAGGTCCAGTTAGGATAGCTTGAGCAGTAATACAAGTTAATGTTATGATATCAAGTATGTTATAAGGGTTAACAGATGTTTGCAATCTACAGTGATAGCTGCAGCCTTAATAAAATCCACATTTTTGGTATAAAATCAAGGCTAATGTCTTTTGTAGGAGAAGGAACAAAGATTGCCAATGGCCAAATCTATGACACAATACAAGAAAGTGTGATATATAGAAGTTCCATAAATGTGAGGGAAATTCCGAAGTGAGATAGTCAGCCCAATCCTAAAGCACATTCTCAGCTCTGTCTTGCCTCTCTTGACACATACACACTGACCTAGTTTATTATGGGATGGCATTGTCTTATTAGCAAAAGATTAAGTCCACAGTTTAGGTCTGGATTCTGGTTTGACTTTTGATGATCATCCTTCACATATTGTTAGCATTTGTTTTTACTATCTTAGTTTAGTAAAATTTGCTTTTATTTTTCTCAGTCTGACTTTACAAAATTACTTTATGCTTGTATTACATCACAAATTGATTACCGTAATGCTTTGTTTCAGCGATTGCCACTACCGTGGTAGTGATGGTGCCACAGTAAATGCACCAGAGCCCATAGAAATGGAAAGGGCTTCAGTGCATTTACCGCAGCCTTGCAAAAGGAGCCCTAAGAGTTTGATGTGATTGCAGAGGGTTCAAAATGCAGTTGCATGGTTCTTGACAAAAATCAGGGTATTGTGATCATTTTACACTGATTCTCACTGCTTTACAACTACAATTATATCAGTTCTTATGAATCACTAATATGTCCCAAGCAGGAGTTCAATGTGATTTAGAACAATTAAAGAGAGCCGATCATAACCAAGAATTACAAAGAAGTAAATAGCACATCTAGCATAAAAATCAGAAAAAAAAACATTAAAATCTACATATAAAATCCTCAAATCAGCTAGCATCTATTATTTATCTTTCAAACAGATATATTTTAAGGGTTTTTTTGACAAATCTTATAAGGGATACATCTCAATTGCCTTAGTAAAGCATTCCACTATTTTGTTACCAAATATGAGTAGGTCACAGAATGTAATGTTTTATATCTAACTACTCTAGGACTTGGGAACTTCAATCCCTTATAATTACCCACTAATCTTTGTTTATTAAAATATGAAGTAGCAATCAGATGGATCATATACTCAGGCACTTCTCCATGAATAATAATAATAATAAAAACAATGTACATAGTTTTTACTAGAAGTCAATGTAATTTAAAATACAGAGGAGTTATTTTCTCATATTTTGATATTGAAAAAATAAGCCTTGCAGCAACATTTTGAATGGCTTGCAGTCTCTTCCATATGCCGACAGCACAATCTACTTGTATAAGACATTGCAATAGACTATCTGGTTGCCTATTGAAAAATGTTGTAAGTTCAAATGGTTGGTTCTTCCCTATAAATTTTTTCACGGGTTGTCAAAAATTCACAGTAACAACTTTCTCAGGTACACCAGAAATAGAAAGTCTGTGAGGGAATCCACTGGACTGTTAAATCATGAAGGAGCAAGAAAGGCACTTAGGGAGGACAAGGCCATAGCATAGATACTGAATGAATTTGTTGCTTCAGTCTTTATGAAAGAAGATGTGCCAGAAATGGTTATCGCGGTAATGTGTTGACATCACTGTAGACGTTTTCTATACCCACAAATGCTGCAGACATTTTCTCTAGTGTATTATTGAAGTGTGGCAATGTGTATTGCCGAATAGTGATGCTGTCGATTTAGCACACATTTGTTGGCTGGATTTTCAAACCACCCCCTCCTCCCCATGTTTTCCATTGTGATTTTTATTTTTGGGACATTTTCCAGGTGATGTTTATTTCTGAATCTGGATGCCATATCGAAAATACCCCTCTATATCTTTCCCCCATAATGCTTAAAATTGCATGCTCAAATTTAGGAATGTGCCCAAATTGTACATTCAATTTAATTGTTTAACCAATTAGCACTAACGACTGGATGCTAACAATTAACAATTAGTGGTAATTGACAATAATTGGAATGTATACATTCATCTTTTTGGTCACTACTCTATAAAGATGTGCATGTACGTTTTTCCATACAGATCTGAAAAGGGGACAGGGCCATGAGAGGGATTTAAGCGGATCAGGAGTATTTCTAGAATTTTCAAGCAATGTTATAGCATTCTGGGGAACTGTGCCTAATTTAGGTGCAGGGATTTTCACCAGAGTTTAGTTGATATAAATCCTTGTGCCCAAAATTGAGCATGGATCCCAGTGCTAAGCATTGTTCTATAAATGCAACCAACTTTGAACTCTGTGAGAGACTACTAATCAGGGGGAATGAGCCTTGATAAAGCCTTCTTAGGCGAAACATGAATTCATGTTGGCGGTAGAGTTCTTCACCCCGATGAGTTCACATAAGTGCAGGAGGGGTTTTCCTAAACCATTTTGGAATTGATCTACATGGGAATTTATGAGAGAATGAAAAGTTGATAAAACCCAATAAAGAGAAAATATAATATTTTTGAATATAGGGAGAGTACATTAAAATGAAATAAGTGTGAATACTCTAGTGAAACTTATAAAGTGTTGGACTGATGACAATCAATGGTATCAAATATTCTTATTCAAACACTGCTTTGAGAAATCACCTCTGATGGTCTTATAAGCACTTTAAGTGATCTGCTGGATATATCTCCTTATTATGGAACCCGGCTTTGAATGCCATTTATATAAAAGCGCTTAGCGTGATTTGGGAGGGTTGCCCAAATTTGGATGCCATTTATAGAATTGATCTTATCTGTAGGATATATTGGTTCATTTTAATTAATTTAACTATAACCTTGTACTGTATGTATAAGTCTTTTCTATAACATATGTTTAACAATTTGTGTTTTTAAACCCCTATGATCATATGTAATCAGGCAATATAAAAAAATAATAAACGATAAACAATTTCAAGGGAACCACATTGAGAATATAATAAATCCTTATGCAAGTTGATAAAGAATCCACAAAACCAATTAAGTCATTAAAGCAACCAGAGTTGTCATTTCACATTCAAAATTTTCTAGTATAATGATCAGATTAAGAGAATCCATCTCTTGAGATGCTTGTGACTACCCATGAGCTGCTTTTATCAAGCAGCACTAGAACCTTTTACTGTGGGCTGGCGAGATAAATTCTCTGATTCTCATTTAATTCCTATGAGCATCAGAACATTTATCTCGCCAGCCAGCGATAAAAGACTCTACCGCTGCTTGATAAAAGGAGCTCTATATTTGAAAGGTAGGCAAATAAAAAAAAAATTGTTATAGGAAGAACATAATTAGATGGAGACATAGCAGAAACCTGGAGAAAATTAAATGACAACTTCTCCTATTTACAAGATTTTCAAGTGACTTTATTGCTAAGGATAGAGTTCTCCTTAATAATAACCCCCACCCTCACCCACCCACACACACACAAGAAACTTGCATTTTATCCATAGTTTTCTTACAGTTGTCCAAATGAAACTGATGTTTTAAGGCAGGGGTGCCCAAACGGTCGATCGCGATTGATCAGTAGATCGCAAAGGCAATGCGAGTCAATCACATAGCCTTTGCGATCTTTTTCTCCCTGATGCTTCCCCAAGCCAGGCCTGGTACATACAAGCGCTGGACTTACAAGACTTCACCTCCGATGTCAATTCTGACTTCGGAGAGGAAGTTCTGGGCTAGCCAATTGCTTCCTAGCTGGCCTGGAACTTCCTCCCCGATGTTAGAATTGATGTTGAAGGTGAAGTCTTGTGGGCCCGCCGCTTGTATGCGCCAGGCCTGCCTCAGGGAAGCAGCAGGGAAATTGGCGTGGTGGCTTGGGGGTGGGGGGTTAGGGAAAGAATCGGTGAAGTGGAGAAATTGGCTCGATGGCTTGGGGGCAGGGTGTGAGAGAAAGAAAGAGGGGGACAGGGGGAGAGAGAAAGAAAAGCAGGCAGGGGGAGAGAGAAAGAAAGGCAGAAAGAAAGAAATATTGACTTTACAGAAGAAGGAAGTGTAACCAGACTCATGAAATCACCAGACAAAAAGGTAGGAAAAATGATTTTATTTTTAATTTAGTGATCAAAATGTGTCCGTTTTGAGAATTTATATCTGCTGTCTATATTTTGCACTATGGCCCCCTTTTACTAAACCATGATAGTGGTTTTTAGCGCAGGGAGCCTATGAGTGTCGGGAGCTGTGAAGGGCATTTAGCGCAGCTCCCTGTGCTAAAAACTACTATTGCTGTTTAGTAAAAGGGGAGGGGGTATATTTGTCTATTTTTGTATAGTTGTTACTGAGGTGACAATGCATATTTTAGTCATCTGCCTTGACCTCTGAAAAAAACCCCGAATACAAATGATAATTAACATTTTCTCTGCGTACAGTGTTCTTTGTGCTTTTAAAAATTTTATTGTTGGTAGATCATTTTGACTTGGTAATTTTAAAAGTAGCTCGCAAGCCAAAAAAGTGTGGGCACCCCTGCTTTAGGGTGTTTTTACTCGCCTTCCAAATTTTAGTCTCAAATTGATACATTTCCAAATTTATATACTGAATTTGAGTAGTTAAAGATTTACCTAGGTCTCCACTTCCAACTATACTGTTGCGAGAGAGAATACCTTAGGCTTTTATAATATAAACTGAATCATAGGGCAAAGGCAGACCCTTCTCCATTGGGCTGTACTTACAAAACAAAAACAAAAACTCCTACCTTTGTGTTTGTCTGGCAGGTTAATGGCTGTCAAGAGTACTCTTTATCACTGCTCAAAAAGCTGGACATGGAAACCAAGGCTGAAACTTTTACCTTTACCCAGTTTATTTTATCTAGCAAAAAAAGGTGATGATACTCAAATGCTAGGCCATCCTTCAAAGGTAGGGTGATCACTGAGGGACTCACCCCACAATAGCCAGGCACAGACTCTATAAAAAGGAAACACTGGGTATGTAGAACCTGGGCTCTTGTATTAATACTTGGGGGCCTTTATGGGGTCAATATTATCAGGCAATGGAAAAGGCACCAGTAGTCAGTACTCCCAAATACCTCCTGAAAAAAAGTCCTATTCGTATCATGTCCTTAGATAAGTAGGAGAAGAACTGATTGACTTGCCATTAATTCCAAGCTGCCACAAAGATTCCTAGTGCTCCAGAGTCAACGATATCTCAAGTTTTGATTACAACACTGGCCCATCTGTCTGTAGCATAATATCTGCTGACTCCATAATGCAAACTGCATTCACCAGACGTCTTGAACACTCCACAAAAAATGATCAGTGGAGCCAGAGCTGGCAAAAGGCCACCAATTAAGCCATGTAAGTTCTAAATCTTACCTTTCAGCCTATTAAAGGTTTTATCAAGCCACTAGAAGAGGAAAGCTTACAACAGGCACTGAGCAGCAAGAAACATGCATTGTCTTGGGCAGAACTTCATGCATGTCAGAGATAAACCGTAGGAAGCAAAAATCCTGCAACACTGTAGTTTACCTGAAACCTAAAATGTGACTGAACACATGTGAAACTAATTTAAGGGGTTGATAAATGGCAGCTGGCCTGCAATGGTTCACTGAAAAGCTTCTTAGTTTTACTAGCAGAACCTGTTTTTAGTTTTAATTTTGGCTCAGTATTAAAAAACAGGGGGAAAAAATCAAGCAATCAAAACAATTTTCTCTATGGTATGAAACCTGATCCTTAGCTCTATTAATTTTTTCTCCAATGAAAAGGCAGTGTCATGAATGGAAATCAATCTCATTCTGAAACCATCAGAAAGACTAAACTATATAAGCAAACAATGAAAATTCAAGCACAATGCACTAATTTCTTTAATACTTAAAATACCTCTAAGGCTATATCCTTTTCAAGGATAAAATCTGTTTTTAGTTTTCTCTCAGAAAATGAAATTAAATATGTGGTCTATAAGAATTTAAGCTGAACCTATTGTTTTGCAAACTAGCCAGACAGGAAATTTTATATTAAGTCTACGACATTCCATTATTTAACAATCCATGGTTACCATAAATGTGAACTTCTGCTGTTCTCGAGATGGATGGCATCAGACAGAAGCAGGTATTTTAATATCCTGTTTTAATGTCAATGCAGAAATGTAGACTTCTTTATAACTTTTGAATTTCATTCGTAAAAGACCGATGCTACACAGCCTCAGGGAAATGCATCATTTGAAGGGATGTCAGGTGTCCAGATTGTGGGCACTTTCTCTCAAACAAAGGGATCATACTGCAATCTTTCGCAACATGAAATTTCTCTTCACTTGCCCTTTGTTTTCACACAGAATATGAGAATTTCATGAAATCAAAATACAGCAATGTGTTGCAAGGAGTTTGAAAATAAGATTTTTTTAAAAATATCCCTGACAGTTCTGGGTATTAAGCAAAAAGCATGCCAAAGGCTATGGATGAACAATATTAAAAATTTGCTGGCACTCTCTTATATTCAGCTGGCAAGGACAAAGTTTAGCTGTCTTGTCTTTTTTTTATAAATAAAAACTTAGGGGCCTCTTACTAAGCTGTGCTAAAAAGTGGCCTGGGATATCAGTAGTACGGAGCTTTTCCATACACTGGGGCTACTTTTAACACAGCTATAAAATGGCTACATTTCCTGTTTCCACATTAATGGTCACATATTAATTTCCCAATTAGCGCATGGCCTTTAGCATAGGTACAGTTGACAACAAGCAGACCATATGGGGATAAAACAAGGTTTAATCAAGATGCTACCAGGAACAATGCCCCCCGACACATTTTTATTTATTTATTCAATTTTTTTATACCATTCTTCCAAGGGAGCTCAGACCGGTTTACATGAATTTATTCAGGTACTCAAACATTTTTCGCCTTTCTATCCCAGTGAGCTTACAATCTGTCTAATGTACCTGGGGCAACGGGGAGATTAAATGACTTGCCCAGGGTCACAAGGAGCAATGTGGGTTTGAATTTACAACCTCAGGGTGCTGAGGCTGTAGCTTTAACCACTGCTCCACGTGGAAGCAAAAAAAACCCCAAGAAAACAGCTTCCACTAACAAACTCTGGACTTTTTTTTTAAGAGTTGGTGGAAATTTTTTTTTTTTTTTTGCACTCTTGCATACTGCTATTGTTTGTGAAAGCTGTTATCTTAGTCCAGCTAGTTATTTGCCCCTGAGGCAGCCTAGTTAGCAAAATGTGTTAGGGGACATTGTTCCTGGGGGCATCTTGATGGTCTGCTTGTTGTCATCTGCTCCACATTGGATTATCTTGCAGACTGATTGCCTTGCTGTTTTCTCACATTAGCATGGGTATCCTTGCTTACACCTATTTACTAGGTGATAAAGCTCCCACGCTAACCACATGTTAATTGGTTAATGCACAACAATGCAGATGCACTAACAAATTAGCACTTAGCACACCTACCTCTTCACCCCCAGCGCAGAAAATATTTTTTTATTTTGTAGCATGTCAGTATCCTGTGCCAAATACAAACCAATCCAGGACATCTGAATGCATCCCGCGGTAGTGGACTTTAACCTGTGGTAAGCATGTCAGTACTTACCACAGTATAGTAAACGGGCCCCATAATGTTATGAAAAATACTTTTCATTATCACATTTCAATGAAATCCATAAAGAAAAATGCTAAAGAGGAGGAGCAATTGTAAACCCATCTGCTGTAATGTACAGTGCAGTCAGAGCAGGAGATATCAGAAGTATAAGATAATAAATATATGGGAGGTTAATATACTGCTTATTGCTCAGTGAAATTTGTACAATATCTTGTTGCAAGTTAATCACAACTGATGAAATGATTCTGGGTTTTTTTTTCCAGCAGAATACAATGCATTTCAGGAAGAATGACATCAAGGTACTTTCATAGCTCTGCGTTAAATTTTTTTTTTTCTCTAAGACAGTTACTTCCCCCCCCCTCCTTTTTACTAAACCGTGATAGCAGTTATTAGCGCAGGGAGCCGTGCTGAATGTTCCGCGCTGCTCCCGATGCTCATAGGAACTTTATGAATGTCGGGAGCAGCACGGAGCATTCAGTGCGGCTCCCTGTGTTAATAACCGCTATCGCGGTTTAGTAAAAGGGGAGGTTAATTTTGTGAAATCACAAAAGCCAGGATGTGAAGCTTCTAGGTCAAGCCCTCTTTTTCCCTAATGCATGACACATAAGATAAAATAGCCCAATCTGCAGTGCCTACACTGTTCAAATCCACTTATTGATCTATTGTATAATAAAGCCTCATTCATTCAAATAAATATCAATACAAGGCCACTATACCAATATGAATTTTTTTCCCAGTATAAAAAGCTGTTCTCATTATATATGCTGAAGAAAATAACTTCAATGAGCTTGGAAATCAACTGGCCAGTACTCAAAGGCACCTGGTTATCAAGTGCTGCTAGCCAGATAAATTCTGGCACCTGAGATTTTCAGTGGCATTAATCAAACAGTGCAGCTGAATATTCCCTTTGATGGCCTCAGCACTATTCAAATAGTGCCAGAACAGTCCATGGGAGGAGCCTGGGTGGAGCTGGAGGTAATCCAGTTAGCAGTGATATTCAGATCCCTAATCACAAAGCTAACTAGATAAAGGGCTAGATTCACAAATCCCCGATCCGTGTCCGATCCGTTCCCGATTGCATGCAGGCCGACAAATTCACAAAAGGCCTGCATGCAAATGGGGATTATCGTTAACACGCCCCCAACTGACTGAGCCCTGACAGTAGTGACAGAAAAAGCAGCCTCCTGTCACTGCTGTAAGAGCTTCTGCCGGCTTTTTAAATTTTTTTTTTAATTGGGCATATATTTTGCGTGTTTTACACATGCAAAATATCAGCCCGATTTAAAAAAATATTAACCCCCGTTCCTCTCCCGAGAAGTGCCCCGTCCCCACTCCCCGACCCTCACCGAAAAAAACCCCGATGGCAAGAGAGAGGCCAACTCCCTCCTGCCACCCCCACAAGGATGCCCCCTCCGCGTACCTTTAATGGAGCAGGAGGGGTGCTCAATCCCTCCTGCTCCAATGCCTCCCGTGACAAATCTGAGGCCTTAGGTCCCGCTCCAGTGTATCATGTGATGCACGGGGTGGGGCCCAAGGCCCTTATTGGCTCAGGTGCCTCAGGCTCCTCCCTTGGGAGATCTGAGGCACCTCAGCTAATCAGGGGCTTCCTTAGTGAGTACTTAAGAAAGTCCTGGATTGGCTGAGGCACCTCAGGCCCCTCTTAAGGGAGGAGCCCGAGGTGCCTGAGCCAATCAGGACCTTGCATCACATGTTGAACCAGGGCAGTGCCTAAGGCCTCAGACTTGTCGCGGGAGGCATTGGAGCAGGAGAGATTAAGCATCCCTCCTGTTCCGTTAAAGGTACGGGGAGGGGGGCATCTGTGGGGGTAGCAGGAACGAGTTGGCATCTCTCCTGCCGTTTGTTTTTGGGTGGATGGGTAGGCATTGGAGCAGGAAGGATTAAGCACCCTACCTGTTTCATTAACGGTACGGGGGTCAGGGGGGAACCGGAGACGGGCGTCCCTTGGATGGTAGAAGGGAGTTGGCATTCCTTCTGCAGTTTGTTTTTTTGGAGGAATTGGCATGGGGGCATCAGTGCGGGGAGACAGGTCAAAACTACAGGCTGGCAGCGTTTTACAGGGCAGGAAAGTCGGTAAGAAGTGAAGCGACTGGTCCTCAGCAGTCGCTTCACTTTGGATCGTCAAGCCAATCGATCTTCCTTCTTCTGTTTAATGAATCGGGTCCCTGCCTACTTTGCATGCCATTTCCCCTCATTTGCATGCATGGATCGGAAGCGGATCGCAGGAGAGGTTAGTGAATCGGGTCGGAGGGAAACCAGGTCGCAAAGGGTTCGCAAACTGATCGGTACACAATAGGTTTGCTTAGTGAATCTAGCCCAAAGTCAGTGCAGCAAAAAGGCTGTCCTAACTTTGTATTAGATTCACTAAGCTTACATATCGTGTCTCTACCAGTTTGCGACAACTTTGTGACCCTGACCCAATTCACTTTTTGACCCTGATCCGATCCGCACCCGATCCGTTCCGCACATGCAAATGAGGGGAAATGGCATGCAAAGTAGGAAGGCAGCGATTCACTAAACTGAAGAAGGGACACTGATTGGGCTGGCCGATCCAAACAGAAGCGACTGCTGAGGACCAGTTGCTCATGTCCTTGCTGACTGTCCTGCTCTCTGCCACCTAGAGGAGTTCAGTTGAAATGGAATCATTCACCCATGTCTCTGCCCTGTCCCTGCCAAACAGCCCTTGTATGTCACACAGGATTCTCTAACTTTTGCTGCACTGGCAGATGTTAGGTCTGGAACAAGCTCAGGGATAGACACTGGGACTGCCTGCGAGCCTGTGGTTTTAACCCACGGGTTAAAAGCATGTTCTGTTCCTGGCTGTAGCATGAGGGTAGAGGGCTAGAAAAGGAAGGCGTGGTGGATAGACACTGTTGAACAGCTTCCCGAGAATGAATGGAAGGCTCCAACAGTGCTTTGGGAGCATTTTCCTGCAGGAAGCCGCCGCTGCTGCTGCTTCAGAATGTGACAGGTGTGCGCGCCGATCTCCCTGCTTGGTTTGCCAGTGTCTCCAATACCTCTCTACCTCTCCCTGCCTGGTTTGCCGGTGTCTCTAATACCTTGGCCAGCTTGGGGTGAGAGGGAGGAGCTATGTGCACTCCGTGTACCTTGGCCACCATACTAGCGAAGTCGGGGAGCAAGCGCATGCGCAGACCATCTGCAGGCAATGAAGATAGTCTGCGCATGCATCAGGATCGCTCTGGAGGATTGCTCTGGGGTCGCTGTGGGGCGTGCCTCCGATCGCTGCAATTTGCATGATGAGGCTTGGTGAATTGGTCGCCTGGGAAGACTCGGCCAGGGATCGGATCGCTTAGGTAAGTTTAGTGAATCTAGCCATTTATATGGTTAGTGGTTTGAACATCACCAGTAACTAGATTGTACTAGTATCAGTGCTGATTTCCAGATGTTCAGTGCCTACGAGTATCTTGGTACCAATGCTAGATGTCCATTGTTGTTGGTTTTTTTTTATCATCATCAGTCTTAAAAATCGCTGACACCACAGTCTGAATAGTTGCTTCTACATGTTTCTTTCTTTTTTTTTTAACAAAATCATTCTTATTAGCTTGTACTCTTGACTTGCATTTTCATTTATCTCCGCATAATAAGCAGTCCTTACTGATTGTTACATTTCTAGCTTTTGTGGTTTCCAAAAATAGACTGTCAGAGGGCTTTCTTCCTAGACATTTAAGTGCAATCTCTGTTCAGTTTTCAGCCTGTTGCTTTACATTTTAGCTTTAAGGGACCTGAAAAAGGTTATTTTGCAATGAACAAGAAAATCTGAACGTGAAGTAGAAATATTGCCACGTGATCTAATGTTAATGACATTCACAGTTTCCTACCTTGAAGACAAACATCTCCCGCCGAAGAATAGCAAGAGTGCTGAAGTTCCCATCACAGATGTTAGGTTTTGTTCCAGGATAGGAAGGCTTCTCCCCAGTAGGTGGCCGAGGAGGTTTAGGCTGTCTGTCATTCTTTCTTGGGTCTGCTGGTGGGATAGAACGATGTGGGGGTACTGTAGGCAGAGGTCTTGTAGGCGTTAAGATCTTGTCAGGTGGACCTGTCAAAATAAGAGAGGTCATAGAGTTTGAATATACCAGGAGGCTATTCAGAATGGAAACGTTTTGGATTTCATGAGGTGTATTTCATTCCTCTTTTCCCTTCTCTCCTCCCTATATAGTTCCTGCTATATGTCAAGATTGTACATGCCCCTTTCCTTATACAGGGTTCTCTGATAAGTTGCTTGATGGCTCACATTTAGCAGGATTTTGCAATTCCTGCCCTTTTCTGCTTTAAATTTATTACAGATAAAAAAAATAATCCCCTCAAACCCAAGGGGGTCTTTTGTTGCATTAAGCTTTTCCTAATAGTCAACTTTATTTCATTCTCATCCTCCTTTCTTAGGTTAATCTCTTATAATTACTTCCTTCTCTGTCACTGTACTTCCTTATAGTCCTGTCTTAACCCTCCTTCCACTTCCTCAAGGACAACATCAAATACATACCTTTCTTGAACCCCTATGTTTATCTCTATCATATCTATCTATCATATCATCTATCATATCTATCTATCATAAACATTGTTATCATGCTTCTCATCTCCTTAGACCTTGCAGCAGCATTCGATACTATAGATCACCAGCTTCTACTTCAAAGACTTGCCTCTATTGGAGTCTCGAATCAGGTTCTCGGATGGTTTAAATCTTACTTTTCCGACAGGGTTTACACTGTTCATTTCAATAATTCAGTCTCTTAGTCTTTTAATACCAACTTTGGTATTCCACAAGATTCCATATTGACCCTTCTACTCTTCAATATTTATCTGGCCCCTCTATTAACCCTCAGTCAAGCGATCGGTTTTTCTGTCTATGCTTTTGCCGACGACCTTCAACTTCTTCACACCATCGACCCCCCCCCCCCCACTAATTTAAATGATATTGCCACCATTAACCTTAAATTAGCTAAAATTCACGATTGGCTAAATTTAAACATGCTTTCTTTAAGCATCTCTAAAACAAGTACTGTTCTTTTCCCATGGAAAGAAGGTTTACAGCTAGTCGCACCAGTTTCCATTGACAATACCCCTCTCGAATCTACTCCATCGACAAAAATATTAGGTGTCATCATTGATAATAAACTTTCTTTTCGTCCTCAAATCAGTGCTTTGGTCAAAAACTGTTTCTACAAACTTAGGATGATAAGATCTCTGGTCCCTCTTCTTGACTCAAATTCTCTTAACATCATAATTCACTCCCTTATAATATCCAAAATTGATTATTGCAACTCATTATATAAAGGGTTGTGTCAAAATGATATTAAGCGCCTTCAACTCATACAAAATATGGCCATCAAAATCATCTCAAGTTCCATAAAATTCAATTATGTCACCCCTTTGTTAAAGAATGCTCATTGGTTGCCTATTCCACACCAGATTACTTATAAAATTGCTCTTCTAAGACTATTGATTCCATATGACCCCCCCCCAGAACTTAAGATCAGCCTCACAATACTCTCTAAATGTCCCGTCCTTAAAAATAATTGGCACCCGTCGTACTCTTATTTTCTCAGTTACTGCCCCCTCAATTTGGAACTCTCTCTCCTTATACCTCAGAGCTGAACAAAACTTGGATAAATAAAAAAGTAGTTTAAAATGCTTTCTTTTTAAAGATGCCTACAATTGACTTATCTTCCATAAACATTTACAATATTATTACTCAATCTGTCACATCTTCCCTACTGTACTTCCCTTTCATGTGCTTTTTCTTAATAAGTTGTGGTTCCTCCCTTTTTTCCCTATTGTTCTCATGTTGCAACCCACTCAAGTATGTCTGTCTTGGAAGGTTTATGTTTATTATTTGTTGTTTGTTCCCTATTTATATTTAAATTTTTAATGTACAACGCTTTGGGCTCCTTTTATGAAGGCGCGTTAGTGGTTTAACATGCGTAATAGCGTGCGCTAAACTGCCGGCCGCACTAGCCGCTACTGCCTTCTCTTGAGCAGACAGTAGTTTTCCGGCTAACACGGGGGTTAGCGCGTGTTTAAAAGTTGCGCGCGATAAAGCCGCTAACGCGACCTTGTAAAAGGAGCCCTTTGCATTCCAGGAGAAGCATTTTATCAAATTTTAATAAACTATGAAACTATTATACTGGCAGCGATGTAGCGAGGGTGCTTGGTAGCACCCCTTCCCCGTACTTTTCCCTGCTCCCTGCCCCCATCCGCTTCTTTTCCGCCCTCTCCTGCCACATGCCCCGTCCCTTTCCCTGTCCCCCTTTAACGTTCCTGGCATGAGCAGCAACCCCAAGCTGCTGCTCACACCAGTGTCGGCTCTTCCTCTGATATCACTTCCTAGGCATGGGTCTAGGAAGAAATGTCAGAGGATGAGCCGACGCTGACGCCAGCAGCAGCTTGGGGTTGCTGTTCATGCCGAGAATGTTAAAGAGGTACAGGGGAAAGGAAGGGGTGTGCGTGTGTGGTTGGGGAGGCAGGGAAGCAACAGGGGTGGTGGAAAGGAGGACGTGTGTCAGTGTACCCACCAAGACGGCGCCCATGATGGACTTTCTCCCCTGCCCCCCTCTTACTATGACACTGTATACTGGGACAAATCAAAGGTCCATTAATCCCAGTATCCTGTTTCCTACGGTGGCCAATCCAGGTCACTAGCAAGATCCCTAGTCAATCTGGCTTAGTACATCTTCCAGGTTCACTAAGATCTCTCAGCACCTGCAACTCGGTATGGAAATTCTCTGAGAACAACTTTTTTAGACACCTCAAAAATTTCAGCCTGAAAAACCATTCTGAATGACAGTTTTTACCTGCATCTTAAAAAATAACCTCAAATCTAATACAATAACTAGATATTTACACTCTGATGAGATTACACTTGCAGGGATCTCAAAATCCCTCCTTGAGGGCCACAATCCAGTCGGGTTTTCAGGATTTCCCCAATGAATATGCATTGAAAGCAGTGCATGCACATAGATCTCGTGCATATTCATTGGGGAAATCCTGAAAACCCGACTGGATTGCGGCCCTCAAGGAGGGACTTTGAGACCCCACAGTTACAATATCACATGACTCACAGCAGGAAATTATAGCCCAAAATTATATTTTAAATCTTTTCTAGTTTTAGATATAAACAAACTGAAGTGGTAACATGATATAAATTTAAATAAAAACAATAATATACTGGAAAAAAAAGCTTTAAAATTTAATAAGCTCCAATTATACATTCCAATGAATTATAGGGCATAACAAGGCAGCTTTAGCTAAAAAGAAGTATCAATATCATTTTAAAAGCCCTTGTTTTGGCAAATGAGAAGTAATATTATAAAGGACAGAAGCTGTTTGTGTGGATCATGTAGCTAAAAAAAGCATTTTAAATAAGTTGAGAACCACAATTAAAACAGCAAAACAAAAAGTTAAATAACTCTTCTAAAATATTCATTTAAAATAAATTACATATTTATAAAGGGCAAAGCTTAGGGCCCCTTTACAAAGCCATGGTAATAATTCTTCTGTGGCAAATGCACTGAAGCCAATAGGAACTGAATGGTCATTTGGTACATTTGCCGCAGGGAAATCGCTACCATGGCTTTGTAAAAGAAGTCCTTAGTTTGTACATAGCACTATAACAGCTTTCCTCACGACACTAGGCTTCTCCAATCCCCCCCAAACCACAACCCATAACAAAGGCCACCACCTCGACCTCATCACCTTTCTCTCCAATACCAACACCACTCCCAATATAAGTCTCTTAGACCAAACCTGGTCAAATACCCCCTGGTCTGACCACCTCTTGTGCAATTTTGAACTAGCCTGGCACAAAAAACTACCTGACAAAAAGCCTAACCCCATCCATACAAAGCAATTCATCTGGACAAGAGAACATCTTAATCCAGCAGACTTCTGGTCACACTACACTCTCATCTCCGACTCCGACGTAGACCCCAACTTCCACCTAAATTGGGAAAAATTTAGCGACCAGGTTCTTAACACCACTGTCCCTCTTAAACTTCGCTCGAAAACTCTTCACCCCTCAAACAGCTGGTTTGACGCGGACCTCCTGACCATAAAACGAGAAGTCCGGAAACTTGAAAGAATCTGGCGTAAATCAGGGACTGATTTAGACAGACTTACCTGGCGACTGAAAGTCAAAGAATACAAAAAACAGATCATCGATAAGCGCAGTAAACACTACTCCCAACTAATAAACTCCCCTTCTCTAAACAGCAAAGCACTTTTTAGACTAGTTAACTCCCTATTCGACATAGACTCTCACAAACGCCCCACCTCCGACCTCCCTCCCTCCGCAATCACTCTAGCCGACCACTTCGCGAACAAAATCCACACCCTAAAACGGTCTCTTTCAGCTCACAGCCCCGATCCCCCGCTCAACCTACGCGCAGCGGATACAGAAGGTTCAATAGCCGACATGTCCTGGACCTCCTTTGTAAATCCCGACTGGAATCTATTCCTCGAACTTTATTCTAAATACGCCAATTCCAACTGCCTATTAGACACTTGTCCTCCCACCATCATGAAATGCGCCCCCCCATCATTCAAAGCTGAACTCTTCAATTGGATATCTCTATGCCTGTCCTCTGGACACTTCCCGTCCGAACTTGGCCACATCCTCATTTCCCCTATCCCTAAACAACCCAAGGAGCCAATCTCTTCCATCACCAACTACAGACCCATCGCCAACATACCACTCTTCCAAAAACTCATGGAAGGTCTTGTCAACAACAACCTTACGAATTACCTTGACAAGTTCAATATTCTTCATGACTCCCAGTCCGGTTTCCGCCCAAATCATAGCACTGAAACCGTCCTAGCTGCCCTGACAAATTACCTCCTCCACCTATTCTCACTGGGTAAAAGCGCCCTGATACTTCAATTCGATCTGAGTAGTGCCTTCGACCTGGTCGACCACGACATTATGCTCAACTGCCTTGACTCCATCGGCATCTCTGGACAGGTAATAGATTGGTTCACAGGCTTCCTAACCAACCGTACCTACCAGGTCCACAGTAATGGAGCCTTCTCCCACCACTGGCGTAACCCTTGTGGAGTCCCACAAGGCTCTCCCCTATCCCCCTCCCTATTCAATATTTACTTGACCCCTCTGGCACGAAGCCTAGCAAACTCTAACCTAAAATCGTTCATATATGCAGATGACATCACCATCATTGTTCCCATTACCTCACTCACTCTAGAAACGGAAAAACTCATCGCATCTATCCTCACCAAGTTAGAACTGTGGACCTCAAAACTCAAATTAAAATTGAACTCTGAAAAAACCAAAATCTTCCTAGCGAGTCCCAACCACAAATTAACAAACACTTCCCTCAGACTGAATGGGCTAGATTACCCTATCTTACCCACCATAAAAATCCTTGGAGTCATCCTGGACCGCACCCTAACCTTCGATGACCATACCAGTGCCCAGGTGAAAAAATGTTTCTGTACCCTCTGGAAACTGCGCACCATCAAACGCTACTTCGACCACCAAGCCTTCCGTCTACTCGTTCAATCTCTGGTATTAAGCATATTAGACTACTGCAACATTATTTACCTGGGATCCTATAAAAATACCATCAAACGTCTTAGAACAGTCCAAAATGCGGCTGTCCGCCTCATCTATGATCTCAAAAAATACGACCATGTTAGCCGCTACTACACCAAACTCCATTGGCTTCCAGTAGAGGCAAGGATCATCTTCAAGTTCGCATGCCTCTGTTTCAAAACTCTAACAGGATCTTCCCCAATCTACTTGTCTGAGCACCTTGAAATAGCAGGCCCCTCCCGCACACGAAACGCCCACCTATTCACCTTTCCCTCCCTAAAAGGCTGCCTCTACAAGAGATTCATTGATAGAACCCTAGCATTCCAAGCGGGCAAATGGAACAATTGCCTTACCGCCCTCATCTCCAACTCCCCGCCCTACCACCTGTTCAGGAAGTCACTAAAAACCTACCTCTTCGACAAATTCCGCTAACGCTGCCTTCCCTCCTTCCCTGCACCCTCCTGACCTCGACATCCCTCCATTCCCTCTGACTACGCCCCCCTCCCAAGCCACTTTGGCCTCTCTTTCTCAATCTCTGTTTTATCTAACTGCCCTGCCTTTTCATTGCCTCACATTCAACATCACTGTAAATGTACCACCGCTATAACATGTAACATCGCTGTATTTGTACAGTCTCTTCTTTAGTATATGCCTTTTTAATACTGCTATTTATGTAACACCTCTGTAAATGTAACAACACTGTAATATGTATCATCGCTGTAAATGTACAGTCTCTTCTATTGTTAACCGCATTGAACTTCCATGGTATTGCGGTATACAAGAATAAAGTTATTATTATTATTATTTCTACAAAATTCAAAAATTGTGATTAAAATTGGCAACAAAAAATAACTGTTAGAAATATTTTTTAAAAAACTCCTTAAAATGTTCATTTTTAGAAATAAATTGCATAGTCATGAAGGGCCTGATATGATCTTTCAGTTAAAGTCCAAAAAGTCTGATTTTGAATTATATAACAATTGTGATGAACATTGCCTTTAAAAATGCCTTTAAGGGAGGAGGAGCCAAGATGGTGTCAGAGACGGTCACACGCAAAGAGCTCTGTTCCTAGGTCAAATCCGGAGAATGCTGCCGCTTACCTGACCTGTTTTTGTAACGGGGAAGTGAAAAGGATCAATGAGGATTGTTCCTCCAGCAGCCATGACTCCTCGGTGGCTTGTCCAGATGACCTTACAGGGAATGACTTGGCATGGAGTGAAGGAAATACAGCCAGCTACATGAGCAAAACCGTCACAAGTGACAGACCTTAGCATGGATGAGGCTTTGTTAAGCCCTGATCAACGATAGGCCTCCTTCCATCCCAGATTGGTCAGTCCCAAACTGCAGGCTATGGTTGGGTCTCCTGGGAGAGAAACAGAGACGCTAAGCCCTGGAGGAGCGTCTGAGGGACTCTGTAGGGTTGAAAACCCAGACAGAGGTTTAGCAACTATCTCCAGCTTAGAGATTGAAGAAATTACAGTCTAGAGAGTTGGTGAAACTGGCTATCGTTAATATGGAAGATATTTGGAAGGCAATAGAAATTATGGACTCCAAACTGAAAAAAGCGGTAACTGTTGAGAAGTGATTGTGGTGGGATTGACTCTAGGGTGAATACCCACGGTGAAATCCTGAAGGAGTATGGTGAGACTATTCAAAAGCATGAGCAACAGATCAACCAAGTTAAAGATCTATAATTAGAAATTGTTAAAGAAAGATCTGTTATAAAAAAAAAATTGGAGTAAATGGAAAATTTTCTTTTTTTAAAATTCTTTATTAATTTTCAAATCAAATACAAAGTGCCAACAATATACACTCAATTAATACATAAAACAGCACTTATATCCAAACAAGTATTAATACAAAGTACATTTCCCCCCTATCCCTCCCACCCTCCCTGGATATGTGTAGAAATCAATTAGGAATTAAAGGCTTATTTGATTAATCGGTTTTAACAAATACCACTAATGGACCCCATGTTTCTTTAAATTTTTTATTCTGTCCCAATTTCTCAGCAGTCATTCTTTCATATCTATAATATTGACAAAGAGTTTCCCACCAAAAAGTAAAGTTCAATCTGTCCCAGTTTTTCCAATTTCACGTTATTAACTGCATGGCCACCCCTGCCATAATAATAAGAAGTCTGTTTTGTTTTCCATCAATTGGATTCTTAGGTGTCAATAAAGTCTCAAATAAAACAGTATCATAAAACAATGGGATAGAAGCCTCCAATATCCTGTTAATTTTACCCCATATTGATTTCCAGAAATTGAGTATCAAGGGACAGTAAAACAAGTGATCCAGTATCCCTACCTCAAGAATGACAGTGCCAGCATCTATTAGACTTTGAACTATCCAACTTTTGCAAACAAACTGGGGTCCAGAAAATTCTATGTAACAAACAACAAAAAAAAGTTTGTCTCGTAGATGCTGACGCTATACATCTTATCATCCAAGTCCAAATCCGTAGCCATTGTGTAGCAGAAATATGCTGCTTTGTTTCAATACTCCAAATATCTTTTAAGCTTGTTTTTGGCTTTTTATTCGTATGTTCAGATAGTAATTTGTACCATTTGGCTGAGTGATGCCCTTGCAAATCTATCTGGAAATATAGGTCCAGCAAGCTATACTGATTTTTTTAAAGGTGCGCCAATCAGGGAACCCTTTCTGAATGGCCTGTTTCAACTGCAACCATTTATAACCTTGAGATTTTGAAATGGCAAATGATTGTTGCAATTATAATAAATTTATCAGTTTCCCATTAGAAATTATGTCATCAAGTGTACCTATGCCTGCCTGCAACCAATGTTTCCAGAGGATTTTAGACTTGCCGATTTGTATCTTGGAGTTTAACCATAGGGATTGACATGTGGATTGTTGTATTGGAGTAGGAGTTAAAGTATTAATGAATTTTAATGTATTCCAGATGGAAAGAAGATTAATATTGTCCTTGTATATTCTAGTCAGCTTGATACTCAAAATATGGCTAAGGCGTAATGGGGCCATAAGATGATTTTCCAATATCAGCCAATCTGGCAGATTCTCCATGAGTTCAGGAAGGATCCAATACATACCCTGACACAAAATAAATGTTTGATGATATCTGTAAAAATTTGGAAAATTTACTCCACCCGCCGATTGGGATTTTTGCAAAGATACTAAGGCAATTCTAGAAGTTTTACCAAGCCGAAGGAATTTTGGCATAGGAAAGCCTAGTAGAGTGGCACAGAGGTGGCTTAATTAGTCTGGGGGTGGGCTAGTGAACCAAAGAGAGGAGGTCCCAGGCCCATAAGCCACTGCACTCATGATGAAAAATGTGAGGCCACCAAAACCTCCCAAAACCCTACTGTACTGCCATATAGGTGCACCTGCAGTCATAAGGGCTATTGGGGTGGTAGACAGGTCAGTATAGTAGCTTTCGGGGTGTTTTGAGGGGCTCACCATGACCTATAAGGGAGTTGTGGTAAGATGTTTATGTGGAACCCTTTTTGTGAAGATCACAGCAGTGCCCTGTAAGGTGCCCCACTACTTTGTTGCCATGTCTGAGTGGACAGTCCATCACTTTGTTGGTCCCTGCCACGTCCAAAAGGTCTTATTATAGGCATTTTGGACTTGGGTGATTTTTTGGATGAGAATGCAGTATAAAGATAGATGTACTAGCAGTCTGGATGATCAAATGGCTGGACATATAATTAGATGATTCTCGAAAAAAAATATTTTGGATGTATTTTTCGGGAATGGACTTTAAACGCTGACGACTTTGGGCAACTAGCGCCCTAGGCTCAAAAAGGACTTAGATTTTTTTTATTATTATGCCGCTCTAAGTTTTCTATGGTTAGGGGTATAAATTACCTGTATTTTTTGTGAATCTATACTCAATTATTTGTTATTATGCTTGTTTGGTTTATGAGAAAAATTGATAAATAAATAATAAGAAAAAAAATGCCTTTAAATGTGCAATGAGCCACCCAGCACATAAGAAGGAGGCAGGAGGTGATGTTCAAAAAGGTAAAGGAGAAGTGCATAAAGAAAATATATGAGAAAGTCATACATAAGTTCAGAATGTTAAAAATACACTACCGAATACAGCATACTCAAATATAAGCTGAGATTTTTATGCCAAAAAAATGGGCCAAAAATGGGGGGTTCGGCTTATATTCAGGTCATCAACTACCCACCTCCCAGACCTATTGTAGGCCTCCACAAGGCCTGCCACAAGACGTCTCCTGTCCCGGCTGAATCCAAAACCCCCGCGTACCCTTCATGTACCCCCCGACTCCTCAGCGGCCTCATAGTGGGCAGGGCAGGAGGAATTCCTTCTGTCTCCTGTGCCTGCCAAAATTTACATCTATACCTCCCTTCCACCTCCCCCACATACCTTTCAGTTCCCATGTAGCCAGCCGGTGCACAGAGCAAGAACAATCTTTCCTGCTCTCCCACTCTGTTCGAGGCTGCTGGCTGATTGGTTGCTGTGAGTTCTGGAAGGTAAGGGAGGGAAAGGAGCTGGGTGCAGATTCTGACAGGGAGACAGGGGGGGCTTCGTGCAGAGCCTGGCAGGGAGGAGGGCTGGGTGCAGAACCTGGGAGGGAGGGGGCACTGGGTGCAGATCCTGGCAGTGGAGGGCACTTGAATATTAGACCCCATCTTATAATCAAGTCAACCATTTTTCCTCCTTTTTTTGGGGGGGGGATGGTGGTTTTGACTTATATTCATATCGACTTATATTTGAGCATATATGGTAATCATCTTAGAACATTATGATTCACTAGCTTTATAGCCCGTTACATTAACGGGTGCTAGAATATGTGTGTGTGCCTGTCTTTATTTCTTTCTCTCTCTGTCTCCTTAGCCACTTTCTGTATTTCTGTCTTTCTTTCTTTTGGCTGTCCACCACTACCCCTTGCGTGTTCCCCCTGTCCATTCTCCCTTCCTTTTACCTCCCCTGTGTCCACCACCACCCCTTCACTGCTCCCCTTATCCAGCAGCAGCCCTTCTCCCTTTGTTTTACCTCCCCCCTGTCCATCAGCACCTTTTCCTGCTCCCCCTGTCCAGCAGTAGGCCTCCCTTCCTTTTTTTCCCCCTCTGTCCATCAGCACCTCTTCCTGCTCCCGCTGTCCAACAGTAGGCCTCCCTTCCTTTTTTTCCCCCTCTGTCCATCAGCACCTCTTCCTGGTCCCCCTGTCCAGAAGTAGACAGCCCTTCCTTTTTCCCCCCCTGTCCATCAGCACCTCTTCCTGCTCCCCCTGTCCAGCAGTAGGCCTCCCTTTCTTCCCCCCCATCCATCAGCATCTCTTCCTGCTCCCCCTGTCTAGCAGTAGGCCTCCCTTCCTTTTTTTGCCCCCTCTGTCCATCAGCACCTCTTCCTGCTCCCCCCTGTCCAGCAGTAGGCCTCCCTTCCTTTCCCCCCCTGTCCATCAGCACCTCTTCCTGCTCCCCCTGTCCAGCAGTAGGCCTCCCTTCCTTTTTTTCCCCCCCTGTCCATCAGCACCTCTTCCTGTCCCCCTGTCCAGCAGTAGGCCTCCCTTCCTTTCCCCCCCCTGTCCATCAGCACCTCTTCCTGCTCCCCCCTGTCCAGCAGTAGGCCTCCCTTCCTTCCCCCCCTGTCCATCAGCACCTCTTCCTGCCTCCCTGTCCAGCAGTAGGCCTCCCTTTCTTTTCCCCTCCCCCTTTCCAACAGCACCTCTTCGTGCTCCCCTTGTCCAGCAGTAGGCCTCCCTTCCTTTCCTCCCCTTTCTCTATCCCCCCAACAGTCCAGCATCTCCCTTCTCTGTATCTCCCATCAACCTGGGTAACAAGACAACAGGATGCCGGGGAGTTCCTGGACGTAGTGTATTTGGACTTCAGCAAAGCTTTTGATAGCGTCCCACACCGCAGGTTATTGAACAAGTTGAAATCGCTGGGATTAGGGGAAACACTAGCTGCATGGGTTAAGGATTGGCTGAGCGGTAGAATTCAGAGGGTGATGGTAAATGGTACCCCATCCAAAACATCAGATGTGACCAGTGGAGTGCCACAAGGCTCGGTCTTAGGTCCAATCCTATTCAACATATTCATAAGTGATATGACCCAAGGGCTCAGAGGAAAAATATCATTGTTCGCCGATGACGCCAAACTGTGCAACATAGTAGGTAAAAGCACTATGCCTGACAGTATGACGCAGGACCTACTACTATTAGAACAATGGTCATCGACTTGGCAGCTCAACTTCAATGCTAAAAAATGCAAAGTGATGCACCTGGGTAAAAGAAATCTGTGCAGGACTTACACGTTAAATGGTGAGACCTTAGTTAGGACCACGGAAGAACAGTATTTAGGAGTAATCATTAGTGATGACATGAAAACTGCCAATCAAATGGAAAAGGCTTCCTCCAAGGCAAGGCAAATGATGGGTTGTATCCGTAGAGGTTTTATCAGCAGGATGCCAGAGGTCATAATGCCACTGTACAGGTCCATGGTGAGACCTCATTTGGAATATTGTGTTCAATTCTGGAGACCACATTACCAGAAAGATGTGCTGAGAGTTGAGTCAGTTCAGCGGATGGCCACCAGGATGGTCTCAGGGCTCAAGGATCTTCCGTATGAAGTAAGGCTGAATAAATTGCAGCTGTACTCACTTGAAGAACGAAGAGAGAGAGGAGACATGATTGAGACATTTAAATATATCACGGGGAGTATCGAGGTGGAAGAGGATATCTTTCATCTTATGGGACCTTCGTCCACCAGAGGGCATCCGCTGAAAATCAGGGGAGGGAAATTTCATGGGGACTCCAGAAAGTATTTCTTCACTGAGAGGGTGGTCGATCATTGGAATGAACTCCCATGGCAGGTGATTGAGGCCAACAGCGTGGTAGATTTCAAAAATAAATGGGATATTCATGTGGGATCTCTAATGAGGTAAGGGCAGGAGGTTGGTGAGCAAACTCATGGGGGAAGGGTCACTGGAGTGGGCAGACTTGATGGGCTTTGGCCCTTTTCTGCCGTCATTTTTCTATGTTTCTAACCAAGCATCTCCCCTCTGTCTCCTCCTGTCAGCCACTGCCATGGTGTTCAGCTCCGGCGCGTTGCTCAAAGGCAGAGCAGCGGGAGCAGCGCCACCAGCAGCAGCGCTTCCGGACACTGCGGGAGCCCTTCTCAAGGGGGCGGGACAGGCTGCTGAGGAACTTCGGGGGCTCCTGCTGTTAGCCCTGGCATAGACGTCTTCCGATATCGGTTTCGATTTTTACATGTCACCGCTGAGCTGGCGGCAGTGCCAGCATCGCTTTCCCTCTCAGCTGGCCGTTTTTTTTTTTAATTTGAAAGCCGCCGCCGCAGCTCCTCTCTCGATCCTGGTGCAGTTCTAGAGAGGAGCCGTTACGATGCACAGTGAGAAGTGGGGGTGAGGAAGGCCGCCGCAGCTGTATAAGTTGTTTTTTTTTTTTATTTGAAAGCCGCCGCTGCAGCCGGGGCCATGCATGCGCACTCGTGTTTTCGCGACGGATCAGGGAACACAACTTTTGAGTGCGCATGCGCGGCCTAGCATTTTATTATATTAGATGATATCCAAAATCTTGTGAAGCCAGAAATCCCATACATGAATACTAATAAATTCTAATTCTAATTACGCATAGAGTAACTCACAAATCATAGATTAGATTAGATTAGATTAGATTTGATGTTGAATCACTTTATACAAATGTCCCACCTCAAGAAGTGTTATAGATCATAGCAGAAACAACATCACAGAGACTTTTTGCTAAGGATTCCTACCCAATTTCTTCTAGAATTAGCCATGATAGTTAACCAAAAACGGTTTTCTGTTTCTAGAACATGTTTTATCAGCAGATAAAGAGAACAACTATGAGTATCACTAGGGAACTATCTATAGCTAATCTTTATGTAGTGATATATTGATGATGTTTTAATGATATGACAAGAAACTGAGGAAGAGTTAAAGTAATTCTATATGTCGCTAAATACTTTAGACAAGAATCTATGTTTTAAAATGGAATTTAACACGTTCTTATCTTTTTTAGACATATGTATAATTTGTGATGCTGGGAAATTTTTGACAGACATTTTTAGAAAACCAACAGATGTTAACAAGGTTTTAGATTACAGAAGCTGTCATAACAAATCTCTGAAGGAGAATCTTCCATACAGTCAATTCCTCAGAATAAAGAAATTTTGTTTGGATGCACTCACTTTTAAAATTAAATCTCTGGAAATGTGTGAATGTCTCTGTGAAAATGGATATCCAGCCAACTGTGCTAAGTGTTGTAAGAAAACTGAAAATATGGACAGAGCCAAGCTATTTAGCACAGTTCTAGAAGAGAACATAGCTTTCACATTACCTTTTGTCCATTTCCCAAACTCTGCCAGTCAGAGCCGATATTCAGCAGCACTGCCTGGTTAGATACAACTGAATATTGGCAACGATTTTGGGCAGGTAGGATCCTCTCCTATCCACTTAGATTACTTTGAATATCAAGTAGCATAATAATCCAAACTCTTATCTGTGTCTGTGTTATTAAAGGTGCTTTTGACTTTTTAGTGTTTCACTTTGTTCATTTGTTAACACCCGGTGGAGCTCCTATTGTTTGTTTCTCCCAGAGCTACGATATGTCATTCCAACCATGGGACAACCTGCTCAGCTACTATGAAGAGCAATTACAAAATCTACCATGCCAGCTTTCAGTTTTCAGTGAAGATGAATTAACAGAAGAGACTTTGATTGAAGGATGGTCTCAAGTAATTGATAACAAGAATATAGAAAGTAATGAGTTACACTATATGATCTTGATTGATTATTGCAGAATACAAAGGATCCCACGTTGTCTGAAGATCCAAAAAGCACCTACAATGTTTTTAGATGATCAATTTTTGGGGGGGCCAATGGTGCGCAATCCTCAATAAGTGTTCTCTGGACTTGATCTTGTTGGCCAAAACAGCTAAGAAGCGCAGTGATGTTTTAAAAGTAAAAGTGGGTGAGCACGTTGACAATTTAAAGGCAAGTGATTCTAATTTTGAGAATACAAAAGAAAAGAGACTGCGTGGAATTGAGAGAAGAAAGTGACTGCTTTGAATTGAGTCTGTTCTCCCAGAAAGCAACTTGATATTAATGGAGTTTTTAAAAATGTGTTATTAAAGGTGCTTTGGACTTCTTAGTGTTCCACTTTGTTCATTTATGAAAAGGCAACATCACAAATAGTATGCCAGGCCCAGTCACTGCAGTGCATCTCCTGTTGGAAACAGGAAACAAACCAGATCCCTACAGAGAAACTAAAATATCAGTCACACTACATAACATATAAATCAACCTTCACCTAATAGTGTACAAGGGACCACAAATTAGAAGCATGTGCTGACAAAAACTGAAACAGAAAGCTTAAAAACTAAAACAGATTCTGCATGCAGTACACTGGAGAAATGGAAACATGCATTTCCACTTATACCACTAAAAAATGCAAAAATATAAGAAACTGGCATTACTTATGTTATTCAAATTACTAACAGCTGAAATATATATTTTTTCTGTTTCTTTTCTCATCAGATTAATCCCAGAAGCTTTTCCACTTAGTTTTTGTTAGTCTTCTAAGTTCTTTTTCATGGTCTTCTTTCCATTTCTTTTCTCTCCACATTTCTACTTCCCTCCTTCAATTCTCTGGCATCTTTTTCTCTATTTCTCTCCTTTGCTTTGTTATCAACTCACAACTAGATCTTATGCCTCCTACATAAGAACATAAAAATAGCCATACTGGGTCAGAGCAGTGGTCCATCTGAACCCACAGGGGCCAATCCAAGTCACAAGTACCTGGCAAAACCTCAAATAGTAGCAACATTCCATGCTATCAATCCACTAGCTTCTCCCGTGTCAGTCTCAATTACAGACTATGGACTTTTCCTCCAGGAACTTGTCCAAACTTTTTTAAAATCCAGCTTTTTAAAAATCCAATGAGTTCCAGAGCTTAACTATTTGTTGAGTGAAAAAAATGTTCCTTCTATTTGTTTTAAAGGTATTTCTATGTAACTTTATTGAGTGTCTCCTAGTACTTGTAATTTTGAAAGAAATAAAAATCTATTCACTCTTATGCATTCCACACCACTCAGGATTTTGTAGACCTCAATCATATCTTCCCTCAGCTGAAGAGCCCTAAACATTTTAGCCTTTCCTCATATGAGACAAGTTCTAACCCCTTTATTATTTTGGTTACTCTTCTTTGAACCTTTTCTAATTCTGCAATATCATATTTGAGACATGGCAATCAGAACTGAATACAGTACTCAAGGTGCAGTTATACCTTTTCTCTTCTTTTGATTTCACACCTTCCTACCAGTTTCTCATCTCTTAGCTCCATCTGCTCACTAAGCCCTACCATTCATCCTGTGCCATTCATCCTCTATTTTCACCCTGCCTAGTACACCCTCTCCAAATCTCAGTCTTTCTTCCTTCCCCCTCTTATGCCCTCTATCCAGGCCTCCAGACTCTTCACAGACCTGTCCCTTTTCTGTCTCTCATCCACCTTCACGGCTCCCTATCCCTTTCCATCTCTTCTCAACCACTCACCAGCCCCTTCAGGTCCTTCAGACCTCCTCCCTCCATCCAATCTAACACCATCATATCCATCCAATATGCTCAGTCATATTCCTCGCCCAATCCCCACTTAAACTCGTATTATCTGCTGTCCTATTTATTTACAATATTTACTAATCAATCATTCTAAGAATACATACAAAATTAAGACAAACAAGCATAAAAAGTGTGTTATCCAAAAAAATTCTTGGCCCAATCCTCAATTACTCACAATCGTTTCCAGTTGAGCCCATATTCTTCTACGCTCCCATCTAATCTTTAAATTCTCTCTCAAATCTATAACCCCCAAGCACCTGCTTCAACCCTGCCTCTTACCCATCCCTCCAAACAATTGCTTAATCCCTGTTATCCCAATTTATAACACTCACCTAATCCCCAAGTTGTTTCTTTTGTCTCCTAAATCTTCTACCCCCGTCAATTATTCAGCATGAAGTAGTTAATGAATTTAAAATTATTGACCATTGTATGCTGATTCTGGCTCAGATATTAAATGTCCAGCTGCATCCATCCACTGGCAATGAATATCCTAAAATCTTATTGAGGAAATACTTTAAAGAAATCTTAGTGTTATAAAATGCTGGCATTTTACCTATTTCAAATTGGTATTATACTCCTCAAAAACTGAAAATTTCCCGTGACTTAGGGGTGGACCAGTTGGTAACTACAGAATTAGATTAGACTGGATTCTTGGAGGACTCTCAAGATATGATACGGACTAGGGGCTCCTTTTACGAAGCTGCATTAGCGGTTTCGCGCTAATTTTCTGGCCGTGCTAGCCGCTACCGCCTCCTCTTGAGCAGGCGGTAGTTTTTCGGCTAGCGCGGGGGTTAGAGTGCGCTAAAAATGTGCGTGTGATAAAACCACTAATGCAGCTTCGTAAAAAAGGAGCCCTAGGTTCACCCTTTTGGTGATATATCTGAATGAAAATGATAAAGCCTTAATTATGAAAACCTACTTTAAAAACAAAGATGCTAAGGGCTCCTTTTACAAAGGCGCGCTAGCGGGGTTAATGCGCGCAACTTTTCATCACACGCTAAGCCCCGCACTGGCCAAAATCTACCACCTGCTCAAGAGGAGGCGGTAGCAGCTAACGTGTCTGACAGTTTAGTGCGTGCTATTATGCGTGTTAAACCGCTTGCGCACCTTTATAAAAGAAGCCCTAAGTTTTGTGGAGCTAAAGTTTTGATTTTTCCAATTGTGTCCAAAGTTACACAGTTAAGATGAAAGGCATTTTTGGAATTAAAATCAAGAGTTGTAACTTTGGGAGCTACATAGTTTTTTAAGTTTCCGTGTAAATGTGTATTGACATTTCAGGATAAAGATTTTGTATTTTTTGACCAATTGCAACTAGAACAATTTCTTAACTTGCATGAGAGCCAAAATAAGGACTGATTTTTTTAAAGGAGTTTTTAATAATTATGCCAAAATATGTAGGGTTTTTTGTTGCTGTTTAACAAAAACCTTTTTCTGAATGGTTTCATTATAAATTTTATAATGTCAGACTTATTGATCCAAATTTCCTGATGTATTACTTGAAGAATATTGGTATCACTTCTCTTGATGTGGGCTTGATAGCTATGATGTTATATTAAATATATTTTGTATTATTTTCCTTTAATTTCTATATTCTGTATCCTATTTTGGATTGAATTTGAAAATAACAATTAAAAAAAAAAAGAACTACAAAAGATCACAGAAAGAGGAAGATAGGCAAAAATATCTGGGAAAGATAAGAGAGGCTGGTCAAGGAGTCAGGAAAGCATACTGTAGATGCAAATGGAAGAAAAAAAATAGTTGACATGATAAAATGGGGAGACAAGACATTTTTTAGATAGACATGTATCAGTGATGGGAAAAAGTGCAAAACTGACATTGTGAGATTCAAAGGTGAAAGGAAGAAATATGTAGAAGCTGAAAAAGAAAAGGCTGAATTGCATAACAAATATTTCTGTCCACAGCTGAAGTGCTAGGAGTGGGACCGCAGAAGACAAACACAAATAGTGATGGAAGAGTGGTAGACCCTGATAAATTTTCTGAGGGTTGTTTTCATGAGAAGCTAGCTAAATTAAAGGTAGGCAAAGCAATGGGGCCGGATGGTATACATCCAAGGGAAGTTCTGGTGGCTCCAGTGACTGAACTTTTCGGTGCTTCTGTAGAGTTGGGAGTGGTATGGGAGGACTGGAAAAGGGTGGATGTTAAGAAATGCAAATGTTAATGCTAAGAAATGCAAGGTCATGCATTTTGTGCTGCAAAAACCTGAGGGAATGGTATAGTTTAGGGTTGAAGAACTTATTTGCATGAGAGAAAAGCGGGACTTGGGTGTGACTGTATGTGATGATCTTAAGGTGGCTAAACAGGTTGAAAAGGTGATGGTGAAAGTTAGAAAGATGCTATGGTGCATAGGGAGAGGTATGGCCAGTAGGAAAAAGGAGGTATTGATGCCCCTGTATATGACTCTAGTGAGACCTCATTTAGAATATTATATGTAATTCTGGAGACCACACCTTCAAAATGATATAAGAAGAATGGAGTTGATCCAGAGAAAGCTTACTAAAATGGTGTGTGGTCTTCGTCATAAAGCGTATGGGGACAGACTTAAAGATCTTAATATGTATACTTTGGAGGAAAGGTGGGAGAGGGGAGATATGATAGAGATGTTTAAATCAATCTCAAGCAGAAAAATGTTATTAGCCAAGTGGTGGAAATGCCCACTGAAAAACCATTTCATTAAAGTGGAGAAAAAGCCTCAACTTTATTTCATATGCAGACGGAATAGGAGGGAACTCCCTGAAGCAGCCATTCGTTGGTGAAATAAGAGCCTTGTTGGATTTTGACATCGGTTCCTTATCTTCACTTCAATGCTGAATATGTTATTGCAGGATAATCACTGTGTCGGATCACGATCCTAGTTTTGTTAACAGCTGTGAAGATAAGTAAAACTTTTCCTTTGGTTCTTTTACCTGTTCCCTGTGCACAGTGGTGGGATATGTTCCCATTTTGAAAGATTACATTTTTGAGGAATAGTGGAGTTTTTTGCCCATGATACAAAATAAGAACGGCTAAAAAACTCTTTGGGTTGCCGTCTGCATATGACATAAAGTTGAGGCTTTTTCTCCACTTTAATGAAATGGTTTTTCAGTGGGCATTTCCACCACTTGGCTAATAACATTTTTCTGATTGAGATTGATTTATATTGTTATTATTAATATTTTTCTAGTAAGAGATGTTTAAATACCTAATTGGTATAAATGCAAATGAGTCGAGTCGAGTTTCTTCCATTTGAAAGGAAGCTCTGAAATGAGAGAGAATAGGATGAAGTTAAGAGGTGATAGGCTCAGGAGTAATCTAAGGAAATACATTTTTACAGAAAGGGTGGTAGATGTGTAGAACAGTCTCCCAGAAGAGGTGGGAGACAAAGACTGTCTGAATTCAAGAAAGCATGGGATAGGTATGTGAGATCTCTTAGAGAAAGGAAGAGATAATGGTTACTGCTGATGGGCAGATTGGATGGGCCATTTGGCCTTTATCTGCCATCATGTTGCTATGTTTTACAAATATAGAAACAGAGAAATATAACAAGGTTTATAAACATATGGAGGTCTTGAAATTTATGTACCAGAACAACATTTTTTTTATTGAGCTAAATAAAAGAGGGATCCCAATCTACAAATATTGCATGGGTTGGGGGCTAAAGTAATAATTTCTAGTCTTGTACATCTAACTATTAAACTTCCAAAGATCTAATTAGAAGTGATTATTATAAATTATAGCTCAATATATCTGGAAGTGCTGTTCCACTTAATTTCCTGCTCGCAATCAGTATTACTCATGCTTTTGATCTACTGTGGCTTTTCTTATTCTAAGCAAAAAAAAAAGAAAATAAAAAGCATCACATAAATGGTTTATTAATGAACTACACAAAATCAGCTTGCAAAAATCTATCATTCTCTCAATCTAATGTATTGCTGAATCTCCACCCCCCCCCCCAAAAAAAAAAAAAAAGAGTAACTTAAGGTAGAGATGATTAGCAGACATTGGTTACAATGATTCAGCTGCAGTAAGTCAGCTGAATCAGATCAAAAGGATTGTACAGATGCTGTACTTCAAGCAGTATGAAAAAAAAAACTACAAAAAACTGACCAGTGCAATTTTAAGCCTGTTTTCCTGCACAAATCTTGTCAAGGGAATACTAAGCATCTCTGAGATTTTATATCACCCTGGCAGCTGTGTTAATTGGCTGCTCTGACCCTGCAGCCTGTTTTGTACATTTTACATTTTTAATTATAAGCAGAATAGTGCAATTTTATGAGCATTTTGATGGGTGAAAGGACCTAGAATTCATATACTCTCAGACATCGAAAACTTAATTTGCAGTAACAGTCAGCTTGAATGCTTCTGAATTTTAATCAGAGCACATAAATGCAATTTGGTAGCAATTTCTGGAATTTACTTCCTTAGGGATTAAACTTTTTTTTGAAATAAAGCACACCTGCTGCTGCTGCTGTTTAATATTTAGTAGATGGAATTCTTCTGTCTAGACTACAGATTTATGAAGTCATGAGAAACAATTTCCTATCACTTGAAAGAGGAAACTTTAAACCACCAATGGTGTTCTCTAGGGGCAATGTCATCAAATGGGTTAGTTTTGAGCAGAACAACAAAAAATGGAACCAACAGATCTTTTAGATCAAAAACACAAAATACTAACCCCCTCATCTATTAAACTGTGCTAGCAGTTTTTTGTGCAGTGAACTGCGCTGAATGGCCGCGCTGCTCCTGATGCTCATAGCGCAGTTTAATAGAAGAGGGGGGTTGGAAAAATTGCACAGGAGTGGAAGCAATGTACCACTTTTATATAAATAATAAAAATATATATAACGGAAGAGAAAAAGCCTCAGAAACAGTTAGTGGCCTCACAACAATTCAAGTTCAAATGCCACCTTTATAGAATCACAGGCTGCTCCACTTTCCTCCTAAACCAGTGGTCTCAAACTCAAACCCTTTGCAGGGCCACATTTTGGATTTGTAGGTACTTGGAGGGCCGCAGAAAAAATAGTTAATGTCTTATTAAAGAAATAACATTTTTGCATGAGGTAAAACTTTTTATAGTTTATAAATCTTTCCTTTTGGCTAAATCTTAATAATAATATTGTCATTTATAGCTAAAGAGACATATGATCAAGAAACTATTTTATTTTACTTTTGTGATTATGATAAACATACTGAGGGCCTCAAAATGATACCTGGCGGGCCGCATGTGGCCCCTGGGCCGCAAGTTTGAGACCACTGTCCTAAACCCTCTGCTCCTCCTCCTCCATTATCCATCTCGGTAAATAACACTCATCGTTCCAGTCTCCTCTGCTCGCAACCTTGGAGTCGTCTTCGATTCTGACCTCTCATTTTCTACACACATCCAACCAACTGCTAAGGCCTGTCGCTTCTCTCTCTACATCACCAAAATTCACCCCTTCCTTGTCCACACTCTCATAACCTCATGCTTAGATTACTACAATCTATTTCTGGTCTCCCGCAGTGCCTCCTCTCCCCCCTCCCCCCTGCAATCTATGCAAAACTCAGCTGCACGACTCATCTTCTACCAACCTCACTACACTCATGTCACCCCTCTCCTTAAATTACTTTACTGATTCCTTATCTGCCCTCGCATATAGTCCAAGCTCCTATTGCTGACCTACAAGTGTGTTCATTCTGCTGCCTTTCAATATCTCTCTTCTCTTTTCTCTCCTTATACATCTCCCAGAGAACTCCATTCCTCAGATAAACTGCTCTTAGCTGTACCCTTCTCCACTGCCAATTCCAGACTTTGTTCCTTTCATCTAGATGCCCCCTGTGCCTGGAATAAATTACCTGAGTTTGTCCACCAAGCCAACTGAAAACCCACCTTTTTGATTATAGCCTTCAATCCATAACCCTACTCCCCACTATCCACCAACCCAGCATGCAGATTAACTGTTCCCCTTAACTGTATCCATGACATCCTGTTTGTCTGTCTTGTCTGTTTAGATTGTAAGCTCTTTCGAGCAGGGACTATCTTTGTGACTCTATACAGCGCTGTGTACGTCTGGTAGCCCTATAGAAATAATTAATAGTAATAGTATTTATTTATTTACTTATTTAGTTTTTTATTCCGTTTTCCCCAAAGAGCTCAGAATGGGATACAGGTTAAATATATATAATGTACAGTTACAGTTAACAGGTGACATAGGGCTTCATTTACTAAGCTGCGATAGCGTTTTTAGCGTGCACTAAACCCGCACTACATGGCTAGAACTAACGCCAGCTCAATGCTGGCATTAGCGTCTAGCGCGCACGGCAATTTAGTGCATGCTAAGCGCGTGCTAAAACCGCTATCGCAGCTTAGTAAAGGAGCCCATAAATTCAGTACCAATTTACGATACAAGTTTTTATCCTAACTTGACACATACTAGGGGTCTAAAAGGTTGTAAAAGCAAGAAATTCCTTAATCACTCTTTAGCATCTCAGGCAGCTTCTCATGAAAAAGAATTTTGATCATTGTTGCTCACAGCTGTTTCTTACAGACATTTTAGAAAACAGCTAAAAACCTATCTTTTCTCCAAATATCTGACTAGCTGATACATTCAAATATACGATTATGTTTAATGTTTATAATCTTTTGTAAACTGCATAGAACTTTTTGGCAATGCGGACTATAAGTACAATGTTATGTTATGTTATGCAAGATGTTTTAATAGAAGTTTTTATCCTAACATGACACATACCAATGATCTTGTACCAATGTACATTTCTTTGTAATCTTTTGGTCATGGGCAGGGGAGTTAGGTAAAGAGGAATGTTTTTATTGCTTTTCTAAACCTGAGGAGTCCTTCAAGGGATTAGGCATCTGATTTGCGAGGGAAGTCAATTCCAGTGGCTCAGTATAAAGTGTGAGTAGGAACTTCATTTGGCGGTTTGCAGTTGAAAAGCACGACCAGAGGACATGTTGAGACATAGTTCATCCTGGGAGTGGAGGTATGGAAGCGGCACGTATGGAAGGAGCTTGGTCGTCACGTAGCCTAGCACCATGCCGTGCAAGGATTTGAACACTAGCTTCAAGCTCTTGAAGACACAAATAGTGAAGAACAGAGCTCTGAAAACCTTGCAAAAAAAACAAAAACAAAAAAAACCAAACTCCTACATGGTGGAAAAATTCAAATCCAGAAAACCACAAATTTATTTATTTATTCAATTTTCTATACCGTTCTCCCAGGAGAGCTCAGAATGGTTTACATGAATTTATTCCCTGTCTGTGCCAGTGGGCTCATAATCTATCTAGTGTACCTGGGGCAATGGAGGGATTAAGTGACTTCCCCAGGGTCACAAGGAGCAGCATGGGTTTGAACCCACAACCTCAGGGTGCCGAGGCTGTAGCTTTAACCACTGCGCCACACTCTCAACTTAAATAAACCGTGGACAATAATCTTTCTTTCACATTCTCCGAACAATAATCTTCTTCCATCACATTCCCGATAGAAATTTCTGTTTTGTCGAAACTCACCGTCTGCTTCAGGTGAATGTGATGGAAGAAGATTATTGTTCGGAGAATGTGAAAGAAAGATTATTGTCTTAGGTTGCTTTGAGTATGCTTGTGCTGAATGAATTTGTGGATTTCTGGAATTGAATTTTTCCACATTGCAGGAATTTTTTTGCAAGGTTGTGGGAGCTCTGTTCTTCACGGTTTGTTTATTAAGCAGATGAGTTTTTTATGCCTGTGATTATACAAAAGGTGGCATTTGAACTTGAATTGTTGTGAAGCTACTAACAGTTTCGAAGGCTTTTTCTCATCCATTATATATTTTTATTATTTATATAAACATGGTGCATTGCTCCCACTCCTGTGCAATTTTTCCAACAGCTAACACATTTGCTCCTCTTTTTAAGAAGCTGTGTTAGGCTTTTTTTTTATTGCCAGCCAAGGAAGTATTAGCTCTGACGCTCATAGGAATTCTATGAGCTGCAGGCGATTAAAAAAAAAAAGGCGTGGATTTCTTATGCTAAAGCCAGGGGTTATCTCTCTTGGAGGGATTTTTTTTTTCTTCATCACCCATGTAAATGTGTAATGCAATATTGTATGAAAAAATATGTCTTCTTTGAGCCCTTCCAACTGACAGCTCGAATGGACGAAGGAAAACCATAAGTGCAGTTTGAATATTAAACGATATCCTCTCTCAGTTAAAGGACCTTATTTTCCTTTATATTTGATTCAAATATTTGTTAATGTTTGTTAATACGACTCGCTATATTAAATTTTGGATCTAATTGGAGGACTTGAGCTGAAGTTAAGCTATATATCTTATTTTTCTTGATAATTATTGGTTGTGCTTTAATTGTTTGCTTTTCTTCAACTTTCTGTACAAGTGGATACTTGATTGGTAAAATTAAAATTTGATTTTTTAAAAAGAAGCCTAACATGGCTTCGTAAAAGGAGCCCTTAGTGTTTTGTGTTTTTAGTTTGGAGCATACCACAGCAGTAATGAACCTCATTCTCATATGTCGAGGGTGTGTAGTCTTTCAGTGTGCTCGAAAATACTTTTTTAAATCAAGCCTGCGGCACCCAACATTATGTGAAATATTTCGGTATCTTTCCGACACATTTTCTTGGTCTTGGGATTTCTTTTGATACTCTCCACACATTCACAGAGTAAAAGCTTGGGACTGATGTATCTGCAATCAATTCCATTCTTGTGTTTTTGTCTTTTAACAGTATGTCTGACTTTTTTTTTCCCATCCAGCTTGTTATCGCTATTCACGGGGATGACCCAAGTTATTATAACCTCTTCATTCTCCACAGTTCTCAAGGTCATGATCCCAAAGTCTTTCCAGTACAGTGATATTGTAATGTTTACAAAATTTCCAATGAATAAAATGTAGTACCTTGTTATGCCTTCCCCTTAATTTACCTTTTCTGTCATCAGCACTTCACAGCTAGCTACAAAATGATTAATTGCTTCTAGCTCTTTATTATTATTACTACATAATGTACAGATGTTTGTTGTACCATTTTTTTAGGGTTTTGTGAATGATCTCATCTATAATAACACTGACCATGGCTGCAACTATCAATCTCTCCTAGGAGTGGAGAAGCAGCCTGATGTTTAGTGCAGTGAGCTGAGAACCAGGGGAAGTGAGTTCCGTTCCTTGGCATGCACTTAACTCTCACTGGCCCAGGTACAAAAAACAGATTATGAGTCCACTAGGGACAGAGATATTCCCTGTATATAACATATACGCTGCTTTGGTTGTACCACAGAAAGGCAGCATACCGAATGTATAACCCAGTGTATCGCAAACTGTGTGCCGACACACTGGTGAAGAGGAGAATCATCCACGTGACGAGAGGCACGTCCTGTAGGAAGTCAGCCGGCGCAGATTGCTCTCCTCCTGGCCAGCGTCTATCTTTCTCTCCCTGTACCTCCTGGATCCCTCCACCAGCGGGTTGCGGCCAGATGAGCCTCCGCACATGCGTGGCCGTCGATGCGATGACATCATGCATGCGTGTGACGCCATTGTGTCGACATCTGTGCACTTCTGGGTGCCTTCTGGCCGGAGCACTGGATTTAGTGTGTCACCGGCCGGAAAGTTTGCGAGACACTGGTATAACCCTTAAGTTTCAGTTTGCCTATCCTTAAATCATTCATATAACTAGGCTTGATCCACATATAATTCCTGGAGTTGCACTATATATTTTCCACTTTATTTGTGCATTTGCCATTGCTTTTTTTTTTTTTTTTTCTTATCTGCTGATCTAATTCTTTAAGGAGCTGTTTCTTCTGGTTTTGCACATTCCGTTGTTCCATTCCTGTACATACAAGCAGATTCTCGCTCGTTCCTTCTGTCTGTCCAAATTCAATGCTGGAACTGGAGTCTAGATGCTTGCTTTCGTACTTCAACACATTTTGTGCGTTTGAAACTGTTGATGTTGCTAAATAGGTCTGGAGGACTAGGATGGTAGCTTTCTATGGGATTCATTTTCAAAAAACGACATCGAAAAAATGACATAACAGAAACACATCTACTGGCAACATGTCCAAAGCATATAATCAAAACAAAAAAAAAAAAAAGTCACACAACTCTAGTTGCCAAAATCAAGACATCTGCAAAGTGGGCGTTGTGTAGGTGTGATGTGCATGGCATTAGGAGACATATGTTTTGCCACCATAAGAGACAGCAATATGATTTGTTTAGGTGCTTTAAAGGCAAATAAGGTGAGGAACAAATTGTCTTTTTACCCACTAGCGATTTGGTTGTGTTGGAGACTGGAGAGCAAGAAGTGAGCATTTGAAATACTGAAGAGTTTCTGAATGCTCTTTTGCCTGTGTCCCTCTCTGAACCCCTAACTGCCCTGCTTCTTTGTCTGCCACTCTCCCATCCCACACTCACACTTGCCAGACCCCAGTCACCCCCTTCCCCCATCCCTCTAGTTACTTCTTGTCTCCCACCCACACTTCCACTCCTTCTCCACTCTCAGTCAGTCACCATAGCCTATGTCACTGTGCTGTCTCTGTGTCAGGAGCTCAAGTTTCAAATTTATTAAAAAAAAAATTTATACCGCTTAATCAAATTTCTAGGTGGTGTACAAAATAAAAAAGTATCTTAAAAACAAGTTAAAATTAAATTATTAAACAGAACCAGGGTAGGTTAGTAAACACATACCAAAACATATAAACTAACTTCACACAATTAGGAAAGAAGGGTGAGAATTACAATCTTTGAGAAAAAGAGCACAGTTAGGGGAAAAAACAATAGGTAAGGGTAAAAAGCTATAAAGCTTGTTTTAGTCCTTAAAAGTACAGTTGTTATCCAAAAGCATATTGGAACAGGAATGTTTTTAATTTTGCTTTAAATTGCTATAGCACGGATTCAATATGTAAATGATTAGGCAGCGAATTCCAGAGAGAAGGTGCAGTGACAGCGAAATTGTTGGATCTCAACGCATTGATTAATTTTAATAATGGTATGACAAGGAGATTCTATGGCATAGAAGAAAGAGATTTAGAGGGACTATAAGGAATTAAGAGTCTATCAATGAACTCTGGTTGATTATATGAGCGAGTTGTAAAAGTTAAGAGTAATTAATTCTATGTTCAACGGGTAGCCAATGTGCGTTGAACAGAAGAGGAGAAACATGATCATATTTATTTGCGCCATAAATAATCTATACAAGAAATTACCAAAAAATGGATCAGTATATTCATGGAAGCTGGGTCTAGTCGTTTAGAGAGAGGGAAAGCATTTCTGAACAACCGTACTAATATGATTGTGATAGGAAAATTTACAGTTAAAAGTGACTCCAAGCAGCTTTAAAGTGGGTACGACTTTAATTGGGAGAAATTCAAATTTTAAGGGGGTCTGAAGAGTTATTCCATCTTTAAAGGGAAAGATCATTAGTTTTGATTTATTGATGTTAAAGGACAACCTATTTGAATCTAACCACAATTTGATTTTTTCTAGTTTGTGGTTGATGGATGCAACATCTTCTATGTTATTAAGATCGATGGGATGGATTAACTGCACATCGAGCTGGAGAGTGAGTGCTAATTCTGCCACCTGTATGTATGTGGAATGTGTGGAAATACTGCTGTTACTGTGTGTGTCTAAGGACCGTTTGTCAGAGGTAGGAGAGTGTCTGGGTGTTAAGAACATAAGAGTTGCCATACTGGGACACATCGAAGGTCCATCATGCCATATTGATTGAGTGTTTGGAGTTAATTGGTCTTTCAGGTAATGTGTTAAAATGGATTCAGGGTTTTTTAACTAAACGATCATATCAAGTCTATAGTGATTATAAACAATCCAGCAGCTGGGTAAACTCTTGCGGAGTGCCGCAGGGCTCTTCTCTATCTCCAACATTGTTTAACATTTACCTTGCCTCATTGGGAAACTTATTGCAAAGCTTAAAAGTCAAATTCTATATCTATGCAGACGATATCACTATCCCCCTTACAACCCTGTTGCCTGAAACAGGGTTGCCTGTCATTCATTTTAAAACAGATCGAGTTATGGATGCACAAATTCAAATTAAAACTCAACTCAGACAAAATCAAATTTTTCTTAGCAAGTCCAAATGATAAAATTAAAGACTCAACAATTTTTGTGAATGGTCAGGCCTTCCCTATTGAAGATTCCATAAAAATTCTGGGAGTGACTCTGGACCGACACCGTACCCTAAATGTACACACGGATTTATTGGTTAGGAAATGCTTCTCGATATTATGGAAACTCAGAACCATCAGAAAATATTTTGACGCAGTATCATTCCGCTTATTGGTTCAATCTTCCATTCTAAGCATACTTGACTACTGTAACATCATTTATTTGGGAACCTACATAAAAACCCTCCAGAGGCTCTGTCATTCAAAATTCAGCAGTTTGACTGATTTTTAGGTTGTGAAAATGGAACACATTAGTCCCTATTATCAAAAACTCCACTGGCTGCCCCTGGAAGCACAAGTTTTGTTTAAATTTTTTTGCCTTTGTTACAAATCAATATTTGGCCTGGCCCATATGTACCTGGTTTCTCAATTTAATCTGGACAGTGCTATTAGGCCCACACAGAATTCATATGTTCACCTAACCATCATTAAAGAATTGCCACTACAAAAGATTCCTGGACAGAACTCTTGCCTCCCAGGCAGGTAAATGGAACAAATGGCTGGGTAACATTATCATGCATTCCTCATCCTACTTCAATTTTAGAAAATCAATAAAAACAAAATTTTTTAATCGATTATAACCTAAGAATCTTATAGTGTTTCACTACTCCCATCCTGTACCTTATATTCAATGACTTTGTAATGTAACCAATTCGCTGATTGTCCAGCACTTCTTATTGTAAACCGCCTCAAACTATTATGGCTTTGGCGGTATATAAAAAAATAAATTATTATTATTATTATCAAGTCCAGTATCCTGTTTCCAACAGTACCACCCAGGTCACAAATACCTGGCAGGATCCCAAGGTGTAAATCAGATTTTATGTTATTTGTCCTAGGAATAAGTAGTGGATTTTAGGAAATTACACCTTTTTAAAACCCTGTTAAGCTACATTCTCTGGCAACAAATTCCATAGTTTAATTAAACGTTGAGTGAAGAAACATTTTCTCTGGTTTGTTTTAAATATACTAATTTGAAGTTTCATCACATGTCCCCTAGTCCTAGTATTTTTTGAAATAGTAAACAAGCGATTCACATCTACCCTTACCACTCCACTCAGAATTATATAGACCTCTATCATATCTCCCCTGAGCGTCTCTTCTCCAGGCTGAAGAGCCCTAGTTGCTTTAGCCTTTCCTCATAGGGAAGTCATCCCAACCCTTTTATAATTTTTTTTTACCCTTCTCTGTACCTTTTCTAATTCTGCTATTTTTTTTTAGATGTGGCAACCAGAATTATACACATTACATTTTCATCTTTCTTTTCCATTCCTATCCTGATAATTTCTATCATTCTATTTGCTTTCTTAGCTGCCACCACACATTGTATCCTCAATGATGACACTTAGATCATTTTTCTGTCTGGGGAAGGGATCACTATGTGTGGTAGGTGTATGCGCACACAGTAGTGTTTGTGGGGATAGTGGGATACCCCGCAGGAGATATCCCAGGGTAAAAGTGTCCAGGTCCCACTCCTGCTTCCTGGAACTCACAGACCAGGAATGTATAGACAGATTTCACTTTGACAGGACTGCCATAAAGGACCTCTGTGAGCAGTTCAAACCTCTCCTCCAAGCCTGCACCTATACCCATCCACCTCAATGTCACCACTTTCCTTGCATTCCTGTGCACCAGGCGTTCACAGTCTGAACTAGCAACAAACACAGGTTTCAATCAGCCAGCCTTCCTCACCCAAATCCTGGAATACATCACCTTTCCTAGCACCATCCAAGCCCTCCAGGATACCATGACACAGTTCTATGCCATAGCCTACTTCCCCTCAGTCATAGGCACCAATGACTACATACATGTTGCACTCAGACTCCCCCCCCCCACTCCCCTCTGAGTGGACAAGGCCACTTACCACAACAGGAAAGCACTCTACTCTATGAAATGCAGGTTCTGTGTGATACCAAGGGATAGAAAGTGGATGTGTGTGCCTAAATATTCCAGCAATTAGGAATTTTCTGGAAATTAAACCAAAGGGAGATCACTGGCAGCTGGCTGCTAAGTAAGCACCAAAAAGACAAACCAACCCCAGACTCTTGTCTTTCCTGTCATCCCCAATACAGTCCCTCCCTACTAATGGGCCCATCCTCCCCCTTTCCCAAGGTAATCATAGCTGTCAATACCCCCCATCTCTCATTCTTCTTCCCCCACCCCACCCCAGGAGGCAGATTCTATCCCCAGCAAGCTTGGATTATGACCCCCATCATGCACCCCCAAAATGATGCAGAGGAGAAATACAATGGCAGACACAGGAGCAACATAGCCATCATTGAGCTTCGAAGAATAGATTTCAATGCCTGGATGGTTCTGGGATAGAGCACTTCTACAGACCTGATAAGGTAGCCCAAATCTTTATAGCATGCTGCATAACATGGTCCACTAAGAAGGCAACCTCTGGCAGAACCTCCTCCCTACCCCCACAGTAACAACAGTAGTAGTCACCAGATCATGAGGATGAGGAGCCCTCCCATCCACAGAGCTGACTATGGTGTGCTTCAGCAGGGTGTTTGCACCAGACAACACTTAATACAGACAAACTTCATGTAAATGTGAGTGAACAGTTTTATTTGTGCATTACATTTCTCACAAACCCCCTCCCCCACCCCCTTACCATGATACCCACCCTTCCTCCCTACCCATAATACTTATGACCCTTCCACCTTTCCCATAGGCACACACCTTCACACACCCAACACAGAGCCCACATCTGGGTCCTCTTGCCTACTTATTCCTCCTCTTGCCATTGCTTCAGCCCCTTCCTCATCCATGTCCCCTCTGGGATCTTCCTGAGCCCCCCCCCCCTTCCTATGTCAAAGCAGAAGCTGTGAAGGTTGCCTTTCAGCCCCAAAGTCATTGTCTGAGTCCCCTTCATCTACTGTGCTGCTCTCAATGTTCTCAGGAGTGCCAGATGCAACTACAGAGAAGGCTGTCCTGCTGAAATTAGGCCAATTGATGGCCCCTGCTGATGGCTGGCATGGCACCAACCCTAAAATAAGCCCTGGTCCCACCCAGCCCTGTTTGGCTGGGGATGGCCTTTTGCAGCTTCTGCAGTGCTGGAGGTAGGTGCGAGCATGCACTCAGTAGGGATCTGGGTGGTCTCCACAGCTGCATGGAGGTCCTGCAGATCTGTACATAATCTCAGCAGTTTATGTCAGATGTGTTTGCAAGACTAAACACAACCCCTTTCTCATCTGCTAGGTAGCGTGGAGGAGCTTCTGCTGCAGCTCATTCTACCGTCTCTGGGCATCCAACCCCTGGCACAGGAACTACAGCTTCTGCTGTCTATATTCATCCAGATTCAGGTTACGGCCCAAGAGTATCTGAGCCAAGCATATAAGCTGCCACCTGTGTTACTGGGGTCCCCTCCAGCCTTAATTGCCTCTCTCACTGCCCTCATCCAGCTCTCTGCCTTGATCCATGAACTCAGGGAGGGAAGAAGGTGCTGGAGCAGCAGTTGTCATTATCTGCACAGGAAAAGTGGAGGAGATGTAGTAGTTGGCCATCATTCCTATCCTTGGTCCTCCAGATACCTTTCCATTCACCCTTCCAGTTCCAGTGTCATGCAAGCCAAGGATGTCTGCACACCTGCCAGAGCCCAATGTGAATGTGAACTGTGTCCCTCAGTTGCTAAGGTGCTTGACAGCAACACAGCAAGATAAGGACAGACAGAAGGAATCAGTCAGATGACTTAAAGAGAAAATGGGCTCAGAGTAGGTATTATTATGATAAGGTTGTTTACAATGTAAGAAAAAATGTATTAATAAGAAGCTAGCAGAGTCTGGTAACAATCCCCATCAGTTCAAAACTATTAAAGATCTTATGGGGGTTGGGAGATCTTTAGAAGTGAATTCATGGAAGTTAACGCGAATGGACGTTGCCTGGAATGACATTATGGTCCTCTTTTATAAAGGCGCGCTAAGCACTTTAGCGCAGATTTAGCATGCACTAAATCAACGTGTGCACTAACCACTAATGCATCCATAGGACAGCATGCACGCATTAGCGTTTAGTGTGCTAATATTTAGCGCGCGCTAAAAAGCTTAGCGTACCTTTGTAAAAGAGGGGGTATGTGGCGCATATTTGTATTTATTTAGGCCCACTTTATGAAGTCAGGTTAGGCTTTTTTTTATTGCCAGCTGCAAGCAGTATTAGCTCTGACGCTCATAGAATTCCTGTGAACGTCGGAGCTAATACCGCTATGGCCAGTGATAAAAAAAAGCCTAATGTGGCTTCGTAAAGGGGAGGGGGTAGTTTGTGTATATCTAGAATGTTGTCTGAGGCAATTTACTCATTAATACATAGACTGTTATGAGCAAAACAGCAACAAATTAAAGGCCAGATTTACCAAGCTTGTTTCCCATAAACTCAGAATGGGAATAAAATGCTTAGCAAGCTAGGTCTGAGAGCTTTTAGAATTCTGAGAGAATTAGATAACACATCTAAAAATGATGAAGAGTCATGATGAAAATTTCCTAAAGCATTTCGGTGCAGAAAACAGCACTTGGGGGTAAATTCTATATAGGGCACCTAAAAAATAATCAGCAATGAAAAAAACCAAAGTTCAGCGCTATTCTATAAATGGTACTTAGAGTTAGACGTGGTCCATAGAAAAGTGCTTATGCCTTGGAATCATGACTAACTTTAGGTGCAAATTCTTGTGCCTAAATTAGGCAATGATCCTCCTTATTCTACAATTATGCACCTCAGTTTTAGGCATGTCTCCAATTTGCCCATAACTATCTCGTTTCCATGCCTCTTTTTGGGCTCATGTGTAAAATTTAGGTGCAGAGTCCGTGCCTAAAATGACACATGTAACATTTAATTAAATCAAATTAGCGCTAGTAATTGTATGTCAAGATGCCAATTAGTGCTAAATGCTCATTCTTCAATTAAGTTGCACACACAAATTTGCTGCATACCCAAATTTGCCTGGGCAACTCAAAGTGCCATATATAGAATTTACTCCTTTGTGTGCAGAAATTGACTTTTATAAAATTATCCTGTTGGCATGTAAGTAATCTTATGCATGTTTAGAAGTTATGTACTTAAGTCTATTTGGACAATGTAAAGGTGTTCCCCAGAAGTGGGGTTTGGGAGCAGTTAATAGTAGCAATATTCCATGCTACTGATACAGGGCAAGCAGTGGAGCTGAAAAACTAGTCGGTAACGAACTAGTTGTTGACCCCAAAATCCATACTGTGCTTTATTCTCAAAATTAATCGCATCATTGCCCACCCCCCCCTCCGTTGGGAGACCGGCAATGTCGCCTGACCTCACCAATACCTATGGCAGTGTCTCACACAAGTATTTCCCATTCCTAAATTGGAATAGCAATACCACAACATCTTATTGATCCTCTGGAAGAATCCCCATATCCGCAAAGCTACGATCCCACCTCCAACCCCACGAAACATGTCCCCCCACCAGGCAAAGCAGCACCCCCAACCACACTACTATACGTAAACCAGCAAGCAACAGCACAGAACTCACTAAACACCACAGCATGTCACCCCCCTTAAACCAGGGTGGGACCAGGTGGGCAAACTTTCCTCTTCATAGAGGAAGCTTCCTTAGAAGTATACCTTGGAGGCCCCTAAATGCAGTACAGGCCTCCTTGTACTGTAGAGAGGATGAAAACTGGGCTCCCCATATAATTAATATAAAGATAACTCTGTTTCAGTGTGTATGAAGTATTGCATTATTGTGAACAAATAGCAACATTTATGAAATAAAAACAGTTGTGACTCACCATATATCTTCTGAATGCCCTGTAAGTCATCGGTGGGTAGCTTGAAGTTGTCAGTTTCCATATACTGGTAAAAAGGAGCCATGATAGCGGTGGGGTCATTTGAGTGTTCGAGGCCTAATGCATGACCCAGTTCATGAACTGCAACTAGAAATAGGTCATTTCCTGAAGCAAAAAGAAGAAACATATTATTGGGTTAATATCTGCTCAACATAATAATTTGATATAAACAAGAAATTTTGACATTCAATTAACACTTCAGATAAATCTTAAAACCAGACTACCTATTAAGAATCTATAAATAATGTAAAATAATAACAATAAATGCCTTATATTTAAAAAAAGACTTGTGTGGTTGGTACAGTTGCTGAATACATATAGTAGGCTAGTCTCTTTTTTTATATTTTCCTTGTATATATGATTTATGTGTATAACCCAAGACCATGAGTTATACATAAAAGTTATACATTAACTAAGAAGCAGAGTTAGAGTGGGAACTGGCCAGAAGTTTATATGGTGCTTGGTAAAATTTGTCCCCTTTCATATAGGCCAAGGGTAGGCAATTCCGGTCCTCGAGAGCCAGAGCCAGATCAGGTTTTCAAGATATCCACAATAAATATGCATGAGATAGATTTGCATCTCAAGGAGGCAGTGCATGCAAATCCATCTCATACATATTCATTGTTGATATCCTGAAAACCTGACCTGGTTCCGGCTCTCGAGGACCGGAATTGCCTACCCATGATATAGGCCAGGGGTGTCAAAGTCCCTCCTCGAGGGCCAGAATCCAGTCGGGTTTTCAGGATTTCCCCAATGAATATGCATTGAAAGCAGTGCATGCAAATAGATCTCATACAGATTCATTGAGGAAATCCTGAAAACCCGACTGGATTCTGGCCCTCGAGGACCGACTTTGACACCTGTGATATAGGCTAACAAAAAAAAGCAAGCTTTTAGCACAGGGGTCTCAAAGTCCCTCCTTGAGGGCCGCAATCCAGTCAGGTTTACAGGATTTCCCCAATGAATATGCATGAGATCTATGTGCATGCACTGCTTTCAATGCATATTCATTGGGGAAATCCTGAAAACCCGACTGGATTGCGGCCCTCAAGGAGGGACTTTGAGATCCCTGTTTTAGCACATGTTTAAAAGTGGTGATGCAGCCACCACTTAAAAGTATATTCAGTGACACCATTTAAATTTGTGACACCACTTAATATACAAATAAAATAAAGCATCACCGCCAGTACTCTACTTCATCCAACAGCCACAGCAGCTCAGCACTAGGCCCGAAAAATTTATTGTGGTCTATTGCAACAAAGTGGATCTTTATGGCTGCTTTCAAATCTAATAGTGAAAAAGAAACATTGCTATTATATGGTTACCATAATTTACAGATGACAACCATTTCTGTCTTTAATTTGAGAACCTTTTGATTTGGAGCTTCAGCTATTTGTAATCCAGAAACCAGGCAGTGCTGAATTGGATCATTTTATTTGGGGGAAAATATAAGAGAAAAGAGTAAGACAGAGTGACTCACACTTTACAAATATATCTCAGTCTCTATAATTAGGTCATTCTTTGACACAGTATGCTAAATGAGATCCTTAAGAATTACGAGTTTTAAAATGCTCAGTATCAGTCCAAGACAGGAACTAACAGAATTTGAGAATAACTAGTGTGACCATATGGCTCCAGAAAAAAAGGGGACGGATTGAGGCATCCAGGTTTTAATTCCATTGAAAGCAATCAAGATGTCTCAATCTGTTCTCCTTACTTTCATTGCTTTCAATGGAAGTAAAACCCGGATGTCTCAATCCGTCCCCTTTTTTCTGGAGCCAAAAACCCGGATGTCTCAATCCGTCCCCTTTTTTATGGAGCCATATGGTCACACTAAGAATAACCCACAGTCTGAGTTTTCTCAATTGCATAGAAGTATATATATTTATGCCTAGCTATGAAAGTATTCCTATGTACAATTTTATATCATAAGAAAGAATTAGAGATGGACTGATAAGTATCAAAGAAAGCATTGGAGTCATTTAATTAATAAGACCCCTGCTTTTTTATATAGATTACTGATTCCATACTCTGCAAAGAGAATTTTACGTTCTAGTGAACAAAATCTGCTTTCGATCCCATCTTTAAAAATTATTAATACAAGAAGACAACTTATTTTTTCTTGTACGGCACCTCAAACATGGAACGCCCTCCCTATTTCTTTACGGGAGGAGAAAGACCTTGGAAAATTTAAAATTGAGTTAAAAACTTTTCTTTTTAAAGATGCCTTTTCTACATAATTTTATATTTCATGAATTAATCATTTGGTTGAACATGTTTTAATTACTGTCTATCCTTTTTGTATATGCCCTTAATGTTTCTTCTTTACTTTAAAATTATATTTCATCCCTCCCTTCCTAGTGTTTTATATTGTTTAAATTTAGAATATTTTAGCCATTATTTAAATTGTATGTATTATTATGTATTGCATTATTATTGTTCTTTGATTTTACATTGTAAATTTTAAATGTAAATCGCTTAGAATATCCGATTAAGCGATTTATCAAGGCCCATAATAAACTTGAAACTTGAAACTTGATTTAGGTCAGCGCCTTTCCAACCCTGTAATTTCATTTCCTTAACAGCAAGCCATTTTTGGCCATTTTTGAAAACCATTTTGTTGTTTGGTAGCATCATTAGCGAATGATTTGTCGCTAAGTTTCCCCTGAAGTAGCTCAATCAAGTAGTGAAACGGGAGGCCCCCTATCGGGAGCAAGTTTGGGAAAAGTGTACCAGTTTATGAGATGAATATCAGAAGAACTAAGTAAGGGCTCCTTTTACAAAGGTGCGTTATGGCCTTAACACATGGAATAGCGCGTGCTAAATTGCCGCGCACGCTAGCTGCTACCGCCTCCTCTTGAGCAGGCGGTAGTTTTTCAGGTAGCACGCGCTAATCTGGTGCGTGCGCTAAAAACGCTAGCGCACCTTTGTAAAAGAAGCCCTATATTTTTAGTGCACATTAAAAAAAAAAATTGTGAAAGTTTTTTACTGCTAGTCAGCTAGCTCTGATTTTCACTTCAATTGCCATCACATTTGCACTTCTATTGGAGTTTGTGAAAGAAACAGACACACTGAAGAAAAACACATACAGTATTATTGAATAAGAAGAATGAATACTGATTTCTATGCTATATGGAGTTTTTTGTAGTCCTATGATGATACAGGTTCTAAAAGACGCCTTGTGAGTCCAGGAAGCAAGTTATTGAGGTCCTTTTACTCCACTTTATGTCTTATGATTTTCGTGTTCCAGTAGTGCATGAATAAATGATGGTCCCAATAATAATGAGCATTCACACTAAAAATGGCACTATTTAACTCTGTTTCATTAATGGTTGGGAGTTATACAACACAAGTCTCCAATACTTCACCCAACCTCCACAATATCCAACATCCCTCTCCACAAAATTACAAGTTGTTCCACATGCTCTCATATATTTCAAATCTGGCAAAATGTGGTCTCAGGTACACCTCCTCCACCCTTAGTAATGTTCAATAGAGGTAGGGTACCGGTGTTTTTATTCCTCATTGGCTCACATTCTTTTATTGTAGTTATTTGGGTAAACTTTTTTTTAAACTTTTTAATTTTTTTATCCACCATAATCTTTTTAGAAGTTTCCTTGAGATTAATCTATTTAAACATATTCAAATAAATTGTATACTGATCATGTAACCCAGTAGCATATTAAACTAAGTATACAATTTACATTTTGCCAGATTTGAAATATATGAGAGCATGTGGAACAACTTGTAATTTTGTGGAGAGGGATGTTGGATATTGTGGAGGTTGGGTGAAGTATTGGAGTCCCAATAATACTGATACAGCTGTACGTTTATACCATATAGAGTTGATATTGACTATGTCTGCATCCAGAAAATTTGTCGAGCCGCAGCACACTAAACATAGTGGCCACGGCTCGAGGCATCCGGAAGTGTGTGGATGTCACCGTGATGACATCATATGCATACATAACGTAATCACATCAACCTCCGCACATGTGTGAAGGCCCTCCAGATAGGCCCTGAGCCACCAGTGTGTGTGGGGGTGGTACCAGCAGGGAAGAGGGCAGCAGAGGAGAGGTGCTGGCGCCGGCTGATTGCTTACAGGACGTGCCTCTCGCCACGAGAGGCACGTCCAGTAGGCAGTTAGCCGGCGCCAGAGCCTCTCCTCCTCCCCAGTGTGTCGCAGCACACTTGGAATCTCAGGAAGCAAGTAGTTTGCGATACACTGGTTTAGTGTATTCACAGTGCCTAATTTTGAATGGTATTCGTTGTTTTCCTAGGCACCTACTGAATTAGGTGCTGTGTATCTGAATTCAAAAAATCTTTGGACAAATATGTTGGATCTCTAAGGGTGAGTAGGGGATAGTAGATGTTATGGTTAGGCAGACTAGATAGGCCTTATGGTCTACATCTGCTTTCATTTTTCTCTGTTAGTATGCAAAATTTCCCACTTTGACATGGCAAGTGCAGGGGTAGAGCTTGGGCCAACCATGGGCAGACTGTACATGACTCATATCTGTAGATTACAAACTATGCTTATCTATGCACGTACTTAAATATTATAGATATGGACATTTGCACCTACTCCTGCAGAAGTGCAAATGGCTATACCTGTAATATAGGTTCATTTTTTGCTAAGTATACTAGTACTGTAGGCACTTGTCTTTGTAAAATTGACTCTAAAAAGCACCTGAAAATGCACTCACAGTAGATGCTTACTTATCAAATTACTCTCAATGGAGTCCTTTAACTAAAGCTGTGGCAAAACTGGCCTTAGCATACCCTATACACTGGTATTTCCCATGCTCCAAGGCTACTTGTGCTGCAGCTGGAAAATGGCACATTTAGCACTTTGTCGTTAGCATGCGGCCATTATAAAAATTTACTTCAAGTGAAGGAGTCTGGGACTGGTTTTTCCGAGTCTTACACTAAGTTTTCTCCTTAATAAAAATGCTGAATTATGTTTAATTGCAGACCTGACTTATCTCATGTTCTAGCCTGCCTACACTGGATGTTGTAGCTTGGGTATTAGCTTCTTACTGTGTATGCTGAGATAACCATATTGTATTTCGCCCTCCTGAACATGTAACAGAAAGACTGCAGGGCTTAAATAAGTGACCTGCTCCCTATAGGACTATAAGGTTAACCCCTGAACTAATAATAAGTGTGAGCTTAGGACCAATGATTGTTAAGAAAATGTAGCAAAAGTAACAAATGAGAAGTTGTATCTAGCATTCAGTTGTCCAGCCAGAAAATGCATAAATATCACTGTAATATCCTGGTTTTTGCACTTCTGAAGCTTCCAGCTTGGGGGCTCAGGAGTCCGAATATGCTGAATAAAACACTTATGCTTTCTTCAAGTCTCTAGGTTTTGTGGCTGACCAAAGTGACCTTTCACAGGAACCCTTTCCACCACCTACTTTGTAGCTGCTAAGGGTCCCCATATTATTATTTAACGCTCCTATAGCGCTGAAGGGTGTACACAGCGCTGTACATTTTGACATTACATGGACAGCCCTGCTCGGAAGAGCTTACAATCTAACTTGGACAGACAGACATGACATAGAGGGTTGGGGATGCAGACCCCAAAGAGGAGAGTAAGGAGTTGAAAGCTGTCTCAAACTTCAGATCAGCTTTTCCACCCTATTTCTCTCTCTAGGCATAGGTGCTGGTTTGGCCGAACTAGAGCAAGCAGCAGAGTTTGTGGATGTGACAGGGGCTTCCCTGCCACAACATGAACAGTTTTTTAAATAAAACTTTCCTTGATATGCACACATGCCAAAGCACACACAGGCTTCATCTACCTGCAATTTTCTATAAATTCAGATTCTAGCAAATTCTGAGAACTTTCTGTCTAAAATTATGCTTTGAAATGAGAAAGAAAATAATATGAACTATGGGGAAAATTCTCCAAACAGCATCCCAGAGTTAGGCAGCAGAACACATCCTACTACTGTTTAAAAAACCATTTGAGATGCACATTTTATTAAAAAAAAAAAAAAAAATGCAGGCACCTACGGAAGTGCATAGGGATGCCTACAGATACCTAAGGCCGGCATGGTCATGGTTTGTTCCTGATGTGGCCTTTAGGTATCCATAGGTGTTCCAATGCATCCCCGTAGGTGTGAGACAGGTGCCTTAAATGCAAGCCTTTATAATTCTGGCCTAAATTTAAGGCACCTATGTTAAAAAAAACCAGACACAATTCTGGACGTGGCAGGGATGCTGGCCTCTCTTATTAAACAACATTGGCATATCCTAAGCTTACATGAGATTTTCTCTGAACCACCTCTATTTTCTTACCGTAGGGGTAAGACCATAGGTCAGACCCTGAGGAAAGTAACACGTCCAATAGAATATGCTGAGCATAGCAAATGTCACCAGTGCCAATGGTGTGATCTCACGCTGGAGGGGGTTCAGTGGACTGACCCCCAATCAGGATATTCAGTAAAAGCCAGGTCAAATACGACATGTAAATCTATTAGGGTGGTATACATCATTGTTTGCTCCTGTGACTTGGTGTATGTGGGGCGAACTAAACGGGCGATCAACATACGGTTGAATGAACATAAATCCCGTATTAACACCAGGACGTTGCAAGCCCCTATAGTTCAGCACTGGCTTGAGAAAGGCCATGATATCCAACATTTGAGATGGAGAGTGATAGAGTGTATGAGTGATAAAGAGCTGGAGGGTGATTGGGAGGGGAGGTTAAATTTTTCCGAACAGCGTTGGATCTACCGCCTGAATACGGTAGTTCCCAAGGGATTAAATAATGAATTAAAATGGGCTTCATTAATATGATTTAGGTTCCAGGGGATGTTTGTGAATTTTGTCTGGTATAACTAACCTGGTAAATAGTATTAAAGGGGAGGAGTAAAGTTTAACAAACTCTACGTCACACAATGACGTCCCCAATAGTATGGGACGTGGTTGTCGTGTATACGTATAAAACAGCTGACTAAAAGCGTGACCGCCATTTCGTCTCTGACGCATTGGTGGGAGAATATGATTTCAAATGGTAAGAGGTTGAAAGTTTATAATGAATATGGTACACTTAATATAAGTAATATGGTAAAAGGCTAGGCATTTAGGAAAAATACACATATCTTTTATTTTTCTAGGGAGAGGGAGCCTTGATAAAGCCCTATCATTTGGGCGAAACATGTTGGATAACTGATGTTTTCTACCCTCCCGACTAGCGTCACTAAGCTAAGTACTTTTAGCATATTTATATTTAAGTTATGTTAATAGCATTTATGAGACATATAAAAAATATAGGTCCAGTGACGAAAGGGTGCATAAAGCCCCGCACTATGAGATACATTTGAGTGCGTGGTGGCCCTCTGAGGACCCATAAAAATTAACATTACTAATGCTCGTCGAATGAAGTGGGGCAGACTTGCGAGGTAACGTCTTGCATGAACGGATCGATTTATGTCCTATAAGGAGTCATGGACTTCTAATTTCAGTTAGCTTTCTGTACAAGCTCTCATTTCTAAATCATCGGTACTGAGATTAGTGTTAAGATATAGATGGTGTCTGCTCCTTAGTTTTTGGCTACATTGTGAGATCGTAATTGAACCTCATATTCCGTGGAAAGAGCCTAACAAAATTCAGCAGGGAGAAATAACTGGCTGTTGAAGCAATAGTATAAAATGTAGTGGGTTTGGATTTGCACTTGAAGAAGCTTTGAGTAGCAAAATGAATGGCTCTGTTGAGCCTTTTTAAGATGTTCCCCCCTTTTGCTGGATAGATGCTTCTGATAAATTTTATAATATAAAAAAAATAACACTGCAAATGCTTTTTTGATAAGTTTCTTTATATGTATAAATAGGAGGAAGAGGTTTTTGACCAATTGGAACTAGCTCAATGATTGAGCAATTGAACTATCGCTGAGGAATTTTTCTCCTTTTAGTTTGTAGGGTGCTTACTATGTATTTTTTGTAAAGAACTCTTTATTGGTTAGTTATTTATTTATTTATATACTAACTTTCCCAAAGCACAGCACATATTAACATGCACAAGTGGTATAAAACACACAATCATAAACAGAAAACACAATTAAAATATGTAAAATTTCAAAGATAAAAATTTTACAATAATTTTAAGAATGTAAGATAACTGATTTAGGTGTCTAATTAATTAATTAGATTAATCAGAATTGATAACAAATTTAGGCACCCTTTTATAAAGCTGCGTTAAGTTTTTTTTATTGCAAGTCGCTGTGGTAAAAGCTCCAATGCTCGTAGGAGTTCTAAGAGCGGCCAATGATAAGAAACCCTAATGTAGCTTGATAAAAGGGGGCCTTAATTGTCTCAAAAACTGGCTAAATTAAAATTAAATTTTTCATTCTGGGGGGCAAATCTTTGCTCTAGTTATAGATATGAAAGAATAAATGCTGAGAATTTGGGGCAAGATAATATATCTATATTGATATGGGGCCCATTGGCATCATATGTCACTTCATTATAATTGTTTGTTGACTGTGAGTCAATTTTTTGTTTACTTTGGTACATATCCAGGGAAGGGTTGGAGGGGGTTATTTATATTTTAAATTGATTTTTGAATATTCACACATGGGATGGGTGGGAAGATACCAATATTCAGAATAGGGTCAGGTTTTTATGGCAATATATGTTTTTGTGTATATTGAATGATTATTGGGTGGATGGGTGGGGGAAAATGGTTGATTATGAACTTGTGAAAGTTGAATGTGCTTTTGTCGTATCATTATATGTTGCATTTGTTGTATTGTACTGTTGAAGTTTTGAAAATTAATAAAGAATTATTTTTTAAAAAAAATTAAATGCTAGTTAGACTGCTTTCAGGTAGGCGCCTACTAGAAAGTGGGCATGGTTAAGAGCAGATTGTGGTGGATCTTAGGTACGTTTTCCGTGTAAATGCCTCAACTGGGCTTAGGCACCAGTAGGCACCTTAATTAGGTACCCAAATTTAAGCCATGAAAACCCTAGCATAAATGGGGAGTGCCTAAGATTTTGACGCCAACTGGTGCCTAAGTTCAATTTAAGTGCCGCTAGGTGCAATCTTATAAGAGGCACCTAACCGAAAATTGAAAACTGCCATGCATACCTATTTTTTAGGCATCATTTATAGAATCAGGGACAATATGCTTAGAGGAGTAGCCCAAACAAACAATTTCAATAGTCAAATGAAAGCGGAGGAATACAATTTTAGAGATCAACATCATTTATATACATCTGAAATACTGAAATATAAAGTTACTATTTAAAACAGATGGAGGGGCAGGGAGAATGCCCCCAAGAATTCTTTGAAGACATAAATATGTTTTGATAAACTAGACAGCCTGTCACTGGTTACGTGGCAGTGTGCTGACAGAGGAAGCTCCAGAGAGCATATGTAAGTCCTGAAGGAGAGAATGTTTATGTCAATTCTTGAATAAGTAGCCATTGAGAGTCAAGTTTCAAGTTTTATTTTGATTTGATAAATCGCTTATTCCAATTTACTAAGCGAGTTACAATAAAATACGTTTAAACATGTTAGTTAAAATTTTAGAACAAAATAATGGGTTAGACTGACAAACTTACAGACTAATTGATACACAAGGAACGGAGGAATAAAGTTACAAATCAATGCTTTAAGATAGAAAGAGCCAAAGATGGGAAAAACATTAGGGAGGGAATAGTATAAGCCTGGAGGATAACTATTTTACAATTAAAGGTTAAAAGCATCTTTAAAAAGAAAACTTTTAAAATTATTTTTAAAATGGCTAGATCATTTTCATCTCTTAAATATTGAGGCAGAGTGTTCCAAAGTTGCGGGGCCATCACAGAAAACATATCGTGACGTCTGGTACCGATAACTTTTGTGGATCAGAGGGAGCGTGGTGTATTGTAAGGAATAAGCAATCTGTTAATAAATTGTGGTTCATTAGTGGACAGAGTTTTAAATGCTAAGAGTAATATTTTAAAGGTAATACAATGGTTGATGGGAAGCCAATGTGAATTAATCAGGAAAGGAGTAACATGATCATATTTTTTACCATTATGGATAAGTTTAATGGCTGTGTTTTGAATTATTTGAAGACGCTTCTTTTCTTTTTGTGTGATGTTTGTCAGTAATGAGTTGCAATAATCCAGTTTGGCGATAATTAAGGAGTGGATGAGAATATTTAATGATTTTGGCTCGAGAAACTTGGAGATCGAGTGAATCATGTGTAATCTATAAAAGCAGAATTTAACAGTATTACTTACAGGAAATGAGCTCCTATCAGAAAATAGTAATCTGGGAAGTATAGTATGAAAAATTAAATGAAGTTTTGAGTATAAATGGGAGCAACTGAGTACTTGGAATGAACTGGGAAGCAACTGCTGAATGAATCAAAAGCTAAAAAGAGCAACAGATTAGACAGAAGGAACAGAAAAAGTGGATGTTTGAGTTTAATTATCAAATTTTGAAGTGAGTTAGGAACCTGAGAGAAAGAATGCTGCTAAAGATTTTGTTAAGACATTAAGGGCTCCTTTTACTAAGATGCGCTAGCGTTTTTAGTGCACGCACAAAATTACTGCACGCTAAACCGCGCGGCACACTTTTAGAATAACGCCAGCTCAGGCTGGCGTTAAGGTCTAGCGCACACAGCAATTTAGCGTGTGCTATTCCGTGCGTTAAGGCCTTGACGCACCTTAGTAAAAGGAGCCCTAAGAATCTGGTAGAGTTTTGGGAAGCTGACAGGAGGACACTGTTGGATGTGAAAGGTCCTCATTAGAGCTCACCGTGAAGCATCCATCTAGAAAATGAAAACAACTCTGGGCAGGAAGTGTGTGCAAGTAGAAAGTTAGACAAGTTGAGCGAGGTGATCTCATTGCCATTACAAATACACCTTCAGTTCAAGTTGTGCCACAGGGCTGTATGCTGGCCAGATGAAGGAGACAACTTTGCTTGTTGGAGAATGCATTTTGGACTAAGTTGTGCAAGAGTTGTGAAAGTTTCTGATTAAAAGCCCATGGTGAAACATCCTAACTGAACTGTATAATAAGATTTGCAAATAATAAACTACTCTATTAACTTATGTGGAACAAGGATGACTTTGCTGAGTTCCTGACCCACAGCATTGGCATTGAGAGGTCAGCTTGTGACAGTTCTTACACCCAAATATTAGATTGTATAATCATCTTCCAACTGTGCTATACAGTGACATGTTAATTTTATACTTTTCAGAGAAAATTGTAACCATACGAAAATGCCTGCAGCAGATAAAAGATAAACAGCTGGATTATGATGGGGTATCAATTTATTTTGAACTACTAGCATGCAGAAAAGTGGTGGTGAGTTCTTACTTGGCGTTTATGTCATTTACAAAATTGATTTTAGTAAAGAACTCGACTGCTGTACAACTTGTCTATACTGTTACATCCCTTCCCCCCTCATATGGTCTGGCATCTTTCTCCTCTCCTTCCCACAGCTTAGCATCACTCTCCTCTCACATGGTCTGGCATCTCTCCTTCCCTCCACCTTCCTGTGGTCCAACATCTTTCTCCTTCCTTTTCTCTCCTTCCTGCAGTTTGGCATAGCTCTCTCCCCAACTTTCCTTCTATTCCCTGGTCTGGCATCCCTACTACTACTACTAATCATCTCTCTCCTTCCCCTTCTAGTGGTCTGACATCTTTCTCTCCTTCCTTCCTTCTATCACCATTCTCCAGAATCTGACATTTCTCCCTTCCTTGAGTCATCTCTCCTCCCTCCCAGTGTAACATTTCTGTTCCATGCAATCCAACATCTGCCTTCCCTTCTGGCCCCCTTCCCAATCCAACATTTCTTCCTCCTTTCCCTCAACCAGTCCAACATTCTTTTCTGCCTCCTACATGTTTCCTCTCCTCTGGTCCTCATTTCCTCCCCCAACCAACATCTCTCCCTCAATAAGTCTAACTTTTCACTCTCTGCTCTCTTCCACTTATCCTGAGTGTTACATTTCTCCTTCCCTCTTTTCTGCCCTCCCCATCCAACATCTCTCCCTCTCTTTCCATGACACCAACACTATCTGCCTCCTGCACACTTTCTCTCTCTCTCTCTCTCATTGCCCTCTTCCCTCAAGTGTAACATTTCTGCCTCCTTCCCACCTCACCCCAGTCCATCTCTCCCTCCTTGTGCACTATTTCTGAGTCGGCTCTTCTCTATCCTGCCCCATGATCTACCTTCATTTGCAGCCCAAGGATGTCACCGGTGGCAGTTAATCACATACACTACCCTGCCATAGGCATTGGAGTTTCTTCTCTTCTGTGGACCCGCCTCTGATGAAACAGAAGTTATGTCAGAGATGGCAAACCACAGTAGTGAGAAGATGCCATTGCCAGAAGCAGAGCTACATATGCGATTGGCTACTTGCAGCGTATGAGATTGGCTGCCACGATCCTTTGGACTGCAAATGAAGTTAGGACTCCTGCTCTGGAAAGACATCCAAGATGTGAGTGTGCTACGGGTATACTCAAAAATGTCACAAAGGAAACAAGTCCACAAATCAGCAGATCAACGCAAATAAAGGACTTGTGGATGTAATAGCTACGATATATTCAAGAACTCTCAGATACCCGTGCTGTTAAATCATATTCGATTTTTCTTAACAAAAAAACAGCACTTATCTCATTATGCCTTCTGTTATGGAATGTTGTAATTCATTGTGCCCAACGGGACCCATTTCGCCTTGTCATTGGCTTCTTCAGGGGTCTTAAATTTAGGCTACAACAATGGGCAGCTCTGCTCCTCAGTTAAAAGGCAGAAAATGGCGCTGGCAAAACAGGTCTCATTGGGCACAATGAATTACAACATTCCATAACAGAAGGCATAATGAGATAAGTGCCATTTTTTGTTAGCATGCCAGCACTTTAGTTTTGAATATATTGCACTAAGCATCTGCACTTTATAACGTAATCTAAAGAACTCAATGAATGATATCTATAACCTGTGAAAACTGTTAAGAAAACTTGAATATGATTTAACAGCACAGGTATCTGAGAGTTCTTGAATATATCGTAGATATTACATCCACAAGTCCTTTATTTGTGTTGGTGTGCTATGGGTATGCCATGGGTGTGCTTAGAGATTGGATGTCCAAGTGCGATAATGGACTGGATGGTATACATCCCAGGGTACTAAAAACTCAAACATGAAATTGCTGACCTGGTGTTAGTGATCTGTAACCTGTCGCTAAAATTATCTGAAGATTGGAGGGTGGCAAATGTTATGCTGATTTTTAAAAAGGGTACCAGGGGAAATCTGGGAAATTACAGACCAGTAAGCCTGACTTCAGTGCTGGACCAAAATGGTAGAAACAATTATAAAAAATAAAATTGTGGAATACGTAGACAAACATGATTTAATGAGACAGAGTCAGCATGGGTTCAGCTGAGAGAGATCTTGCCTCACCAATTTGCTTGACTTCTTTGAAGGTGTGAATAAACATGTGGATAAAGGTGAGCCTGTTGATATAGTGTATCTAGATTTTCAGAAAGCTTTTGTTAAAGTTCATCATGAGAGGCTCATGGGATAGGTGGCAAAGTTCAGTTGTGGATTATGAATTGGTTATCGGTTAGAAAACAGAGGGTAGGGTTAAATAGTCATCTTTCTCAATGGAGGAGAGTAAACAGTGGTGTGCCACAGGGATCTGTACTGGGACCAGTGCTATTTAACCTATTTATAAATGATCTGGAAATTGGAACAATGAGTGAGGTGATTAAATTTGCAGATGACGCTAAATTGTTCAAAGTTGTTAAAATGCATGTGGATTGTGAAAAATTGCTGGCAGACCTTAGGAAATTGGAAGACTGGGCATCCAAGTGGCAAATGGAATTTAATGTGGACAAATGCAAAGTGATGCACATTGGGAAGAAAAACCCAAATCACAGTTACCAGATGCTAGGGTCCATCTTGGAGGTTAGTGCCCAAGAAAAGGATCTGGGTGTCATGGTAGACAATACAATGAAACCTTCCGCCCAAAGTGTGGTGGCGGCCATAAAAGCAAAATGGCCAAATGTCGCTTTATGCCATCTTTTTTGGATGTTTTTCTCTGTTGAAAATGAGCCCCATATTAAACTGAAAATAAATATGAATATCAATTTAGAGCTATTTTGTAAGGTGGGCGTATTTAATAAATAGTAAATAAATAAAATGCCAACCACATTCCATTCATAGAAAAGCACTGGCTCCTATCCCTTGACTTTTTAATTTCCTATGCAGTCTCTCATGAAGGACTTTGTCAAAATGCCCTTTGAAAATTTAAATACACTATGGGGCTTATTTTCAATGCACTTAGACCTGTGGTGTATTGTTATCACCTTTGTTAGACCATCAAAAAAATCTAATCAATTGCTGATTTGTTACCATTAAGGCATGTCTAATCAATATGGTCAGTAATTTAGTTTTTTTAGTACAGCTTTAATCATTTTGCTTGGAACTGATGACATCAGGCTTACCAGTCTTTAGTTTCATTGATCACCCCAGAGACCCATTTAAAAAAAAAATTGGTCAACTTCCAGTCCTTAGCTATCTGTTTTAAATAATAGATTACAGATTAGTAACAAATTAGCAATACCATATTCTATTGTCACACTTGTTATTCATGTTATACTTATTACAACTGTCTGAAATTATCTCTGGTTGCGGTATACTTGTATATTGTCAGTTCCTTGCAGATGGTATACAGTTATATAGCACACAGGGGAGTGATTGTAAAGCATCTTTAGATACATTAAATCCATGTTTAGTACCTATTACAACTTGGGTGAGTTGAAAAAATTAAACACTTCAAAAATAAAGAACTCTTAACTCAATAATCAGACAATTTTGGTTCCACCAGTAGATAATACTATGAACAAGGTTCAAAGCCAAAAGGTCCTAATAGACTCGGAATCAATACTCCAACCTCACATTTTAGCAGTGATAAAAAACTGCTTTTATCAACTGTACCAATTGCATCAAATTAATCCCTTTCTAGATCAAAAGCATTTGCAGTGTGCAGTGACACACACCACAATAATGTTAATTATTCCAGTATGGGATGCCCATAAAATCAACCAAATTAAGGGTGTTGCACAGAAACTTGTGCGACCAGTGTAGGAACAAATTTAGATTTTCTTACTGATGTATTCTTTTGTAGGGCTGCTCATTATGTTCTTATGGTATTTACTTTTGTCACTGCAAAATTTTATTGCGTGGCTTTGTGCAAAATCCACAAGTAGTACCATAGGAAATTTTTTTAAAAAAATTCCTAATATATTAGTCACTTTGCAGGTATAATATTTTTGTATCTGCTAACTATTGCCCCCTTTAATCAAGCAACATTAGGGTTTTTTATCTCTGGCTGCTGTGCAAAAAGCTCCAACACTCATAGTAATGAGCGATGGAGCTTTACCCGTAGTGGCCGGCGATATAAAATCCTAACACAGCTTGATAAAAGGGGACCTATATCTAGAATTAGTTTTAAAGAGCTAATTTAGGTCAATTTAATTAATATGTAGTGATTGTTTTGCATAGTAATACATACTAGGAGCCGAAAAGTAGCCTAGTTTAGCTAGTCATTCAGTTCTGTAAGGCAAAACAATCATAAGAATTGCTATACTGGGACAGACCGAAGGTCCATCAAGCCTAGTATCCTATTTCCAACAGTGGTCAACCCAGGTCCCAAGTACCTAGCTAGATCCCAAATAGTAAAACAGATTTTATGTTGCTTATCTTAGGAATAAGCAGTGGATTTCCCCAAGCCATCCCAATAATGGCTTATGGACGTCTCTTATAGGAAATTATCCAAACCTTTTTTAAACCCCGCTAAGCTAACTGCTTTCACCATATTCTCCAGCAATGAATTCCAGAGTTTAATTACACATTGTGTGAAAAAATATTTTCTTCAGTTTGTTTTAAATCCACTCCTTATTGGCTTCATCGCATGCCCCCTAGTCCTAGTATTTTTTTTGAAAGAGTGAACAAATGATTCACATCTACCCTTTCCACTCCACTCAGTATTTTACAGACCTCTACCATATCACACTTGAGCGGTCTCATAGAGAAGTCATCCCAAACCTTTTATCATTTTTATCGCCCTTCTTTGTACCTTTTCTAATTCTGCTATATCTTTTTCTTTTTTTTTATTTATCGATTTTAAATATTATCATTTATACAAATAATAATAAGAAAATAGATTAGAAAATTACAAAGTTTTACAGACATTAAGGGATATTCCCTACAACAATAACCAATATTTCCTCTAGTCCACATATCGAGAGAATGTATCTTGATATTTACTTGAAGATACAGTTAAATATAATCATGATCAAAGATCAAATATTTATGGTGCAAAATACATCTAAACTCCAATTATAATTAATTCAAGTGGGAACTAATTAATAGTTTCATGAAGCTGCAGAAACTGTTCCAGCTGCATAGAATCCCAAAATACATATTCACATTCCTTAAATTTCACAAGACATTTGCATGGAAACTTTAAATAAAATGTGGCTCCCAAGGCCAACACCCTTGATTTCAAAATTAAAAATGCTTTCCTTCTTAATTGGGTTGCCTGGGCCACATCTGGAAAAATTAATACATTATCTCCACAAAATTTTCCACAAGTCACCTATAGGGTTGACCTAGTTTGAATTATATCCTGTGAATCTTCCAGGAAACCAGTTACGGTAAATCAAACTCCATCTGTTCCAAATGGTCTACACCTAATTCTGCAGGAACTTTCTTTTTCTGTGGAATATAATATAAATTTGTTATGGGCAGTGTCTCTGCATCTGCCAACCCCAAAACTTCCTTAAAACATTTCCAAATCAAGATTTCTGGGGTCAACAAGTTAGTTTTTAGAAAGTTGCTCCTGCCCGCTGCACCTCCAACGGGGATCGGCAGTAGAGGTATGAGGTTAGGACAGGGCGGTGGCCTGCAATAATTTTGGAAGGGGGTGTATTGGCTCAAATATAAACCAGGATGGTTTGGCCCCAAAATCCCGGTTTATATTTGAGTATATACGATATATATTTTTTCCCAGAGTACCACACTAACTGAAAA